>NC_053039.3:537045992-537670992 GCF_002575655.3 Aegilops tauschii subsp. strangulata
TTTAATTCCTGCGGCCATTATAACCTTAGTCTCTTCAACCTTTCAATCACGCCCCACAACACAACAAGCACACCCACGACGACACATAGAGAGGGGATGTCTAGCGGCGCTCCAATGGAGTTCGCGAGCATAGAGTGGAGACCCATGCGAGGGAGACGGATCTCTCGGTGGTGTACACCATCGACCCGGCCGTGGTGGACGACTACATCAACAACGTTGAGTAGTTGCTTGCTCGAGACAAGTACAAGGTGATCGGCATCGACCTCCAGTACACCGTCGGTCGTCCCGACATAGATCAGAAGGTTGTCGTCGCCCAGTTGTGTGTGCGCCATCATGTTCTCATCTACCACTACTGCATGGCCACAGAGCCTTGCGATCGTTTCAACAGGTTTGTCAACAGCACCGACTACAAGTTCGCCACGGTGGAAACCAAAGACGATGTAAAAGCGCTCAGTGTTACGGGCTTGGCCTGCAAGAACCTTGTCGAAATCCGTGACCACTACAGGGTCTGGGGCAGCACGAAGCAGGACTCCCTGGTCGAACTCGCCTCGGCCATCATCGACCCCTACTATGAAAAGATGAAGCAGGATGCCCAGAGAACAAGTCCCGTATCCTGGCACAAGGCCTGGATGCGGCAACTGGATGAACCTCACCTCAGGTTCGGCCAAGAGCGTGTACACATGCTACGAGATGCACAGGTGGATCGTTGACATGAGGAAGTGCCTCGTTACCCAAATTGACGATCCCGGATCGAGCCACAAGCAGAGCAAGCGTCACAAGAAGTAAATGATGATCAAATAATCATTTATGCTAGTTAATCATGCATGTAATATATAGTTTACTTTATTAGTGTGTGGAAATGTCATGTGTTTAGTAGCTACCTATGTAATTATGCATGTAATAGTTTACTTTGGTGTGTGCAAATGCCATGGTTGTAGTAGCCACCTATGTAAGTGGATGTTTAATTTGGTTATGCAACCATGTCCTTATAAGTGTGTATATAATGTTGTTGTTCTGTATGCAATCCCATCGCACAACACACACGTCTTATTAGCAGCAACCGTTTGTGTTATTATTGGTTTTTGCACACATTTCTGATTACAGACCTGTTTGCCGCATATCACACACATCTTGTTATATTGAACCGTTTCTGTTCTCTTGTCTCAACACAAACAGTTCATCAGTATGAACCGCATGCCGTATATCGCACACACCTTGAATCTGGCTGGCCGTTTCTTTTGTGTTACCTAATCACAAACAGTTCATCCGAGTGAACCGTATGTTGTATATCGCACACACCTTCATCTGGCAGCCCGTTTCTTTTGTTCCTCCTCATCGCAAACAGTTAAGTGGACTGAACCGTATGCCCTGCATCGCACACGCAACTTAAATCTGAATCATGTTTGATGCATCCTCCATCGCAAACGTTTTGCACCTTTTGCGATTATGGCATCACACACAGTTTCGTCGAAGGGTCTCTGATCGTAGTGTCGCGTTAGCAGCATCCTGCAGTAGTGATGTATGAGGGCTCCAGTGTCTCATTTTATTACCTGTTTGAGTTGTGTTGTTGCTCCTAGGCATCCATGTATCTTGTTGAAGCTTTTATTTTGCTTCTCTTTGTTGCGTTGTGTTGTATCGTTGTTTGGACCTCTTGTCCTCGGCTGTAAGGGCATCATTAATTTAACGCCGGGCCGTAGGCCTCTTATCTAAAAATAATGTTTGATGCCATTGCTTTCTTGGTCCGAACTACCCCCCCCCCTTCATTCATAGAGCTCGAGGTGTAATGAGTGGCGTATGTCGAGGGATGCCACTAGAGGCCTTTCTTGATGTAGGTTTAGAATGGCATATATCTACTATTAGAACGAGTTTGTTGGCTTGGCTTCTACTCTTTTCACATCGATACATGCCCTCTTCCATCGATTTGTTTTCAAACCAAGTGGTAATCATTATTAAGAAATATCAAACCAACGCCCCACCTCCTCGTTTCTTGAGATAGAAATCCCTTGTAAGCAATCAACAAATTTTTTAAAAAAATCATTAATAACAAGAGATCTCTTTGAAGCAAACAACAAAATCAACTCACGTAGTTGTATGTACATGATCTCAATCTCAATGACATCACATACTTCCTTACCTTTTCCTATGGATTCCCTCCTCAAAGCATATCTCAATCTCAACCCAATCAAAAAATTTCTACGACTGACCAATAGAATAAATTTCCGTCATACACATGGGTATTTAACTAGTATCTACTAATAAATGGGAATTTGTTCATTTTGCTTTCATCATTTCCACACCCCTTCCTATCAATACATGCCCCCCTTCCATCGTTTTTTAGAACCACACGGTAACCCCATTATTATTTTTCAAACTAACCCCAGCTTCTCGTTTCTAAAAAAGAAATCCCTTATAAATCAATCAACAAAAATCAAATAAATCGTCAATAGTAAAAATCTCTTTCAAGCAAACAACAAAATCAACTCACATAGTTGTACATACACAATCTCAATCGCATTATATATTTTCTTACCTTTGCCTATGAATTCCCTCCCCGCGGCATATCTCAATCTCAAACTCATCTAAAATTCATACGCTAAAACACTAGAAATAAAGTTACCTCCGTTGCAACGCACGAGTATTTAGCTAGTTGTAATAAAAATGAGAGACATACTAAATTGGTGACACTAACCTGGTGATTATTACCATTCAATGATTTTGATAGTGTTCTCAAGAAATAAAGTTTGATGTTATCAAAGCATACAAAAATTGGATTTAGTAATATGTGGACACAATACAATGGGAATAAGAAAAAGAAAAAGACATGGACGTAATGGATACATCGTTATCAAAAAAAGTAATTGACAAATAGACTGCCCTACAGGAAATGTTTCACAAGGAATTATATAATTCTGAATTTGTTTGTATGAATATATTCCGACATAAATGGAAGGGTGGCACTATAATGACAACAATCTTGATTCTTTTCTTCTTGTCATGTTTTTCCTAGAGATTGAGAAAAATGTAGAAGAATGTAGAGCAAACCAATAAAAGTTTTTCATAACTAAAAGCAAAGGGAGCACGTGAGATTTGTGTTCCTCGCCTCTAGGAGTGGAAATAGATTGGATAATCCTCTTCTCACTTCTTATATTTCAAAACAAAATACAAATGCAAATATGGATTTTACTAAATACGAATACGGAGTGGATGTTATTTGAATATGGGTACATATCAGATGTTTACTTGTTTTGTAAAGGATCCGAATAATAGCGACATATTTGTTAAAATAAAATAAATCAACATATATGTGACACAAAATAATCAATTTGTGATGCCCAATAAGTCAATCATAGACATGTTATGGATAAATACTACTATAATGCATAATAATTTCTAATTTAATCACTAAAGCAATTAACCACTTCCTAGGATTTTATGTTGGATAATTAGCATACTGGGACTAGTATTGCTTAAAGTAGATGATTCCTCGCGCATTGCTGCGGTAATCTTGTTAAAAAGACATGCATAATTAGGTGTTGCATGAACAACTAAAAGCAATGAATATAAAATATAAGAGTTTTCTTTATATAAACTTCAAAATATTAAAATAATATGAAGCAAATAACATAAGCATGTATAAAAGAGAAAAAATAGATTGTAGTTAAAAGAGTGTAATTCTAAAAAAGGTGAAAGATCAACTTTATAGGAGCATACCTATAAAGATTGTATGTAGAAAAAATAAGTAGTACATTGTAGCGATTTAAATAGAGAAAAGGAGTGCCATTTCTTAAAAAATGAAGGATCAACTATATAGGTATGCTCAAAGCGCCCAACACATATACCATGTCTATGAGAGCACAAAACGTAATGCAAAAAATTAACCAATGACTTACATGCATTAACTGATGATGTGGCAGTGTTGCATGGATATGCTAATGCAAAAAGTGTAACTTATAATTTACATGCATGACATGATGATGTGGCATCTCGCATGGCTAAAAAAATAGTTAGTTGGTTGTTTCACAACTAAATTTAGTGTGATTTAATACCCACTTATAACTCACTAAAGTATGTTGCATGGTGGAGGATTCCCATGATCAAACAGATGGTAATGCATCTAGATAGTAAATCTAACGAATATAACTATTTTAGTGATGTGGGAGCATGCTTGTTAAGATAATTAAAAGTAGCAGGATCACTCTCTTAGATAGAATATAGGATTAGCTCACGTAATTATTTGGATACGGATATACGCACTTCCATATTCATATGTGTGTCAAAAATCTCATATCATATTTATATTTTAATATGCAACATAAATTTGGATACCTTTCATTTTCATTTTAGTTCGGATGCGGATGTTTCAGATACAAATAGGCATTTTCTCTAGTACGAATATCACCCACTACCATTTTTCACCATTACCCACCTCCATCTAGCTGCACTTGAGGCTTTCTATAGTCCCTCTTCAATGTTTTCTTTTCCAAGGCGGCGTTTTGCTATGTAGATCGCGGCCGACACCGTTTTCTAGTCTGCATTGATGACTTTTTGGCCACTACTTGTACACGCTTTTGGGTTTAAACAAGCAGGAGCGGCAACGAGCTTCGCTCACGGTGCGCCACCGGTGAATACAGGAGAAAGAAGTCTTCAACAACCCAAGAATTTATATGTAATTTTTCATTTTCCGTAAGGATGTCTTTTTCGTAAGGCTCTATGCTACTTAATATTTGGCCTTTTCGCAGAAAAGAAAGAAACTAAAGCTAGATGGAGCCGAAGAAAGTTATGTGCTAATAAAACTTGAATTATAATTCTAAGTTTAGTAAAGCCAGACACTTGAAAAAAATTAACAAATTCTTCTGCATTGATCCTGGAACCTTCGATGTCATCATTTCGGCCGCCGACATCATTTTAGTTATGCATACACAGTAAAACGTTGATATTATCAGAGCATAAAAACATTGGCTTTGGTGAGACGTAGACACAATACAAGAGGAAAAAACAAAAAAGATGTGGACGGAATGGACATGATATTGCTTTTTGCACATCTACTTTTGAATATTCCTTCCCCGTTGATATTATCATAGCATAAAAACAAGACGTTGATATTATCTAGCATAAGTTGTCTGTTTCTTTTTTCACTGCTATTAAATATTCCTTCCCCGTTCGAATGATTTTGTTACATCTGATCACAAATGTTCACTAGATGACTGAACTTGTCTTTCTTGACGAAAACAGATGAGATCGAACTGATCGGTCTTTCTTGTGTTGCTCAGATCAGCTGATTTCGCTTTACCTGATTTGCAAACATTCACTACTAGACGACTGAACTTGTCTTTTGACTAAAATAGATGAGATCGAACTAATAATTATCCTGTATGCTCAGATTCATAGCTCAAATCTTCGTGTAGAATTATAAGAACGATTGGACATGACTGAACTAGTTGGTTTTTCAATCTGCTATGATTAGTCGATTCTGTGTGTTGCCATGTTTGATCACATCTGAAGAGTGTTTGATCACATCTAAGATTTTTGTTTAAAGATATCCCAAGAAGAAAGCGAAAGCTCGAGAGGTTTGCAACGTCGGTAACTAGCTAGGCTAGAACTGCTAGCTAGTTTAACTCGTTTTGTTTTGACAGAGATCGCTCATGTGTGTGTTAGAGCAACTCTAGCAGACCTTGCAAAACGCGTTTGCAGTTTGCGCAAAACAGTTTTTGCGGTCCGGCGCGGGCTGGCACAGATGCAGACCCCCCAAACGGATCCATAAAAAAGTATATTCACGGAATATGCTTTTTTACGGGTCGGCTATGCGGGTTCTGCTCTTTGCGCCGCTGCATCCCCGCATATCATCAACCCGCAAATATCAAATCCAACATAATTCAACAATCGAAAACAAACTGAATTATTCAAATCAAACATAAAACAATAATCATCCGCATTACAAGGAATTATTCAAATCACCGTAGCAAACTTAAAATAATATTAAAATAATGCAATACAAAACTTGTCATGAATACAAATACAAATGAATACAAAAATTAGTCACTGTCCAGCCCTTTGTCAATGGTGCTCAATGAGATCTTTCTGAAGTTGAAAGTGTGTGTCTGCATTTTCAATCTCCTTGTATGTCTGAAGAAAAGCTCTAATGCGGTTTGGGTCTCTAGCTGGTTTGACACGGCTACCCACATTGTCGTAAAAGAATTCTAAGTTCATTCCTCTCTCATCTTCAAGAATCATATTGTGCAGGATAACACAGCAAGTCATGATGTTCTTCAGGGTTTTCTTATCCCAAAAACGAGCAGGACCACGGACAATGGCAAACCTAGATTGCAAAACACCGAATGCTCTTTAAATGTATTTTCGGGCTGCCTCTTGCACCCTTGCAAATTCACATTGTTTTTTTGTTTTGGGTTCTTTGATGCTCTTGACAAATGTGCACCAATGAGGATATATACCATCTGCAAGATAGTACCCCTTTGTGTATTCATGCCCATTGATAGTGTAGTTGCAAGCAGGAGCATCACCACTAGCAAGCCTAGCAAACAAATGAGAGCGTTGCAACGCATTGATATCATTGAGTGTGCCAGGCATACCAAAAAAGCAATGCCAAATCCATAAATCCTCGGATGCTAGGCCTCTAGCACAATTGTTGCATCACGAGACTTGCCACAATACATTCCTTGCCAAGCCTTGGGGCAATTTTTCCATTTCCAATGCATACAATCAATGCTATCTAGCATGCCAGGCCAATCTCTCCTCTCATTAGCTGCCATTAATTTCTTTGTGTCATCTTCATTTGGTGCCCGAAGATACTCGGGACCAAAGACACGGACGATCACTTTCGCAAATCTACGCACAGACTCAATTGTGCTATCTTCACCAATGCGAAGATACTCATCGGCATAGTCAGCCGGAACGCCATATGCAATCACCCGCATAGCTGCGGAGATTTTTTGATATGCACTAAATCCCTTTAAGCCTGCGGCATTCCTTCTTTGAGTAAAATACCGGCAATTTGCCTCGCAAGCTTCAATAATTTTCACAAAAAGGGATCAGCGCATTCGGTACCTTCTGCGGAAGAGGTGTGTAGGATATGTAGGATTCTCCGAAAAATAATCTTGCATCAACATCTCGTTCCCAAGATAGCGATTCCGCGGAATGCACAGACGCCCGACAGTAGATCCTCGCCTCCTCTTCCGGTACTCGTCTTCATGCTCCTTCACGGCAAGCGCCATGACCAATGTTTGCTGCCGAAAGGTCGCAAGCATGGTCTCCACATCCGAGTCGTCCGAATCGAACGAATCGGATAGCAAGAACTTCTCGCACGGGGTCAACTCCATCTACACGCACACCGGCGCGTCAATCTACTACACAGCTCACAAAATTCACAAAAAAGGGACTAACCGGTGGCGAGTGATCCCGGGCGGCGACGAGGGTGGTGCGCTCGGCGGTGGTCGATCCCAGCGGCGGCGGCGACTGGGGGCGGCTCTTCTCGCTGGATCCAGAGGGGCGCTGCAGCGGCTCAGCACAGGAGGGTGTGGGGCGGCCCCGCGGAGCGATTCCGCCCGCAGATATGGCCGGAATCGCCGGCGGCGGGCGGGCGGAAGGAGGGGGAAAAGAGCGCGGGGCTGAAATGTCCCTCCCACCAACTGCTTCTCTGTGATGCAGGGCACCGCAGCCGCGAGGGTGAAACCCGCGTTTTCCCGGGTTGGGGTCGGGAATTTGCCGCGCCCCCTAAAAATTTTTGCGGGCCGGGGCAGGATGCGGGGTCTGGTCGGGCAGGCTTTCCGGCCCGTACCCGCATTTTGGTGGTTATTTTGCGGGTCGGGGGCGAATGCGGGGTCTGCTAGAGTTGCTCTTACGAGTTCACATCCTTGCTGATACGTACTCCAAGGTGGAAGGCGCCTTCATACGAATACGTATACGCCTCTCCGCGCGTTAATGCTGAGGGTAATACCCATCCATATCATTTCCTAGTATAGTTTTTTTTAGAATTCATTCACTAGTTGCCTGGTTTTTTTTTTCATTAGTTGCCTCTTTATCTTACAGATAACCCTTTCGGTAATTAGTCGATTATAATTGCTCGCCAAATAATCTCACACCGATGCCCTCTATATATTTACCTCGCCTTGTACAACTTTGCAGTGAGCACACAACACAGCAAACTTGCTTGCATCTTGCAAGCAATACCACATAGTCATGGCCGCCGTGCACGAGAGCTCCGCACCGCTCCTTGTGCTCTTTCTGTCGCTAATGCTCTTCACGACCTCTTCCGCGCGCCACATGCCTGGCGACCCACTGCCGGTGATCCCCTCTCCGCCGCCCCGCGACCACATGCTTGGAGATCCACCGACGGTCGTCCCCTCCCCAGCGCCCCGCAACCACATGCCAAGTGACCCACCGTCGACCATCCCCTCCCCACCGCCTCACAAGTGTGACAATCACATGCCTGGCGATGTCATCCCTCCTCCTTTGTCTTACATGCCCGACGACCTAGTGCCAGTTGTTCCTCTCCCGCTGCCAAACCTCCCACTACCCCCGCTTCCAAACCTGCCTCTGCCCCCGCTACCTAACCTTCCTCTTCCCCCACTTCCAAACCTGCCTCTGCCCCCGCTACCTAACCTTCCTCTCCCCCCGCTACCAAATCTTCCTCTGCCCCCGCTTCCAAATCTTCCTCTCCCCCCGCTACCAAACCTTCCTCTGCCCCCGCTTCCAAACCTTCCACTGCCCCCGTTACCAAACCTCCCTCTGCCACCGCTCCCTATCATCCCTTCCCCGCCTCTCCGCACGTCGTCTCCATCAGTGGTGGAGGTGAGGGAAGGCCTCACGGCAGTGCCGAGGCCAGTTCCTTCTGGGCCAGACCCCATACACCATGATCATCGCGCCCCAGCCCCACAGCCCCACAAACATCACCGTCATCATCCCCCGCCGCCTTCTTCGATGGACGAGGCGATGGAAGGCCTCATAGTGGCACCCATGTCGGTTCCTTCCGGACCGGACCCCATACATCATGAAACTCCCACCCCGGTGCCGCATCCCCACCATCATCATCGGTGTCATGCCCCGCCACCGGCTCCATCTCATGCGTGATGGTTGCCCCATTGGCGACACATACACCTTTTACATTTAGTTACACCGGAATCACTAGCAGAATAAGGGATGGATTATTACACCTAGTTAAATAGGTGGCATGTAACATGGATTGTTAGTTATCTGTGATGCATTGCATTGAATTCCATTATATTTCACTATGGCTAGACAATAAAGTGATACTTAACATGCAAGGTGCTTTTACTATACCCCTCACTATCCTAGAGTACAACACCATTCCAAACGTCAATACGATCCGAGGTGTGGGACATGAGGACGATTACTGTGATATTAATATGCCACCGAGAGGTAAAAAAAGTACTAAGGGCATCTCCAACACCGACCCTCAAACTGCCCGCAACCATCTAGATCGCTCGGTCCAGACGTGTTTTGCCATCCAACGCCGGCCTGTCTCGATCCGGCGAGCGGTTCAAACCTGTTTTTTCGCAAATCGGAGACAAAGTGTGTGTGTGGGGGGGGGGTGCGGGCATCCGGACCGCTGCCACGTCCGCGTCTGGCAACTGGCCCACCCAAAATGCTCCTCCCTCGCCCATGTGCTTTCCCGCTCGACGCCTGCTAGCCGCATTGACGCCGACCCAGAGTGGACGCGGCCTCATACTGCCGGCATTGAAGTGGTGCGGCGGTCGAGAGAGCACCGCCCGACTGAACACGCCTCCTCGCCGCATTCAAATGGCTATAGACTGCCTGTCTGCCTCCATCAAACCTCTGTGTATGTCGAGAAACCTACTTCGGCCACACGTCCGTTCGCGAGCCAGTGGGCATTAAACATAACGTCGGTTGGCTCTTCGCGCCCGCCCACTATTTAAACAAGGCCAGACGCCGGGCAAACACCGCACCACACCTCCGCTCCCCATCTCCTCCTTGAACCATATTCTTCACACTCTTCATGGCAACCGACGAGCAGGAAGAGGAGTTCTCCGGCATAAAAGTTGGCTGGGTGGCCCGCCGAATATGAGCCAGGCAACTCGCTGCTCCACCTCCCTCACCACTCTAGGCCGTCAGTACCATGGGCGAGGCTATAGGCTAGCGCGCGGAGGAGCAAGTGGCTGCTACAAGTCAGCGTGTGGTTCAACAACTCGTCGCTCCAAGCCAGCTCGCAGAGGAGTGGCGAGTTGCTCAGGCCGGCACACGAAGGAGCATGGTACCGCATGCATCATGGCTGCCGTCAACAAAGTCGTGTTGTATGGCTCCTCCCGCGCCACCCGCCGTCAATGTTCGCGAAACTGCGCCCTGACGACGGAGAAAGAAGCCGGCTTCGCGGATATCCATGAGGTGGACAATGATGGCTCGTGTCCACGTCAGTTTTTCCCCGAAGAGGAAGGGATGATGCAACACAGCTACGGTAGGTATTTCCCTCAATGATGAAACCAAGGTTATCGAACTAGTAGGAGAACCAAACAACACTATGTCAACGGTACCTGTACACAAAGAACAAATACTTGCAACCCGACGCGTAAGAGGGGTTGTCAATCCCTCATGGGTAAAAAGATAGATTGATTTGTATGATTTTGGATAAATAGATCTCTCGATAAAACAAAATAAATTAAATAAATAAAAAGCGCAGCAAGATATTTTTGGGTTTTTAGAATAATAGATCTGAAAACAAAAGCAAATAAAAATATATCTCAAAGAAAATATGATAAATAATAGACCCCGGGGCCGTAGATTTCACTAGTGGCTTCACTCGAGAAAAATAGCATACGATGGGTAAACAAATTACTGTTGGGCAATTGATAGAACTTCAAATAATTATGACGATATCCAGGCAATGATCATTATATAGGCATCACGTCCAAGATTAGTAGACCAACTCCTGCCTGCATCTACTACTATTACTCCACACATCGACCGCTATCCAGCATGCATCTAGTGTATTAAGTTCATTGAGAAACGGAGTAATGCAATAAGAACGATGACATGTTGTAGACAAGACCTATTCATGTAGGAATAGACCCCATCTTGTTATCCTTAATGGCAACGATCAATACGTGTCTTGCTGCCCCTCCTATCAATGGGAAAGAACACTGCAAGATCGAACCCATCACAAAGCACCTCTTCCCATGGCAAGAAAAATCGATCTAGTCGGCCTAACTAAACCAAAGATTCTAAGAAGAAATACAAGGCTATAAGTAATCATGCATATAAGAGATCAAAACTCAAATAACTTTCATGGATAAAATAGATCTGATCATAAACTCAAAGTTCATCGGGTCCCAACAAACACACCGCAAAAAGAGTTACATCAAATAGATCTCCAAGAGACCATTGTATTGAAAATCAAAAGAGAGAAGAAGCCATCTAGCTACAAACTACAGACCCGTAGGTCTACAATGAACTACTCACGCATCATTGGAGAGGCACCAATTAGGATGATGAACCCCTCCGTGATGGTGTCTAGATTGGATCTCGTGGTTCTCGAATTTCCGGCGACTGGAATTGTGTTTCGTCGACTCCCCTAGGATTTTTGGATATTTGGGAATTCATAGGACGAAGAGGCAGTGCGGGAGGCCACCGAGGTGGGCACAACCCACCAGGGCGCGCCTGGGCCCCCAGGCGCGCCCAGGTGGGTTGTGCCCCCCTCGGGGCACCCCTCTGGTACTTCTTTGCCCATCTTGTGTCTACTGGTCCAGAAAAAAATCTCCAAAAAGTTTTGCTGCGTTTGGACTCCGTTTAATATTGATTTTCTGCGAAGTAAAAAACAAGCAAAAACTGCAACTGGCATTGGGCACTATGTCAATAGGTTAGTCCCAAAAAATGATATAAAGTTGCTATAAAATGATTGTAAAACATCCAAGAATGACAATATAACAGCATGGAACAATCAAAAATTGTAGATACGTTGGAGACGTATCACTCCTCTCGCCTCCTCCCGAAGCTTCATGGTTGTCTTCTGGTACGAAAAATCCTCAAAAAAGTCCATTCCGTTTGGTATTGATTTTCTGTAGAAGACAAAAATAAGGAACAAAAACTGCAACGAGCATTGGGCACTAGGTTAATAGGTTAGTCCCAAAAATAATATAAAGGGATTTTTATTTCTATGCCCCCGGTTTCTTAGTTGTGCTCACTTTTCCCCATTCGTTAACTTTTTCCTCACTTTTCCCCATGTCTCGGGTTTTTTGCTTTCACATTTTCCTCACTTTTCCCCCTGAAAAATCGCTCACTTGGGACAGAAAAATCGCGAATGGGGAAAAGTGTTGGGTAACGTAGCAATAATTCAAAATTTTCCTAGGTGTCACCAAGATCAATCTAGGAGATGCTAGCAACGAGAGATAGGGAGTGCATCTTCATACCCTTGAAGATCGCTAAGCAGAAGCGTTACAAGAACGCGGTTGATGGAGTCGTACTCGCGGCGATTCAAATCGCGGAAGATCCGATCTAGCGCTGAACGGACGGCGCCTCCGCGTTCAACACACGTACAGCCCGGGGACGTCTCCTCCTTCTTGATCCAGCAAGGGGAGAGGAGAAGTTGAGGGAGAACTCCGGCAGCACGACGACATGGTGGCAATGGAGCTCGTGGTTCTCCGGCAGAGCTTCGCTAAGCACTACGGAGGAGGAGGAGGAGTTGGAGGAGGAGAGGGTTGCGCCAGGCCAGGGGTGCGGCTGCCCTCTCTCTCCCTCACTATATATAGGGGGAAGGGGGTGGAGCAGGCGCCCTAGGGGAGGGGCGGCAGCCAAGGGGAAAACCCTAGATGGGTTCTGGGTGCCCCCACCCCTAGGAGACTTGCCCCCCAAACCAGGAGGGGCGGCTGCCCTAGGGGAGGCGCCCCCATCTCTCCTGGTTACGTGAGAGGGGTTGGGAGGGGCGCACAGCCCCTTAGTGGGCTCGTTTGCCCCTTCCCCTTGGCCCATAAGGCCCCCCAACGCTTGCCGGGGCCTCCGAAACCCCTTTCGGACATGCTGGCCATAGCCTGGTACCCCCGGAACACTTCCGGACTCCAATACCCTTCGTCCAATATATCGATCTTCACCTCCGGACCATTCCGGAGTTCCTCGTCATGTCCGGGATCTCATCCGGGACTCCGAACAACCTTCGGTAACCACATACTATTTCCCATAACAACTCTAGCGTCACCGAACCTTAAGTGTGTAGACCCTACGGGTTCGGGAACCATGCAGACATGACCGAGACACCTCTCCGGCCAATAACCAATAGCGGGATCTGGATACCCATATTGGCTCCCACATGTTCCACGATGATCTCATCGGATGAACCACGATGTCGGGGATTCAATCAATCCCGTATACAATTCCCTTTGTCTATCGGTATGTTACTTGCCCGAGATTCGATCGTCGGTATCCCAATACCTCGTTCAGTCTCGTTACCGGCAAGTCTCTTTACTCTTTCCGTAACGCATGATCCCGTGGCTAACTCCTTAGTCACATTGAGCTCATTATGATGATGCATTACCGAGTGGGCCCAGAGATACCTCTTCGTCATACGGAGTGACAAATCCTAGTCTCGATTCGTGCCAACCCAACAGACACTTTCGGAGATACCTGTAGTGCACCTTTATAGCCACCCAGTTATGTTGTGACGTTTGGTTCACCCAAAGCATTCCTACGGTATCCGGGAGTTGCACAATCTCATGGTCTAAGGAAACGATACTTGACATTAGAAAAGCTCTTAGCAAACGAACTACACGATCTTGTGCTATGCTTAGGATTGGGTCTTGTCCATCACATCATTCTCCTAATGATGTGATCCTGTTATCAATGACATCCAATGTCCATGGTCAGGAAACCATAACCATCTATTGATCAACGAGCTAGTCAACTAGAGGCTTACTAGGGACATGTTGTGGTCTATGTATTCCCACATGTATTACGGTTTCCAGTTAATACAATTATAGCATGAACAATAGACAATTATCATGAACAAGGAAATACAATAATAACCATTTTATTATTGCCTCTAGGGCATATTTCCAACAGTCTCCCACTTGCACTAGAGTCAGTAATCTAGTTCACATCACCATGTGATTAACATTCAAAGTTCACATCGCCATGTGACTAATACCCAAGAGTTTACTAGAGTCAATAATCTAGTTCACATCACCATGTGATTAACACTCAATGAGTTCTAGGGTTTGATCATGTTATGCTTACAAGAGAGGTTTTAGTCAACGGGTCTGCAACATTCAGATCCGTGTGTGCTTTACAAATCTCTATGTCATCTTGTAGGCGCAGCTACCACGCGCTACTTGGAGCTATTCCAAATAACTGCTCTACTATACGAATCCGGTTTACTACTCAGAGTCATCCGGATTAGTGTCAAAGTTTGCATCAACGTAACACTTTACGACGAACTCTTTTACCACCTCCATAATCGAGAAAATTCCTTAGTCCACTAGTTACTAAGGGTAAGTTCGACCGCTGTCATGTGATCCATTCCTAGATCACCTTGTACCCCTTGACCGACTCATGGCAAGGCACAATTCAGATGCGGTACACAGCATAGCATACTGTAGAGCCTACGTCTAAAGTATAGGGGACCACCTTCGTCCTTTCTCTCTCTTCTGCCGTGGTCAGGTCTTGAGTCTTACTCAATACTCACACCTTGTAACACAGCCAAGAACTCCTTCTTTGCTGATCTATTTTGAACTCCTTCAAAATCTTGTCACGGTATGTATTCATTTGAAAGTATTATTAAGCGTTTTTGATCTATCCTTATAGATCTTGATGCTCAATGTTCAAGTAGCTTAATCCAGGTTTTTCATTGAAAAACACTTTTCAAATAACCCTGTATGCTTTCCAAAAATTCTACATCATTTCTGATCAACAATATGTTAACAACATATACTCATCAAAAATCTATAGTGCTCCCACTCACTTCTTTGGAAATACAAGTTTCTCATAAACTTTGTATAAACCCAAAATCTTTGATCATCTCATCAAAGCGTACATTCCAACTCCGAGATGCTTACTCCAGTCCTTAGAAGGATTGCTGGAGCTTTGCATACTTGTTAGCATCTTTCATGATTGATAAAACCTTCTGGTTGTATCACATACAACCTTTCCTCAAGAAAATCGTCGAGGAAACAATGTTTTGACATCCTATCTGCAAGATTTCATAAATAATGCAGTAACTACTAATATAATTCCAACAGACTCTTAGCATCGCTACGAGTGAGAAAGTCTCATCGCAGTCAACTCCTTGAACTTGTCGGAAAACATCTTAACGACAAGTCGAGCTTTCTTAATGGTGACACTTACCATCATTGTCCGTCTTCCTTTTAAAATCCATCTGCACCCAACAGCCTTACGACCATCAAGTAGTTCTTCCAAATTCTATACTTTGTTTTTATACATGGATCCTCTCTCGGATTTTATGGCCTCGAGCCATTCGTCGGAATCTGGGCCCACCATCGTTTCTCCATAGCTCGTAGGTTCATTGTTGTCTAGCAACATGACATCCAAGACATGATTACGTACCACTCTGAAGTAGTACGCATCCTTGTCGTCCTACGAGGTTTTGTAGTGACTTGATCCGAAGTTTCATGATCACTATCATAAGCTTCCACTTCAATTGGTGTAGGTGCCACAGGAACAACTTCTTGTGCCCTGCTACACACTAGTTGAAGTGACGGTTCAATAACCTCATCAAGTCTCCACCATCCTCCCACTCAATTCTTTCGAGAGAAACTTTTCCTCGAGAAAGGACCCGTTTCTAGAAACAATCACTTTGCTTCCGGATCTGAAATAGGAGGTATACCCAACTGTTTTGGGTATTCTATGAAGATGCATTTATCCGCTTTGGGTTCGAGCTTATCAGCCTGAAACTTTTTCACATAAGTGTCGCAGCCCCAAACTTTTAAGAAACGACAGCTTAGGTTTCTCTAAACCATAGTTCATACGGTGTCGTCTCAACGGAATCGTGTGGTGCCCTATTTAAAGTGAATGTGGTTGTCGCTAATGCCTAACCCATAAACGATAGTGGTAATTCGATAAGAGACATCATGGTATGCACTATATCCAATAGGGTGCAGTTATGGTGTTCAGACACACCATCACACTATGGTGTTCCAGGCGGTATAAGTTGTGAAACAATTTCCACAATGTCTTAATTGTGTACCAAACTCGTAACTCAGATATTCATCTCTATGATCATATCACAGACATTTTATCCTCTTGTCACGACGATCTTCAATTTCACTCTGAAATTACTTGAACCTTTCAATAATTCAGACTTGTGTTTCATCAAGTAAATATACTCAACATCTACTCAAATCATCTGTGAAGTAAGAACATAACGATATCCACTGCGTGCCTCAGCACTCATTGGACTGCACACATCAAAATGTATTACTTCAACAAGTTGCTTTCTTGTTCCATCTTACTGAAAACGAGGCCTTTCAGTCATCTTGCCCATGTGGTATGATTTGCATGTCCCAAGTGATTCAAAATCAAGTGAGTCCAAACGATCCATCTGTATGGAGTTTCTTCATGCATATCTACCAATAGACATGGTTCGCATGTCTCAATCTTTTCAAAAACGAGTGAGTCCAAAGATCCATCAACATGGAGCTTCTTCATGCATTTTATACCAATATGACTCAAATGGCAGTGCCACAAGTATGTGGTACTATCATTATATTTTATATCTTTTGGCATGAACATGTGTATCACTACGATCGAGATTCAATAAACCATTCATTTTAGGTGCAAGACCATTGAAGGTATTATTCAAATAAACAGAGTAACCATTATTCTCCTTAAATGAATAACCGTATTGCGATAAACATAATCCAATCATGTCTATGCTCAACGCAAACACCAAATAACAATTATTTAAGTTTAATACCAATCCCGATGGTAGAGGGAGCGTACGATGTTTGATTACATCAACCTTGGAAACACTTCCAACACATATCGTCATCTCATCTTTAGCTAGTCTCCGTTTATTTCGTAGCCTTTTATTTCGAGTTACCAACACTTAGCAACCGAACCGGTATCTAATACCCTGGTGCTACTAGGAGTACTACTAAAGTACACATTAATATAATGTATATCCAATATACTTCTGTCGACCTTGCCTGCCTTCTCATCTACCAAGTATCTAGGGTAGTTCTGCTTTAGTGACCGTTCCCCTCATTACAGAAGAACTTAGTCTCGGGTCTGGGTTCAACCTTGGGTTTCTTCACTAGAGCAGCAACTGATTTGCCGTTCCATGAAGTATCCCTTCTTTCCCTTACCCTTCTTGAAACTAGTGGTTTTACTAACCATCAACAATTGATGCTCCTACTTGATTTCTACTTTCGCTGTGTCAAACATCGCGAGTTGCTCAAGGATCATCATGTCTATCCCTGATATGTTATAGTTCATCACGAAGCTCTAATAGCTTGGTGGCAGTGACTATGGAGAACCATCACTATCTCATCTGGAAGATTAACTCCCACTCGATTCAAGCGATTGTAGTACTCAGACAATCTGAGCACATGCTCAACGATTGAGCTTTTCTCCCTTAATTTGCAGGCTTAAGAAACTTGTCAGAGGTCTCATACCTCTTGACGTGGGCACTAGTCTGAAATCCCAATTTCAGTCTTTGGAACATCTCATATGTTTTGCGACGTTTCAAAAATGTCTTTGGCGCCTCAATTCTAAACTGTTAGCATTACGCACTGAACTATCACGTAGTCATCAAAACGTGTATGTCAGATGTTTCACAACATCTACAGACGACGCTCGAGGTTCAGCACACCGAGCGGTGCATTAAGGACATAAGCCTTCTGCGTAGCAATGAGGATAATCCTCAGTTGACGGACCCAGTCCGCATAATTTCTACTATCAACTTTCAACTAAATTTTCTCTAGGAACATATCTTAAACAGTAGAACTAAAGCGTAAGCTACGACATAATTTGCAAAGACCTTTTGACTATGTTCATGATAATTAAGTTCATCTGATTATTTAATGAACTCCCACTTAGATAGACATCCCTCTAGTCATCTAAGTGATACATGATCCGAATCGACTAGACCGTGTCCGATCATCACGTGAGACGGACTAGTCATCAACGGTGAACATCTCCATGTTGATCGTATCTACTATACGACTCATGTTCGACCTTTGGTCTCTTGTGTTCCGAGGCCATGTCTGTACATGCTAGGCTCGTCAAGTCAACCTAAGTGTTTTGCATGTGTAAATCTGGCTTACACCCGTTGTATGCGAACGTTAGAATCTATCACACCCGATCATCACGTGGTGCTTCGAAACAACAAACCTTCGCAACGGTGCACAGTTAGGGGGAACACATCTCTTGAAATTTTAGTGAGGGATCATCTTATTTATGCTACCGTCGTTCTAAGCAAATAAGATGTAAACATGACAAACATCACATGCAAATCATAAAGTGACATGATATGGCCAATATCATCTTGCGCCTTTTGATCTCCATCTTCGAGGCGCGGCATGATCACCTTCGTCACCGGCATGACACCATGATCTCCATCATCGTGTCTTCATGAAGTTGTCTCGCCAACTATTACTTCTACTACTATGGCTAACGGTTAGCAATAAAGTAAAGTAATTACATGGCATTTTTCATTGACACGCAGGTCATACAATAAATTAAGACAACTCCTATGGCTCCTGCCGGTTGTCATACTCATCGACATGCAAGTCGTGATTCCTATTACAAGAACATGATCAATCTCATACATCACATATATATAATTCATCACATCCTTTTGGCCATATCACATCACATAGCATACCCTGCAAAAACAAGTTAGACGTCCTCTAATTGTTGTTGCATGTTTTACGTGGCTGCTATGGGTTTCTAGCAAGAACGTTTCTTACCTACGCAAAAGCCACAACGGTGATATGCCAATTGCTATTTACCCTTCATAAGGACCATCTTCATCGAATCCGATCCGACTAAAGTGGGAGAGACAGACACCCGCTAGCCACCTTATGCATCAAGTGCATGTCAGTCGATGGAACCTGTCTCACGTAAGAGTACGTGTAAGGTCGGTCCGGGCCGCTTCATCCCACAATGCCGCCGAATCAAGATAAGACTAGTAACGGTAAGCAAATTGAACAAATCATCGCCCACAACTACTTTGTGTTCTACTCGTGCATAGAATCTACGCATAGACCTAGCTCATGATGCCACTGTTGGGTAACGTAGCAATAATTCAAAATTTTCCTACGTGTCACCAAGATCAATCTAGGAGATGCTAGCAACGAGAGATAGGGAGTGCATCTTCATACCCTTGAAGATCGCTAAGCGGAAGCGTTACAAGAACACGGTTGATGGAGTCGTACTCGCGGCGATTCAAATCGCGGAAGATCCGATCAAGCGCCGAACGGACGGCGCCTCCGCGTTCAACACATGTATAGCCCGGGGACGTCTCCTCCTTCTTGATCCAGCAAGGGGAGAGGAGAAGTTGAGGGAGAACTCCGGCAGCACGACGACATGGTGGCAATGGAGCTCGTGGTTCTCCGGCAGAGCTTCGCTAAGCACTACGGAGGAGGAGGAGGAGTTGGACGAGGAGAGGGCTGCGCCAGGCCAGGGGTGCGGCTGCCCTCTCTCTCCCTCACTATATATAGGGGGAAGGGGGGTGGAGGAGGCGCCCTAGGGGAGGGGCGGCGGCCAAGGGGAAAACCCTAGATGGGTTCTGGGCGCCCCCACCCTAGGAGACTTGCCCCCCAAACCAGGAGGGGCGGCTGCCCTAGGGGAGGCGCCCCCATCTCTCCTGGTTACGTGAGAGGGGTTGGGAGGGGCGCACAGCCCCTTAGTGGGCTGGTTTGCCCCTTCCCCTTGGCCCATAAGGCCCCCCAACGCTTGCAGGGGCCTCCGAAACCCCTTTCGGACATGCTGGCCATAGCCTGGTACCCCCGGAACACTTCCGGACTCCAATACCCTTCGTCCAATATATCGATCTTCACCTCCGGACCATTCCGGAGTTCCTCGTCATGTCCGGGATCTCATCCGGGACTCCGAACAACCTTCGGTAACCACATACTATTTCCCATAACAACTCTAGCGTCACCGGACCTTAAGTGTGTAGACGCTACGGGTTCGGGAACCATGCAGACATGACCGTGACACCTCTCCGGCCAATAACCAATAGCGGGATCTGGATACCCATATTGGCTCCCACATGTTCCACGATGATCTCATCGGATGAACCACGATGTCGGGAATTCAATCAATCCCGTATACAATTCCCTTTGTCTATCGGATGTTACTTGCCCGAGATTCGATCGTCGGTATCCCAATACCTCGTTCAATCTCATTACCGGCAAGTCTCTTTACTCGTTCCATAACACATGATCCCGTGGCTAACTCCTTAGTCACATTGAGCTCATTATGATGATGCATTATCGAGTGGGCCCAGAGATACCTCTCCGTCATGCGGAGTGACAAATCCCAGTCTCGATTCGTGCCAACCCAACAGACACTTTCGGAGATACCTGTAGTGCACCTTTATAGCCACCCAGTTACGTTGTGATGTTTGGTACACCCAAAGCATTCCTACGGTATCCGGGAGTTGCACAATCTCATGGTCTAAGGAAACGATACTTGACATTAGAAAAGCTCTTAGCAAACGAACTACACGATCTTGTGCTATGCTTAGGATTGGGTCTTGTCCATCACACCATTCTCCTAATGATGTGATCCCGTTATCAATGACATCCAATGTCCATGGTCAGGAAACCATAACCATCTATTGATCAACGAGCTAGTCAACTAGAGGCTTACTAGGGACATGTTGTGGTCTATGTATTCACACATGTATTACGGTTTCCAGTTAATACAATTATAGCATGAACAATAGACAATTATCATGAACAAGGAAATACAATAATAACCATTTTATTATTGCCTCTAGGGCATATTTCCAACAAAAAGTGAGCACAACTAAGAAACCGGGGGCATAAAAATAAAATCCCTAATATAAAATAGCATATTAATGCATATAAAACATCCAAAATGGATAATATAATAGCATGGAACAATCAAAAATTATAGATACGTTGGAGAGGTATCACTCCACCCCGTCGCCGGTGTCGAACCCGGCCACTCCAGACCGCGCCACCGCCACCACTGCACTCGCGGCGTTGCCCGTGTGCGAACGCGCCTATCAGTGCCTCCAGCCATGCCCCGTAGTCGTTTTCCAGCGAGGCCGAGCCCTCTCCGCCATATTTTTGGGCGCCAGCGGCTGAACGCCGGCCACCACACCCACCCTGGGCCATTGCCAAGTGGGGCCCGAAACCCCCCTCTAATTAGCACTAACATCATTAGTAACTAACCCCTACCCTAATAGGCACTGACGTGTGGGCCCCCTGTTAATTAAACTGAATTAAATAAATTCTAATAACTAACAGACACTGACACGTGGGTCCCTATGACCCTGTTGACTGGTCAACATTGACCCAGTCAACGATGACTGTACTGCTGACTGGGCACTGATACGTCTCCGTCGTATCTATAATTTTTCATTGTTTCATCCCAATATTATACAACTTTCACATACTTTTGACAACATTTTATATGATTTATTTGGACTAACCTATTGATCCAGTTCCCAGTGTCAGTTCTTGTTTGTTGCATGTTTTCTTTCGCAGAGAATCCATATCAAACGAAGTCCAAGTGCAATAAAAATTTACGGAGAATTATTTTGGAATATTTGTGAATTTTGGGAGGTGGAATCAACGTAAACAGGGGCCCATAGGCCCCAAGATACACCAGGGCACGCCAGGGGGTGCCCGGCGTGCCCAGGTGTCTTATGCCCTCCTCGTAAGGCGGTTGGGGCCCTTCTTCTGCCGCAAGAAAGATAATTTATGGAAAAAATCGTGTACAAATTTCAGCGCAATCGGAGTTACGGATCTCCGGGAATTTAAGAAACGGTGAAGGGCCAGATCTGGGGAACGCGAAACAGAAGAGAACAGAGAGGGAGATCCAATCTCGGAGGGGCTCCCGCCCCTCCGCCACCATGGAGGCCATGGACCAGAGGGGGAACTCTCCTCCCATCTAGCGGGGGGAGGCCAAGGAAGAAGAAGAAGGAGGGGGGCTCTCTCCCGCTCTCTCCCGGTGGCGCCGGAGTGCCGCCGGGGCTAGGATCGTGGCGGCGATCTACATCAACAATCTTGCTACCGTCAACACCAACTCTCTCCCCCTCTATGCAGCAGTGTAACACCTCTTCTCCCCGCTGTAATCTCTACTTAAACATGGTGCTCAACTCCATATATTATTTCACAATGATCTATGGTTATCCTATGATGTTTGAGTAGATCCGTTTTGTCCTGTGGGTTAATCGTGATCTTGGTTGGTATGATTGTATATTTTGTTTATGGTGCTGTCCCATGGTGCCCTCCGTCTCGCGCAAACGTGAGGGGTCCCTGCTGTAGGGTGTTGCAATATGTTCATGATTTGCTTATGGTGGGTCGCGAGAGTGACAGAAGCTTAAACCCGAGTAGGTAGGTTGTTGCGTATGGGATAAAGAGGACTTAATACTTAATGCTATGGTTGGGTTTCACGACCTTAATGATCTTTAGTAGTTGCAAATGCTTGCTAGGGGTCCAATCATAAGTGCATATGATCCAAGTAGAGAAAGTATGTTAGCCCATGCCTCTCCCTCATATAAAATTGCAAGAATGATTACCGGTACTTGTTATGTTGATTGCCTAGGGACAAATGACTTCCTTATTGACAAAAGCTATCTCCTTTTATTACCTTGCAATTTATTCGTGGTTTTATTCTCGCAAAGTACTCGTTTTATTCTTGCAAAATAGTTTCATACTTGTTCTAGGTAAAGCAAACGTGAAGTGTGCGTAGAGTTGTATCGGTGCTCGATAGAACTTGAGGGAATATTTGTTCTACATTTAGCTCCTCGATGGGTTCGACACTCTTATTTATCGAAGAAGGCTACAAACGATCCACTATACTTGTGGGTTGTCAGGCACAGACTAGCCCCACATGCCATTGACTGTGGCTGGATCTGCCCTGTGTAATAAAAGTATTTTACTGTTTAATTCGAATTAAATAAATTCCAGAAATTCCAGAAAAATGTTTGAAACTTTGAAAATTAATATAAAATAATCTATAATTCAGATAAAAATAATTTATATATGAAAATTGCTCAGAAAAATTCACCGAATCAGATTATGCGATCTGTTCAACTGTCACATGTCCTAGCATGCTGAACATGGAACCGTCCCCATCTTTTCATCTATCCGGAAAATGCCAAACGCCATGAAAACCCCTCCGGATGTTTTCCCTCTCCGTTTGCAACGTGTAGTACCGCGTTAGAACACCCCTAGCGCTGCAAGTTGTCATGTCATTAGTACCAGTGACCCCTCACCTTGTCCCAGTTGCCCCCGCTTTATCTCCGGTGACTCGATCAACGTGATTGACGTCCAAGGCCCGACACATCACACCCCCTTAGTTGTACGACACTGCAGGGATACTATCGAGTGTCGAGGGTGATGCGAATGAAGTGACTTCATCCAAACTGATGTTAGTTGCATACGCTCAAACCACATCATATCTCCATGTCATGATCATTGCTGTGTATTGATTGCATCTCTGGTATTGTTCTTCTCGATACTATGATTTAGTTTTTGCTTATTGAACGCATTCTAATTTGAATACTAAATTGTTTTATCTTTCTTCTGGATTAGTTAAGCTATGGACGATAGCGGCAGAGACCATGAAGAGGGTATCATCTTCGACATGATACGCTCCTCACAAAACCAAGAGAATGAACCAGATGATGGCTCACAATTTCTGGACAACTCCGGTGAGGGACTTGAGGAAGAACCAAGAGACGAAGGGCAAACAAACAATGATGGCGAAGGAAATGGTATACAATTAACAAAGTCCGGCGAGGTATATATATTAGGCCTCTGGTGACCATTATATGTATTAATTGATATATATATATATATATATAAACAAATCTTTGTTCTTTTAGCCCTCCGGATCGGGCAAATCTTCTAAAAGGGTACGAGGCTGGGCCAAAAAGTTGGGTGATGGCATAAAGTTCAACATCGATGAAGTCGCAGAAGATGGCGAACCGATTGCTCCTGAAAAGAATACCCGTAAATTAGTAAATCAATGCGGATTCATTGTTAGGGACAACATCCCGATCACCGTTCGAGAATGGAATAAGCCAAAGGAAGATCGATGAGTTAGTTATGTCGACGAAAGATAGAAAAAATTGCTTTGGGATACGCTCATGTCACATTTCAACCTACCAGAGGGTATCATAGATGGCCAATGGTTGTAAGTCAAGCAGTTTGCTCTTAAGAAGATGGCCACACAATTCCAGAGCTAGAAGAAAAGATTATACAGTGACTACATCAAGGCAGAAAGGAAGACTCCAGAATTCACTTGAGCACTAGAGAAGGTAAAAGATCACTGGGACGAATTTGTGAAGTACAAGGAAACAGATGAAGCTCTAGAAAGGTCGAGAAAAAAATAAGATAAATGTTGCAAAAAAGGAGTATTACCATGTTCTGGGGACAGGTGGCTACAAGAGAGCCGTGCCTAATTGGGAAGCAGCTTAGGCCAAGATGCTTGCTGAAGGGGTCATTCCAAAAACAGCGGATTGGCCCGAGAGGTCCAAGAATTGGTTTTATACACATGGGGGAAAGTTGGACCCAGCGACATGGGAGATTATTGAAAAGGCAGATCTTAAAACAGCCTCGGACGCTTTACTTGAAGAAATAGAAGATGCTCGAAAGGGGTTGTTCCAGCCCGAGAGAGAGAACGACGAGCTTACATGCGCCCTCAAGAATCCTCAACACGTTGGACGAACACGAGGAAAATGCGTTGTTCCATGGGTTCAGGGGTTTTCAGAGTGGAACGACACTTATAGAAGCCGTCGGAGAAAAAAGAAGTAGGATGCAGACCGGCTTAAGAAGATAGAAACAAAGAACGAGGAGTTGGAACGCATGTTAAAGCGGCAGTAGGAGCAGATCAACACAATTAGCCAACAAAGGGCGTCTTCGCGGCAGGAGCAAGCAGATCCAGCATTGGATAGTACCGTCCCATTTATGCTGAAAAGCAGCGTGGGTTCCATGAGGGTCCGGGCCGAGATGCACTGCTGGCTCGCTACCCCATGGATGATATCAAGGAGAGGACAAGTTGTGAGCTACACCAGAAAATAAAGAACATGTCCATGAAGGTGGCGGTCGGCTTTGCTTTACCTAATGGACCTGAAGCAACCATCCATGGTAATCTGATTCCAATTGGCTATGCTCGTGTCGAGGTGGATGAAGTTCTGTCGGGATATGACTCACTAGAGCTTGACATTCCTGGAGGTGAAGGGGAGCAGATACTGGAAGAAGTCATACGTGGTGTCATTGCATGGAGAAAGGAATGCATCATGTTTCCAAACTCGACGCTAAGGCCACCGACTCCTCCGAGTAGCAATACACCTCTAAGTCCACCCCACCTCGAGAGGGATCCCAGCGCGAATCCGCCATATCGATCTCCGCCGCGTCAGCCGACTGTTGGGAAACGTAGTAATTCAAAAAAATTCCTACGATCACGCAAGATCTATCTAGGAGATGCATAGCAACGAGAGGGGAGAGTGTGACCACGTACCCTCGTAGACCGAAAGCGGAAGCGTTTGGTAACGCGGTTGATGTAGTCGAACATCTTCACGATCCAACTGATCCCAAGTACCTGTTGGGAATCGTAGCATAATTTAAAATTTTCCTACGCTCACCAAGATGCATCTATGGAGTATACTAGCAACGAGGGGAAAGGAGTGCATCTACATACCCTTGTAGATTGCGAGCGGAAGCGTTCCAATGAACGTGGATGACGGAGTCGTACTCGCCGTGATCCAAATCACCGATGACCGAGTGCCGAACGGACGGCACCTCCGCGTTCAACACACGTACGGTGCAGCGACGTCTCCTCCTTCTTGATCCAGCAAGGGGGAAGGAGAGGTTGATGGAGATCCAGCAGCACGACGGCGTGGTGGTGGATGTAGCGGGTCTCGGCAGGGCTTCGCCGAGCTTCTACGAGACGGAGAGGTGTAGCAAGGGAGGAGGGAGGCGCCCAAGGCTGAGATGTTGCTGCCCTCCCTCCCCCCTTTATATAGGCCCCCTTGGGAGGGGGGGGCGCCGGCCAAACCCATCTAGGGTGGGGGCGGCGGCCAAGGGGGTGCCTTGCCCCCCAAGGCAAGTGGGAAGCCCCCCCACCCTAGGGTTTGCAACCCTAGGCGCATGGGGGAGGCCCATGGGGGGCGCCCAGCCCACTAGGGGCTGGTTCCCTTCCCACTTCAGCCCACGGGGCCCTCCGGGATAGGTGGCCCCACCCGGTGGACCCCCGGGACCCTTCCGGTGGTCCCGGTACAATACCGGTAACCCCCGAGACTTTCCCGGTGGCCGAAACTTGACTTCCTATATATAATTCTTCACCTCCGGACCATTCCGGAACCTCTCGTGACGTCCGGGATTTCATCCGGGACTCCGAACAACTTTCAGGTTTCCGCATACACATATCTCTACAACCCTAGCGTCACCGAACCTTAAGTGTGTAGACCCTACGGGTTCGGGAGACATGCAGTCATGACCGAGACGCCTCTCCGGTCAATAACCAACAGCGGGATCTGGATACCCATGTTGGCTCCCACATGTTCCACGATGATCTCATCGGATGAACCACGGTGTCGAGGATTCAATCAATCCCGTATGCAATTCCCTTTGTCAATCGGTATGTTACTTGCCCGAGATTCGATCGTCGGTATCCCAATACCTTGTTCAATCTCGTTACCGGCAAGTCTCTTTACTCGTACCATAATGCATCATCCCGTGACTAACGCCTTAGTCACATTGAGCTCATTATGATGATGCATTACCAAGTGGGCCCAGAGATACCTCTCCGTCACACGGAGTGACAAATCCCAGTCTCGATCCGTGCCAACCCAACAGACACTTTCGGAGATACCCGTAGTGCACCTTTATAGTCACCCAGTTACGTTGTGACGTTTGGCACACCCAAAGCACTCCTACGGTATCCGGGAGTTGCACGATCTCATGGTCTAAGGAAAAGATACTTGACATTGGAAAAGCTCTAGCAAACGAAACTACATGATCTTTTATGCTATGCTTAGGATTGGGTCTTGTCCATCACATCATTCTCCTAATGATGTGATCCCGTTATCAACGACATCCAATGTCCATAGTCAGGAAACCATGACTATCTGTTGATCAACGAGCTAGTCAACTAGAGGCTTACTAGGGACACGTTGTGGTCTATGTATTCACACATGTATTACGATTTTCGGATAATAAAATTATAGCATGAACGATAGACAATTATCATGAACAAAGAAATATAATAATAACCATTTATTATTGCCTCTAGGGCATATTTCCAACAGTACCGAACGTACGGCACCTCCGTGTTCAGCACACGTTTAGCACGATGACGTCCCTCGAGCTCTTGATCCAGTTGAGGACGAGGGAGATTTTCGTCGGCATGACGGCGTGGCGACGGTGATGACAAGTTACCGGTACAGGGCTTTGCCTAAGCACTACGACGATATTACCGAGGTGTTAAACTGTTTAGGGGGGCACCGCACACGGCTAAGAGATTGTCTGTTGTAATTTGGGGTGCCCCCTGGCCACGTATATAAAGGAGGGAGGGAGAGAGGCCGGCGGCCAGGAGGGGCGCGCCAAGGGGGGAGTCCTACTTGGACTCCTAGTCCAAGTAGGATTCCCCCCCCCTTCCTTTCTTCCACCAGAGGGAAAGGAAGGAGGGGAGAAGGAGAAGGAAGGAGGGGGCCACGCCCTCACCGCTATCAGTTTGGGCAGGGGGGAGGCGCGCGCCACCTCGTGGCCCTTCTTCCCTCTCTCCACTAAAGCCCACTAAGGCCCATTAACTTCCCCGGGGGTTCCGGTAACCCCTCGGTACTCCGGAAAAATGCCCGGATCACTCGAAACCATTCCGATGTCTGAATATGAATCTTTACCTCTCGACCGTTCGAGACTCCCTGTCATGTCCGTGATCTCATCCGGGACTCCGAACAAACTTCGGTCATTAAATCACATAACTCATAATACAAATCGTCATTGAACGTTAAGCGTGCGGACCCTACGGGTTCGAGAACTATGTAGACATGACCGAGACACATCTCCGGTCAATAACCAATAGCGGAACCTAGATGCTCATATTGGCTCCTACATATTCTACGAAGATCTTTATCGGTTAAACCGCATAACAACATACGTTGTTCCCTTTGTCATTGGTATGTTACTTGCCCAAGATTCGACCGTCGGTATCATCATACCTAGTTCAATCTCGTTACCAGCATGTCTCTTTACTCATTCCGTAATGCATCATCCCGTAACTTCCTCATTAGTCACATTGCTTGCAAGGCTTATAGTGATGTGCATTACCGAGAGGGCCCAGAGATACCTCTTCGATACACTGAGTGACAAATCCTAATCATGATCTATGCCAACCCAACAAACACCTTTGGAAACATTTGTAGAGCATATTTATAATCACCCAGTTATGTTGTGACGTTTGATAGCACACAAGGTGTTCCTCCAGTATTCGGGAGTTGCATAATCTCATAGTCAGAGGAACATGCATAAGCCATGAAGAAAGCAATAGCAATAAAACTAAACGATCATTATGCCAAGCTAACGGATGGGTCTTGTCCATCACATCATTCTCTAATGATGTGATCACGTTCATCAAATGACAACACATTTCTATGGTTAGGAAACTTAACCATCTTTGATTAACGAGCTAGTCTAGTAGAGGCATACTAGGGACACTCTGTTTTGTCTATGTATTCACACATGTACTAAGTTTCCGGTTAATACAATTCTAGCATGAATAATAAACATTTATCATGATATAAGGAAATATAAATAACAACTTTATTATTGCCTCTAGGGCATATTTCCTTCAGTCTCGCACTTGCACTAGAGTCAATAATCTAGATTACATAGTAACGATTCTAACACCCATGGAGTCTTGGTGCTGATCATGTTTTGCTCGTGGAAGAGGCTTAGTCAACGGGTCTGCAACATTCAGATCCGTATGTATTTTGCAAATCTCTATGTCTCCCTCCTTGACTAGATCGCGGATGGAATTGAAGCGTCTCTTGATGTGTTTGGTTCTCTTGTGAAATCTGGATTCCTTCACCAAGGAAATTGCTCTAGTATTGTCACAAAAGATTTTCATTGGACCCGATGCACTAGGTATTACACCTACATCGGATATGAACTCCTACATCCAGACTCCTTCATTTGCTGCTTCCAAAGAAGCTATGTACTCCGCTTCACACGTAGATCCCGCCACGACGCTCTGCATGGAACTGCACCAACTAACAGCTCCACCATTCAATATAAATACGTATCCGGTTTGCGACTTAGAGTCATCCGGATCAGAGTCCAAGCTTGCATCGACGTAACCATTTACGACGAGCTCTTTGTCACCTCCATAAACGAGAAACATATCCTTAGTCATTTTCAGATATTTTAGGATGTTCTTGACTGTTGTCTAGTGATCCACTCCTGGATTACTTTGGTACCACCCTGCTATACTTATAGCAAGGCACACATCAGGTCTGGTACACAACATTCCATACATGATAGAACCTATGGCTGAGGCATAGGGAATGACTTTCATTTGCTCTCTATCTTCTGCAGTGGTCGGGCATTGAGTCTGACTCAACTTCACACCTTGTAACACAGGCAAGAACCCTTTCTTTGACTGATCCATTTTGAACTTCTTCAAAACCTTATTAAGGTATGTGCTTTGTGAAAGTCCAATTAAGCGTCTTGATCTATCTCTATAGATCTTGATGCCCAATATATAAGCAGCTTCACCGAGGTCTTTCATTGAAAAATTCTTATTCAAGTATTCTTTTATGCTATCCAAAAATTCTGTATCATTTCCAATAAACAATATGTCATCTACATATAATATTAGAAATGCTACAGAGCTCCCACTCACTTTCTTGTAAATACATGCTTCTCCAAAAGTCTGTATAAAACCATATGCTTTGATCACACTGTCAAAGCATATATTCCAACTCCGAGAGGCTTGCACCAGTCCATAAATGGATCGCTGGAGCTTGCACACTTCGTTAGCACCTTTAGGATCGACAAAACTTTTTGGTTAAGATATCCATTAAGGAATGCAGTTTTGACATCCATTTGCCAAATTTCATAATCATAAAATGCGGCAATTGCTAACATGATTCAGATAGACTTAAGCATCGCTACGGGTGAGAATGTCTCATCGTAGTCAACTCCTTGAACTTGTTGAAAACCTTTCGCAACAAGTCGAGCTTTGTAGATAGTAACATTACCGTCAGCGTCAATCTTTTTCTTGAAGATCCATTTATTCTCTATGGCTTGCCTATCATCGGGCAAGTCAACCAAAGTCCACACTTTGTTCTCATACATGGATCCCATCTCAGATTTCATGGCCTCAAGCCATTTTGCAGAATATGGGCTCATCATCGCTTCCTCATAGTTCGTAGGTTCATCATGGTCTAGTAACATGACTTCCAGAACAGGATTACCGTACCACTCTGGTGCGGATCGTACTCTGGTTGACCTACGAGGTTTGGTAGTAACTTGATCTGAAGTTTCATGATCATCATCATTAGCTTCCTCACTGATTGGTGTAGGAATCACTGGAACTGATTTCTGTGATGAACTACTTTCCAATTCGGGAGAAGGTACAATTACCTCATCAAGTTCTACTTTCCTCCCACTCACTTCTTTCGAGAGAAACTCCTTCTCTAGAAAGGATCCATTCTTAGCAACGAATATCTTGCCTTCGGATCTGTGATAGAAGGTGTACCCAACAGTCTCCTTTGGGTATCCTATGAAGACACATTTCTCCGATTTGGGTTCGAGCTTATCAGGTTGAAGCTTTTTCACATAAGCATCGCGGCCCCAAACTTTAAGAAACGACAACTTGGGTTTCTTGCCAAGCCACAGTTCATATGGTGTTGTCTCAACGGATTTAGATGGTGCCCTATTTAACGTGAATGCAACCGTCTCTAAAGCATAACCCTAAAACGATAGCGGTAAATCAGTAAGAGACATCATAGATCGCACCATATCTAATAAAGTACGGTTACGACGTTCGGACACACCATTACGCTGTGGTGTTCCAGGTGGCGTGAGTTGCGAAACTATTCCACATTGTTTCAAATGAAGACCAAACTCATAACTCAAATATTCACCTCCACAATCAGATCGTAGAAACTTTATTTTCTTGTTACGATGATTTTCCACTTCACTCTGAAATTCTTTAAACTTTTCAAATGATTCAGACTTATGTTTCATTAAGTAGATATACCCATATCTTCTCAAATCATCTGTGAAGATCAGAAAATAACGATACCCGCCGCGAGCCTCAATACTCATCGAACCACATACATCAGTATGTATTATTTCCAATAAGTCAGTTGCTCGCTCCATTGTTCCGGAGAACGGAGTCTTAGTCATCTTGCCCATGAGGCATGGTTCGCAAGTATCAAGTGATTCATAATCAAGTGATTCCAAAAGCCCATCAGCATGGAGTTTCTTCATGCGCTTTACACCAATATGACCTAAACGGCAGTGCCACAAATAAGTTGCAATCATTATTAACTTTGCATCTTTTGTCTTCAATATTATGAATATGTGTATCACTACAATCGAGATTCAACAAAAATAGACCACTCATCAAGGGTGCATGACCATAAAAGATATTACTCATATAAATAGAACAACCATTATTCTCTGATTTAAATGAATAACCGTCTCGCATCAAACAAGATCCAGATATAATGTTCATGCTCAACACTGTCACCAAATAACAATTATTTAGGTCTAAAACTAATCCCGACGGTAGATGTAGAGGTAGCGTGCCGACAGCGATCACATCGACTTTGGAACCATTTCCCACGCGCATCGTCACCTCGTCCTTAGCCAATCTTCGTTTAATCCGTAGCCCCTGTTTCGAGTTGCAAATGTGAGCAACAGAACCAGTATCAAATACCCAGGCGCTACTACGAGCATTAGTAAGGTACACATCAATAACACGTATATCAAATATACCTTTCACTTTGCCATCCTTCTTATCCGCCAAATACTTGTGGCAGTTCCGCTTCCAGTGACCAGTCCCTTTGCAGTAGAAGCATTCAGTTTCAGGCTTAGGTCCAGACCTGGGCTTCTTCCCGGGAGTAGCAACTTGCTTGCTATTCTTCTTGAAGTTCCCCTTCTTCCCTTTGCCCTTTTTCTTGAAACTAGTGGTCTTGTTAACCATCAACACTTGATGCTCCTTCTTGATTTCTACCTCCACAGCCTTTAGCATTGCGAAGAGCTCGGGAATAGTCTTTTCCATCCCTTGCATATTATAGTTCATCACAAAGCCTTTATAGCTCGGTGGCAGTGATTGAAGAACTCTGTCAACGACACTATCATCAGGAAGATTAACTCCCAGCTGAGTCAAGTGGTTATGATACCCAGACATTTTGAGTATATGTTCACTGACAAAATATCGACTGAATACCAAATTCACATGACTACTTATAACAAGACTTCTCACATGTTCTCAGGAACAAACGTAACTACTCACAAATCATATTCATGTTCATAATCAAAGGGGTATTAATATGCATTAAGGATCTGAACATATGATCTTCCACCTAATAAACCAACTAGCATCAACTACAAGGAGTAATCAACACTACTAGCAACCCACAGGTACCAATCTGAGGTTTTGAGACAAAGATCGGATACAAGAGATGAACTAGGGTTTGAGAGGAGATGGTGCTGGTGAAGATGTTGATGGAGATTGACCCCCTCCCGATGAGGGGATCAATGGTGATGACGATGGTGACGATCCCCCCCCCCCCGGAGGGACGTTTCCCTGGCAGAACAGCTCCACCAGAGCCCTAGATTGGTTCCGCCTCGAGACGGCGGTGCTTCGTCCCAAAAGCTTCCTCCTTAATTTTTCCAGGGCGAAAGACTTCATATAGCAAAAGATGGGCACCAGAGGCCTGCCAGGGGGCCCATGAGGCAGGGGGCGCGCCTAAGGGGTAGGGCGCGCCCCCCACCCTCATGGCCGGGGTGTGGGGCCCCTCTGGTTGATTCTTTCGCCAGTATTTTTTATTAATTCCAAAAAGTACCTCCGTGCAGTTTCATGACTTTTGGAGTTGTGCAGAATAGGTCTCTAATATTTTCTCCTTTTCCAGCCCAGAATCCCAACTGCCGGCATTCTCCCTCTTCATGTAAACCTTGTAAAATAAGAGAGAAAAGGCATAAGTATTGTAACATAATGTGTAGTAACAGCCCATAATGCAATAAATATCGATATAAAAGCATGATGCAAAATGGACGTATCATACGTGGCTGCTACGGGCTTCTAGAAAGAACCGTTCTTACCTATGCATCAAAACCACAACGATTTTTCGTCAAGTGTGCTATTTTAACCTTCAACAAGGACCGGCCGTAGTCAAACTCGATTCAACTAAAGTTGGAGAAACAGACACCCGCTAGCCACCTGTGTGCGAAGCACGTCGGTAGAACCAGTCTCATAAACGCGGTCATGTAATGTCGGTCCGGGCCGCTTCATCCAACAATACCGCTGAATCAAAGTAAGACGTTTGGTAAGCATTATGACTGTTATCGCCCACAACTCACTGTGTTCTGCTCGTGCATATATCATCTACGCATAGACCTGGCTCGGATGCCACTAATGGGGAACGTAGTAATTCAAAAAAATTCCTACGATCACGCAAGATCTATCTAGGAGATGCATAGCAACGAGAGGGGAGAGTGTGTCCACGTACCCTCGTAGACCGAAAGCGCAAGCGTTTAGTAACGCGGATGATGTAGCCGAACGTCTTCACGATCCAACAGATCCAAGTACCGAACGTACGACACCTTCGTGTTCAACACACATTCAGCACGATGACGTCCCTCGAGCTCTTGATCCAATTGAGGACGAGGGAGAGTTTCGTCGGCACGACAGCGTGGCGACGGTGATGACAAGTTACCAGCGCAGGGCTTCGCCTAAGCACTACGACGATATTACCGAGGTGTTAAACAGTGGAGGGGGGCACCGCACACGGCTAAGAGATTGTCTGTTGTACTTTGGGGTGCCCCCTGGCCATGTATATAAAGGAGGGAGGGAGAGAGGCTGGCGGCCAGGAGGGGCGCGCCAAGGGGGGAGTCCTACTTGGACTCCTGGTCCAAGTAGGATTCGGCCCCCCCTTTTCCTTTCTTCCACGGGAGGGAAAGGAAGGAGGGGAGAAGGAGAAGGAAGGAGGGGGCCGTGTCCAGTTCGGTTTGGGCAGGGGGGAGGCGCGCGCCACCTCGTGGCCCTTCTTCCCTCTCTCCACTAAAGCCCACTAAGGCCCATTAACTTCCCCGGGGGTTCCGGTAACCCCTCGGTACTCCGGAAAAATGCCCGGATCACTCGGAACCATTCCGATGTCTGAATATGACCTTCCAATATATGAATCTTTACCTCTCGACCGTTCGAGACTCCCTGTCATGTCCGTGATCTCATCCGGGACTCCGAACAAACTTCGGTCATTAAATCACATAACTCATAATACAAATCGTCATTGAACGTTAAGCGTGCGGACCCTACGGGTTCGAGAACTATGTAGACATGACCGAGACACATCTCCGGTTAATAACCAATAGCGGAACCTAGATGCTCATATTGGCTCCTACATATTCTACGAAGATCTTTATCGGTTAAACCGCATAACAACATACGTTGTTCCCTTTGTCATCGGTATGTTACTTGCCCGAGATTCGATCGTCGGTATCATCATACCTAGTTCAATCTCGTTACCGGCATGTCTCTTTACTCATTCCGTAATGCATCATCCCGTAACTAACTCATTAGTCACATTGCTTGCAAGGCTTATAGTGATGTGCATTACCGAGAGGGCCCAGAGATACCTCTCCGATACACGGAGTGACAAATCCTAATCTTGATCTATGCCAACCCAACAAACACCTTCGGAAACACCTGTAGAGCATCTTTATAATCACCCAGTTACGTTGTGACGTTTGATAGCACACAAGGTGTTCCTCCGGTATTCGGGAGTTGCATAATCTCATAGTCAGAGGAACATGCATAAGTCATGAAGAAAGCAATAGCAATAAAACTAAACGATCATTATGCTAAGCTAACAGATGGGTCTTGTCCATCACATCATTCTCTAATGATGTGATCACATTCATCAAATGACAACACATGTCTATGGTTAGGAAACTTAACCATCTTTGATTAACGAGCTAGTCTAGTAGAGGCATACTAGAGACACTCTGTTTTGTCTATGTATTCACACATGTACTAAGTTTCCGGTTAATACAATTCTAGCGTGAATAATAAACATTTATCTTGATATAAGGAAATATAAATAACAACTTTATTATTGCCTCGAGGGCATATTTCCTTCACCGACTCCACCCCATATGTCCCAGCAGCAAGGCCAAAAGCGGAAGAGAGCACCAAAGAAGAAAGCCAATGACGAGCCTCCTACCAAAAAGAAGTTAGCTTACGATATGACTGATGAGGAAACTAGAGCGTTCGTGGCTTCCGAAGTGAAGTCCCATTTTGCACCGAAATCGCCCCCGCCCCCAAAGGAGATAATACCTACGAAAACCGTAGAGCACTTTGTGGAACTTCTAGAGCGAGCCCCGCCACATGTGCAGAATAGGCCATCAGACTATGAGCGCTCTATTAGGAAGTCATCTCATGAACAAATGCAGGAGTCGAGACGTGCAAGTAGTAATAAAAGTGGGAAACAGTTCCCCAGCTCAGAGAACATGCAATGTAATCGACCCCCCCCCCTCAAGGTGATTACCGATAAGGTAACCGACGCTGCTAAAAACTTTGGTATCAGTGTTGATCAACTCGTAGGCACCGAGGAAGTCCCCATGGCTGAATTAGCATGGAAATATGTCCCCGGGAACCCTCTGGTCAGACCTGAGCAGGTCCCGCAGCTATCAACAGAAATGTGAAAATTGCATGACTGGTACATGAAAGAAGTAAAGAACGGGCGATAGATGCTCATGGTGAAAGTCAAGGAAGAGCATTACTTATATGAAAATGAGATGATGATTGAGTTTCCAAAAAAATTAGTTATACAATCAGGATGCACTCGACAAATCTATGGCCAGTTGCTATTGTCTGTAAGTGATTTCTTTCTGTAATTTAAGTCTCTAGCTCAGCTCGTCCATTGCCTGTAATTATCCTCACTATATTCTTTTGCACGTTATTATGCAGAATGAAGATTTTCGAATGCAAAAGAGATGGAATCTATGACATTGGGTTCGTTGACCTGTATATCATTAATGAAATTATGATACAAAACCACGCCAAAGACTCAGAGGATAACTTGCTAAGGTTTATGAAGGAACTAAATAGTTGAACAGAAATACTATTTCCTTACAACTTCAAGTGAGTGTTATTGTCTTGTACTACAAATTCTATTTTGCTTACTCGATGTTAAGTGTAGTTGATGAGTTATGCATGCCTGCTTATATAAACGTGTGCGCGGGTTCCACTGGATCCTGCTAATCATTAGAGTTGACGCTGGAACTGTTGAAACCCTGGACTCACTAGGTAAAGACACTCGAGAATACACCAGCATGGTTTTGATGCTTGACAGGTAATTTCAATCATTATCGCAATATATCGGCCTCTTTCGTTCATTTCCTGATATCAAGTAATTAATAACTCCTTTATTCATTTTCTTTGTCGGGCAGGGTTTGGAAACGGTTCATCAAAGAGGTTGCCAGTGAATGGAAACCGAAGCTGAAACGGCGATAGACCAAGGTAATTAAGTAGTACTAGCTAGGTCCGCGCATCTCTTTAATTCTAATTTCAATACCATTATTATTGTTGATTATTATCTGATTGAATTCTATTCTCGCAAAGTGCATGAGGCAGCAACAGGGGACTAATTTATGTGCATACTACGTTTGCGAGAACATTCGCATGACGACCAAATGGCGCAGAGATAAGACAACTTTGGGTATGTAAACACTATTCACAATTTTTTATGATGATCTAATATATACACACAACTAATATATTCATATTGATCTCCTTCTTTAAAGATGGAAGAGATGTGGGAGAAGCTCCTACCAGAGAACCGCATACGAGTAATTTAAGAGAAAATTGCGGGATTTCTGCTTACGAAGGTCATATCTGAAAGGGGAGAATACCATTGCACCTAATGCCTGCATGTAATGATCTGCAAATTGTAGGAGAAATTGTATATACCAAATTATGTGTGTGTGTGTCTATATATATGTGTGTGTGTGTGTGTGTGTGTGTGTGTGTGTGTGTGTGTGTGTGTGTGTATATATATATATATATATGGTCGTATGAGAAATCATATGATATATGCATGGTCGTACAAGAAATTATATTATATATGCATAACGTGTAGAGTATGTAGTAGTGTAAAATATATTTGAAATAAAAAAGAATTGAATGGAAAACACAAAATAAAAAGGAAAAATAAACCATTAACCCCACACTAAAGGTCCTTCAGCCCCCGGCACTAGCTCGCAGCTACGTGGAGGGGCCTTAGTCCCGGTTCACCAACCGGCACTAAAGGTCCTCCAGCCTCCGGCGCGTGCTCGCAGCCACGTGGAGGGACTTTAGTCCCGGGTTGTGGCCAACTAGGACTAAAGGGTGGGGACATTTAGTCTCATTTTCGTTGTCCCGGTTGGTGACCCGGGATTAAAGACCGTTCCCAACCGGAACTAAATCCCCGTTCGAATGATTTTGTTACATCTGATTACAAATGTTCACTGGATGATTGAATTTGTCTTGACAAAAAAAAGAGAGAGAGAGATCGGACTGACTGGTCTCTTGTTTTGTCAGATCAGATGATTTCGCAATATCTGATTTGTAAATATTCACTACTAGACGACTGAACTTGTCTTTAGATAGAACTACTACTAAAGTACTTATGATTCTGTGTGTTGCCATGCTGTATAGAATTATAAGAACGATTGGTCCTGGCTGAAAATGAAATAGTTGGTCTTGCAACCTGATCCGACTAGATGATTCTGTGTTGCCATGCCGACACGTGTCCCATGAAAAAAATACTAGTAAGCATTGCAAAGGTGCAACAACGTATGAGAGTTTCCTCGATACTAGTGTCTTTTTTTCGGAGAACAACTAGTGCCACGTAAAATCTGAAGAATGTTTGATCACATCTAAGATTTCTGTTTAAAGAGATCCCAAGAAGAAACAGAAGCACACCCGCAAAAGAAAAAAACACCCGCAAAAAAAAAAAACAGAAGCTCTTGGTAACTTGCTAGGCTGGAACTGCTAGCTAGTCCAGTTTTGTTTCGCCATAGATTGATCATGTGTGTTTTACGAGTTCACATACTGCTGATACGTACTCTAAAGTAGAATGCGCCTTCATACGAATATGTATACGTCGCATATCCATCGATCTCATTTACTAGTATAGTTTTTTTTAGAATTCATTCACTAGTTGCCTGTTTATCTTACAGATAACCCTTTCGGTAATTAAGCGATTATAATTGCTCACCAAATAATCTCACACCGACGCCCTCTATATATTTACCTCGCCTCATGCAACTTTGCAGTGAGCACACAAACACAGCAAACTTCCTTGCATTTTGCAAGCACTACCACATAGTCATGGCCGCCGTGCACGAGAGCTCCGCGGCTCTCCTTGTGCTCTTTTTGTCGCTAATCCTCTCCTCCACGACGTCTTCGGCGCGCCACATGCCTGGCGACCCATTGCCAGTCATGCCTTCTCCACCGCCCCGCGTCCACATGCCTAGTGACCCAACGCCGGTCATCTCCTTCCCACCGCCTCGTGACCACATGCCTGGCGACCCACCATCGGTCATCCCCTCCCCACCGTCCCACAACTCCGTCGACATCATGCGTGGCGATGTCATCCCTTCCCCTCCGTCTTACATGCCTGACGACCTAGTACCAGGTGTCCCTCTCCCGCTACCAAACCTTTCTCTACCCCCGCTTCCAAACCTACCTCTACCCCCGTTACCTAATCTTCCTCTACCTCCGCTTCCAAACCTTCCCTTGCCCCCGCTGCCAAACCTCCCTCTCCCCCCGCTGCCAAACCTCCCTCTTCCCCCACTGCCAAACCTTCCTCTGCCCCCGCTCTCGATCATCTCCTCCCCGCCGCCCAACACCCCTCCTCTCCCGACCATCCCCTCCTCATTGTCGACCATCTCTTCCCAGCCTTCCCACATCCCGTTTTCATCATTGGAGGAGGCGAGGGAAGGCCCCATGGCAGTGCCGAGGCCAGTTCCTTCTGGGCCGGACCCCATACATCATCCCCGACCGCCTTCATCGATGGATGAGGCGATGGAAGGCCCCATGGCAGTGCCGAGGCCAGTTCCTTCTGGGCCGGACCCCATACATCATCCCCGACCGCCTTCATCGATGGACGAGGCGATGGAAGGCCCCATGGCAGTGCCGAGGCCAGTTCCTTCTGGGCTGGACCCCATACATCATCCCCGACCGCCTTCATCGACGGACGAGGCGATGGAAGGCCTCATAGTGGCACCCATGTCGGTTCCTTCCGGACTAGACGCCATACATCATGAAACTCCCGCCCTGGCGCCGCATCCCCACCATCATCATCGGCGTCATGTCCTGCCACTGGCTCCATCTCAGGCATGATGGTTGCCCCACTGGCGACACCTACACCTTTTACATTTAGTTACACCGGAATCACTAGCGGAATAAGGGATGGATTACTACACCTAGTTAAACATGTGGCATGTAACATGGATTGTTAGTTATCTGTGATGCATTGCATTGAATTCCATTATATTCCGGTATGGCTGGACAATAAAGTGATAACTTAACATGCAAGGTGCGTTTACTATACCCCTCACTATCCTAGAGTACAACACCATTCTAGCCGTCAGTTTGATCTGATGTGTGGGACGGGAGGAGGATTGCTATGATATAAATATGCAACCCAAAGGTAAAAAAAAAGTACTACTAACACGGACCTTAGGGTTGTACGCCTTACATCGCACCGTCCCACCGCACTGCCTCACTCTATATGGTACACCGGCGGAGCTTCAGCAAGGCTGAAAGGGCCATGGCCCGCCCTTGGCTGGGGCAAAAAAATGTTTTATATGAAGTCTAGCCCATAGTAATATTGGTTTTTTACTTTGTTACCACTCTTTACACTATCCGGCCCGCCCAATATTCTCTTGGTAGCTCCGCCACTGATATGGTAGACGGAAACATGTTGTATGAAATGTTCAATTTCGAATAGCTGGCTAGTGGTATGCATGTGTGTAACTTGTTCGTCCGGTCTTGCATAAAATGGAGTGAGCTGCTATCAGTACTGAGTTGGTTGTGTTGCCAACACACTGGTGCAAAAATAGCTGAGTATTACAAACGACCAACGACGTGGGAGAGTATTGTTTATCCCGGAGAACATCCAGAGGTAAAATCTGAAGAACGTTTGATTACATCTTGGATGTAAAGCTAGCTAGTTTAATTAACTCGTTTGCTTTTGCTAGCGATAATTGCCTGAGGTGGGAGTTCATATCCAGATACCAGTGTCTTTTCTTCTTCAGCAAGCGTCGGTAGTGAAGACACCGTGCCTTCGTTTGCGGATACTATATGCATGTTAAAGTGGAACGCGTCTTGGTAGCAATACATATTTTACGTCTCTTTGCCCGTTAATGCTGGGTAAAGTGAAGGCGTTTCTCTTGCTGACCGCCGAGAATGCCGGATATCCATCCATCCCATTTACTAGTTGCATGTTTATCTTACTAGAGATAAGCATCTCATTAATTGGTCGCCAATTAATCTCAAATGAGGCCCTCTATATATTTCGCCTACTCCCTAAGAGTGAGCACACAACGCAGCAACAGGTTGCAAGAAGTAGCCAAGATACATAGCCATGGCTGCCATGCACGAGAGCACTCCGGCGCTCCTTGTGCTCTTCCTGTCGCTGATGCTCCTTTCCACGCCCTCTTCCGCGCGCCACATGACTCGTGATCCAGCACCGGTTATCCTGCCCCCGCCGGACATGCCCGGCGACCCATTACCGGTTATTCCATCCCCGCCGCCCCACATGGCTCCTCCAACAAAGGAGGGAGGGTGGGAAGGCATTATGATGGCACTGAGGCCCGTTCCTTCTGGACCAGACCCTATACACCATTGTCCTCCCGCCCCGGCTCCCTGCAGGCCTCCTCCATCAACGGAGGAGGCGAGGAAAGGTGCCATGGTGGCACCGAGGCCTGTTCCTTCCGGGCCAAATCCTATACACCATCGTCCTCCCCACAGGCCTCCTCCATCAATGGAGGAGATGAGGGAAGGTGTCATGGTGGCACCGATGCCTATTCCTTCCGGGCCAGACCCTATACACCATTGTCCTCCCGCCTCGGCTCCCTGCATGCCTCCTCTATCAACGGATGAGGCGAGGAAAGGTGTCATGGTGGCACCGAAGCCTGTTCCTTCCGGGCCAGACCCTATACACCATCGTCCTCCCACCCCGGCTCCCCACAAGCCCCCTCCATCAACGGAGGAGGCGAGGGAAGGTGTGATGGTGGCACCGAGGCCGGTTCCTTCTGGTCCGAACCCTATACATCACTTTCCCGCCCCGGCGCCACAACCCCACCATCATTACCGATGTCATGCCCCACCGCCTGCATCAACAGAGGAGGCGAGGGAAGGCGATGTCATGGCGCCGAGGCCGGTTCCTTCTGGATCGAACTTCATACATAATCAACCCACTCTAGCGCTGCAACCCAACCATCATCGCCGACGCAAGGCCCCACCGCCGGCATCGATGGAGGAGGCCAGGGAAGGCGACAACATGTCACCATGGAGGCCACTTCCTGTTTCCGGACCGAACCCAAACCACAACCACCACGCAAAGGCACCGGCTCCTCCTCATGAGTAACGATTGCCCTCGTGGTGACACATGCGCCTTTTACATTTAGTTACACCAGAAGCACTAGCAAATAAGAGATAAATTAGTGCACCGATTGAATAATGGGCATGTAACCTGGATTGTTATCTTTGATCATTCTATCGGCACTCCATTTCGCCATGTCTGAATATTATCGAGTGATAACATGCAAGATGATTTTACTATAACTCTCTCCATTTTATATATTTTATTTTTTTAGTCCCCTTCGTTTTGTTTTTTATTTTATTTTTTGAGCAAAACTCCGTTTTATTTTTGTGAGGATTGTACTATAATAATAGTAACAACGTTTTGGGCGTCATGAACGGCCCATTCTCGAGTTGCCCATATCCATATACTGGGCCCGTCCCTCCCAGCCCGGCCCAGCGGAACCCAATCGGCAGCAGAAATCCAAACGTTATCCGCTTCAAAGCCGAGCGGCGTCGGCACCCCTCTCCAGCCAAACCCACACCCCTCCTCCGCTCCGCTCGCTCGCTCTCCTTCCCCTCCCCCAATGGCGGCCTTCGCCTCCACCTCCCCCTCGCCGGCGATCTCCGCCTCGGCCTGGCGCATGGACTCCCTGCGCGCCGCGCTCCCCGCGCTCCGCTCCTCCCCGTCGGCGGCCGTCCGGCCTCGCAGGCAGGCGGCCTCCGCCGCCCCGTTCCTCCGGAGCTCCTTCGTCTCCACCTCCTCCGCCTCGTCCTCCGTCTCCCCCGCCCCGATGTCCTCCGCGGCCTCGGCGTCCCTCGCCTTCTCGTACACCTCCTCGTTCTCCGGTGAGACCTCCTGGTTTTCCGGCCCTTATGTTTGAGCCCGAGTGTGGCCGTAAATGCTGTTTATTTACACACAGTTTCAGTTTGGACGCTCGAGTGTCACAAATGCTAAAATTCACCAGCCGCCAATCCAAAATATTCTTGAATTGGACAAGCTGCATATTCATTCTCCGTGGCCACCTGGGTTCCATATTGTAGTATCAACTGAGGGGCACATCATTTATGTATTTGTTGCTGATGACCTTTCAGATGGTCTGTACCTTTAGAATTGGGTTTCAGTGTTCAAGGATGCTCAACTCATTAAATCCTTTCAGATGGTCTGTACCTTGACAATTTCCCTGATCTTTTGTACTAACAGCATTTATCCTATTACCAATTTCGTTACTCGTGTCATATGTGTAGTGGAGCATACGTTGGCAATTTGTTTGGCAGTTACAAATAGGAGATAACAATGAACCAAACAGATGGCAAATTGGGTACTTATTTTGAAGAAATATGTGCCATTTCTCATTTCTGCCACCAACAGATTCCTCAACACTTGCACCCATTGTATTATAGCTCTGTTCCTTCCACTTTCTTCATCTGTTTAATAGCGATGATGCTGGAATGCATTGTGGTGTTTCAAATTGGGATGCTGCCATTTTATCCCTTGTGATCATGAGCAGGGAAAAAAAGCATAATGAATATAAACTGGTATAGCTGTATTTTGAAAACGTGTTTAACATGGATTTGTGGAATCGGAAGGGCAGAGGAGCTATGAATGGTGAAAAACAGCTAACTTGTCGTCCCATGCATAATTGTTTATCTTGCTGATTAAGCGAACAAATATTATTATGTAGAGAAAAAAAGGTTTTATCACCTTACATTTGCCGAAAAGCTAGTTTTCCTTAGTATGTCAAATATCACCTTACTGATTGAGCACACCATACAAATCTCAAACGATGCAAGTAATATCCTGAAGAAATTAAAAACTCTGTTGTTGCATGCCAAATATGTCAGATCAGTCTAAAAGGTCTTGAGCCAGTCATGCTAAAGATAGGATTAGGATGTTTTTTGAGACTTTCCTATGAATTCCACAATGAACTCATTCACTGACCTTTCTCAAAATATTGCAGTGGAATCAAGCTTTGCTCACCGACTGTTTGGCATTGATGTCCGTGGAAGGATATTGGCGATGAGGCACGGGAAGCGCATTCCTAGGCTCAACAGGCCTGCAGATCAGCGGAAAGCACTCCTGCGTGGGCTGACCACACAACTGCTGAAGCACGGGAGGATAAAGACTACCAAGCCAAGGGCAAAGGCGATGAGGAAGTGGGTTGACAAGATGATCACGATGGCGAAGGATGGATCTCTTCACAAGAGGAGGCAGGCCCTGGGGTATATTTATGAGAAGCACATAGTCCATGCATTGTTTGCTGAGGTTCCAGACAGGTATGGGGAAAGAAACGGGGGCTACACAAGGATCATCCCGACATTCCCAAGGCGGGGAGATAATGCACCTATGGCTTACATCGAACTTGTCTAGGTGAAGTGAACCCCTTCTATAGTATCACCAAATTGTTCTTATTTTCCCTTCTTGAAATAGACTGTTTCATTATCTTGACTCTGTACATGTTAGTTTTCTTAAGTGTTATTAAGGACATGAATTTGGAGAATCACTGTATGTGTTTGATAGGCAGTAAAAGGATACGGAACTGTATTTACAAACACTAATTGTGCAAATACATGGTCTGCTAAAAGTCTGTTTGCTTACATAGTGTGTTTTAGTGTTTTGCTGCTGACGACTATCCTTCTAATTTATGTATGTATTCTTATCTGCAGAGAATCATCCATTGGTTGCAGTCCATCCATCGACGCTGCTCAAGCCGGGTGTCTGCAAATCGCCTCTTGAACTTGTGTTTTCATATGTTATTTTGTAACAACAAAGTGTAGATCATGTCGCGGAATTTCTGAACAAACGAATATCATCCTGTAACAGCAAGATCAGTGTGCTATACTAGTATTTTGCATTGTCTCCTTACTGCAACCTGCTTTGTTTCAAGTCTTGCGCTCTTCATCCTGGGAACTGTTCGTGACATTGTTGGCGTGCCTCCCCGAGTTTGCCCTGGCCCTGGACAATGCTACATCGTTTGTATATCCAACTGCCGATCCTGTGGTTGAGCATGCAAATAATGCTCTACTCCCAGGAAAGATCGTGATCGTGTGATGTCTCTCTATGTTGATACTTAAGCTAAAGAACTACATGATGTATACATATAAGCTTTTACCACTAAAACAATAAGCAAGTCAGGATGGCCGAGTGGTCTAAGGCGCCAGACTCAAGTTCTGGTCCTCTTACGAGGGCGTGGGTTCGAACCCCACTTCTGACAATTATTTTTCTTTTTCCTTGCAATTGCATTTATTTTGTCCCATTTATTTGTGTCACGAACGCAATCTCAATCTTCTTCGTATTTTTTTTCCCAGCGGGTAATCTTCTTCGTATTCGTTCATTCTGATTTCTTCTCGTGCTAGGTTTTTTTTTTTTGGTTTAACACCTCCCACCCCTACACCCGCAAAAAAAAACACCTAACATCAGTAATTCTCAATCTTGGCTGTAGAAGTGGACCCCAGCCGTGCAGTGACCACAAACGTACTACGGCAGACGGGCAGAGATGAATCTGTCAGAGGAGGAGGTGTGTAAGTGTAACTAGACCGTACCGGGGGTAGATATCCTTGTCACGTCGTTTCTTGGAGCGTTGCAATTCCGCGAGATTCGTGCGGCGAGCCGATCAGCAGCATTCGATGCGATGCGATGCGCAAGAGGAGGCAGCAATCACGCACGCTGTCCGTCCCCGCCCGTGAGGCGCACCAGAGATCACACCCACGGGTAGGGAGGTCCAACCGCGCGCCGCACGTGTGTGCATGCGCGTGCACGGACGAGACGGGAGCGTGTAGCGTACGCATGCGCTGGAGTGTACATATACGTATGTGTACGTACGGTGTATGTATAGCTAGCTGCTCGAGGCTGTCCAAGCAAGCCATTGCCGCCGGCCGGCCGGCCTGCGTAGTACGTGCTGGCGAGTATAAGAGCAACTCCAACGCGTCGACCCAAACGAACAGATATTTTTGTCCTTTTTTGCTTGTTTGGGTCGGTCGTCCGTTCTGTTTGAGATTTCAATCGGCAGTGTGTCTAACAAGCCGACCCATATGTGTCAGCGTAACCGGCTGGCCGCCCTTTTTCATATAGCGTAAAATTCGCATTATTTCACACACAACTTTCGCATTATTTCACAAGCAAACAAATAAATAGCATAGTTTTACAAGCCGAATAAAAGTAAAAATGTCTCACATAGTTTTGCAAGCCGAATAAAAAAGATACATCTATTGATTGCCAACATGAGCCCACATATGCTCAATCAAATCATTTTGCAGTTGCATGTGAGTTTCCCAATCACGCATGTCATGATGAAATTGGATGAACTGTTCAAACGTTGCCGCTCCTCCGTGCTCAGGCACAACATTCTCACCCTGAAATTGAAACCCTTGATCGTACAGACGTTCCGGGCGCTTATCTTCTACGATCATATTGTGCATGATCACACAAGCAGTCATCACCTCCCATAGTTTCTGCGTGCTCCAAGTATTAGCAGGATGCCGAACGATGTCCCATCGAGATTGCAAAACACCAAAGGCACGCTCGACGTCCTTCCTAGCACTCTCTTGCTCTTGGGCAAATCTTTTCCTCTTCTCTCCGACGGGGTTGGGGATTGTCTTCACAATAGTGGTCCACTAAGGATAGATACCGTCATTGGGGGTTGGGGATTTGTCGTAGTTGTGGCCGTTGATAGTAAAGTTCATCGGTGGGCTGTTGCCTTCGGCAAACCTAGCAAACACCGGCGAGCGCTGAAGCACGTTAATATCATTGTGTGGTCCGGCCATTGCCAAAGAAAGAGTGCCAGATCCAGAGATCTTGAGACGTCACGGCCTCAAGTATGACAGTGCAAGCCCTGACATGACTCTTATACTGCCCTTGCCAAGCTGAAGGGCGGTTCTTCCACTCCCATTGCATGCAGTCTATGTTGCCAAGCATCCCTGGGAAGCCCCTGCTGGCATTCATCGTCAACAAACGGGTTGTATCTTCAGTAGTCGGCTCTCTCAAGTACTCAGGGCCAAACACAGCAATAACAGCCTTGCAGAACTTATACAGGGAGTCTAGGCATGTAGACTCGCTCATACGGACGTACTCGTCAATGAGATCACCGGGCACTCCGTATGCAAGCATTCGGATGGCGGCACTGCATTTCTGATAAGAGGATAAACCAATCTTTCCAACCGCATCCTCTTTGCACTCGAAATAGTCATCATAGCCGACCATCCCCTCTCTAATACGGTTAAAAAGATGCCTACTCATACGGAAACGGCGGCAGAATTTCTGATGTTTGAATAACGGTTTGTTGTGTCATAGTCCTTCCAAAGAAGGAAATGCCTGCTCTCAGTTGCGATTCAACGACGGAAGGTGGCCCGGAATGGAGTCACGGAACGCCGGGCGCTGGCTATTGAGGTGGTGATGGACCAACACGGCAGCCAAGATCTCCTCCTCATCATCGGACGACGAATCGTTGGAGTCGCAAAGAAAATTGTGAAAAAAGAACTCGTCGGCAGAGTCCATTTTGTACCTTGGCAAACTGTCGAACAGCTTGCGGGCGTCGACGAAGAAGACGGCCGGCGAAGAGAGCCACGGCGCACACGGACCAGCTAGTTGCCCTGTCGACGTCCGACGAGCGTGCCAGTGAGGATCTGGCCAGGGCGGCGAGGCGGCTTCTTAGCTTGGTCGCGGTTGGGGGAGCGGGGGTGGGAAGATTTCGATTCCTAGGCGGCAAGACGGCGGTGGCGGGCGACGTGGGAGATGGCGGCGTTGCAGAGGGGATGTTGCGGCGCCGACAGCTGGCAGAGTGACCGGAAAAATGGGCGGCGGCGTCGGCGACGAAGGGGGCGGGCGAGGGTTTGCTGTTGGAATGGGAGAGGATGGCCAATGGGCCAGGGGAGGAGTAGGCGGGCGCGTACGTCCGTCTCATGTCCGTGCCGACGCAAACCCGGCTCAGAAATGGGTCGGGAATGGGTCGGCACGCGAACGAAAAGCGGACGCGCGTCCGTTTGAGTCAGCGCGTTAGGCCGATTTTTCTGTCCGTGCAAACGAAATGGGTCGCCGCGCTGAAGTTGCTCTAAGCAGTGTAGAACTGCCCCTCATGCCGCCTGCGTACTACGTACTGGTCAGTGTAAACACAGCAGTGGAGCCTGCACCCCGTGCATGGCATGGCACGAGGGCCGGGCAGCACGCGAGCCCTGCGGCCGCAACGTGCGCTGCCTCCCCTTCCCGGCGGCAATAAACATCGCTCTCCAACCGTCTACGAGATGCAGGGGATCCTATGCCCGTGTCTCAAATCTCTGCTATGCTCGCATCATCATGGGTTTTACTTGGATCCAAGGCTAGCGCCCCCCAAAAAAATACGGAAAATGCATCTTTTAGTGTAAATGAAATTCAGTTGGTCAACCATAGATTATTTATCTTTTCCCCCTTCCATCTTCTTCGCAAAACTTATGAATCTCTTCGGTTGTCGGTTCAAAATTGTGCATACATTTGGCTTGAAACAAGAGCTCGCGTGGGCGTCACGAGAGCTTTTTTGTGCAGGCCATCGTCGTCGGAACAAAGCCCTCCTCTGAATCCATGGCAACATATAATCAAGCGGCTAAAACCCGTATTATAGCGTGTGAAAACATAATTAAATATGATCTCAAGCGCAAGAATGTGACGAGTACTACCTCTGTGTAAAAATGTAAGATGTTTTTGCTGTTCAATTTGAACCATAAAAACATCTTATATTTTGGTATGGAGGGAGTGTTTGTTTTTAAATTTTCTCTTGGGTATGTTTGGCTCTTCCTCTAGTTGTGGAGCAGATCATTGGTGGACACACGAGGCCGCTGAGAGAGAGGGAGCATGTGGAAGCTGACGGGCGACGAAGCATGGCACCGAAAAGGGCCAACAGAAAAGTTGACGCTAGGGATCAGACACAGCATCCTGCTCCTGCCCTGCTGCCTACCTGGCTTCTCTCTTGGGGCAGAAAAGTGCATGCGAAAGGACGTGGTTCACCTCATACCGACTTATTACTACCTGACAGGCTCCACGTTCACCTGTTTGCCAAATCCAGCGCACAGCAAAAAACACCACGCACAACAGAGCAAAAGTTAGACAGCAAAGAGCAGAAAGAATCACTCGAAATGAACAGTATCCAAGAACGCGCGCGCGCGTGTGTGATAACCAGATCACAGCATAGCTCGCAGCATCTCCTCCTGTCCTGGGAAAAGCAACCGATCGCACTGGTAGTTGATTGCTAGTGCTCTTGTTTTTATAGAGTCTGAAATTTTCTCTTTCGCTAGTGTGGTCCATGATTATGTACTCGCACTTCTGTCAAGGGAACGATAAATAAAGCGGAGTCGTTGGCCCGATTCATCCGTTGAGCGTACGCGCAATGAATGGGGGGCACGGTGAGCAGTATATTGTCTCGATTCATCCGCCTTGGATGTACATACCAGAAATTGTTAGCAGGAGTGTCTTCGGAAAAAAAATAATAGTACTAGCCACCGCCTCAAAAAACAAAGCCTAGGGTTTCTCTACCTCCCACGGGCGCCGCCGCCGGTCCGCCTCGTCTTCGATTGACGGCATGGTAGATCCCGGTCCTTGTCGGCGGGAGGGCTCCGTTTTTAGATGTTTGTTCGAATTTGTTAAGAGTTTGTGTCCAGCTCAGAAAGACGAGACGGCGCCGACTCCCAGAGGTGGAATCGTCGGTGGGCGTGTGGAGGTGTGTCTCCGGCGGATCTGTCCTTGATGGATTTGCTCTGATATGGTCATAGTTTGTCTACGGTCGTGTGTCTTTAGTTGGATCCTTTTGATCTACGCTACTCTTCGACGACGGCGGTTGTTGTTCTGGTGCGTTAGTCTTACGATGCCTTTGCACGACGACTTTACGACTGTCTAGTACAACATTTTTTGCCCGGCTCCACCGACGGAGTGGCGATGGCGATGGCGCGCCTTCGACTCGCTTCAGTGCCTATAGTTTTCACTCGGTGGTCTATGAATCTGGATGTAATTTTTATTATTTCTGATGTTCATTGTACGACCATGATTAAAGATGAATAAATCAAAAAAAAATATGAAAAAATGCATTTCACATATAAGATAAGATTGATCAGTATTTATTGATCGGCGCTGGCTAATAAGGATTATCCTTTTTACACCGCACGCTTGCTTGGCTTTTCACTTGTTTAAAACAAATAGTGGACCCTCCATTTTTTAAACTAAAATATTACAAGTTAAGTTCACATTACTACTTCAAATTATTATTTTCGCAAAAAGGCCAAAGGCCAAAGACCATATCCTGTATGCCTAAAGAGTGATTCCCACTACTTCTAATTATCTTAACATGTGTGCTTTCACATCATAAAAAAAATTTGTAGCCATTAGATTTACTAGCTTGATCCACTAGCATCTGTCCGATGTAAGCACAACAATCATCTACCATGCAACATGTATTAGTGCATTTTAAGTGAGTTTTAAATCATATTTCTTCCACATCAACATGCATAAGAAAAGACCCATTACTATCAAATCATGCATAGAGAAAAAAACCTACCTCAACATGCAAAACATTCACTAGATTTTTCCATTGTACTATGCTACATATTTTACAATTATCCAATAATCAAACACAGTAAATCACATGTATTTTTAGTTTTTGTTCTCATATTGTTACTTAAAATATGCATGTTCCATGCAATCAAATCGCATAAAAAATGTGTGCAAAACATTCCGCAGCAACTTGCAGGGTATCATCTAGTGGTTGTAAAAGAGTGTACTGGGGGGAGGGGGGGCACTGCCCCCGGCCTTTGACCAAATTGTGAAGGAAAAAATTTAGGAGGGTTTAGGTTGGGGGAAAATAGTCTTTGGCCCTACCAAGCACTCATATTCCCCTCCCCCCACCCATCCCCAAGAAATTTCGTCTGGCTCCGCCAGTGCTAAACTGGGACCTAGTTTGTGTGAGATCTGGCTTGGCTAAATTCCGGACTTTGTAAAAGAAGTTGTTGTTGCCTATTTGTCCAGCCATGTTATGTAATGGAACGCACTGTGTTCCTTTAAGAAAATCATCTAGATTAGCGGAGTTGTGTTCTACTTGTACATTGTGAGGTACGTGCACATGAGGATTTTGTATTTGTGTTTGTATTTGAAACACCCTGACACAGATATGCGCTCCCGCAGGTTGCCAGAGGCCATGATGAGCAGCCCCGCCTAGCACGGACACACCTTTCTCCCAGCACAACTTCTACGGTTCCAACAACCACTTGGGCTCGAAGGTCACGGACCCTTCCAAGGCCTGGATGTGGAAGACGGCCTCCATGTCAGCATGTGCGCCCGCGCCAGTGATCTCCTTCACCCCATCGGTGTTCACGTGCACTCCAACCAATTAGACTCTTTTGCTCCTCAGTGTCTTTATCTCCTCAATCGGCCACTGTTGCAACTGCTTCCCGTCGCCGTTCAGCCACACCTTCCTTGGAACAATCTGTATGCGCACATCATAGGCAATTATATAAGTAGAGACCGTTTGCAATACATCAACTATCCAACCATACGCAGGAAAAAAAATCACCTCAACATGCAAACATTCACTGGAATTTCAATTCTACCATGCTACATATTTTACAACTACCAAATAATCAAACACAATAAATCAAATGTATTTTTAGGTTAGGTCTCATATTGTTACTTCAAATATTCATGTTGCATGCAATCAAACCATATTGAAATGTATTGCAAAACATTCCGCAACAACGTGATAGGGATCATCTAGTGGTTCTAGACTACTGAGGCGAAACTATGTGTACTGGGGGGGGGGGGGGGGGGCACTGCCCCCAGCCTTTGATCAAATTGTGAAGGAAAAAATTAGGATGGTTTAGCTTGGGGGGAAATAGTCTTTGTCCCACACCAGTGATCTCCTTCACCCCACCGATGTTCATGTGCACTCCAACCAATTGTCAACCGACTCTTTTTCTCCCCAGTGTCTCTACCTCCTTAATCGGCCATTGTCGCAGCTGCTCCTCGTCGCCATCCAGCCATAGCTTCCTTGGAACGGTCTGCAAGCGCACGCCATATGCAATTATATAAGTAGGGACCTTTTACAGTAGATCAAACTATCCAACCATGCATATGAAAAAACACCTCAACATGTGAACTTTCACTACAATTTCCATTCTACTATGCTACATATTTTACAACTATCCAATAATCAAACACAATAAATCGCATGCATTTCTAGTTTTTGTTATCATATTGTTACTTCAAATACTCATCTTCCATGCAATTAAATTGTATTGCAAAATATTTCGCAACAACGTGCGGGGTATCATTTACTATATTAAGAAACACGAACCCTTAAGAAAATACCCTTACAAAAATTGAAAAATGCATTCAAATCCTTAGGGTGTCGAAGTACCAAGCTTATTAATGCAAGCTCGAACGTTACGTGGTAAAGTAGTACACCGCATTATTTGAAAAATATGGAGCATGCCAATTTTCTAAGAAGATTGAGCATGATGATTATTTGTTGAATTAGTAGGGAAAAAGATCACCATTGGACACGATAAAACCTCTTGCAACCTGAGCAAGCGATTTGATTGGTTTTCAACTATTGCACTCAAGAGTGGATGTGGATACAAATTGATACTTGAGATCGAAGATGACACATTATCTTTGTGTAACACCGGTTCATAGGACATGAAGTTTGTGCTCACGAGCTCATATGCTCCCTACAAACAGTAAAATCTTTTAGAAAAAAGTTTAAAAAAATCAACAAAAAAACGATTTTTTTTTGAACAAACATCAACAAATTCTCAACATATGTGAAATTTTTCATGAAGAAACAATATTCCAAAATGAAACTTTGTTTTTAGGGAGCATTTCGGAACATCTTTTATTCATGAAACTCAACACGCATGTAGAAGATTCGTCAATGTTTGTTTTTACTATATTTTTTTGTCGGATTTACTATCCAATGAGGATGCATATGAGCTCGCGAGAAGGGCACTTTCGTGATTTATGAGTCATCTAATTTTTATTTCTTATTAAACACATGGAGCATGTAAACTATCCGTTGAGTTTTTTTTTACTCATGGTTATTCGTGGACTTATTTAAATCTAGATTATTTGCAAGGATAAATCTAGAAAATTCTAACAAAGAAACTATTCTCATAGGGGTGGGGCATGTGCGTGCGCGCGTCACAGGGGCGAGTGTATGCATGTGTTTGTGAGCAACTCTAGTTGTGCTATATGCTAATAAAAAAGAAACCATTCACTTTCAACAATACACATATGCTAATCCATCGTCGTCGTGGATCGTAATTACGATGTATACAAACAGCACCCGCCGCTCGACGACCAGCTCGAACACGCCAGTGATCCCCCCCCTATAGATGTTGCCGGTAAGGCCGAACTTCCTCTATAGCTTGTGCGCTGACGGCGACGGCCATGTTTTGCACAACCCAACCAACTACCGACGATCCCATACGGGAAACAGCAGCGTCACGAAATACGGGTGGACGGAGCTAATTCGTGGGCCGCTGCTGGACACTCGGTTAGCAGCTCGAACAGTGATTAGAAAGCGTTCCTGTCGCGTGCCTGGACAAATGCATACCTATTTATGCATGTAGACCAGCATTACTGGTATATATGTTTATACTACGTAGTAGTATTTGTGTACGGTCTTGGTCGCTAAGGGGGCCATGCCCACTAAATGCGTGAAAGCCAAAATTTTTGGGAGATAATAAAAGAGCCACCTGCATATTGGATGGGGAGTTAAATCGGACGTGGGAGAAAAATGGAGAAAAGGCTGGATTTGGAATTGACTCTAGCGTACGAAATGGACAGTTTGGAAGAAAGAGTGTGACATGGGGATTTTGGCTTGCCCAAACTTGCCAGGTATTTAGATCACGGCACTTGAGAGGGAGAGGGGCCTACTAACATGTGTCTCATGTTTATTAGATGCTAAATTATTTCTTTTCTTTTAATTTTAACAATTTCTTAGCACATTGGAACAAAATAGGGTTTTTAGCTGTTGGCAGCTGGACAACCACATTTTACTACTTCGTGCACTGATAAAGGAAATTAATTACTAGATTTATTGCAGGGAATTAATTAGTAGATTTTGGATGCTGCATATATTTTCCTCAAAGGGTTTGTAGGGAAATACAGGCTGGACATAATAACACTCTAAATACAAATGAAAGGATGTGATTCGACGCGTTAAAATATTTAGTGAGTGATAACCATGATAAATTCAAGAAAATCTTGTTTTTTGGGGTATTTATTAAATAGGTAACACAATTATATTTTTAATCATATCGGTCGTGATCAATAAGTTTCTGCAGCCATATCCACAAGGAACGAGGACAACTACGGAAAGGCGTCATTTTCCCTGGGATGACAAAGTCTATATGCCACATTGACTAATTCCTTTCTTTTTGGTGATGGAACAAGGATTTTATATGTTTGAAAAGTTCACATATGCATGTAATTGTATATCATGTATATATGTCTTTTGTGTGTCATTCTTCCCTAGGAACCCCTAAACTAATATATGAAAAACAAAATCTTCACATCTAGCGGCAAACTAACCAAATTACTATATGCAGAACATATTATTTACGTGTGCGGTCTATAAAAAGTACCGCAATGTCTAGCGAATGTTGCCTAGGAAAGGATAGCATTTGCGAACGTTTTCTTTGGTAATTTTGGTTATACAAGGATGTCATTTTCTTCAGAAGAGGATGACAATTTTTGGTATAGAAGACAATTTTTTCAAAAAACTCCCGCCACATGATTTTAATCAGACGGCTGTGAGATGTTCTCTGGGTCCTCCTTCTCAGGGAACGTTTCCTCGGTTAACATTATTACCGCTATAAAAAAAAGCAACAACACGATTTCCTGTAAAAACACTAACAAAAATCAAGATTAGACGGGGTAAACATATTTTTCCGGCGAGTCTCTTGACGTGCCAAAGTCATATTACGATATACGTGGAAGTCGCTACACCAACAAGACGTTCCGTAAAACTTTCGAATGAGAAAATGATTTCCGCATAAACCACAAATCTCCAAGCACCTATTAAAAACAATTTCATCGACACGGCAAAAACAAATTACGGAAATGTGTGGCGACAACTGCACCGCCTAGACCTTTCGCCGAAAGAATAAATCGGCTTACACATAAGCCACAAAAAACTTGGTGTTATCATGCACAGTCCAGACACAGACACGATGTGACTCGCAAAAAAAAATTCGAAAAGACCTATTTTGCTCCCCCATTTTATTGCTGTGAGAAAATTGTGGCTTTTGATAAAGCCTTTCCAATGGGGGGTGCCGTGCTGGCGCGTTGCAACCTAGCGGGCGAGGCCAACGCTAGAGAGAGAAAAGGGTTCCAGAGCGGCAGCCCCCAGCCCTCCCCCCCTCTCTCTCCCCCCTACTACGCTGGCTGCTGCCGCTGCAGGCTGCACGCACCCTAAAGCAGCGAGCCTTTCCACCTCTCCTCCTCTCCCTGCCACCCCACCCACACACCACCGCCACCACCCCGCCTCGGCCTCGGCTGCGGCGCCCTGTGTCTCCGCCTCTCCGGAGGGGCAGCAGCCGCCGCCGCCGCCGCCATGTCCGGGCTGTACGGCCAGCAGGGGTTCTCCCCTTCCAGGAACCTATCCCCCCAGATTAGAAGCAACCCAGATGTCGATAGGTAGAGGCGGCGCCTGGATTTTTCGTGCTTTCTTTGCTTATTTCTTGGCCAATTCGTGGTGGCAAGATTGGTTTTTTATTTTCATCGTGTGTACTGTTTTTTCTTTTCCTGTTGGGCTGGGTTTGCTTGACGGATGAATGAATGGGGATGGTGATGTGATTGCTCTGTAATTAATGGTTTTGTGCAGCCAGTACTTGGCCGAGCTGCTCGCCGAGCACCAGAAGCTGGGGCCTTTCATGCAGGTGCTGCCCATATGCAGCAAGCTGCTGAGCCAAGGTGAGATCTCCTGATCTCCCCTTTTCACTGTTCTCTCTGCAGGCTGATGTGATTTTCCTCTGTTTATGCACGGGAGTGGTGTTCCTCTGCAGCCATGGATAGGGAAGTACATGAGTGCGGGGCTTGGATAGCGCCCACTTTAGATTAGATGGCATTCGTTGCTGCTGCTTGCTTCGTATGGTCTCTGGTGCATTCACCGCTTGGATGACACTCTGTTTTCGTTTTGTACATACTGCGATGTTTTCATTCGTCGGGGCGAGATTAGGTGATTGCAGTTATACGCGATAATGTTGATCAATCCTTCTGTTGCAATCTATGTTTGCAATGAGGTAGATCAATCTTCTTCTTGACTGACACATGGTGGTCGATTGCTGCTGGAAACTTGTCTGGTGTCTTAGCAAATCATCTCATCATTGGCGAGAACCATATGTCTGATTTAGGGTTCATCTTTTTTTTGTGTGCGTGGTTTATTTAGGGTTCATCTTAACTGTACTATGTAAAAAGCAGTGCTTAAGTTTGTGGATTGTATATACACTGGACAACACTAAATGCTGTATATGAACATCGACATATATATCACTGTCAAATAAATCAATGACATTATCAACCAGAGAGTTGTTGAGATATCCTGCAGCCTTGCTCATTTCCATCCTCACTACGTATAAACATCTTTTGATATAACTATGAAGTTCTTCTGCAAACTGGGCTGATTATAGGAATACTTCACTTGATACTCAGCCTCTCTCTATAGGACATGCTGAGACCATCTGAGTCTTTTTTCTGCGCGCAGCACACATGCTTGGATCATGATTTATGGGATTTTCTTTATCTCACATATTAGCCTGAGGGATTCACTATCTTCAGTGAGGCTATCAAGAATTCTTTTGTTTAAATGGTGGTGTTTGATCAAAATCTACATCGACTGCATCACTCTAATGTCTCTTGGTTAGACCAGCCTGTAGAAGGAACTATACGCTGGCCATCAGCATGTTGTATGTATATTAGATAAGTATATCTAAGGAACGGTTGATGTTTTTATGAGGATTGAGAAAGGAATGGTTTGTGTTATGGTCCTACTGTGAATGACCATACGAATATGTTGGATCTGGTTCCTATGTGCATATGCTTTTTGATATCTGCCTTTGGCCAGTCAGTGTTTATCCATTGTATGATTATATCGTGCCTTGGTTGTGAAAAATAACCTAATATCGATGTACAAAATTCTGATTATAATCAATAGCTTATCCATTTCTTTTGATCTAAATTCTCACCTGACCTTCTTGTTACTCAGAGATTATGCGGGTGTCAAACTCTGCCCATAACCCTGGATTCAGTGATTTCGATAGACATCGATTCAGAAGTCCTAGTCCAATGTCTTCACCAAATCCAAGATCCAATCTCTCTGGCAATGGGTTCAGTCCTTGGAATGGACTACACCAAGAGGTACACATTCATTCATTACATATTTATTTGTGAAGGAAGAAATAAAATATGTTTACAATCCAGTAGATCATGCTATTGCACTTTTATACTCCAAGAAGGTGCATGCTTCACTGTGGGAGTATTAGCCATTATTATCTAGAAAATGGACCCTGTGGATACATAAGTTATAGTGAACTTTTGGGTATGATATATGATGCTATGATAAATTGATAATACTATGTAAATGTGGGTTTCTTTGGTGAGAAATATTGTCTGTTATTCATGTTATGCACATTCTTCCAAATATTTTTATTTCATGAAACAATACTGATAAATCGTTTGTGCTTCCCATTTTTAACTATTTCAAAGAGATTAGGCTTTCCTCAAGGAAACAGTATGGATTGGCAAGGAGCGCCACCAAGCCCTAGCTCTCATGTCATGAAGAAGATTCTACGCTTGGAGGTCCCAGTTGATTCTTATCCGAGTGTATGCTGCCTCTAACTTGTGCATTTTTAATTTTACACAGGATGATGCTTGATCCATTTTCGATCCCTTTGCTGATATATTTTTTTACTTTCATGACAGTTCAATTTTGTGGGACGTATTCTAGGACCTAGAGGTAATTCTCTAAAGCGGGTAGAAGCATCTACTGGTTGTCGTGTTTTCATCAGAGGAAAGGGTTCCATCAAAGATCCAGGGAAGGTAACCAAAGTTTGCAATGTTTGATCTGCACCCCCTTAAGTTGAACTTACTAGTGCTTCTTCAGTTATTTGGTCATCATTACGCCAACAGGTAGTTATAGCAGTCTAATTTTGCTTTAGCATTTTACATTTCTTCGAAGTCTGCAAATTGGGTTTGCATAGTAAGTTGAGTAAGTTTACTTGAATCGTCTTCCAGTTCTAGGGACCTCATCCATCACCATGTTTGGCCTTTCACGGCCTGTTCATAACCCTAACATTGGATTATGTGTAATAACTTTCTCCTGGAACTCCCTACTCTTTTTCTAGTCCATAATTATGTAACTGCAAGCTAATACTTTTTCTTCATGATAACTTTACTTTTACACTGACGTGCAATATATTTTTATTCTGTCCAGTTTACCTTTCAACTTTCTTTTTGTTCCTCATAAGTCTGTTTTCCTGCTTCGCTATTTATACCTGTAGTTTCCATTACTTGGTTTTCTGCCTCTAATAACTTAAGGTTTACATATTTTCTTCTTTATTTTCTCAAGGAGGACAAGCTAAGAGGAAAACCAGGCTATGAGCATCTGAGTGAACAACTTCATATCTTGATAGAGGCTGAGTTCCCAGCCAATATTATTGATGCCAGATTGAGACATGCACGGGAAATTCTAGAAGAACTGCTAAAGCCAGTGGTAAGTGATTAATATGCACTCCAATAATGTTGATTTTTGCTTTCTGGAGAAAGCCAATCAAATACCCAATTATCCTTTTTATGGTTTAATATCATGAAAGTGCTTTTTAATAAAGAATAATTGATAATGTGAGAAATCATGTGTAAAAATGTTAACCTCCACCTTCCTCAGTGCTAGTGGTCACCACCTAGCAGATATATCTTTTCTTGAATTTTAGATTAGCATTACTGATCTCTCTCCATTGGTTCCCTATATTTTTGTCGAGTCCATTTCCATTTCTCATTTATTATCTGGAACTTGTGTTTACAATTGCACATATATGCCATGGCTGCTTGTTTGTCCAAGAATGGTTTTTGTATACAGGCGGTACCACTCTGGATATGCCTCACTCACAAAGCCATATTGGTTTCTGCTGCAGGATGAGACACAGGATATCTACAAGAGGCAACAGCTCAGGGAGCTGGCGATGCTAAACTCAACCCTGAGAGAGGACAGCCCTCATCCAGGAAGCGTCTCCCCATTCAGCAATGGTGGCATGAAGCGTGCGAAAACAGGCCAGTAGGGAAGGAGCCACCCCTCATCGTTACCGGTATTGTCCAGGTGCCTTATGCCCCCCAATGGGGACGCCATGTCTCCGGGCAACGTTTGCCGCGGGCGCACTTGAAGGAAGCGACGCCCTGCATTTCGCTAGACGAGTCAGTATGAGTCTGCGGTCTCTCCTGCGGACAAGGAGAAGCCGCTGGGACAGTGGAAGTAGTAGAGTCCTGGGTCGGTGGGTCGGCCCAGCTTTGGGTTGCTGTAAGGTCCTAGAACATTCGCTTTATTTGTTAATTGACTGTTAACCCTAGTAATGTGGTGCTATGATGGTAGGTGATGTCCATGACAGACAGACTAGAGAGGCCCGAGTATGTGAGCTTTCATGTTTTCCTTTTCACCCTCTTTTAGGCGTCGGAACTTCCTTGTATATTATCCACCCTTCTGCATTATGGAGTCGCGGATAATAATAAAAAGGGTATAAGGATCATCAGCTTGTGCCTTGTGGAGTCGTGGTGTTTGGTTCGGGCCGCGGAGGCTTTGAACCGACGATGTCGCAGTCTGGTTTTTAATGTCAAAATCAGTGTTCATGGATCGTTGTGGTTTATATTGTTGAACTGTATGAATTTGTGGTAATTTTGGGTTCAGGCATGTTTGTTTGCCTCTCCTTGGCATCATAGATGTGAGATTGCTGCTGAGACGTTTGTCAGGTTTATATTATTGTTGTTTGGCAGATACACAGGCTGTGTGTTCGGTGGAAAAACCAGCTTAAGAGGTATTCAAACATTGGACCAAGGAAAGAAAGATGTAGTCGCGTTCTAATATATATTAGGTTGATAGATTGTTCAGCCTCTTAGACTAATATATCATGTGATTTGTTAGCCAGACTGGAGAGAAAAGTAGAATAACACGCCATAGAAAATATTTGACAGTGCCGTAGCGAAAGTTGCGCATAATAAGTTTGAAAAGACTTCAAATCTTTCTACCAAAATGAACAATTGTGCCACATCCATATCCATGTGCACCAACACAAGACAAAGGCTGCGTGTTTCTAAAAAGAGAGCATCTCAACTTAAAACCACAAACATTAGAACAGCATCATGTTGAAACATGTAACTTGATATAGCAAATGGCCGAATTCTACTGTCATAACATTACTGTCATCAAGGTTCATATGCCACCAAGTCATTCAATACTGATGCCATGGTAGGACATGTCATAAAACGGAGCTAACAATAGCCTAACTGAAAATAACTGAATCTGGACATGGACACATGAGACAAAAAATCATTTAACAATACTGATGTAACTGGCAGAAGCACGTTTGCTCTGAAGAAGAATTTAAAAAGACCATCCTTCTTTCCCAAAAGAAAGACCAACTCAAATTCTTAACTACTACCGCTTCACAGGAGTGACTGCCAAATTTCCTCACTAACGTTCATACCGATCCAAGATGAAAGCTACATATCTCATTTAAGGCACTACAAGGATCATCAGCTTGTGCCTTAAGGTGTTTGGTTCGGTCTCGGAACTTTCGAATTCCCTAAGTGTTCGTGGATCGTGGTGGTTTATATTAGAGGACTGTATGGATTCATGACAATTCTGGGTTCAGGCATGTTTGCTTTTCTCTGTTTGGCATCATAGATGGGATATGCTGCTGCGAGGAATCACCCGGGCGACATTTGCCATGGTAATGCCGTATTGTCGTTTTGAAGATAAGACACATATGCAGACTTTATTTTATACCTTGAACATGCTCGGCAGAAAAACGAGAATTGACTGCGAATCCTGTGAAAAAGATCAGCCTAAGAAGTTTCCAAACATTGGACTGTGAGTTAGGACTGTTGAAATTTTATGATAGATATGTCGCGTTTGAGTAAATGCTTGCTGGCAATGGTATGGTTGTATCCAGCCTTTCTTTTTGTTTCCAGCTTGCCTTTCCTGTGACCATGAGGGTGAAAACCGGACACCTCAAGATCACACGTTGAATTCGCATTCATAAGCACTTACTTTTTATTGTGACTATATGTCACATAAAGTATTACTATATATTAATGGAATAATCGTTGGATAAAACTATGTCTGGCCAATCAAAATACGTTTTATATAGCCGGACAGAGGGAATACTTACTGAACTGGATTCCTTATTTCTAGTACTAGGTGTTAACAGTACTATGTAGCTGCATCTACAGACTACATAACACCAAGTGGTGATGAAAAAGTTACTGCACCCGTGCATGCAGCTAGATTGAACTTAATCAGTTGATAAGTTGTTCAGACCTCAGACTGATCACATGAGCTTTGTTAGCCAGACTGGCGAGGCAAGCAGTGTCACACCACTACAATAGAAAAGGCTGTGTGTTTCTAGATGTTAGAATTGTAAATGAAAAGAGGATATCAGAACTTAAAGACCACACAAATTAGAACAGTGTGAGATTGAAGCTACAGAACTGATGGAGCAAATTCTAATCAACAAGATTCATCATATCTTACCAAGTCATTCAGTTGAGATATAGTCATGCCATGGTGATGTTAACACCATGACATGACACAGAACAGAGCTTACATAGGCCTTAACTGAAAATAACTGAACCTGGACATGGACACACTAGAAAAGTCATCTAACACTACTGATCTGTTCTGAAGAAAGGTCAATCAAAATACGCTTTATATGTTGGAACTGAAGGAGTACTTACTAAATTGGATTCATTATTTCTAGTGAATGGGCCACATGTGCTGCTGTTACAGTACTAGACAGCACTTGTGGCTGCATAACACCAAGTAGTCATGACTAACTTAGTGTACCGTCACAAACTTCTTCTGTTGATGAGATTGTTCAGTCCCTCCGATTGATGACGCGTCACACAGAAATAGGTAGGTGAAGCAAAGGCAGTTAGGCACAAGTTGGGCAGACTCCAAAGGCGGGTGTAGTAAGTCACTGAAGCTGCATCCATTCTATGGCAATGTATATAAACGGACAACATCTGAACTTGACGAACACATAAATTAAAACAGCATCGTTCTATGGCATGTCAAGTTGCTCTGTACCAGGTGATATTCTCAAGATCATGCTTAGTATATTGATCTAACAATTACGGGGGAAAATGCCGTTTAATTCGTAAACGGAAGTACTCCCTCCGTCAAAAAACGTCTTACATTATGGAATGGAGGGAGTAGTACTTATTTTTTGGTGTGATCTCCTCATCACATAAGCTTTTTTTTTTTTTTTGCAAGAAATTTCCAATCACATAAGCTATATAGGTTCTTTTGTTCCCAGCTTGAGCTTGCCTTTCCTGTGACCGAAGGTGACATCTTCTGGCCCTGGACACCTCGCGCGGTGAATTCGTATTTGAGAAGTACTTGCTTTTGATTGTGATTTTCTAGTTCCGAAACCATATATTAATAGAATAAATGTTGGTCAAAATTTGCCTGGCCAATCAAAAAACACTTTATATATTGAGACTAAATCGGATTCATTACATGTGCTGCTACAGTACCTGTAACTGCATAACACCAGGTAGTCATGACTAAATTATTGTACCTTTAAAGTTGTTCGGTCCCTCGGATTGATAACATGACCTTTGTTAGCCGTACAGGTGAGACGAGCAGAATAAGTTAGGTCATGTTCAGTATATTGACCTAGAAATTACAGGAAAAATGTCGTCTAATTCGTATACGAGAGTAGTTAACTTTTGTTGTGATTTTTACATCGCATGTCGTACTAGTATAATAATAGACGAATAATTGTTGGTCAAAACTTTGTCTGAGCAATCAATATGCTTCATATATCCTGACGGAGGGAATACTTACTAAATCGGATTCGTTTTTTCTAGCAAGTACTTGCAGCTGCATCAATAGTAGAACAGAGCTAGTCATCATACAAGTACGAGCCATTAGAAAATTGATCAGCCCCTCACATTGATGAGATGAGCATTGTCAGATAGCCATATTGGTGAGACAGGCAGAATGATCATCACACAAAAATAGGTGACTGCAATAGCAGAACACTTTAGGCATAAGTTCAACACAGGATCCAGCATCATTCCATATGCACCGACACAGCAGAGAAGTGGATAAAATGAGAACATCTGAACTTAAGAAACCCACAAATATTAGGACAGCATCAGATTGAGGCAAAACTGGATGAAACAAACTGCCAAATTGTACTATTATAGCATTACTGCCATCTTCTTCTTTTGCGAATATAGCATTACTGTCATCAAGATTCATATTCTACTAATTCCTTCAATAAGAGATATAATAGTCACGCCATGGTGATGTTAAACACCAGGACATGATATGAAAGGTAAAACAGAGCTTCCAGAGGACTAACTGAAAATAACTGAATCTGGACATGGACACATACGACAAAAATCAGTTAACAGTACTGAACTAACTGGCAGAAGCACATCTGTTCCGAATAAGAATTCACAAAGGCCATCATTCTAAAAAGAAAGACAATCTCAAATTCTTAAACTACTACCACTTCACGAGCGATTGCTATAGGTTCGGTCACGGAGGTTTCGAGTCGGCAATGTAGCAATCCGGTTTCTAATGTTCATGGACCGTTGGAGTTTATATTGGAGAACTGTATGAATTCGTGGCAGTTTTGGGTTCAGGCGTGTTCGTCCGTCTCTGCTTGGCATCATAGATGAGATAATGCTGCTGGGAATCAAGTGGGAGACGTTAGCCGTGGTAATGCTGTATCGTTGTTTTGAAGTTATATAGAGGCGTATGCAGATTAACATTACACCGAAAATGTACTATGCGAAAATGAGAACAGGATGCTCAGTCTGAATAAAATCAGCTTAATTTTTCAAACATAGGACTATGAGTGGACTGTTCAAAAATTAAGATAGATCTAGCTGAATTGTTGTGATCCAGCTCTTTCTGACCTTTCCTGTGACCATCAAGGTGAACACTGAACATCTTCTGGCCCGGGACACCGCGAGATCACACGCTCACTCGGAAGTACTTACCTTGATGATGATTTTATATCATGTAAACTTCCTATTTATATAGAAAATAATCGTTGGACAAAAGCCAATCAAAGTACGCTTTATATAGCCGGACAGAGGGAATACTTACTAAACAGGATTCCTTGTTTCTAGTGAATAGGCCACATGTGGTGCTACAGTACTTGTTGCACCGGTACAAGCAACTAGATTGGACTTTTTCAGTTGATAAAATTGTTCAGCCCTCAGACCGATAAGATGAGATCTGTTAGCCAAACTGGCCAGACAAGCGAAATAACTGAAGAACACACCACACAAAAATAGTGACAGCGCCGTAGCGAAACAGTTACTCATAAGATCAGGCAAGACTCCAAATCTTTCTACCAAAATGAGCATCGTTTGAGCTAAAATGCATGTTTTTAAATGTAGATAAAAGGAGAACGTATGAACTTAAAACCACAAATATTGGAACAGCTTCAGATTGAAGCATCAGAAGCCGCCCATTTGAGCTAAAAACTGGATGAAGCGAGTTGCCAAATTCTACTATTATAACATTATCACTGTCACCAAGACTCATATTCCACCAAGTCATTCAATAAGAGATACAGTCAGTCATGCCATGGTGATGTTAACACCTAACACCAGGACATGCCATAAAACAGAGTTTGCAAAGGCCTTAACTGAAAATAACTCAATCTGGACATGGACACTTAGGACAAAAAACATTTAATAGTACTGATCTAACGGGCAGAAGCACATTTGTTCAGAAGAACATCAATCAATCTAAAAAAGAAAAACCATCTAAATTCTTAACTACTTACTTTTTTGAGTCTAAACACACTTTATTGATTAAACAGTAGTGATCATGGGAATACAAGATAAGTCTGGAAGATTTAGAAGCCACAAATGCCATAGTTCCCCACCGAACATTGGTCATCTTTTGGCCCGGACACCTCAAGATCACCGGCTGAATTGTATTCAGAAGTAGTTACTTCCGATGATGATTTTATTTCACATAAACCTTGTATTAATAGCATAATCGTTGGACAAAACTCTGTCTAACCAATCAAAGGTTACATCCAGACAGAGGGAATACTTACTAAACTGGATTCTTTGTTTCTAGTGAATACAATAGCCCACAGGTGGCTCCAGGCATGCTTTGGTGTCAGGCATGTTTGTCTCTGCTTGGCATGATAGATGGGATATGCTACTGCCAGGAATCACCTGGGAGACATTTGCAACGGTAATGCCGTATAGTTTTTTTGGAGATGCAGAGGCATCTGCAGATGTAATTTTATACCTCGAACATTCTCGGCGAAAACAAGAATCGGTCACGATGTTCGTGGAAAAGGCAGCTTAAGAAGTGTTCAAACATTCGACTAGGGATCAGACCTGTTCAAATTTGAAGACATATCTAGTGAAGTTTGAATAAATACTTGCTGGAATGGGTTGTATCCAGCCTTTTCTTTTCGGTTTCCAGCTCAAGTTTCCTGTGACCATATGAAGGCAGAACATTGGACACCTTCTGGTCCAGGGCACAATCAAATCAAAAGTAATTCCTACCAAAAAGTAGTTACTTTTGATTGTGATTTTATATCACATAAACCTTATGCTAATAGAATAATTGTGATCGAAATGTTGTCTGACCAATCAAAATAGGATTTATATGGCAAGGACATAGTAAGTACAGTACTTACTGTATTGAATTCCTCATCTAACATGTGGTGCTACAGTACTACTGCACCGGCACGATCAACTAGAATTGAACTTTTTTCAGTTGATGAAATCTTGCAGCCCCTCAGACTGATAACATGAGATTTGTTGGCCAGATTGGTGAGACAAGCACATAGCACACCACACAAAAATGTTTTTCTGTGCCCGTAGCAGAACAGTTAGGCAAAGTTGGGCAAGACTCCAAATCTTTCTACCAAACTGAGCATTGTTCCACATCCATGTGCACCAACACAGCAGAAAAGGCTGTGTGCGTGTGTGTTTTTAGATGTGAAGATAAAAATGAGAACATCTGAACTCAAACCACAAATATTAAAACAGCATCAGATTGAAACAACAGATGCCGCAGATTTCAGCTACAAAACTCGATGAAGCAAATTGCCAAATTCTACAACCATAACATTACTGTCACCAAGATTCATATTCCACCAAGTCATTCAATAAGTGATATAATAGTCATGCCATGGTGATGTTAACACCACCAGGACATGACATAAAACAGAGCTTACAGAGGAAAATAACTGAACCTGGACATGGACACATGAGACAAATCAAGTAACAGTACTGATCTAACTGGCACAAGCACATCTGTTCTCAAGAAGAATTCACAAAGACCATCATTCTAAAAGGAAAGACCATCTCAATTTCTTAACTACTACCACTTCAGGAGTGATTGCTATAGTTTCCCACTAACTTTCATATTGATCCAAGATGAAAGCTACATATATGATATATCTCAATAAAGAATTTTAGTTTGGATATTATAGTACATCAGTTTCATTGCACATCAAAGCGGCATATCCTTGGCATCGACTATCGACCATATTGAAGGGTGTATATACATTAAATCATCCACAATCATATCACAGGATGGTCATGAGTTTGCACATCAAGGAGTTTAGTACTTGACAAAAATTACACAATACCAAAGAAGTTCGGACGACGACGCTAGGCAGAAGAGTAGAAGATCTAACGATAGTAATTACGGGGATAGTCGGACCCTCCCTCAGGTCCCGCCAACTTCCTCGACGCAGACGGAGGAGGCGTGGAGGGCGCCGACACGGGTGCCGCAGCCTGACCGCTTCTTTCGTTTCCCGGTGATCATTGCCCACATCGGCTTGACCGCCTGGACCTCAGAGCTACCGCCGGCCTCCTTCGACCCATCTGCACAGCCCACAGCCTCCACCTTGACCTCCCCTGCACAGCCCACAGCCTCCACCTTGACCTCGCCTGCAATGCTCACATCCCCAACCTTTGCCTCGCCATCACAGCCCCCGCCCTCCTCCTCCTTGACATCGCCTGCAGAGCACCAGTTCCAACCCTTGTCCTTGACCTGTGCATTGAAGGAAAGCTTCAGCCTCAGCTTCAACGGGAGGGCGAACGGCTTAGCTGGCAGAGGCGGCGGCGAGATGGCCGGCTTGGCGGGCTCAGGCGGAGGAGGCGGCGGCGGCGAGGTAATCGGCTTGGCAGGCTGTGGCATGGGAAGCCGCAGGATGGTCGGCTTGGCAGGCTGCGGCATGGGAAGACGCAGGACGGTCGGCTTGGCAGGCTCTGGCGGCGGGAAGGGGAAAGGGAAGCAGCCTGTGGTGGCGCCGTCGGGCGGGCGGCGGCTCCCGCTGATGCGGATCTTGGCGGCGTCGTAGGCGGCGGCGGCCTCCTCGGCGGTGTCGAAGGTGCCGAGCCAGAGGCGGCGGCCCTGGATCGGGTCGCGGATCTCCGAGGCGAACTTGCCCCAGCGGCGCTGGCGCACGCCGCGGTAGCGCACCGAGGGCGTGCGCGCCCCGGCGGACGCCTGCGGCGGCGGCAGCCCCGAGTCCTCCCTCCTCCCGGCCTCCATGACGCGGCGGCGCTTCTTGCGCTCCCTCCGGCGCTCCTCCTTGGTCGTCGGCATCGTGGCCAGCGGCGGCGGCGGCGCCGACTCGTCCTCGCTGGAGGAGGAGTCGGTGGCGTCGGCGTCGTGCACGATGATCCGCACCACGCGGCCCCTGGGCTGCGCCTCCGCCGCAGCCGCCGCCGCCGCCGCCTCGGCCGCCGACTCCATCCCCGCGGCGGCGGCCAGCATGTCCAGGCTAGGGTTGGGCCCCATGCCTCGGGTCCGGGCGGGCTCAATCCATCGTCGCGCGCGATCGGGGGCTGGCGCTCAGCAGCCTCGGCGCCCCGCCATGGGAGCGCGGCGCGGCGGCGGTGGGGGGAAGGGCTAGGGTTAGGGTTTGGTTCGTCGGTGGGTGGGGCGGATGCGGCGGGGGTGTTGGTGGCGTGCGGTTGTGGGGTTGCGGTGGAAGCCGGAGGACGAGTGGCGGAGGAGGCGGGGGCTAAAAGGGAAAAAGGGTGGGGAGCACGGGCCGGTCGGTTCAGGGGCACTCTCGGGATTTCACTTCATTTCCCTCCCCTCCCCTCCTCCTGGGCCTGGCTCGGGAGTATCGCGCGGCACGGATCAAACGGAGGGCGGGGATATTCTCGAGGGCGGGCCTCGGAGGAAAGAAATTTGAGGAGGCGAAATTCAAATTCGTGGGGTGGACCGGAGGATAAGAACGACCACTTGGAGGTTTTCAAATGGTTATTGGGATAAACCATGTGGACCAAGACTAGAAGCATCTAGTAGCCAGTTTTTCTTTTCTTTCTTTTCTTTAAAAAATGATCCAGATATATCGTCAAAATTCACCGGAAGTACAAAGCACCTGAAACATCATAAAAATTACATCGAGATTACGAGACCACGGAACGGCCATTACAACCGCCATAACCAGCCACCGACGTGCCACTGTTGTTGCTCCCCCATCGCAGCTGGCTTGACCTTGTCGATGACAGCCACAAAGTCTTCGTGCACGTGTCCCTATGGACCAGCGTCCTGGAGCTGCGGTCATCGTCGTTGAACCCTTGAATAGATCTGAAACACCTGGCACCAAATCTGGCCACATGACGAGAAACCCTAACCTCACCATCCCAAGCATACGGCAGGAATCTGCGCCGGGGCTCCAACGACTACGTCCAGATGAATGAACTCGAGGAGGATCGGAGTCCGGAAGACAAACTCGATGAAGAAGCGTAGCCATCCGCCCGAGCGCCGCACCTGCGAGGACTAGGAAACCCTAACCTAAACCACTGACCGGAGCAAAGGCGCCGGGATTCCCCTCCCCGCTACCGTCCGCTAGAGCGGCAGGTAGGGGGGAGGCGAATCCACGGGCTCACCAGTGAAGCCTGGAAGGAAGAGTTGCCCTGGCCGCCAAGGGATAGAGGAGGGAAAGAGAAACCCTGAGAAAGAAAGAGAAACCAGTTAATTTACGGAAAAAGAGCGAAAACCGCCAGTACACCAGCAAGATAGGGCATTCCAGGAGGCATATCTACTCACCAGACCCACGCATACACACCACCAAAAAAGAGAAAACACCAACATGATTGCCTACGACTCCGACTCCATGGCGGACGACCGATAGGCCCGGCCTGGGCCATAGTGAAGAGTGCGACCGCCTAGGGGGCAGACCAAGCAAGAGCCCATACCCTACGCTTATGTACTTGTAACATTCCAGCCATCCTACGGATCCCACTTTGCACTTCAAATATCCCTGACCACTGGGCATGGAACTTTGAAAAAAGTGGGACATTTACTATAAGATCGGCATATAGGATGACGGTGGACACAAAGACGAGGAGAGAGGGCTGGTTGGATTGCGTGTCGGCCTCCTCCAGCTTGGACCATGATGCAACCTCATGGAAACTATTGTGGAAAACTCCGGTCCCAGGCAGAATACGAATGTTCTTGTAGAGGCTAGCTAGCAAAACACTCTTTACCTACCAAAGATGTTAGAGCTCATATGAATATGTCCAGTTTGAGTACATGTGGATTATGCGGCGCAGAGTACTCCTGGCAGTGTTCCATGCTTGAGTGTTCGATGCCCAAGTGCATCTGGGCACTCGTCGATGGAGAATTGGCAGAACACTTGTGTGAAACAATAGAGCCTAGCGTCAAACAGTGGATTTTTTCATAATAGATACATTATTGCATGCTGCATTTGTGAGATTTCAATTACCCTTTGGGCGATTTGGCGGGCATGAAGAAAGGCCATCCACGAGGAAATTACCTAGAGTTCGGCAACTACACATCACTTCATATGCAATTTCATAATAGGAGCTAGATGATTTGCCAACAAAGATAACTAAAGCACCGAATGTCAGGGGGAGTGCGATGGTTCGGCCTAAAGCCCCGCCACCTGGGTATGTAAAGATCCACGTTGACGCGGGTATCACAAGGAATCAGATAAGGGGCTAGGCAATGGCTATTTTGTAGAGATGTAGAAGGAAACTATATGGGAAACTCTACTTTGGTAATTCGTGGTATAGACGTTGTTGCGACGCTCGAAGCTATTGCTTCCCGAGAGGCTCTTTCTCTAGCAGAGGATCTGATGGTAAGCAACTTCGTCGTCGCCTTGGACTCGAAGCAGATAATGAATGACATCTAGAGAGAAAGTCATGGAGTTTATGGAAACATCATCAGTGAGATCAAGCAAAAGATGATAATGTTTAATTGTAATTTCACCTATGAAAGCCGAGCTGCTAATTATGATGTCGATAGCTTAGCCAAGTTTTCTCACTCTCTTGTTTAGGGGCGACATGTTTGACTGGTCCAACCCCTTGATCCTTTTGTAATCGCACTACATGTGGTTTTTGATCAATAAAACTTGGTTATACCCCTAAAAAATGTGTACTTGTATGTCACTGTTAGGGAAAACCCTAGTAGTAGCGCGGGTTTAATGCCCACTAGTAGCGCGGGCTGCCGCGCTACTAATAAGGCGCTACAGCTATTACTTGCAGTAGCGCGTGCGACACGCGCTACTGCTAAGACACATAGCGGCGGCGCTTGTTCTCTCCCGCGCTGCTGCTAATCTAGCTAGTAGCAGCGTGTTTACTATCCATCGCTACTAGTATTCCTTTTTTCTTTTTTTTTCTTTTTTAGTATATTTATACGCCGTTATACAAATTTGGGTACAATACCAATTATAAGGTTTATATCATTATGTCCATAACAGTGTGTCAAATGAAGGTGGGTTAGGTTCAAATGGAGGCAATATGTGGTGCATGTCAAAAGTATACTACTAATCCAAACTTGATCTAGTTTGGACTAGTAGTACTTTCGATGTGCACCACATGTTGCCTCCACTTGAATCTAATCCGCCAGCACAAGCTATTTAATCATCATCATAGTCATTACCACCAACAATATTTATTTAATCACCATAGTCATAGTGTAGCACATCATCATCTTCAAACTCATTCTAGCTAGCTAATCACCACCAACACTAAATGCGGTAGCTATCTAATCACCACCAACACTAGCTAATAATAATCATCATAGTCATTACCATCAACACTAGCTATTTAATCATCATAGTCATAGTGTAGCACATCATCATCTTCAAACTCATTTCTAGCTAGCTAATCACTCATGCTGCTCTCTCTCAGGTAAAATAACATAAAACATGTGTAGCTCTCCTCCTTCATCAAGTTAGAGCATGTAGATGAACCTGTCTCCTAATCATGGGCTACGCTTCTGATTGCTGCCTCCTAGTACTTCTCTGCACTCCTCCATCACAAATTTGGTCCAGTCTTTCACTATTAAGCATTCCTCGCTATTAGAAATCCTGAATGCACTAAAGTGCATTGTAGGATATCTTGGTCGTAAGCTAACAATACTCATGGTACCTTTAGTCTCGATCCCATGAGGCACAACATTCATCGGGAGTCCCTGTTGAAGAACATCGTATAGTAACATACTTACAATGAAGTTTAGCTTAAAAATAATGTATGCAAAAGATGCACTGGGGACAAATAGTAAAAATCTTACCATCTTTCCTAAATAGATGTGACCGTAGTTCAGTACGAACACTATTGGTCGCACGTTTTCAGTACTAACATTTTTAAGTGCAAGAAGAAAATTTGTCTTGACAGTATGAAGATCCTCAAGCCATGAAACATAATGACTTAGCTCCTCGCAGTTTAGTTCAGCCCCGGGACAGTAGTAGGTCCTGTCTACCAAGTGCTGGACATGTTTGCTTGAACGGAAATAAGCTGACAATATAAATTAGTTGTCAACTATTTTTGAATAAACAATATCAAAGACATAAATATGGTTGAGAAACTCACATAATGGTATAACTGGAGGCGTCTGCACATCGACCCAGATGTCGATATTACTTTCAATATCATCTTCCGGACGAATATCAAAGGTGATAACCATATCAGGCTCAAATGCATAAGTCTTGCATAGTGCTCGCCAAGTTTTGCATCCAAAATAGGTGTAGTCGTCTGCGTTGTATAATTTTGCGTGGAAAATACAACCATGCTCGGTCTTCAAGTAAACTTTCTTTACCTCCATAGTACGACTGAAACCTATCTTATCTAAGACAAAAACTCTTGCATGGCAGGGGATACGCTAGTAGAATAGTAAAAAATTAAATTATAAGTTGAAGAAAATGAAGCAGATGTCATGCTTAATTATGAAAAAAGACTTGTCGTTGTGACTTACTGTATCCACTTCGAAGTTCTCGTCCAGCTTGATGCTGAAGCGCTTATCATATCTAGGAAGATTCCGTTGCACAGGCCACGCTCGTCTTCGCAGTATTTGCAAATACCGAAATCCTTTTCGTTGTCAGACATTTCCTATGTTCATAGTTGAAACATTAATTGAAAATCGACCGAAGACAACTACCAGGATACTCAACACACAAATCTGGGGCACTCGATATTTCCTACATATTCTGGCACAAGTCATGCCAAAATTCATGGAAAAATCCGGCATGACCTTTGCTAAAATAGGACATATCGAGCGCCTGAAATTTGCCGGAACGGAAATGAATCAACACTCCGGCAAAACATAGGCCACTCGGAGGTGTAACCTGCAAACATGACCGGCCACTTGGGCAAGCACATATCCTATTTGAGCAACACAAGATATACATTTCAAAATATCTTATAGGACTCATATTGACATGAGCATTCAATAAGCAAAACCAAATCGTAAAATAAATAAGTATTCAAATTAGCATGCATTCAATAAGCAAAAGTAAATCATCTCATGCGTCCGTACATCGTCGAATATTATCACTAATACATCCCGAATAGTATCATACATATAACATCACTAATACAACTAAAACCCTAGCGCACGACGGGTATCGGTGCGGGCGGTGGACACCCAAAGAGAAGGAACCATCACAGGATCATAGCTCCAGTGAGATCCCTGGAGAACCTGCCAGGTATTGGAGAACCTGTGCTCCAACGCAAACAAGTAGCGACGGACGTGCGCGTCCTCACTGACACGGTGACGCACCACCTCCGCGGGGTCCTCGAGCCTCTGGACCGTCACTGGCCCACGCGACCACCACCAAAGAAGGTTCGGGTCAACGACAGGCTGGCTCCTCACCAACCTGCGCCCCCCGGTAGGTAGCGCCTCCCAGTACCACCTCGGCGGAGGCCAGTCCCGGACATGGCCCATTTGGTGACGCAGGTGTCCTCCGCCGACTCGACGACGAGGATGCGGTATAGGCATCGTTGACGTCGATGCGGGAAAAATTGCTCTAACTAAAAAATAACAACAAATGTGACATGTTCAACTAGTTCTATTAATTCAACTAGTTCTTACGATTAAATCTAGTCAATTAATTCTATACCTAATACAATGAATAATGACATAAAAAAGGCCTATGCTTTGCAGGAATGTTGACTCCTACCCGGTGTGGCAAATCCTGGGCACTCGATATGTCCTAGTTTGTAGCACAAGTCATGCCGAAATTCACGGAAAATTTTGGCATGACTTTAACTAAAAAGTGGACAAATCGAGAACCTGAAATTTGCCGGAACGAAAATGAATCAACATTCCGGCAAAACATAGGCCACTCGACTTCATTCCCTGGAAACAACAAAGCCACTTGGGCACAATCGAACCACTTCAATAATGGAATATGCAAATGAACATCAATGACATATATCATATAACAACAATCTTGTTTTTTGTTTACATAGCTACAATTAGTTTAACCAAGTTTTTGAAAGAAAAACAATTCTATTTTTTGTTTTTTGAATGAAATTACTGTTTAGGCATTTTCATAAAAATTTGCCCTAGCTAATTTCCTAAAAAAATTGCTAATCATTTTTCCTAAATGCTAAAAAATGCCTACTGCCCTAAACAAATCTAGGGTTCATATGAACACCTAGGGTTCATATGAACATTAACACAGCATCAACACATATATGAATTGCCCTAGCAGAGAGAGAGGAGGGTAGGGAGAGGAGAGGCAGAGCCTTACGGTGACTGTGGCGAGGGAGGGGCAGGCGGCGTCGAGGACGGGGTCGGGGCTCGGGCGCGCGGCGGAGGGCGGCGTCGATGTCGGGGTCGGGGGCGGCGTCGAGGGTGTGCGGCGGGCGGAGGCAACAGTGTGGTTGAGGGCGGCGGCGGTGAGGTCGAGAGCGGTAGGGCGACGGCGGCGATGGAGCAGTTGGGGGAGATGGGGAAGTGGAGGGGAAGGACTTAGCGAAATTTTGAGCCCGCGCGGCCGGGGGTTAAGTCAAACTAGCAGCAGCGCGTTTTGTCGGAACGCGCTATAGCTAAGTTAGCTATAGCATGTCAAGCGAAACGCGCTACAGCTATTCCTTTCTGTTTTATAATATCAGTAGCACTTTGCCCTGAAAAAACGCTACTGCTAAGTCTAAGCATGTAAAAACTTCAAATATATACATTGGTTATCATTGATCTTTTTGTGTAGAATCTAAATAGTCAACATGAATCCTCACAGTACCTGTATAGGCACTGGTGAAGATTCATATTGCAACCACAAATCCTACACATATAGTTCAATGAACACCAAGTGCTCGAGATAGTTTGAGAAGTAACATATTTAAGGTGGTAAACACCTTGTTCTCTTAGCAGTATAGGACTAAACTTAATTAGGTGCAATACTTAGCAGTAGCGTGTTTTGAAGAAAAACGTTGCTACTAAGTACTTAAGCAGTAGCGCGTCCTTGGAAGGGCGCTACTACTATATCTAGCCTGGGGGCAACGCCGTGGCAATTATAGTAGTAGCGCTTGTTTCAACTAGACCACTACTGCTACCGTGCTATTAGTAGCGCGGTTTCCTGAAGCTCGCTACTGCTAATTAGCAGTAGCGTCTGTTTTTAAACCGCGCTGCTGCTAAGATTCTGTGTATAAGGTTTTCCCTAGTAGTGTGTATAGTAAATCTGCAATGTTTGTAGACAAAAAATTTATGGCAAGGTGGCTAGCGCTACATTCGACCGTGGAATTAGACATTCATAATTTTAAATAACGAAATATACGGTGAAGTTATATAATATTTCATTATTTTTACACTAGTGGGACCATTCTACCCAGTTCGCATAAGGGCATTCGAAATGCTAGGGACGGCCATGAAAACCAACAAACCAGGAGCCCTTAGACCGAATGAAGCTCGAAAATCCTGGGAGCCTATGCCAAATAGTCGACCAAATGCATCGAGAACTAGGTAGCTCCGACATCGATAACGAGCCTCACCAGAGAGAAAAAGCGTGACTTGCGTAGCTCGACATGACCATCACATGGCATTGTTGCCGCCACGTCGCCCTTGCAATGCTACAACTCCGACTTCAGGCATTGGGACATACAGAAAGGTCGACGAAGGACATCCCGCAACGCGGCTCCTCTTGCCATTTTTATGATTGTCACTGATACGTCTCCAACGTATCTATAATTTTTGAATTTTCCATGCTATTATATTATCTATTTTTGATGTTCAATGGGCTTTATTATACACTTTTATATTATTTTTGGGACTAACCTATTAACCGGAGGCCCAGCCCAAATTGCTGTTTTTTTCCTATTTCAGTGTTTCGAAGGAAAGGAATATCAAACGGAGTCCAAACGGAATGAAACCTTCGGGAACGTGATTTTCTGAACAAACGTGATCCAGAGGATTTGGAGTGGACGTCAAGCAATCAACGAGGAGGCCACGAGGCAGGGGGCGCGCCTACCCCTCATAGGCGCGCCCTCCACCCTCGTGGGCCCCTCGTGGCTCCACCGACCTACTTCTTCCTCCTATATATACCTACGTACCCCGAAAACATCAGAGGAGGAGCCAAAACCCTATTTCCACCGCCGCAACCTTCTGTACCCATGCGATCCCATCTTGGGGCCTTTTCCGGCGCTCTGCCGGAGGGGGCAATGATCACCGAGGGCTTCTACATCAACACCATAGCCTCTCCGATGATGTGTGAGTAGTTTACCTCAGACCTTCGGGTCCATAGTTATTAGCTAGATGGCTTCTTCTCTCTCTTTGGATCTCAATACAAAGTTCTCCTCGATTCTCTTGGAGATCTATTCGATGTAATCTTCTTTTGCGGTGTGTTTGTCGAGATCCGATGAATTATGGGTTTATGATCAAGATTATCTATGAACAATATTTGAATCTCCTCTGAATTCTTTTATGTATGATTGGTTATCTTTGCAAGTCTCTTCGAATTATCAGTTTGGTTTGGCCTACTAGATTGATCTTTCTTGCAATGGGAGAAGTGCTTAGCTTTGGGTTCAATCTTGCGGTGTTCGATCCCAGTGACAGTAGGGGAGACGACACGTATTGTATTGTTGCCATTGAGGATAAAAATATGGGGTTTATACCATATTGCATGAGTTTATCCCTCTACATCATGTCAGCTTGCTTAAAGCGTTACTCCGTTCTTATGAACTTAATACTCTAGATGCATGCTGGATAGCGGTCGATGTGTGGAGTAATAGTAGTAGATGCAGGCAGGAGTCGGTCTACTTGTCGCGGACGTGATGCCTATATACATGATCATACCTAGATATTCTCATAACTATGCTCAATTCTATCAATTGCTCGACAGTAATTTGTTTACCCACCGTAATACTTATGCTCTTGAGAGAAGCCACTAGTGAAACCTATGGCCCCCGGGTCTATTCTCTATCATATTAATCTATCATTATTTCTATTACCGTTTATTTTGCTTTCTTTACTTTTAGTCTTTATCATGAAAATACCAAAAATACTATCTTATCATCTCTATCAGATATCACTTTTGCAAGTGGCTGTGAAGGGATTGACAACCCCTTTATCGCGTTGGTTGCAAGGTTCTTATTTGTTTGTGTAGGTGCGTGGGACTTGAGCGTGGTCTCCTACCGGATTGATACCTTGGTTCTCAAAAACTGAGGGAAATACTTACGCTACTTTACTGCACCACCCTTTCCTCTTCAAGGGAAAACCAACGCAGTGCTCAAGAGGTAGCAAGAAGGATTTCTGGCGCCGTTGCCGGGGAGTATACACACAAGTCAAGACATACCAAGTACCCATCACAAACTCTTATCCCTCGCATTACATTATTTGCCATTTGCCTCTCGTTTTCCTCTCCCTCACTTCACCCTTGCCGTTTTATTCGCCCTTCTTCTGTTCGTCTTTTCGTTTGCCTTGATGTCTTACTTCGCTCATTTGCTCGTTTGGTTGGAATAATTGTGTATTTATTGCTAAACAGAGAACCTAAGATCTATGGATCCTCATCCGCTTGCCAATCTTTTTAAGAGATCCAATTAGGATGAACCAATTCCTAGTGATTTGGGTGCACTAGATTATCTTTATAAGGTTTTGCTTGAAATCTGTGAATCTGAAAATTGTGATGAAGTGCTTTATGAAGTGATTCACGATAGATCTTTAAATAAAAAGCATGATTGCAATGATGTTATTAGAAATTCTATTAACGTCTATTGTGTTAATGATATGCAAAACCCTAAGCTTGGGGATGCTAGTTTTGCTATGTCTACTACTTGTTGCAATGATCATGATTGGGGTGATTCTTCTTATGATCTAGAAAATTTATTTAAGCCCCATGATGAACATGAGATTGATAATAATGTTTGCAATAGTATTGAAAGTGGGTTTGGAGTGTCAACCTTAGATCCCACATATTTGGATAATGTTTAATCTTATGATTTTTTATAGAAAAGTGGGTTTGGAGAGGTCATGACTTTATTTTATGATAATCCGTGTCGACTTTGCATACATGTGGATCGTGTTAAGAATATTTTATGTGATAGCTATTTTGTTGAATTTTCTTATGATCAATCATGTAATTATTATGAGAGAGGAAAATATGGTTGTAGAAATTTTCATGTTACTAAATTACCTCTCTTCATGTTGAGATTGCTATCGTCACTTTCTTCTTCCTTGCATATGCTAGTTTTTGCTTGCCTTGCAAATTTGTTTGCTTATAATATGCCTATGCATAGGAAGTATGTTAGACTCAGATGTGTTTGTCACGTGTTTTATGATGCTCTCTTTGCGCTTCAATTCTTGTCTTTCATGTGAGCATCATTAAAATTATCAATGCCTAGCTAAAAGGCTTTAAAGAAAATCGCTTGTTGGGAGACAACCTAATATTTTTCCTTGCTGTTATTCAATAAATCCTTGATCTAGCCTCTGGTTAGATTTGTTTTTATGTTTTAATTAGTGTTTGTGCCAAGTGAAACCTATAGGATCTTCTTGGATGATAGTTATTTGATCTTGCTGAAAATTCCAGAAACTTTCTGTTCACGAAAACAATTGTTTAAAATCACCAGAACGTGATAAAATACTGATTCGAATTGCAGTAGATCAAGAAACAAATTGTCTAGGTCTTCCTATTTTGGTAGATTTTTCTGAGTTGCAGAAGTTTGTGTTAGATACAGATTACTACAGACTGTTCTGTTTTTGACAGATTCTGTTTTTCGTGTGTTGTTTGCTTATTTTGATGAATCTATGGCTAGTAAAAGAGCTTATAAACCATAGAGAAGTTGGAATACAGTAGGTTTAACACCAATATAAATAAAGAATGAGTTCATTACAGTACCTTAAAGTGGTGGTTTGTTTTATTTCGCTAACGGAGCTCATGAGATTTTCTGTTGAGTTTTGTGTTGTGAAGTTTTCAATTTTTGGGTAAAGATTTGATGGATTATGGAACAAGGCTTGGCAAGAGCCTAATCTTGGGGATGCCCAAGGCACCCCAAGGTAAAATTCAAGGACAACCAAAAGCCTAAGCTTGGGGATGCCCCGGAAGGCATCCCCTCTTTCGTCTTCGTCTATCGGTAACTTTACTTGGGGATATATTTTTATTCACCACATGATATGTGTTTTGCTTGGAGCGTCTTGTATGATTTGAGTCTTTGCTTTTTAGTTTACCACAATCATCCTTGCTGTACACACCTTTTGAGAGAGACACACATGATTCGGAATTTGTTAGAATACTCTATGTGCTTCACTTATATCTTTTGAGCTATATAGTTTTTGCTTGAGTGCTTCGCTTATATCTTTTAGAGCATGGTGGTGGTTTTATTTTATAGAAATTATTGATCTCTCATGCTTCACTTATATTATTTTGAGAGTCTTAAACAGCATGGTAATTTGCTTTAATTGTGAAATTATTCCTAATATGATAGGCATCCAAGATGAGTATAATAAAAACTTCCATATTGAGTTCATTGAATATCGTGAGAAGTTTGATACTTGATAAGTATTTTGAGATATAAAGGTGGTAATATTAGAGTGTGCTAGTTGAGTAATTATGAAATTGATAAATACTTGTGTCAAGGTTGGCAAGTCCCGTAGCATGCACGTATGGTAAAAGTTGTGTGACAATTTTGACACATAAGGTGTTCTTTTATTGCTTTCCTTATGAGTGGCGGTCGGGGACGAGCGATGGTCTTTTCCTACCAATCTATCCTTCTAGGGGCATGCGTAGTAGTACTTTGCTTCGAGGGCTAATAAACTTTTGCAATAAGTATATGAGTTTTGTATGACTAATGTGAGTCCATGGATTATACGCACTCTCAACCTTCCACAATTTTCTAGCCTCTACGGTACCGTGCATTGCCCTTTCTCGCCTTGAGAGTTGGTGCAAACTTCGCCGGTGCTTTCAAACCCCGTGATATGGTACGCTCTATCACACATAAACCTCCTTATATCTTCCTCAAAACAGCCACCATACCTACCTATCATGGCATTTCCATAGCCATTCCGAGATATATTGCATGCAACTTACCACCGTTCCGTTTATTATGACACGCTCCATCATTGTCATATTGCTTTGCATGATCATGTAGTTGACATCGTATTTGTGGCAAAGCCACCTTTCATAATTTTTTATACATGTCACTCTTGATTCATTGCATATCCCGGTACACCACCGGAGGCATTCACATAGAGTCATATTTTGTTCTAAGTATTGAGTTGTAATTCTTGAGTTGTAAGTAATAAAAGTGTGATGATCATCACTATTAGAGCATTGTCCCATGTGAGGAAAGGATGATGGAGACTATGATTCCCCCACAAGTCGCGATGAGATTCCGGACTAAAAAAAAGAGGCCAAAGAAAAGAAAAAGAGAAGGCCCAACAAAAAAAGAGAAAAAAAGAGAAGAAAAAACGAGAGAAAAAGAGAGAAGGGACAATGTTACTATCCTTTTTCCACACTTGTGCTTCAAAGTAGCACCGTGATCTTCATGATAGAGAAGTCTCCTATGTTGTCACTTTCATATACTAGTGGGAATTTTTCATTATAGAACTTGGCTTGTATATTCCAATGATGGGCTTCCTCAAAATGCCCTAGGTCTTCGTGAGCAAGCAAGTTGGATGCACACCCACTTAGTTTCTTTTGTTGAGCTTTCATATATTTATAGCTCTAGCGCATCCGTTGCATGGCAATCCATACTCCTCTCATTGACATCAATTGATGGGCATCTCCATAGCCTATTGATTAGCCGCGTCAGTGTGAGACTTTCTACCTTTTTGTCTTCTCACATAACCCCCATAATTATACTTTATTCCACCCATAGTGCTATATCCATGGCTTGCGCTCATGTATTGCGTAAGGGTTGAAAAGGCTGAAGTGCGTTAAAAAGTATGAACCAATTGCTCGGCTTGTCATCAGGGTTATGCATGATAAGAACGTTTTGTGTGACGAAATTGAAGCATGGCCTAACTATATGATTTTGTAGGGATGAGCTTTCTTTGGCTTTGTTATTTTGATAAGACATAATTGCTTGGTTAGCATGTTTGAAGCATTATTGTTTTTATGTCAACATTAAACTTTTATCTTGAATCTTTCGGATCTAAATATTCATGCCACAATAAAAAGAATTACATTGAAAATTATGCTAAGAAGCATTCCACATCAAAAATCCTGTTTTTATCATTTACCTACTCGAGGACGAGCAGGAATTAAGCTTGGGGATGCTTGATACGTCTCCAACGTATCTATAATTTTTTATTGTTCCATGCTATTATATTATCTGTTTTGGATGTTCAATAGGCTTTATTATACACTTTTATATTATTTTTGGGAATAACCTATTAACCGGAGGCCCAGCCCAAATTGCTGTTTTTTGGCCTATTTCAGTGTTTCGAAGGAAAGGAATATCAAATGGAGTCCAAACGGAATGAAACCTTCGGGAACGTGATTTTCTGAACAAACGTGATCCAGAGAACTTGGAGTGGACGTCAAGCAATCAACGAGGAGGCCACGAGGCAGGGGGCGCGCCCTCCACCCTCGTGGGCCCCTCGTGGATCCACCGACCTACTTCTTCCTCCTATGTATACCTACGTACCCGAAAACATCAGAGGAGGAGCCAAAACCCTATTTCCACCGCCGCAACCTTCTGTACTGTGAGATCCCATCTTGGGGCCTTTTTCGGCGCTCCGTCGGAGGGGGCATTGATCACCGAGGGCTTCTACATCAACACCATAGCCTCTCCGATGATGTGTGAGTAGTTTACCTCAGACCTTCGGGTCCATAGTTATTAGCTAGATGGCTTCTTCTCTCTCTTTGGATCTTAATACAAAGTTCTCCTTGATACTCTTGGAGATCTATTCGATGTAATCTTCTTTTGCAGTGTGTTTGTCGAGATCCGATGAATTGTGGGTTTATGATCAAGATTATCTATGAACAATATTTGAATATCCTCTGAATTCTTTTATGTATGATTGGTTATCTTTGCAAGTCTTTTCGAATTATCAGTTTGGTTTGGCCTACTAGATTGATCTTTCTTGCAATGGGAGAAGTGCTTAGCTTTGGGTTCAATCTTGCGGTGCTCGATCCCAGTGATAGTAGGGGAAACGACACATATTGTATTATTGCCATCGAGGATAAAAAGATGGGGTTTATATCATATTGCATGAGTTTATCCCTCTACATCATGTCATCTTGCTTAAAGTGTTACTCCGTTCTTATGAACTTAATACTCTAGATGCATGCTGGATAGCGGTCGATGTGTGGAGTAATAGTAGTAGATGCAGGCAGGAGTCGGTCTACTTGTCGCGGACGTGATGCCTATATACATGATCATATCTAGATATTCTCATAACTATGCTCAATTCTATCAATTGCTCGACAGTAATTTGTTTACCCACCGTAATACTTATGCTCTTGAGAGAAGCCACTAGTGAAACCTATGGCCCCCGGATCTATTCTCTATCATATTAATCTACCGTTATTTCTATTACCGTTTATTTTGCTTTCTTTACTTTTAGTATTTATCATAAAAATACCAAAAATATTATCTTGTCATCTCTATCAGATCTCACTTTTGCAAGTGACCGTGAAGGGATTGACAACCCCTTTATCGCGTTGGTTGCAAGGTTCTTATTTGTTTGTGTAGGTGCGTGGGACTTGAGCGTGGTCTCCTACCGGATTGATACGTTGGTTCTCAAAAACTGAGGGAAATACTTACGCTACTTTACTGCACCACCCTTTCCTCTTCAAGGGAAAACCAACGCAGTGCTCAAGAGGTAGCAGTCACACAAGTTGCAACGCCACCGGATTTGAGGCCAACGGCTCGCCATCCACGCGACCAAAGTTGCCGCACCAGTGGCCCGCCGCCATCACCGACATGTGTATAACACTCTCTCGTCGCAAACTTCAGGTCCCTCTAACAAGATCAAGCTCCAAAAAGGACACTCTCCCATTGCAACCACATGATTATATTCGTTCAAAAATTTGTGTGTGATGAACTATTATTATTCCGTGAAGATTTTCAAAAGAAAGCAAACACATACAAGTCCAAAATGCATGGCACCACGATTGTTGTGGCTTCCTTACTACTCACTCCAATCCATATTAATTATTGCTGATTTAGTATAAAGTACTACATTTTCCATTTTCTCCGTTCAAAACAAGCTTTTACAGCGATAGTGTAGAACAGCTTGAATCATGCTTAATACCTATGACGATGAACATGCATTTTCCAATTTTCCATGCTAATATTTGAACTAACAATGCAGTATATTACTTCTCCAAAGACTTCTAAAAATACTATTACTCAGCTTAGGGCATCTCCAACAGCGACCCGTAAATTTTCTCCCGCATCCGTCCGTGGACAAGGATGCATGAGACCACCATCCAACCGTAGTTGCACATATTTCAACCCTCATTTTAACTAACCAAACGAAATTCATGCAAACTGGCCGATATTCATCAAAGTTCAGATAGAAAATAGCACAAATCATCCATATATAGCATGCAAATTAAGTCTAGTATAATAATGTCAAATTCGACTAGATTAACCGGATGTACAACAAGTTTTTCATCAACGGATAATGTCGTTCCACACATACTCCCCCTTCAGCTTCATCAAACAGTATGTGCACGTAAATGGCCATCCCTCTGTCCCGTCGTACACCACGACAGCGCGTGAGGGCTACATATAATTTGCAAACCAACATTGAGTGAATGAATCAATCAACAGGTTGACCAAGAGGAAGTAAAATTTATGATCTCGTCCTTTGCCGCGTGCAATGGCCACCTTGCCTCGAGCTGACGAACCACGTCACAAAACTTGGTGACGTTGGTCTGGATTGCGTGCCAGCGATATGACAATGACCTCACATTACGTTGTTTAATGTTGTACATGTCGTAGGACGCAATGTTGTACATGGCGGAGGTGGATGCTGCGGATGCAAAGCAAGGGGGAGAAGGGGAGGAGTGGAAGAAAATGGGACCGGGAGGGGGGAATTAGGTGGGCCGGGGGTGTCAAAGTCCTACGTGTCTGCTGTCCGGACTCAGTAAACCTCCTTTTGTCTTCAATTGCGAGAGAAAACACGTCCGAACCGCCTTACGGCCAATACAATCCCATGTTGGATGGCTTCCGCGTTCCAGACGGATGTGAGCGGTTTGAGGGTCGGCGTAGCAGATGTCCTTAAATGGATGGCGTGACAAGTCTGATGTACATGGGGCCTTACTTAATTTAGATTTCGAAGTGCATGGATACCTTGCTTTAAATATCCAAAAAAAAAAATCAAACAACCATGATACCTCTTTTTTTTTTGGGACCATGATGCTGGATGACAGCACATGCGGGTTAAACCCACCAACCCATTCAAAGAAGCAACTATGTACAAGTCACAACCACATGGCACATGTGATAAGCCATCTTGTTAAAATTTAGAAAACAAAAATCAAAGTCAATGGTAGTTCGATTCTTTCGCGAAAAGAAAAGAAAAATGCATGCCACCACGATTGTTGTGGTTTCCTTATACTACTCCCTTTAATCCAATATTAATTATCGTTGATTTAATAGACAGTACTAGTACACTTTTTATTTTCTCCGTTCCAAACAGGCTTTTACAGCGATTGTGTAGAACAGCTTGAATCATGCTTAATACCTATGACGATGAACATGCATTTTCTAATTTTCTATGCTAATATTTCAACTAACAATGCAGTACATTACTTCTCTAGAGACGTCTAGAAATACTATTACTCAGCTTTTTTTTTAGGGATACTATTACTTAGGTTAGATGGATGGCGTGACAAGTCCGTTGAGTAGATACATGGGGGCCTGGCTTAATTTAGATTTCGAAGTTGATGGATACCTTGCTTTAATAAATATCCAAAAAATGAAACAACCATGTTACCTCTTTGTGTTTTGCGGGACCATGATGCTCGATGGCAGCACATGCGGATGCGGGATAAACCTACCAACCCATTCAAAGAAGCAACCATGTACAGGTCACAACCACATGGCACATGTGCTAAGCCATCTTGTTAAAATTTCAAAAACATAAATCAAAGGCAGGGGGTGGTCAATTCGATTCTTTCGCAAAAAAGAAGAAGCAGGGGTAGCTTGTAGGGCGGTAATTATACTCATGTTGACAGTGAGGCGAGGAATCGAACGACCAAAATGCTATAGCTCTGTTTGTTACTACAATGACAGCAAAATAGAACCAAAGTGGCTCAAGTTTTTTCTCCCCAACTAGTAGGAGTAGCAGCACCGAAAAGCAGCCCTACCATCGCCATGGGTTGGTTGCAGCACGATTAATAGAGAGTGGTTGTGGGCAGACAGGGCCAACCACACGATGCCAGGATACTTTTCCTTGAGGAAAAGATGGCGTTCACTTGCTGTTGATGGAGGCGTGTAGGGTCCATAACTGATAGCAGTACCGGCAAATCAAGAGGCACACGGACACGGTCTTCTTCCCGGACAAGAGGAGCACGAGCGGATACATACGCGCACAATAAAAATAGACTTGTTTTTGGTTTGCAGCAGCAACTGCCCGGTTCTTTTTTTTTGTGCCTCGAGAGAGAATATACATACGGCACTTGGTTGATTCAACGGCAGGAACATCCGTAGATCCAGAAGAGCATGCCGGTCGAGAAGAGAAGAGAACGCGGAGGAGAAAAATATACGCCGGCTACCGTGTTCAGTTTGTTAATACAGACGTGTACGGTAGACGCAGGCAGGCTTAACGTAGGGAGCTCGTCAGGTTGTGCTACGCAACAAACTCATCATGACTCCATCGCATCCGGGAAAAGCAACAGCTCACCATGACTCCATCATGAACCCATCCATGATGAATCAAACGGGAATAGTAACCGACGAACGTTCGCCAGGGAGAAGCTGTCAGCGAACTTCCTAACCGCCACACAACCTTGATCCTATGGTGAAGTTTGGATGACTTTTTATACACTCAAAATATTAAAAAAAATTGACATGGCAGTTTCGCGGAAAAGCCACCCGGTCCTCTTCAATTACAGTACTCCCTCCGTTACTAAATATAAGTCTTTGTAGAGATTTCACTATGGATCACATACGGATGTATATAGATGCATTTTAGAGTATAGATTCACTTATTTTGCTCCGTATGTGGTCCATAGTGGAATCTCTCCAAAGACTTATATTTAGGAACAGAGGAAGTACATTGGAAGACACTGACTGTGAGTTTTACCTGGCGGCGGCATTTCATTTAGGCGGTCAACCAGCTAGGATTGTACCGTCGAGCAGATCAGATCAGATCAGATGAGGGGGGTTCGACAAGGTCAAGAAGAAGGAACAAGGAAAAAGAAAGCAAGAAGCAACATGGCCTCATGTACGGAGAAATGATAGAGTAGCAGCCTCAGCGAGCTGCCTGTCAGTGTCAGATCGGAACGCTACGCTGCAGCGGAATAAACATTCCACCAGCAGCACGCAGGCGTGTGTGCGTGTCCAGCGAGTCGGGTCAGCGGTTGTTGCATGCACGTCACCGACGGATCCCATCGGCGCCGCCCCCGGGTCTTCCGCTCCGCTGGTGGTGGTGGAATGGACGAACGTCTTCTTCCGCTGGCCGCACCCCCCGCGTTTGAACCGGCCCGGTCCGGTCCATGCCTTTGGCGCTGCTGCACGCGCGGCACGACCGGGGGATAAATACGACTTGGAAACAGGTTAGCTCATGTATTCCTCACGCGTCTATGCAGTTCACACCATCTAGGGTGGAGTACTACTTTCATTCCAAGTATAAGCTTCATCTCTGTCCGTGTCTGTGTCCGTCTCGTCTCCGATGACGGTAAGCGGCATACAACCACCATCCATCCCTCGCCTGTTAGGTCGCGCCCTCCATCCCTTGACTCATGTGACTGCTATAGTGCTCAGCTCACAAGCTATGACATACAAAGATAGAAAGCACAGCACAAATCCGAATGTGCATGTTGCTGTGGATTTCCATCTCAACTTCACATACGTGTTAGCAGGTCGGGAAGGATCACCCATGATGCTATTTTCTTTTTTTTCTGACAACATGGTTCGACCTGATGGGATCAATATCCCCGATGCTAAGTTCTACCTAGTAGATGCTCGATATGCATGTCGGCATGGGGTTCTTCCATCGTTCAGGAAAATCAGGTATCATCTCAACGAGTTCTCTTCTAGAAACCATCCTAAGGCTGCCAAGGAATTGCTAATCTCAAACACTCTAGCCTGTGAGTTGCGGTTGATAAGGTATTTGGCGCTCTAAAGAATAGATTTCACATCCTTGATCAAAAGCCATCTCACCATTTTTCCGCTCAAGTTAAGCTTTTACTTGCTTGTTGCATTCTTCATAATTGAATCCTATAGTGGGCTCTTCATGAGTACATGCTGGAGGAGAAAGATGTGACAGTTGACGACATTGAATCTGACCGTGGTGTGATGCCACATGACATTGAAACTTGAAAGACACAAAGGTTAGAGTGAGCTGAGGCAATGTGGGCTAACAAAGCAACACAAGGCTCAAAAGAAGAACAAGAAGAGGAAGAAGAAAAATAACACGGTGAACTTCCCCATTCATCGCCATTGATGAATCTCCCCCCTGCAGCCATATGACCGTTCATTTGTATTGCCATTTGTTAGTAGCCAGGACAAAGAACCATTTGTTTAGTAGTGAGTGAAACGATGTTATTTTCGTACTGGATGATGTTTATTTGACACCGTCTATGACATGTAATGTGTGGTAATATCACCACTATTGAGAATGAGTGTCCACAATATTAGGCCGGGAGCAACCAAACGACATGTTTTCGCATCTTCACATCCATAACTAAAACAAAACGTCATGTATCAAACTACCTCATGATGCAACGCATGCAGCCAAATGAAGTGCGGAACATAGTTTAGACCCTGTATTACCTCAGCCAGGCTCTACCGGGCCACAAATGCAAAGAGGCCAAAATGGATGCAGGCAACCAAACACGCCATAATTTCATCTATGCAGTTTACACCATCACGCCATAATTTCATCTATGCAGCTTAAACCATCTAGAGTGGAGTACTAATCTTCAGGATGTAGAGCAAGGCAGAGTCAGTATAACATAGACAAGACTCACAGCTAGGGGTTCCCCCTACATGGGTCTCGTAGATCAAGAATCTTCTCATCTCCAACAAAACCGCCAGTCTTCTCAACGGCGTCCCCGATCACTAGATATCTTGCAAGAACGGCCTCCGTCAGGGGGACCCCCTCTCTCCGTACCTCTTTATCATCGTCGTTGACCTGTTGCAACGCGAAATTATCCAAGCCTTCTCTCCATATGATCTCTGCCACCCCATCTACCATGATCGACCTCCCACCATCCTCCAATACGCCGGCGACGCCCTTATCATCGCTCATTGTCGGATGTGGGGTTCCGGCAAACCCTTAAGGTTCAAACACTGGGGTGCGCGCGAAGTCTTTCCCTCCTACCGATCTACGCCCTAACTCGCTAAGATCTCGCAGACGAACTCACGGCACAGAAAGACACGAGATTTATACTGGTTCGGGCCACCGTTGTGGTGTAATACCCTACTCCAGTGTGGTGGTGGTGGATTGCCTCTTGGGCTGATGATGAACAGTACAGAGGGAAGAACAGCCTCCTGAGGTTGAGGTGTTCTTGTGCTTGGTGTCTTAGCGGGTGAGAGCTGGATGAACTGCTCGCTCCCCCCTACTGTGGTGGCTAGCTCTACTTATATAGGCCCTGGTCCTCTTCCCAAATATTGAGCGGGAAGGGAGCCAACAACGGCGGGCAAATTTGAAGGGGGACCGCTAGTACAAGCTATCCTGACAAAAGTGGTCTTCGCCTGCAAAAGGCTCTGGTGGTGACGCCGTCTTGGGCTCCATGGTGACCTCCGTCTTGCCGTCCTTCTGGTCTTGGTCTTGTTGCACCGATATAGCAACCTTTGCCTGATGCCTCGGGACTCCTCGCCTGCGCTTGCTTCCTTAGCACCAAAGAGGAAACACGGACGCTGCGCGCGCTGGCGCCCGCCTGGTGTCGATCGTCATGGCTCACGTCACGAGAGCCTCGTGAGGTTCGCCCCGCCTTGATATCTCCGCTCCTCGTGAGCCTGCCTGACGAGGCCACTCCTGAGGAGGTCTTGCGTCGTCCGCCTCGCGAGGCTTGGCCCCTCGCGAGGGTCTTGGATACCTTGTTGATGAAGATGGGTCGTACGGCCTGCTGGCTTAGCCACGCCGCGAGCCGCAGGCAGGCAAGTCTGGGGACCCCCGTTCCCAGAACGCCGACAGTAGCCCCCGGGCCCAAGGTGCGCTCGGGCTTGGCTCGGCGAAGCCAAGGGTCAAGTATGGAGCACCGCGTGCCCCAAAAGCCCGTGGCCTCGGTTGACGCGTGGCGGTTGATTGGACGTGGGCGTCTTCGCTTCCCCACGCTGCCTCGGCAACTACTCGACTTGACAAGTCCCTGCGACATGCAAGGAAAACCATCATTACCTGCGATCGTGGGAGGCGCCGGTTGGCCTTCTCTTGCTATAAATGGGGAGGGGGCGGAGCCCCCGTTGCCCATCTCTTCCTTGCTCGCTTGCTTCTTCCTCCTCGCTCCATTGCTTACTGTGCCACCAATGGCCCCACGAAGGAAGTTCTTTGCCGCCGAGAAGGGAAAGGCCCCTTGCGAGGGACCCAGCTCCCCGGCGCCCAAGCGCGGACGTGGCCGTCCGCGCAAGCACGCCGCGACCCCCGCCGTGGCCCACTATCGTAGCGGCGCCGCGGCATGCGGAGGGGGTCGTTCCAGCCATGGCGGTCCAGCTGACGAGGGGAGGCCTGCTATGGTGGTGCGGCCCCCACGTCCGCGCCTCCACACGACGGAGGTGTCGCCGGAGTTTGTCGTCTGGTCGGAGAACCCGGCCGGCAACTGGCTCCAACTCCCGCGCTTCTTCGCCGGCGAACTGCCGGCCTCTGGTCCAGGCGGACTCTGGTTGCAGGCAGATGGTTGCTGTAGCAAGGCCTCTTGGGTTGCGGTCGAGACTTCCGCCGCGGGCAACATAGCCCTGGCCCGCGGCAGGCAGACGTTCGCCCGCGCGCGCGGCCTGGGCAGGCGGTGCACCCTCCACTTCAAGTACGATGGTGGATCGACCCTCTATGTGAGGGTGTTTGGGGAAGATGGTCGCTGCGCCGGGTGCTGTCCCGAGGCGAACGACGGTGAGGAGGTGCTCGGCCTTGATGACGGTCGCGACGAGGATGAGGGCGAGCCTGCCCTCGGTGGCGACCGTGTCTCGTCCAGCTACGGCGGCTCTTCCTCCGGCGACAGCTCCAGCAGTGGCGGCTACGACCAGCCGCCGCGCCGCCGTGCCCGCTTTGAAGGCGGCAGTGGGTCATCTCGTCGCTGCGCCTGCGTGAAGCGCGAAGAAGGATCCGGCTAGGCTCGGGGTGCCGCTAGGGGCCTGCCTCCGCGGATCGCTGCAACGCTACTTTTGTTTTACTCCTTTTCCTGCATCAAGAATGAAACCAGTATGGGCCCAGGGGGGCGTGTACCGAACTATGGTTCCTCGGTTATTGCACTATGCGTGTTGTTCCCGTGCCGTGTCGTTATTTTGCGCAAAGATAACTTAACCTGGTATATTCAGGACGCCCCCTTCCTCAGGAGGGGTTTGTTTCCTCGTGTCCATCTTGCCTTGGCGTCCTGCATTTGCTCAGGGACTGTGAAAATTCGTTAGGAAGTGCGTTAAAAGATTTGCCGTTCACCCAGGCCCTGACCTGGTGCTTTGTATCGTGGTACCCGAGGGGCACGGACTAGGAGCGCCAGCTTTTGGGCTCGAACGAGGGTGGCTCGCGAGAAGGCAGAGAGGAGAAAAATGCTCGCGAGGGCACCTGCCTAGCCCCCTCGTGAGGTATGTGAGAGAGAGAACACGAGCAAACCCGAGCCGGAAAAATGCGGTGAGAGGCGAGGGAACCAAATCAGCAAGGAATGCCAAAAGCAAACTTCGATTAAGGAAAAGCGAGCCAACTACGAAAAGCAAATGAAAAGCCGCGTCCGGCACCTAATCTAGTCTTCAAGTCTTCTCACCAGCGCGGAGCTAAGTGCTGCCACTAGGCGTGGGCGGGAGCCCCAGGGCCTGAGGCCGGCGCTCTTGAGACTCCGGGGCGTGTACAATCCCAACTCATTATTATGTGAGAGTGTCACGGGCGGCGGTTCTTCACAGGCACGGGCCTTCTTCACAGGCTCTGGGCCTTTCTTCATAGGCTCTGGGCCTTGCTTCATGGGTAGAACTTCCGGAGGTGCTGGATGTTCTAGGCGTTTTGGATAGGTACCCCGTCTTGTGTCTCCAGGCACACGACGCCAGGCCTGGAGATGTGGACGACCCTGAACGGGCCCGCCCACATTGGTGAAAGCTTATGCAGCCCTTCCCTGGAGAGGACCCGCCTCAGGACTAGGTCACCCGTCTCCAGTGTCCTGGAGCGGATGTTGCGGCAGTGGTATCGCCGCAACGCTTGCTGGTACCTCGCCGCCCTCAGTGCAGCTTCGCGACGACGTTCCTCCTCGAGCACGAGATCGATCCCCCGCGTGGCGTCCTGCTGCGTTTTGTCGAACGCCAGGACCCGTGCGGAGCGATGCTTGACCTCGTGAGGAAGGACTGCTTCAGCTCCGTAGACGAGGAAGAATGGAGTCTCTCCCGTTGGCTTGGTGGCAGTGGTGCGGATGGACCACAGCACGGACTGGAGCTCGTCGTGCCAGCCCCTGCCGCAGGCCTCCAGCTTCTTCTTGAAGGTCCTGGTCTTGAGGCCCCTCAGGACCTCCGCGTTAGCGCGTTCGGCCTGACCATTACTCCTGGGGTGGGCCACCAAAGCGTAGCAGATCTGCGTTCCAAGGTTAGCACAGTAGGTTTTGAAGAGGTTGCTAGTAAACTGCGAACCGTTATCTGTGATGATGCGGTTGGGGACCCCGAAGCGGCTCACGAGGCCCTTGATGAACTTGATAGCAGAGCCGGCTGGGATGGTACGGACGGCTTCCACTTCCGCCCACTTGGTGAACTTGTCGACGTCGACGTAGAGATAGCGATAGCCCCCTGGCGCCCGAGGGAACGGGCCTAAGATGTCCAGCCCCCAGACCGCGAACGGCCATGTGAGCGGAATGGTTTGGAGGCCCTGAGCAGGCTGATGGATTTGCTTGGCGTGGAATTGGCAAGCTTCGCAGGACTTCACCAGCTCGGCTGCGTCGTTGAGTGCTGTAGGCCAGTAGAATCCACTGCGGAACACCTTGCTGACGAGAGTCCGTGACAACGTGTGGTGTCCGCAGTCCCCGCCGTGTATGTCAATCAGCAACTCCCTTCCTTGATCACTGGAGATGCAGCGCAACATGACATCGTTCGGCCGTTTCCTGTATAACTCGCCATCTTGGATACAGTATGCCGTGGCTTGCCGGGCCACGCGCTCCGCGTCCTCTTCCTTCTCCGGCAGCGTCCCGTGCGTCAGGTACTCCTTGAATTCCTTGGTCCAGCATTCCACCTGGGGCTCGAGCACCAAGAGCAGCTGAGCTCCTGAGGTCGGACCACAGGCTAGGGCTCCCATGACTGGAGGCTGTGGGAGCTCCTCCCGAGGCTGAGTCGTGCTTGAAAGAGGTGGTGTAGCTGATGGCTTGAAGAGCCGCTCCTCAAAGACACCGGGCTCTTGCGGTTGCCGCTTGGATGCTCTCCTAGTGATGTCATCGGCTTCCTTGTTGGTGCCCCGGGGCACGTGCTGCAGCTCCAGGCCCGAGAACTGTTTTTCCATCTTGCGCACCTCCGCGAGGTAGGCCTCCATATGCTCGTCCTTCAGCTCGTACACCTTGTTGGAGAAGTTGACGAGGAGTTGCGAGTCGCCTCTGACGGTAAGGCGCTTCACCCCTAGAGCTGCCGCAGCCTTCAGGCCAGCTATGAGGCCTTCGTATTCTGCGATATTGTTGGAGACCTTCTCGCCGTGCTGAAAGCAGAGTTGCACGGCGTAGTAGAGCTTGTCCTGAGTGGGCGAGATGAGCACTGCACCAGCCCCCGCGCCCTGGTGCGCGAAGGCGCCATCGAAATACATGACCCAGCCGTCTGGAGCCTCGCTCCCTAGGGAGGTGGACCGGTCTTCTCCTTCCTCAAGTGTCGGGGCATCCGTCCATTCTGCCACAAAGTCAGCGAGCGCAGCCCCCTTGATGACCCTGGTAGTGCTGAACTCCAACTGGAATGCTTGCAACTCGATGTTCCACTCAGCGACCCTTCCGGCTGAGTTAGGGCTCCTGAGCACCCTCTCCAATGGGTAGGCTGAGACGACCTTGATGTGGTGGCCCTGGAAGTAGTGTCGCAGCTTGCGTGATGCCACCAAGAGTGCGAGCAGGAGTTTCTGGGGCATGGGGTAGCGCGCCCTCGCGTCCTGCAGTACGGTGCTGATGAAGTACACCGGGTGTTCGACGAGGGCTGGCACACTACCGAGGCTCGGGCCCTACGGAGATTGGGGCATATCCTGAGGTGGAGGGGTTCCTGAGACCTGACTGTCCTCAGGAGCTTCTGCGACGTTGCCCTGCCGAGCTTGGTCTTCCACCGCTGATGCCTTTGCTGCGCCTTCCTGACCCTGCGCCACTTCAGATCCGGCTTGGCGCAGCGCGCCCTTGGCTTGGCGCTCCTCCCGAACCGCCACCAGTACCGCGCTGGCGGAGTACGGGGTGGCGGCAAGGTAGAGTACCAGGGCTCAAGAGGCCGTGGTGCCACCATCACCGGGGGGCTGGTAAGGTATTTCTTGAGGTCTCGGAAGGCCTGGTCGGCCTCCGGGGTCCACTCGAATGGACCCTTCTTCTTCATGAGCTTGAAGAAGGGTAAGGCACGCTCTCCCAGCTTGGAGATGAAACGCCCTAATGCGGTCACCCGCCCTGCTAGCTTTTGCATCTCTTTGAGGGTCTGTGGTGGGCTCATGTCCTCGATGGCCTTGATCTTCTCCGGGTTTGCCTCGATCCCTTTGTGGGATATGAGGAATCCCAGCAGCTTGCCGGAGGGGACGCCGAACACGCACTTCTCCGGGTTAAGCCTCAAGTTCACCTGGCGCAGGCTCTCGAAGGTCTCCTCCAAGTCTTGAATCAATGTCCTCGCCTCGCGAGACTTTACCACTATGTCGTCGACGTAGGCCTCTGTGTTTCTCCCGAGCTGCCGCCCCAGGGTGATGTGCATCAACCGCTGAAAGGTCGCGCCCGCGTTGCGCAGCCCAAAGGGCATGCAGGTGTAGCAGTACACCCCACATGGTGTCAGGAAAGCTGTCTTCTCCACATCTTCCACCGCCATCTTGATCTGATGATACCCTGAGAACGCATCCAGGAAGCACAGCAAGTCGCACTCGGCGGTGGAGTCGACAATCTGGTCAATGCGCGGGAGTGGGAACGGATCTTGGGGGCAGGCTTTGTTAAGGTTGGTGAAGTCGACGCACATCCGCTCCTTCCCGCCTTTCTTTGGCACTACGATGGGGTTTGCCAACCATTCGGGATATCGAACTTCTCGAATGGCGCCTGCCGCCTCCAGCTTGCGTGTCTCTTAGACGATGAAGGCCTGCTTCTCAGTGGACTACCGTCTTGCTCGCTGCTTCACGGGGCGTATGTTGGGGCATACCCTTAGATGATGCTGGATCACCTCCCTCGGGACCCCCACCAGCTGATTGGGCTCCCACGCGAATATCTCCTTGTTCGTGTGCAAGAACCTCACCAAGGCTTCTTCTTGTCCCGGGTCAGGGCCGGCTCCTATGGTAAAGGTGGCTCCTGAAGACCCGTCCTCGTTGACCGGCACCTGCTTGGTTTCCGCCTTGTCTTGGGTGAACAGTTGCTTCTTCTTGGTAGGCGCGGCCTCCTTGGCCTCGGGGGTACCGACGTCGGCGGGCTGTGCTGCTGCCACGGTCTTGAAGGTGAGCCTGAGTGCCGTCACAGCCTCCTTAGTGTCCCCCTTGATGGTGAGGACGCCCTTGCTCCCTGGCATCTTCACAAGGTTGTAGGCCAGGTGAGTCGCCGCCATGAACTGAGCGAGAGCCGGGTACCCGAGGATGGCATTGTACGGGAGACCGATGCGGGCGATGTCGAAGTCCACCAGCTCGGTGCGGTAGTTGTCACGTGTGCCGAAGGTGACAGGGAGGTGGATCTGCCCCAGAGAGTGGGCAGCTCCACCACCCACTCCCGAGAAGGGCTTGCTGAGGCTGAGCCGCTCGAGCGGCATGTGAAGAAGGCTGAAGGCTTCTACAGAGAGCAAGTTGAGACCGGCACCATCGTCGATGAGGGTCTTGGTAACGGCCACGTTGCAGATGGTGGGCGTGCAGAGCATTGGGAGCATGCCGAAGCCGGCGGTGGAGTCGGCGTGGTCTTCTGAGCCGAAGGTGAGGTCGGCCTCTGGCGCAGCCCAACCCGGTGGAGTCCCCGGGCGCTTGGAGGTGGCCCCGATCTGATGGAGGAACGGCTTGACGTGGCGGCCTGAAGGCGGTGCTTGAGAGCCGCCCAGCAGGGCCGCGACTGCGTGGTGCGCCGGCACCGCGTAGCGAGTGGTGAAGAGGTCACGGAGTCCCCCCCACGAGGCCACCGTGGATCCCGGGAGGTTGAGCAGCCAGGCGCCCGGCTCGCCGGCAAGGGCCATGGGGAACTAGTTGGCCATGATCTTGTCGTTGCCTCCGGCTTCGAGGACAGCCTCCTCATACGCCAGCAGGAACGGCGTCGGGTTTGCCGCGCCGTCGTAACGCGGCGGCATCACTGGCTTGAACTTGGTTGGCCACCGCACTCGCGGTAGGGCGGGGGCCAGGGCTCGGTACCCAGACACCCCGCTGTCGATGTCGGCCGCAGAGGTGGATGGCGGGGCACCTACCATGGGGGCGAAGTGCGGCGGCGCGGGGCGCAGGTTGGTGGAGAGGAGCTCCGGCGCACCCCTACCTGGCGCGCCAAATGTCGGATGTGGGGTTCCGGCAAACCCTTAAGGTTCGAACACTGGGGTGCGCGCGAAGTCTTTCCCTCCTACCGATCTACGCCCTAGCTCGCTAAGATCTCGCGGACGAACTCGACGAACTCACGGCACAGAAAGACACGAGGTTTATACTGGTTCGGGCCACCGTTGTGGTGTAATACCCTACTCCAGTGTGGTGGTGGTGGATTGCCTCTTGGGCTGATGATGAACAGTACAGAGGGAGAATAGCCTCCTGAGGTTGAGGTGTTCTTGTGCTTGGTGTCTTAGCGGGTGAGAGCTGGATGAACTGCTCGCTCCCCCTACTGTGGTGGCTAGCTCTACTTATATAGGCCCTGGTCCTCTTCCCAAATATTGAGCGGGAAGGGAGCCAACAACGGCGGGCAAATTTGAAGGGGCAGCTAGTACAAGCTATCCTGACAAAAGTGGTCTTCGCCTACAAAAGGCTCTAGTGGTGACGCCGTCTTGGGCTCCACGGTGACCTTCGTCTTGCCGTCCTTCTGGTCTTGGTATCGTTGCACTGATATAGTAACCTTTGCCTGATGCCTCGGGACTCCTCGCCTGCGCTTGCTTCCTTAGCACCAAAGAGGAAACAAGGACGCTGCGCGCGCTGGCGCCCGCCTGGTGTCGATCGTCATGGCTCACGTCACGAGAGCCTCGCGAGGTTCGCCCCGCCTTGATATCTCTGCTCCTCGTGAGCCTGCCTGACTAGGCCACTCCTGAGGAGGCCTTGCGTCATCCGCCTCGCGAGGCTTGGCCCCTCGCGAGGGTCTTGGATACCTTGTTGATGAAGATGGGCCGTATGGCCTGCTGGCTTAGCCACGCCGCGGGTCGCAAGCAGGCAAGTCTGGGGACCCCCGTTCCAAGAACGCCGACACTCATGCCTCGTCTTCGGCAGCCCAAAAACTTAAATCCATCCTTGACGACTTCGCCCTTACCACAGGCTTATCCATCAACTTCCACAAGAAGACTTTCGTTCCCATCCATACCGACCCCTTGCTGGCCTAGGATATCGCACACACCTTTTCCAGCGCTCCCTCCACCTTCCCGCAGATCTACCTAGGCCTTCCGCTGTCTCCCACTCGGCTCCCCTCCGCCGCCTTTGAACCGCTAGTGCAACATTCTAAAGTACCTGTCCGGTTGGGCAGCCCTCCTGCACTCCAGGGGCGGTCACCTAATGCTCATCTCCGCTACCCTCGATGCTCTCATCACACACTTTGTGTCAGTCTTAAAACTCCCCAGGAAAGTTATCAAACAGTTAGAGGCGATTCGCCGCTTGTTCTTTGGGCTACCAAGGAAACATGCTCGGGATCCAAGTGCTTCATTTCTTGGAAAAATGTTTGCAAGGAAAAAAGTATGGTGGTCTAGGCATCAAAAACCTTCAACTCCAAAACAATTGCCTCCTTCAAAAATTTGCCTAGAAACTTCTAGATTTCCCAGGCTAGATGGTTTCTACAACTCTACTCACTTGATTTCTCCGTGTCACCCTCTTATCCTTGCGGAAGATAGTTAAAAGCCAAATTCATAACCTTCTCTCCATTTCGTTTGTCCTAACAAACAGTGGCACATCTACCTACTTTTGGGTTGACACCTAGCTCACTCATACCCCTCTAGCCCAAAAATACGCCATCCTCTTCTCCCACTCCACACAACCCTATGTACCGGTCTCAGAGGTTATGCATGATGGCTTACTCGCAACCCTGCGGAACCGCCTAACCAATTCTGCGTTCATCGAGCTTGCTACTGTTCTATCTTTGTTGCAGGACATCGCTCCCACGGTTCACCCCGACGACAGGTTCCTCACCCACGGCGTCACGTTCTCCGCATGGTGCGCATACTCATTGCTCTCCTCCGCCGACAAGCTCGACCCTCACTCCGACCACATTTGGAGTTCGAAGGCCACTATCAAGGTCAAGATTTTTGCTTGGCTGCTTTTCAGGGATAGGCTCAACACCAAGGCGAATCTGCATCGCAAGACCATCGCCTCCGACTCCCTCTGCCCGTGGTGTGCCCATCACCCCGTGGACGCGTCCCACCTTGCCCTCTTCTGCATTAGGGCGGTCCAGGTGTGGCACCTCCTCGGACTACACCCGCCCCCCGACATCGACCTCATTTGGACTACCGTCACTCCGAACGGCCTCGACATCAACATCTAGCCCACTATCACCCTCGCCATCCTTTGGAAGCTCCGTGACTCTCGTAATGCCCAGGTGTTCCGTTCTGAGACTCACTCAGCTATGGATACTCTTAGGAATGTAATATCAGATTTCACGCTTTGGGTCTTTAGGTTTAAAACCCCAGTTACTAGAGACGCCGCCTTGTCTTGGCGCCTCTTCCTCTCCTCGTGTTGTACTCTCAGATGTAACTTCAGCCCCTGAGCTCTATTTTGAGTAATATATTCAGGTGGAGAAGCTCTCCCCCTGAGTGATTGTTCAAAAAAAAAGTAAGGTACACGTGTATTTACGTAGCTTAGATAACCAAAGTACACATTAAGATTGAGTGATTGACACAAAACATTATAACATGTCAATATGTAACTTTGGAGTCATACATCCATGACACAGGTATAGATTTCATTCTCGAAGTTCATCCTATTGGAAATCAAATTGTAGCTATAAATATTTGTACACTGCATGGCATAATTATTGGAAATATGCCCTAGAGGCAATAATAAAATAGTTATTATTATATTTCCTTGTTCTCCGGACTCTGTTCTCCGGAACAATGGAGCGAGCAACCAACTTGTTGGAAATAGTACATACTGAAGTATGCGGTCCAATAAGTGTTGAGGCTCGCGGTGACTATCATTATGTTCTCACCCTCACCGATGACTTAAGTAGATATGGGTATGTCTACTTAATCAAACACAAGTCTGAGACCTTTGAAAAGTTCAAGGAATTTCAGAGCGAGGTAGAGAATCAACGTGACAGGAAAATAAAATTCTTACGATCAGATCGTGGAGGAGAATACTTAAGTCACGAGTTTGGCACACACTTAAGGAAATGTGGAATTGTTTCACAACTCACGCCGCCTGGAATACCTCAGAGTAATGGTGTGTCCGAACGTCGTAATAGCACTCTGTTGGATATGGTGCGATATATGATGTCTCTTACCGATCTACCCCTATCATTTTGGGGTTATGCTTTAGAGACAACCGCATTCACTTTAAATAGGGCACCGTCTAAATCCATTGAGATGACACCATATGAATTATGGTTTGGGAATAAACCTAAGCTATCGTTTCTGAAAGTTTGGGGATGCGATGCTTATGTCAAGAAACTTCAACCTGAAAAGCTCAAACCCAAATCAGAAAAATGCGTCTTCATAGGATACCCTAAGGAAACTATTGGGTATACCTTCTGCCTCAGATCTGAAGGCAAGATCTCTGTTGCCAAGAATGGATCCTTTCTGGAGAAAGAGTTTCTCTCGAAAGAAGTAAGTGAGTGGAAAGTAGAACTTGACGAGGTACCCCCTCTTGAACCGGAGAGTAGCGCAGCACAGGAAGATGTTTCTGTGGTGCCTGCACCAACTAGAGAGGAAGTTAATGATGATGATCATGAAACTTCGGGTCAATTTGCTACTGAACTTTGTAAGCTGATAAGGCTCGGCTTGTCGCTAAGGGTTATCGACAAGTTCAAGGGGTTGACTACTGTAAGGGCATATTTATCCCTTAGTTGCTTTGGTGATTGATGACAATGCATTTGCGGACTAATCGTGTGCATTGAGCATTTTAGACATATCATGACTAGGCACAAGACGATTTGGTTCCCCTCGAAGACTATTGAAGATGGCATTTCTCTACGTTTCTTTTCGGTGGATTTGAGTCGTAGGAAAGCCGTACTATTAAGAGGGGGTCCGCGTTGGAAAGGTTTGGGTGGAATCAACACATACATGTCTGTTCCTTTTTGCACCTCCTTTCCTTTGGCTCTTTGGGGCATCCTCCATGTCTCTGCAAAATGAAGGGCTCCTAATGTTGCTGAACTGGGGCATGCGGTAGTAATGCTCTTCAGAGCGGTAGTACCGCAGGTCCTTGCGGTAGTACCGGCCTCAGGCGCGGTAGTACCGCAGGTGCTCATGGTAGTACCGCTCCTTTGGAGCGGTAGTACCGTGGCCTCAGGCCAGGCTCAACTGCTCGAGCTGTTGTAGGGGCCGATGTAATTTTTTACATCCGCGCCCTACACGGTAGTACCGCTCCATGGGCGCGGTAGTACCGTGAGCTCTAGCCAGGCACAGCAGCATGAGCGGAAGTAGGGGCAGATGTTATTTTTTACATACACGCCCTACGCGGTAGTACCGCTCCAGGCTTGCAGTAGTACCGTCTCGAATTTTTGCATAGATCGGAACTCAGCGGAAGTAGCCACGGATGTATTTTTATATGTCCGTGCCTTCCCAGTCTAGACCATCCCTGCCTTGCGGTAGTACCGCGCCAGCGGTTCTACCACCCTCGGCTTCTTTGCCACAGGCCTGGGTTAGCTCCTGCCGCGACAACGGTAGTACCGCAGGGCCTTGCGGTAGTACCGCTTGTTGTGTGCGGTAGTACCGCTCATCGCGGGCTGAGTATGTGGATAATGGTTGGATTTGTTCCATCACTATATAAGGGGAGTCTTCTTCTTCGAGTTGACTACCTCTTCCACCCCAAGCTCCATTGTTGCTCTAAGCTCCATTTTCGCCTGATCTCTCTCCCTAGCCAATCAAACTTGTTGATTTTCTAGGGATCGATTGAGAAGGCCCCGATCTACACTTCCACCAAGAGAAATTTGATTCCCCCACTAATCCCTTGCGGATCTTATTACTCTTGGGTGTTTGAGCACCCTAGACGGTTGAGGTCACCGCGGAGCCATATTCCATTGTGGTGAAGCTTCATGGTGTTGTTGGAGCCTCCAATTAAGTTTTGGAGATTGCCCCAACCTTGTTTGTAAAGGTTCGGTTGCCGCCTCCAAGGGCACCAATAGTGGAATCACGACATCTCGCATTGTGTGAGGGCGTGAGGAGAATACGGTGGCCCTAGTGGTTTCTTGGGGAGCATTGTGCCTCCACACCGCTCCAACGGAGACGTACTTCCTCTCAAAGGGAAGGAACTTCGGTAACACATCCTCGTCTTCACCGGCTCCACTCTTGATTATCTCTTACCTTTACTTGTGCAAGCTTATTTTGAGTTGTATCCCTAGCTTGCTTGTGTGCTTGTTGTTTTTGCATCATATAGGTTGCTCACCTAGTTGCATATCTAGACAACCTACTTTGATGCAAAGTTTAAATTGGTGAAGAAAAGCTAAAAATTGTTAGTTGCCTATTCACCCCCCTCCAGTCAACTATATCGATCCTTTCAATTGGTATCAGAGCCTCATCTCTTTATTAAGGACTTTGCCATCCGAAGAGTATGGTTGACTCCGTAGACAGAGAGGAGGAGCACCCCGGTGTGATTCCGTCCTCGTCTACGGCCGATGGGGGAACCTTGGTCTCACGCGAGGAGTTCAATGTGGCTTTGGACACATTGAAAACCTCCATGACGGCCAAGGTCAAAGGCATGCTTAAGAACTTTCTTGATGGTCTTAAATTACCCACCGCACCGTTGGAAGTGGTCGATCCCACTAACAAGGTGACGGATGCTAACTTCGACAAGGGGGAAGCTACTAATGACAAAATTCCTTTATCTAGTCGTAGAAGTGGAAATGGCATCTTTGCCCATGTGGAACCTCCGCTTACTTATGGTGGACTGATTCCTTCCACTCATTTGAATCATGCCGGTTCTCCCCCCAAGATTGTGAAAATGAGGACTTTGATGCTTGGGTATATCGCTTTAAGCGTCATTTAAACCATGTTAATACTAATCTTTGGAGAATCATTGAAGAAGGTTTCTATCCGCATGACCGAAGCAACTTCACCTCTAGAGAAGCCGCGGATAATTAATTCAATGAGAATGCTCTCTTCATCATCCAAGATGCAATTCCGCCCAAAGATATTGCTCATCTCTGACCCTTCACCGTGGCCAAGGAAGCATGGCACCATGTCGTTTCCCTTTACAAGGGAAGCGCAAGCATTCAACGCTCCAACTATGAAGTGGTGCAAGATGAAGCCGATGAGTTCGCAATGAATGAAGATGAAGAACCTCGTGAGCTTTACCGGAGGCCAACCACTCTCGCGGTCTCACTCCGAGATCATGGGAGCAAGGATACGGATGACAATTGGATCAAGCGCAAGTTCCTCAAGGCCGGACTTCCACACCTTGTCCTCAAGTGAAGTCTTGGATGAGTTTGTGGTAATGAGGATCTTGGACAAGACCGCTGACAATGCGGTATTGTGTTCTCAAAGAGCTAAGAAGCCCAACCTTGCTTTGAAGGCCAAGGTTAGTGTGGAAGAAGAGGATGAAGATGAAGAAGAGGAGAGCAACCCCGAAGATACAAAATATGCTTATCATGAGCACATGGCTCCCGCTTCAAGGCAATTCTGGAGCAAGAAGAACACAAGGCCAAACTTCAACAAAAGCAACTCAAGTGGCACGAAGGGCAAGCAACGTGTGAGGACTTGCTATAATTGTGGCAATGTGAGCCACTTTGTTGCCGAATGCCCATACGAGAAGAGGGAAGACAATGGTGGCAAGCTCATCCAAAAAGACAAGGCCAAGTCTTTCCCCAACAAGAGCAACTTCACCAAGAAGACTCCTCCCAAGGGGTTGGTGGTGCAAGAAGAGTACAATGAGGATGAGGATGATGATGAAGACGGTGACTCGGTTGCCATGGCCTCCGTGGCCATTGCAACAACTCCACGGGTGTCCCTCTTCGACTCACCCAATGAGAACATCACCGCCAAGTGCCTCATGGCTAAATCCACCAACAAGGTAACCCCCAACCTCAAAACTACCATCATTACTAATCCTTCCTTGACGGATTGCATTGATGAAAGTGAGGGGCCTAATGAGGAAGAGAATGAATTTGAGTCTTTTATGAGTAAGCTCAAGGGTAAGTCCAAGAAGCACTTTGTCGCTCTCTTGGAACAACTTGGTGAAGCCAATGACACGATCGAGGCTCACGAAGAAACCATCTCTAAGATGGAGGGGCATAGTCATGACTATGCCGATGAGATATCGGATCTCTCTAACGCTCTTGAGGAAGAGCATGGTCATTGTTTGGCTCTTGAGGAGTCATACAACGATGATCATGCTAAATTAAAGAAAAATCTTGATCATGCTCTTGTTGTATCTCGTGTGCTAAATTCCGAGAAGGCCAAACTTGGGATTGATCTTGCTAGACTCAAGGAGGAGTTTTATATACTTGACAAGGCTCACAAGGCCTTGAAGGGTACTCATGCTAGTCTTAAAGAGTCTCATGATCAACTCCAAGTGAAGCTAACCAAGGAGAAAGCCACTTTTCCTCATATGGTTTTGATTGATAATGCAAATGCTACTAACCCTTGTTGTGAGCATGTGCATCTTGTTGAGGAGAATGCAAAGTTGAAGGAGCAACTTGAGAAAGGCCTTGTGTCGTGCATACAAGGTGAGAAGAACCTCAACGACCTTTTGAGCAATCAAAAGGAAGTTGTGGCCAAGGAAGGGATTGGGTTCGCACCCAAGTCCAAGAACAAGAAGAAGAATGACAAGACCAAACGACCTCCTCCTCTCAAGCAAACTTTTGTGAAAGAGGGAGAGGGTGCTTCTAAGGAGAAGAAGAACAATGTGAAGGGTGGTGGTGTCAATAAAGGCAACGCCACCCCTTCCAACAAAGCCGGCGACTTTAACCCTTCCTATGTGTTATGCCGTGCTAGTGATGGACATGTTTATGCTAAATTTGTTGGTTCTCCTTATGAGTACATTGAATGGTCTATTTGGGTTCCTAAGACCCTTGTCACTAACATCAAAGGACCCATTACAAAATGGGTACCTAAAACCAAGCATTGATCTCTTGTAGGTGTTTGCTTCCGGTTGGGGATCATGGTTGTTCGATAGTGGAGCTACTAATCATATGACCGGAAGCAAGGACTTGGTGGTGGACGTGCACAAGATTCCATCTATGCCCACCAATGTCGAGTGGGGTGATGCCTCGTCTTCTAAGGTATTGGGTCTTGGCAAGGTTGTCATTTCTCATGATCTCACGATCGAGAAAGTCATGCTTGTTGAGTCCCTTGCATACAATTTACTTTCCGTTCGTCAACTTGCACTTATGGGCTTTGGTACTTTCTTTGATATTGATACCGTGGCCCTCTTGTGGAGCAAGACTCTTAAAGTAGCCTTTGTTGGGCATGTCGAGAACGGTCTCTATGTGATTAACTTCTCGGAGCGACCCACTAAGACCGCGACATGCCTAATGGCTAAAGTTGACGTGGGATGGCTTTGGCATCGCCGTTTAGCCCATGTCAATATGAGATATTTGCAAAGTCTTCTCAAGGGGGACCATTTCCGTGGACTAACAAATGTTAGTTTTGCCAAAGATCGTGCGTGCAGTGCTTGTATCGAAGGAAAGCTACATGAGAAGGCTCACCCTCCCACGACTATTATTTACTCGAAGAGGCCTTTGGAGCTCCTTCACTTGGATCTCTTTGGGCCTCCATCCTTTGATAGTCTTGGGGGTAGAAAGTATTGCTTGGTGATTGTGGATGATTATTCAAGATACACTTGGGTATATTTCTTCAAGAGGAAGAGTGAGACCCAACAAACTGTCATTGATTTTGCAAATGAAGCTCAACTCCAACACAATGCAAAGATCTTGACGATAAGAAGTGACAACGACACTGAGTTCAAGAACTACACCTTGGATGAGTTCCTTAGTGATGAGGGGATCAAGCATCAATATTCCGCACCTTACACCCCTCAACAAAATGGTGTAGCGGAGAGGAAGAACCGGACGTTGATGGATGCGGCGAGGACCATGATGGCGGAGTTCAAGTCTCCATACAACTTTTGGGCCGAAGCCATCAACACCACGTGTCATGCATCCAATCGGCTCTATCTCCGCAAAGGCTTGAACAAAACTCCATATGAGATCCTCACCGGTAACAAGCCCAACCTCAAGTACTTTCGGGTGTTCGGGTGTAAGTGTTTCATTCTCAAGAAAGGTGTTCGTTTGTCTAAATTTGAGGCTAGAGCTCATGAGGGCATATTTGTTGGTTATGCTACAAACTCTCATGCTTACCGTGTCCTCAATAAGTCCATGGGACTTATTGAGGAGACGTGTAATGTGGAGTTTGATGAGAATAACGGCTCCCAAGTGGAGCAAAGTGGTACTTGTGATGTAGGTGATGAAATTCCTCCCCAAGCCATAAGAAGAATGGGTGTTGGTCATATCCTACCCATTGAGGAACCCCTTGTGGCCGAAGGAGAAGGACAATGTTCCACTCAAGTGGAACCATCACCAACCCAAGACCCACACGCTTCCAAAGAACAAAGTGAAGGCCCTCAACCAAATGAACAAGATCAAGGGCAAGATCAACCTCAAGATGGTGGTGAACCACCCACTACTAGGAAAACGGCTATAGCTAATATGGACATTAATGGCGCACCATGTATGTGGTGCGCCACTGCTAACTTAGTAATGGCGCACGTACACAAAGTGCGCAATTACTAAGTTTGACCAAGGTTTGACCAAGTCATACACATAGTAATGGCGCACTTTGTGAAGGTGCGCCATTACTAACTTTCTTTGCACCCCCCGTGGACCGCCTTTTCAGTTTTAAAAAAATAAAAGAAAATGATGGAAATGTCAAAAAAATAAATAAAAATAAGTTTCCCTTGTGATATGTGGTCTAGTAGTCGGGAAAATTTACAAATATGAATTTCGACTTTATTTGCAAAATCTCGCTGGAATTTAGTAAAATGGGCATAACTTTTGCATACGAACTTGGGTTAAAAAGTTTTTTATATGAAAAATCATCTACTCTAAAAGTTACATCCGAATTCAACTAGGGGAACCCCGTTGAAGATTTTCAGAATCCCCCAAAACCTAACAGAACGAAAGATACGTGGCTTTTAAGATCTAGAGGGGGGAAAAATGGAAAAAATCAAACTTAGTAATGGCGCACCATTTGCTAGGTGCGCCACTAGTAACAGAAAAAAAATTGGTTTCGATTTTTTTTTGAAAAAATGTTCAAAATATGATACGTAATATGACCGGGAAGTTTGAAATATTTTTTCAAAATTTCATCATACTCATGAACATGAACAAAGTCATAGACATCAACAAGGTTTAATAGGATTGATATGATAGTTATATCAACAAGTGCCTGTTAAGTGAGCTGGTGCTGGGGTTGGATAGAACTGCGAAGTTAAGCGTGCTCAGGCTGAAGTAGTGTGAGGATGGGTGACCTTTCAGATTAAGCCATAGTGACCCGAGATTAAGAAAAAAAGAAAAAAAAATTGAATTTTTTTTTTAAAAAAATTGTTAGTAATGGCGCACCAGATATGTGGTGCGCCATTACTAAGTCAGATAGTAATGGTGCACCGTTGGACATAGTAATGGCGCACTATGTGGTGCGCCACTATTATCTAGTATAGTAATGGCGCACCAGGGGTGCGCCATTAGTACTTGTTACTAGTGGCGTGATGATAGTGGCGCACCTATAGTGCGCCATTAATGGCCAAAATAGGTGCGCCACTAATTAGCCTTATCCTAGTAGTGACCAAGTGATGCCCAAGGTCAAGTTCGCTCCTCCGAGCAAATTCAAGATCAAGAACAAGCTCAAGACGATGCTCAAGATGATCAAGTTTCCGCTCCTCAACTCACCTCTAAGGAGGAATTGGAGCGTCGTGCCGCCAAGATTGCATCCAAGCTCTCTACCAAGGGTCATCTCATGACGAATGTGCTTGGAAGCATTTGAAAGGGGGTAAGCACTTGTAGACAATTGGCAAACTATTGTGAACATCACGCGTTTGTCTCTTGTGTTGAACCCCAAAAGGTCTATGAGGCGCTCGAAGATCCAGATTGGCTTAATTCCATGCATGAAGAACTCAACAACTTCGAGTACAACAAGGTGTGGAGATTGGTGCCAAGGCCAACGGGGAATCATAATGTCATTGGAACCAAGTCGATATTCAAGAATAAGCAAGATGCTCATGGGATTATCGTTCGCAACAAGGCAAGATTGGTAGCACAAGGGTACTCCCAAGTCGAGGGTATCGACTACGATGAAACCTTTTCTCCCGTTGCTCGCCTTGAATCCATTCGTTTGTTGATTGCTTATGCTTCTCATCATAACTTTAAGTTGCAACAAATGGATGTGAAGAGTGCTTTTCTTGAAGGAAATATGCCCTAGAGGCAATAATAAAGTTATTATTTATTTCCTTATTTCATGATAAATGTTTATTATTCATGCTAGAATTGGATTAACCGGAAACTTCGTGCATGTGTGAATACATAGACAAACAGAGTGTCACTAGTATGCCTCTACTTGACTAGCTCGTTGAATCAAAGATGGTTAAGTTTCCTAGCCATAGACATGAGTTGTCATTTGATTAACGGTATCACATCATTAGAGAATGATGTGATTGACTTGACCCATTCCGTTAGCTTAGCACTTCATCGTTTAAAATGTTGCTATTGCTTTCTTCATGACTTATACATGTTCCTATGACTATGAGATTATACAACTCCCGAATACCGGAGGAACACTTTGTGTGCTACCAAACATCACAACGTAACTGGGTGATTATGAAGGTGCTCTACAGGTGTCTCCGAAGGTACTTGTTGAGTTAGCGTATTTCGAGATTAGGATTTGTCACTCTGAATGTTGGAGAGGTATCTCCGGGCCCACTCGGTAATACACATCACTATAAGCCTTGCAAGCATTGTAACTAATGAGTTAGTTGCGGGATGATGTATTACGGAACGAGTAAAGAGACTTTCCGGTAACCAGATTGAACTAGGTATTGAGATACTGATGGTCGAATCTCGGGCAAGTAACATACCGATGACAAAGGGAACAACGTATGTTGTTATGCGGTTTGACCGATAAAGATCTTCGTAGAATATGTGGGAGCCAATATGAGCATCCAGGTTCCGCTATTGGTTATTGACCGGAGACGTGTCTCGGTCATGTCTACATAGTTCTCGAACCCGTAGGGTCCGCACGCTTAAAGTTCTGTGACGATCGGTATTATGAGTTTATGTGGTTTGATGTACCGAAGGTAGTTCGGAGTCCCGGATGAGATTGGGGACATGACGAGGAGTCTCGAAATGGTCGAGACGTAAAGATCGATATATTGGACGACTATATTCGGACATCGGAAAGGTTCCGAGTGATTCGGGTATTTTTCGGGGGTACCGGGGAGTTACGGGAATACGAGGAAGAAGTAATGGGCCTCATGGGCCAAGTGGTGGAAGAGAGGAGGCAGGGCGCGCGGCCCCCCCCAGCCCAAACCGAATTGGACTAGGGGGCCGGCCCCCCTTTCCTCCTTTTCCTCCCAGTCCTTCCTTCTCCTTCTCCTGCTTCCTTTCCTCCTCCTAGTAGGAGTAGGAAAGGGGAGTCCTACTCCTACTAGGAGGAGGACTCCTCCTCCTGGCGCGCCCTACAGGGGCCGGCCAGCCTCCCCATTGCTCCTTTATATACGGGGGCAGGGGGGCACCCTAGGACACACAAGTTGATCTGCTGATCTATTCCAGCTGTGTGCGGTGCCCCCCTCCACCATATTCCACCTTGGTCATATCGTAGTGGTGCTTAGGCGAAGCCCTGCATCGGTAGCAACATCATCACCGTCATCATGCCGTCGTGCTGACGAAACTCTCCCGTGAAGCTCTGCTGGATCGGAGTTCGCGTGACGTCATCGAGCTGAACGTGTGCTGAACTCGGAGGTGCCGTACGCTCGGTACTTGGATAGGTCGGATCATGACGATGTACGACTACATCAACCGCGTTGTGCTAACGCTTCCGCTTTCGGTCTACGAGGGTACGTGGACAACACTCTCCCCTCTCGTTGCTATGCATCACCATGATCTTGTGTGTGCGTAGGAAAAGTTTTGAAATTACTACGTTCCCCAACAGTGGCTTCCGAGCCAGGTTTATGCGTAGATGTTATATGCACGAGTAGAACACAAGTGAGTTGTGGGCGATACTAGTCATACTGCTTACCAGCATGTCATACTTTATTCGGCGGTATTGTTGGATGAAGCGGCCCGGACCGACATTACGCGTACGCTTACGCGAGACTGGTTCTGCCGACGTGCTTCGCACACAGGTGGCTGGCGGGTGTCAGTTTCTCCAACTTTAGTTGAATCGAGTGTGACTACGCCGGTCCTTGTGAAGGTTAAAACAACACTAACTTGACGAAATATCATTGTGGTTTTGATGCGTAGGTAAGAACGGTTCTTGCTTAGCCCGTAGCAGCCACGTAAAACTTGCAACAACAAAGTAGAGGACGTCTAACTTGTTTTTGCAGGGCATGTTGTGATGTGATATGGTCAAGACGTGATGAGATATAAATTGTTGTATGAGATGATCATGTTTTGTTAAAGTTATCGGCAACTGGCAGGAGCCTTATGGTTGTCTCTTTATTGCATAAGATGCAAGTGCCATGTAATTGCTTTACTTTATCGCTATGCGATAGCAATAGTTGCAAAAGCAATAGCTGGTGAGACGACCATGTGACGACACGTTGATAAAAGATCAAGATGATGGAGATCATGGTGTCATGCCGATAACAATGGAGATCATGATAGTACTTTGGAGATGGAGATCAAAAGCACAAGATGATGATGGCCATATCATGTCACATGTTTTGATTGCATGTGATGTTTATCTTTTATACATCTTATTTTGCTTAGTTCGGCGATAGCTTTATAAGAAGATCTCTCACTAAATTTCAAGGTAAAAGTGTTCTCCCTGAGTATGCACCGTTGCCAAAGTTCGTCGTTCCGAGACACCACGTGATGATCGGGTGTGATAAGCTCAACGTTCATCTACAACGGGTGTAAGACAGTTTTGCACACGCAGAATACTCGGGTTAAACTTGACGAGCCTAGCATATGCAGATATGGCCTCGGAACACTGAGACCGAAAGGTCGAACATGAATCATATAGTAGATATGATCAACATAGTGATGTTCAACATTGAAAACTACTCCATTTCACGTGATGATCGGTTATGGTTTAGTTGATTTGGATCACGTGATCACTTAGATGATTAGAGGGATATCTATCTAAGTGGGAGTTCTTAAGTAATATGTTTAACTGAACTTTAATTTATCATGAACTTAGTCCTGGTAGTATTAGCATATCTATGTTGTAGATCAATAGCTCGCGTTTAGCTCCCCTGTTTTATTTTTAATATGTTTCTAGAGAAAACTAAGTTGAATGATGTTAGTAGCAATGATGCGGATTGGATCCGTGATCTGAGGATTATCCTCATTGCTGCACAGAAGAATTATGTCCTTGATGCACCGCTAGGTGACAGACCGATTGCAGGAGCAAATGCAGATGTTATGAACGTTTGGCAAAGCTCGATATGATGACTACTTGATAGTTTAGTGCACCATGCTTTACGGCTTAGAGTCGGGGCTTCAAAGACGTTTTTGAAACGCCACAGAGCATATGAGATGTTCCAAGAGTTGAAATTAGTATTTCAGACTCATGCCCATGTCAAAAGGTATGAGACCTTTGACAAGTACTTTGCCTACAAGATGGAGGAGAATAGCTCAGCTAGTGAGCATGTGCTCAGAATGTCTGAGTACTACAATCACTTGAATCAAGTGGGAGTTAATCTTCCAGATAAGATAGTGATTGACAGAGTTCTCTAGTCACTATCACCAAGTTACTTGAACTTCGTGATGAACTATAATATGCAAGGGATAACGGAAACGATTCCCAAGCTCTTCGTGGTGCTAAAATCGACGAAGGTAGAAATCTAGAAAAGCATCAAGTGTTGATGGTTGACAAGACCACTAGTTTCAAGAAAAGGGCAAAGGGAAGAAGGGGAACTTCAAGAAGAACGGCAAGAAAGTTGCTGCTCAAGTGAAGACACCCAAGTCTAGACCTAAGCCTGAGACTGAGTGCTTCTACTGCAAAGGGACTGGTCACTGGAAGCGGAACTGCCCCAAGTATTTGGCGGATAAGAAGGATGGCAAAGTGAACAAAGGTATATTTGATATACATGTTATTGATGTGTACTTTACTAGTGTTTATAGCAACCCCTCGGCATTTGATACTGGTTCAGTTGCTAAGAGTAGTAACTCGAAACGGGAGTTACAGAATGAACAGAAACTAGTTAAGGGCGGGGTGACGATGTGTGTTGGAAATAGTTCCAAGATTGATATGATCATCATCGCACACTCCCTATACTTTCAGGATTAGTGTTGAACCTAAATAAGTGTTATTTGGTGTTTGCGTTGAGCATGAATATGATTTGATCATGTTTATTGCAATACGGTTATTCATCTAATTTAGAGAATAATTGTCGTTCTGTTTACATGAATAAAACCTTCTATGGTCATACACCCAATGAAAATGGTTTGTTAGATCTCGATCGTAGTGATACACATATTCATAATATTGAGGCCAAAAGATGCAAAGTTAATAATGATAGTGCAACTTATTTGTGGCACTGCCGTTTAGGTCATATTGTTGTAAAGCGCATGAAGAAACTCCATGCTGATGGGATTTTGGAATCACTTGATTATGAATCACTTGATGCTTGCAAACCATGCCTTATGGGCAAGATGACTAAGACTCCGTTCTCCGGAACAATGGAGCGGGCAACTAACTTATTGGAAATAATACATACTGATGTATGCAATCCGATGAGTGTTAAGGCTCGCGGCAGGTATCGTTATTTTCTGACCTTCATAGATGATTTGAGCAGATATGGGTATATAAACATAAATCTGAAACATTTGAAAAGTTCAAATAATTTCAGAGTGAAGTGGAAAATCATCGTAACAAGAAAATAAAATTTCTACGATCTGATCGTGGAGGAGAATATTTGAGTTACGAGTTTGGTCTTCATTTGAAACAATGCGAAATAGTTTCGCAACTCACGCCACCTGGAACACCACAGCGTAATGGTGTGTCCAAACATCATAACCATACTTTATTAGATATGGTGCAATCTATGATGTCTCTTACCGATCTACCACTATCGTTTTGGGGTTATGCATTAGAGACAACTGCATTCACGTTAAATAGGGCACCATCTAAATCCGTTGAGACGACACCATATGAACTATGGTTTGGCAATAAACAAAAGTTGCCGTTTCTTAAAGTTTGGGGTTGCGATGCTTATGTGAAAAAGTTTCATCCTGATAAGCTCAAACCCAAATCGGGGAAATGTGTCTTCATAGGATACCCAAAGGAGACAGTTGGGTACACCTTCTATCACAGATCTGAAGGAAAAACATTCGTTGCTAAGAATGGATCCTTTCTAGAGAAGGAGTTTCTCTCGAAAGATGTGAGTGGGAGGAAAGTAGAACTTGATGAGGTAACTGTACCTGCTCCCTTATTGGAAAGTAGTTCATCACAGAAATCTGTTCCTGTGACTCCTACACCAATTAGTGAGGAAGCTAATGATGATGATCATGCAACATTAGATCAAGTTACTACCAAATCTCGTAGGTCAACCAGAGTACGGTCCGCACCAGAGTGGTACGGTAATCCTGTTCTGGAAGTCATGTTACTAGACCATGACGAATCTGCGAACTATGAGGAAGCGATGATGAGCCCAGATTCCGCAAAATGGCTTGAGGCCATGAACTCTGAGATGGGGTCCATGTATGAGAACAAAGTGTGGACTTTGGTTAAATTGCCCGATGATCGGCAAGCCATAGAAAATAAATGGATCTTCAAGAGGAAGACGGACGCTGATAGTAGTGTTACTATCTACAAAGCTACACTTGTCGGAAAAATGGTTTTGACAAAGTTCAAGGTGTTGACTACAATGAGATTTTCTCACTCATAGCGATACTTAAAGTCTGTTCGAATCATGTTAGCAAATTGCCACATTTTATGAAATCTGGCAAATGGATGTCAAAACTACATTCCTTAATGAATTTCTTAAAGAAGAGTTGTATATGATGCAACCAGAAGGTTTTGTTAATCCTAAAGATGCTAACAAAATATGCAAGCTCCAGCGATCCATCTATGGACTGGTGCAAGCATCTCGGAGTTGGAATATACGCTTTGATAAGTTGATCAAAGCATATAGTTTTATACAGACTTGAAGTGAAGCCTGTATTTACAAGAAAGTGAGTGGGAGCACTACATCATTTCTAATAAGTATATGTGAATGACATATTGTTGAATCAGAAATAATGTAGAATTTTCTGGAAAGCATACAGGAGTGTTTGAAAGGAGTTTTTCAAAGAAAGACCTCGGTGAAACTACTTACATATTGAGCATCAAGACCTATAGAGATAGATCAAGACGCTTGATATATTTTTCAATGAGTACATACCTTGACAAGATTTTTGAAGTAGTTCAAAATGGAAAAGTCAAAGAAGAAGTTCTTGCCTGTGTTGCAAGGTGTGAAGTTGAGTAAGACTCAAAGCCCAACCACGGCAGAAGATAGAAAGAGAATGAAAGTCATTCCCTATGCCTCAGCCATAGGTTCTATAAAGTATGCCATGCTGTGTACCAGATCTATTGGATACCCTACACTGAGTTTGGAAAGGGAGTACAATAGTGATCTAGGAGTAGATCACTTGACAGCGGTCAAAATTATCCTTAGTGGAATAAGGATATGTTTCTCGATTATGGAGGTGACAAAAGGTTCGTCGTGAAGAGTTACGTCGACGCAAACTTTGACACAGATCTGGATGACTCTAAGTCTCGATCTAGATACATATTGAAAGTGGGAGCAATTAGCTAGAGTAGCTCCGTGCAGAGCATTGTTGACATAGAAATTTGCATAATACATACATATCTGAATTTGGCGGACCCGTTGAACTAAATTTCTCTCACAAGCAAAACATGATCACACCTTAGTACTCTTTGGGTGTTAATCACATGGCGATGTGAACTAGATTACCGACTCTAGTAAATCCTTTGAGTGTTGGTCACATGACGATGGGTGTTAATCACATAGTGATGTGAACTATTGGTGTTCAATCACATGGCGATGTGAACTAGATTATTGACTCTAGTGCAAGTGGGAGACTGAAAGAAATATGCCCTAGAGGCAATAATAAAGTTATTATTTATTTCCTTATTTCATGATAAATGTTTATTATTCATGCTAGAATTGTATTAACCGGAAACTTAGTGCATGTGTGAATACATAGACAAACAGAGTGTCACTAGTATGCCTCTACTTGACTAGCTCGTTGAATCAAAGATGGTTAAGTTTCCTAGCCATAGACATGAGTTGTCATTTGATTAATGGGATCACATCATTAGAGAATGATGTGATTAACTTGACCCATTCCGTTAGCTTAGCACTTGATCGTTTAGTATGTTGCTATTGCTTTCTTCATGACTTATACATGTTCCTATGACTATGAGATTATACAACTCCTGAATACCGGAGGAACACTTTGTGTGCTACCAAACATCACAACGTAACTGGGTGATTATAAAGGTGCTCTACAGGTGTCTTCGAAGGTACTTGTTGAGTTGGCGTATTTCGAGATTAGTATTTGTCACTCCGATTGTCGGAGAGGTATCTCTTGGCCCACTCGGTAATACACATCACTATAAGCCTTGCAAGCATTGTAACTAATGAGTTAGTTGCGGGATGATGTATTACGGAACGAGTAAAGAGACTTGCCGGTAACGAGATTGAACTAGGTATTGAGATACCGACGATCGAATCTCGGGCAAGTAACATACGGATGACAAAGGGAACAACATATGTTGTTATGCGGTTTGACCGATAAAGATCTTCGTAGAATATGTGGGAGCCAATATGAGCATCCAGGTTCCGCTATTGGTTATTGACCGGAGACGTGTCTCGGTCATGTCTACATAGTTCTCGAACCCGTAGGGTCCGCATGCTTAAAATTCTGTGACGATCGGTATTATGAGTTTATGTGATTTGATGTACCGAAGTTAGTTCGAAGTCCTGGATGAGACCGGGGACATGACGAGGAGTCTCGAAATGGTCGAGACGTAAAGATCGATATATTGGACGACTATATTCGGACATCGGAAAGGTTCCGAGTGATTCGGGTATTTTTCGGGGGTACCGGGGAGTTACGGGAATACGAGGAAGAAGTAATGGGCCTCATGGGCCAAGTGGTGGAAGAGAGGAGGCAGGGCGCGCGCCCCCGTAGCCCAAACCGAATTGGACTAGGGGGCTGGCCCCCTTTCCTCCTTTTCCTCCCTCTCCTTCCTTCTCCTTCTCCTCCTTCCTTTCCTCCTCCTAGTAGGAGTAGGAAAGGGGAGTCCTACTCCTACTAGGAGGAGGACTCCTCCTCTTCCTGGCGCGCCCTACAGGGGCCGACCGGCATCCCCCTTGCTCCTTTATATACGGGGGCAGGGGGACACCCTAGGACACACAAGTTGATCTGTTGATCTATTCCAGCCGTGTGCGGTGCCCCCCTCCACCATATTCCACCTCGGTCATATCGTAGCGGTGCTTAAGCGAAGCCCTGCGTCGGTAGCAACATCATCACCGTCATCACGCCGTCGTGCTGACGGAACTCTCCCGTGAAGCTCTGCTGGATCAGAGTTCGCGGGACGTCATCGAGCTGAACATGTGCTGAACTCGGAGGTGCCGTACGTTCGGTACTTGGATCGGTCGGATCGTGAAGACGTACGACTACATCAACCGCGTTGTGCTAACGCTTCCACTTTTGGTCTACGAGGGTACGTGGACAACACTCTCCCCCCTCGTTGCTATGCATCACCATGATCCTGTGTGTGCGTAGGAATTTTTTTGAAATTACTATGTTCCCCAACATTTCTTAATGGTCCTATTAATGAGTTGGTGTATGTCAAACAACCCCTGGGTTCGAGGATCCCTACTTCCCCGATCATGTGTATCAACTCGATAAGGCACTCTATGTGTTGGGGAACGTAGTAATTTCAAAACATTTCCTACACACACGCAAGATCATGGTGATGCATCGCAACCAGAGGGGAGAGTGTCGTCTACGTACCCTCATAGACTGTAAGCGGAAGTGTTATGACAACGCGGTTGATGTAGTCGTACGTCTTCACGATCGACCGATCCCAACACCGAAGTTACGACACCTCCGCGGACTGCACACGTTCAGCTCGGCGACGTCCCACGAACTCACGATCCAGTAGAGCTTCGAGGGAGAGCTTCGTCAGCACGACGGCGTGATGACGGTGTTGATGAAGTTACCGACGCAGGGCTTCGCCTCAGCACCGCTACGATATGACCGAGGTGGATTATGGTGGAGGGGGGCACTGCACACGGCTAAGAGAGATCAATCATCAACTTGCATGTCTATGGGGTGCCCCTTTCCCCCGTATATAAAGGAGTGGAGGAGGGGGAGGGCCGGCCCTCTCTAGGCGCGCCCAAGGGGGGAGTCCTACTCCCGGTGGGAGTAGGATTCCCCCTTCCCAAGTTGGAGTAGGAGAGGGAAGGAAGGGGAAGGAGGGAGGAAGGAAAGGGGGGGGGCGACCCCCCTCCCAATTAGGATTGGGCTTGGGGGGGGGGTCCTCCTTTGCTCCTTTCCCCTCCTTTCCACTAAGGTCCAATAAGGCCTATATACCTTCCGGGGGGTTCCGGTAACTTCCCGGTGCTCCGGTATATTCCCGATCTCACCCGGAACCACATGTCCAAATATAGTCGTCCAATATATCGATCTTTATGTCTCGACCATTTTGCAATTCCTCATCATGTCCATGATCATATCCGGGACTCCGAACTACCTTCGGTACATCAAAACACATAAACTCATAATACCGATCGTCACCGAACGTTAAGCATGCGGACCCTACGGGTTCGAGAACTATGTAGACATGACCGAGATTCATCTGCGTTCAATAACCAATAGAGGAACCTGGATGCTCATATTGGTTCCTACATATTCTACGAAGATCTTTATCGGTCAAACCGCATAACAGCATACGTTGTTCCTTTTGTCATCGGTATGTTACTTGCCCGAGATTCGATCGTGGGTATCTCAATACCTAGCTCAATCTCTTTACCGGCAAGTCTCTTTACTCGTTCCGTAGTGCATCATCCCGTAACTAACTCATTAGTTACATTGCTTGCAAGGCTTATAGTGATATGCATTACCGAGAGGGCCCAGAGATACCTCTCCGACAATCAGAGTGACAAATCCTATTCTCGATCTATGCCAACTCAACGAACACCATCAGAGACACCTGTAGAACACCTTTATAATCACCCAGTTACATTGTGACGTTTGGTAGCACACAAAGTGTTCCTCCGGTTCGGGAGTTGCATAATCTCATAGTCATAGGAACATGTATAAGTCATGGAGAAAGCAATAGCAGTAAACTTAAACGATCAAGTGCTAAGCTAACAGAATGGGTCAAGTCAATCACATCATTCTCCTAATGATGTGATCCCGTTAATCAAATGACAACTCATGTCTATGGCTAGGAAACTCAACCATCTTTGATCAAAGAGCTAGTCAAGTAGAGGCATACTAGTGACACTATGTTTGTCTATGTATTCACACATGTATTATGTTTCCGGTTAATATAATTCTAGCATGAATAATAAACATTTATCATGATATGAGGAAATAAATAATAACTTTATTATTGCCTCTAGGGCATATTTTCTTCAGTCTCCCACTTGCACTAGAGTCAATAATCTAGATTACACAATAATGATTCTAACACCCATGGAGTCTTGGTGCTGATCATGTTTTGCTCGTGGAAGAGGCTTAGTCAACGGGTCTGCAACATTCAGATCCGTATGTATCTTGCAAATCTCTATGTCTCCCACCTGGATTTGATCCCGGATGGAATTGAAGCGTCTCTTGATGTGCTTGGTTCTCTTGTGAAATCTGGATTCCTTTGCCAAGGCAATTACACCAGTATTGTCACAAAAGATTTTCGTTGGACCCGATGCACTAGGTATGATACCAAGATCGGATATGAACTCCTTCATCCAGACTCCTTCATTTGCTGCTTCCGAAGCAGCTATGTACTCCGCTTCACACGTAGATCCCGCAACGACGCTTTGTTTAGAACTGCACCAACTGACAGCTCCACCGTTCAATATAAACACGTATCCGGTTTGCGATTTAGAATCGTCCGGATCAGTGTCAAAGCTTGCATCAATGTAACCATTTACGACGAGCTCTTTGTCACCTCCATAAACGAGAAACATATCCTTAGTCCTTTTTAGGTATTTCAGGATGTTCTTGACCGCTGTCCAGTGATCCACTCCTGGATTACTTTGGTACCTCCCTGCTAAACTAATAGCAAGGCACACATCAGGTCTGGTACACAGCATTGCATACATGATAGAGCCTATGGCTAAAGCATAGGGAACACTTTTCATTTTCTCTCTATCTTCTGCAGTGGTCGGGCATTGAGTCTGACTCAACTTCACACCTTGTAACACAGGCAAGAACCCTTTCTTTGCTTGATCCATTGTGAACTTCTTCAAAACTTTATCAAGGTATGTGCTTTGTGAAAGTCCAATTAAGCGTCTTGATCTATCTCTATAGATCTTGATGCCCAATATATAAGTAGCTTCACCGAGGTCTTTCATTGAAAAACTCTTATTCAAGTATCCTTTTATGCTATCCAGAAATTCTATATCATTTCCAATCAACAATATGTCATCCACATATAATATTAGGAATGCTACAGAGCTCCCACTCGCTTTCTTGTAAATACAGGCTTATCCAAAAGTCGGTATAAAACCATATGCTTTGATCACACTATCAAAACGTTTATTTCAAGTCCGAGATGCTTGCACCAGTCCATAAATGGATCGCTGGAGCTTGCACACTTTGTTAGCACCCTTTGGACCGACAAAACCTTCTGGGTGTATCATATACAACTCTTCTTCCAGAAATCCATTTAGGAATGCAGTTTTGACATCCATTTGCCAAATTTCATAATCATAAAATGCGGCAATTGCTAACATGATTCGGACAGACTTAAGCATCGCTATGGGTGAGAATGTCTCATCGTAGTCAACCCCTTGAACTTGTCGAAAACCTTTCGCAACAAGTCGAGCTTTGTAGATAGTAACATTACCGTCAACGTCTGTCTTCCTCTTGAAGATCCATTTATTCTCTATGGCTTGCCGATCATTGGGCAAGTCAACCAAAGTCCACACTTTGTTCTCATACATGGATCCCTGATACGTCTCCAACGTATCTATAATTTTTTATTGTTCCATGCTATATTATATTCTGTTTTGGATGTTTAATGGGCATTATTATACACTTTTATATTAGTTTGGGACTAACCTATTAACCGGAGGCCCAACCCAGAATTGCTGTTTTTTTTGCCTATTTCAGAGTTTCGCAGAAAAAGAATATCAAACAGAGTCCAAACGGAATGAAACCTTCGGGAACGTGATTTTCGGAACGAACGTGATCCAGAGGACTTGGACCCTACGTCAAGAAAGCTACCAGGAAAGCACGAGGTAGGGGGGCGCGCCCTCCACCCTCGTGGGGCCCATGTTGCTCCACCGACGTACTTCTTCCTCCTATATATACCTACGTACCCCCAAACTACCAGATACGGAGCCAAAAACCTAATTCCACCACCGCAACCTTATGTACTCGTGAGATCCCATCTTGGGGCCTTTTCCGGAGCTCCGCCGGAGGGGGCATTGATCATGGAGGGCTTCTACATCAACACCATAGCCTCTTCGATGATGTGTGAGTAGTTTACCTCAGACCTTCGGGTCCATAGTTATTAGCTAGATGGCTTCTTCTCTCTCTTTGGTTCTCAATACAAAGTTCTCCACGATTCTCATGGAGATCTATTCGATGTAATCTTCTTTTGCGGTGCGTTTGTTGAGACCGATGAATTGTGGGTTTATGATCAAGTTTATCTATGGACAATGTTTGAATCTTCTCTGAATTCTTTTATGTATGATTGGTTATCTTTGCAAGTCTCTTCGAATTATCAGTTTGGTTTGGCCTACTAGATTGCTCTTTCTTGCAATGGGAGAAGTGCTTAGCTTTGGGTTCAATCTTGCGGTGTCCTTTCCCAGTGACAGCAGGGGCAGCAAGGCACGTATTGTATCGTTGCCATCGAGGATAACAAGATGGGGTTTATATCATATTGCATGAGTTTATCCCTCTACATCATGTCATCTTACTTAAAGCGTTACTCTGTTCTTTTGAACTTAATACTCTAGATGCATGCTGGATAGCGGTCGATGTGTGGAGTAATAGTAGTAGATGCATGCAGGAGTCGGTCTACTTGTCACGGACGTGATGCCTATGTACATGATCATACCTAGATATTCTAATAACTATGCTCAATTCTGTCAATTGCTCAACAGTAATTTGTTCACCCACCGTAATACTTATGCTCTCGAGAGAAGCCACTAGTGAAACCTATGGCCCCCGGGTCTATTTTCCATCATATTGATCTTCCAACACTTAGCTATTTTTATTGCCTGCATCTTTATCATAAAAATACCAAAAATATTATCTTATCATATCTATCAGATCTCACTTTTGTAAGTAACCGTGAAGGGATTGACAACCCCTTTATTGCATTGGTTGCGAGGATTTTATTTGTTTGTGTAGGTGCGAGGGACTCGTGCGTGGCCTCCTACTGGATTGATACCTTGGTTCTCAAAAACTGAGGGAAATACTTACGCTGCTTTACTGCATCACCCTTTCCTCTTCAAGGGAAAACCAACGCAGTGCTCAAGAGGTAGCAAGAAGGATTTCTGGCGCCGTTGCCGGGGAGTCTATGCAAAAGTCAACATACCAAGTACCCATCACAAACCCTTATCTCCCGCATTACATTATTTGCCATTTGCCTCTCGTTTTCCTCTCCCCCACTTCACCCTTGCCGTTTTATTCACCTTCTCTTTTCCGTTCGCCTCTTTTTCGCTTGCCTTTTGTGTGTGCTCGTTGCCATGGCCAGCTCGGTCTTTATCCCTTCGTCTCCCGACTTTGAAGTCCTCCATTTCAAGCAAAGACAAGGGGAAAACTTAAAAGATGCTTGGTTTGGGATGCCAGAATCTTATCGTAGTTGCAATATAGAGGGAGATTTCAAAATTTTGCTTCGCAATTTTTATGTTGGGCTAAATTTGTCCCATAGACAACTCCTCGATTTTTCCGCAAAAGGTAGTTTTATTGATATTGATCCCGGTTTCGCTTATGAAATTATAGAAGGAATAGTGGGAGTACTCCCTCTACAAAAAGAATCATCCCTTACCCAAGAAGGAACTCAAATCCTAGAAAAATTATGTGAATTGCAGAAAATTGTTGAAGCTCTTAAGAATATTGGTGGGAATATCAACCGCATGAATAAGCTGGTTACACTTTGTAACAAGCGGCTAGATGCTTTAGATCAAAGGATCACCGAGCATTACTCAATTAAGAAATTACCTACCAAAGATGGCAATACCTAGATCTATCCTTGCTATTATGCCTAGCTAGGGGCGTTAAACGATAGCGCCTGTTGGGAGGCAACCCAATTTTATTTTTAGTTTTTTGCTTTTTGTTTCTGTTTAGGAATAAATATTTGATCTAGCCTCTGGTTAGATTTGTTTTTATGTTTTAATTAGTGTTTGTGCCAAGTTTAACCTATAGGATCTTCTTGGATGATAGTTATTTGATCTTGCTGAAAATTCCAGAAACTTACTGTTCATGAAAACAATTGTTAAAAATCACCAGAAGATCATAAAATATTGATTCCAATTGCTGCTGATCAATAAACAAATTATCTAGGTCTTCCTATTTTGGCTGAATTTTTTGAGGTCCAGAAGTTTGCGTTAGTTACAGATTACTACAGACTTTTCTGTTTTTGACAGATTCTGTTTTTCGTGTGTTGTTTGCTTATTTTGATGAATCTATGGCTAGTAAAATAGTTTATAAACCATAGAGAAGTTGGAATACATTAGGTTTAACACCAATATAAATAAAGAATGAGTTCATTACAGTACCTTGAAGTGGTGTTTTTATTTCTTTCGCTAACGGAGCTCACGAGATTTTCTGCTGAGTTTTGTGTTGTGAAGTTTTCAAGTTTTGGGTGAAAGATTTGATGGATTATGGAACAAGGAGTGGCAAGAGCCTAAGCTTGGGGATGCCCATGGCACCCCAAGATAATCTAAGGACACCAAAAATCCAAAGTTTGGGGATGCCCCGGAAGGCATCCCCTCTTTCGTCTACTTCCATCGGTAACTTTACTTGGAGCTATATTTTTATTCACCACATGGTATGTGTTTTGCTTGGAGCGTCTTGTATTATTTGAGTCTTTGTTTTTTAGTTTACCACAATCATCCTTGCTGTACACACCTTTTCAGAGAGTCACACATAAATTGGAACTTATTAGAATACTCTATGTGCTTCACTAATATTTTTTGAGCTATATAGTTTTGCTCTAGTGCTTCACTTATATCTTTTAGAGCACGGCGGTGGATTTGTTTTATAGAAACTATTGATCTCTCATGCTTCACTTATATTATTTTGAGAGTCTTAAAATAGCATGGCAATTTGCTTTAATTATAATATCATGAGAAATTTGATGCTTGATAATTGTTTTGAGATATAAAGGTGGTAATATCATAGTTGTGCTAGTTGAGTAATTGTGGAATTGAAAAATACTTGTGTTGGAGTTTGTGATTCCCGTAGCATGCACTTATGGTGAACCGTTATGTAACGAAGTCGGAGCATGAGGTATTTATTGATTGTCAACCTTTGTGTGGCGGTCGGGATCGCGCGATGGTTAACTCCTACCAACCCTTCCCCTAGGAGCATGCGTAGTAGTACTTTGCTTCGAGGGCTAATAAATTTTTGCAATAAGTATATGAGTTCTTTATGACTAATGTGAGTCCATGGATTATACGCACACTTACCTTTCCGCAATTTTGTAGCCTCTTCGGTACCGTGCATTGCCCTTTCTCACCTTGAGAGTTGGTGCAAACTTCGCCGGTGCATCCAAACCCTGTGATATGATACGCTCTATCACACATAAACCTCCTTATATCTTCCTCAAAACAGCCACCATACCTACCTATTATGGCATTTCCATAGCCATTCCGAGATATATTGCCATGCAACTTTCCATCGTTTCATTTATCATGACACGCTCCATCATTGTCATATTGCTTTGCATGATCATGTAGTTGACATTGTATTTGTGGCAAAGCCACCATTCATAATTCTTTCATACATGTCGCTCTTGATTCATTGCATATCCCGGTACACCGCCGGAGGCATCCACATAGAGTCATATTTTGTTCTAAGTATTGAGTTGTAATTCATGAGTTGTAAGTAAATAAAAGTGTGATGATCATCATTATTAGAGCATTGTCCCAAGTGAGGAAAGGATGATGGAGACTATGATTCCCCCACAAGTCGGGATGAGACTCTGGACTAAAAAAAAGAGGCCATAAAAAAAGAGAAAAGGCCCAAATAAAAAAATGAGAGAAAAAGAGAGAAGGGACAATGTTACTATCCTTTTACCACACTTGTGTTTCAAAGTAGCACCGTGATCTTCATGATAGAGAGTCTCTCATTTTGTCGCTTTCATATACTAGTGGGAAATTTCATTATAGAACTTGGCTTGTATATTCCAATGATGGGCTTCCTCAAATGCCCGAGGTCTTCGTGAGCAAGCAAGTTGGATGCACACCCACTTAGTTTCTTTTGTTTGAGCTTTCATACACTTATAGCTCTTGTGCATCCATTGCATGGCAATCCCTACTCCTTGCATTGACATCAATTGATGGGCATCTCCATAGCCCGTTGATTAGCCTCGTTGATGTAAGACTTTCTCCTTTTTTGTCTTCCCACATAACCCCTACCATTATACCTTATTCCACCATAGTGCTATATCCATGGCTTGCGCTCATGTATTGCGTAAGAGTTGAAAAGGCCGAAGCGCGTTAAAAGTATGAACCAATTGCTTGGCTAAAACCGGGGTTGTACATGATATGAATATTTTGTGTGGGGTGATACGTCCATTTTGCATCATGCTTTTATATCGATATTTATTGCATTATGGGCTGTTATTACACGTTATGTCACAATACTTATGCCTATTCTCTCTTATTTTACAAGGTTTACATGAGGAGGGAGAATGCCGGCAGCTGGAATTCTGGGCTGGAAAAGGAGCAAATATTAGAGACCTATTCCGCACAACTCCAAAAGTCCTGAAACTCCACGAAAGTTATTTTTGAAAATATTAAAAAATATTGAGCGGAAGAAGTACGCCAGAGGGGCCCCACCTGGCCATGAGGGTGGGGGCGCGCCCTACCCCCCAGGGCGCGCCCCCTGCCTCATGGGCCCCCTGTTGGCTCTCCGGTGGCCATCTTCTGCTATATGGAGTCTTTCGTCAAGGTAAAAATCATAAGCAACCTTTCGGGACGAGACTCCGCCGCCACGAGGCGGAACCTTGGCGGAACCAATCTAGGGCTTCGGCAGAGCTGTTCTGCCGGGGACACTTCCCTCCGGGAGGGGGAAATCATAGCCATCGTCATCACCAACGCTCCTCTCATCGGGAGAGGGCAATCTCCATCAACATCTTCACCAGCACCATCTCCTCTCAAAACCCTAGTTCATCTCTTGTATCCAATTCTTGTCTCCAAGTCCGGGATTGGTACTAGTAGGTTGCTAGTAGTGTTGATTACTCCTTATAGTTGATGCTAGTTGGTTTATTTGGTGGAAGATCATATGTTCAGATCCTATATGCATATTAATACCCCTCTGATTATGAACATGAATATGCTTTGTGAGTAGTTACGTTTGTTCCTGAGGATATGGGAGAAGTCTTGCTATTAGTATTCATGTGAATTTGGTATTCGTTCGATATTTTGATGAGATGTATGTTGTCTACCCTCTAGTGGTGTTATGTGAACGTCAACTACATAACACTTCACCATTATTTGGGCCTAGAGGAAGGCATTGGGAAGTAATAAGTAGATGATGGGTTGCTAGAGTGACAGAAGCTTAAACCCTAGTTTATGCGTTGCTTCGTAAGGGGCTGATTTGGATCCATATGTTTCATGCTATGGTTAGGTTTACCTTAATACTTTTGTTGTAGTTGCGGATGCTTGCAATAGAGGTTAATCATAAGTGGGATGCTTGTTCAAGTAAGAACAACACCCAAGCACCGGTCCACCCACATATCAAATTATCAAAGTACCGAACGCAAATCATATGAACGTGATGAAAACTAGCTTGACGATAATTCCCATGTGTCCTCGGGAGCGCTTTTCTCTATATAAGAGTTTGTCCAGGCTTGTCCTTTGCTACAAAAAGTATTGGGCCACCTTTCTGCACTTTATTTACTTTTGTTACATGTTGCTCGTTACAAATTATCCTATCACAAAACTATCTGTTACATCTTATTTCAGTACTTGCAGAGAATACCTTGCTGAAAACCGCTTATCATTTCCTTCTGCTCCTCGTTGGGTTCGACACTCTTACTTATCGAAAGGACTACGATAGATCCCCTATACTTGTGGGTCATCAAGACTCTTTTCTGGCGCCGTTGCCGGGGAGTGAAGCGCCTTTGGTAGGTGGAATTTGGTAAGGAAAAATTTATATAGTGTGCTGAAATTTACTGTCACTTGTTACTATGGAAAGTAATCCTCTGAGGGGCTTGTTTGGGGTATCTTCACCCCGACCAGTAGAGCAAAGAGTTGCCCCTCAATCTACTGAACCTACTGAAAATGAAAATGTTCCCTTTGAAGTTCCTTCGGGTATGTTAGAAAAACTGCTAGCTAATCCTTTTGCAGGAGATGGAACAAAGCATCGTGATGAGCACCTAATCTATGTGGATGAAGTTTGTGGATTATTTAAGCTTGCAGGTATACCCGATGATGTTGTTAAGAAGAAGGTCTTCCATTTATCTTTGAAGGGAGATGCATCGACATGGTATAGGCTATGTGATGATACGGGGTCATGGAACTACAAACGATTAAAATTGGAATTTCATCAGAAGTTTTATCCTATACATCTTGTTCATCGTGGTCGCAATTATATATATAATTTTTGGCCTCGCGAAGGAGAAAGCATCGCTCAAGCTTGGGGGAGGCTTAAATCAATGTTATATTCATGCCCCAATCATGAGCTCCCAAGAGAAATAATTACTCAAAGTTTTTTTATGCTCGGCTTTCTGAAAACAATCGCACCATGATCGATACTTCTTGTGCTGGCTCTTTTATGATGAAGACTATTGAATTCAAATGGAGTTTATTGGATAGAATTAAATGCAACTCTGAAGATTGGTATCTCGACGAAGGTAAGAAGTCAGGTATGACACCTAAGTTTTATTGTGTTAAATCTTTTATGGATACCGATGTTTTCCGTAAATTTAGCACTAAATATGGACTTGACTCTGAGATAGTAGCTTCTTTCTGTGAATCTTTTGCTACTTATGTTGATCTTCCCAAAGAGAAGTGGTTTAAATATCATCCTCCCATAGAAGTAAAAGTAGCTGCACCTATTAAAGTTGAAGAAAAGACTATCACTTATAATGATCCTGTTGTTCCTACTTCTTATGTTGAGAAACCACCTTTCCCTGTTAGGATAAAGGATCATGCTAAAGCTTCAACTGTGGTTCGTAAAAGCAATATTAGAACTTATACACCTCCTGAGCAGATTAAAGTTGAACCTAATATTGCCATTGTTAAAGATCTCTTGGCTGATAATATTGATGGGCATGTTATTTATTTCTGTGGTGAAACTGCTAGAATTGCCAAACCTTGTGCTAAAGATAAACATAGACCTGTGGTAGGCATGCCTGTTATTTCTGTTAAAATAGGAGATCATTGTTATCATGGCTTATGTGATATGGGTGCTAGTGCTAGTGCTATACCTCATGACCTATACAAAGAAATTATGCATGAAATTGCACATGCTGAGATAGAAGGTATTGATGTTACCATCAAACTTGCTAATAGAGATACAATATCACCCATTGGAATTGTTAGAGATGTTGAAGTCTTGTGTGGGAAAACTAAATATCCTGCTGATTTTCTTGTTCTTGGTTCCCCACAAGATAGCTTTTGTCCCATTATATTTGGTAGACCCTTCTTGAACACAGTCAATGCTAGGATAGACCGCGAAAGAGTGTTGTTACTATTGGCTTGAGTGATATGTCTCATGAGTTTAATTTCTCTAAATTTAGTAGACAACATCGTGAAGAAGAATTACCTAGTAAGGATGAAATTATTGGTCTTGCTTCTATTGCCGTACCTCCTAGTGATCCTTTAGAACAATATTTGCTAGACCATGAAAATGATATGTTCATGAATGAAAGAAGGGAAATAGATGAAGTATTCTTTAAACAGGAACCTATCCTGAAACACAATTTGCCTGTCGAAATCCTAGGGGATCCTCCTCCACCCAAGGGTGATCCCGTGTTTGAGCTTAAACCGTTGCCTGATACTCTTAAATATGCTTATCTTGATGAGAAAAAGATATATCCTGTTATTATTAGTGCTAACCTTTCAGAGCATGAAGAAGAGAGATTATTGAAAACTCTGAAGAAGCACCGAGCTGCTATTGGATATACTCTTGATGATCTTAAGGGCATTAGTCCCACTCTATGTCAACATAAAATAAATTTGGAAGAAGATGCCAAACCAGTTCGTGATCATCAACAACGGCTGAATCCTAAGATGAAATAAGTGGTAAGAAAGGAAATACTAAAGCTCCTTGAGGCAGGTATAATTTATCCCGTTGCTGATAGTTAGTGGGTAAGTCCTGTCCATTGTGTCCCTAAGAAGGGAGGTATTACTGTCGTTCCTAATGATAAAGATGAATTGATTCCGCAAAGAATTATTACAGGTTATAGGATGGTAATTGATTTCCGCAAATTAAATAAGGCTACTAAAAAGGATCATTGCCCCTTACCTTTTATCGATCAAATGCTAGAAAGATTATCCAAACATACACATTTTTGCTTTCTAGATGGTTATTCTGGTTTCTCTCAAATACCTGTGTCAGCCAATGATCAATCAAAGACTACTTTTACTTGCCCTTTTGGTACTTTTGCTTATAGACGTATGCCTTTTGGTTTATGTAATGCACCTGCTACCTTTCAAATATGCATGATGGCTATATTCTCTGACTTTTGTGAAAAGATTTGTGAGGTTTTCATGGATGATTTCTCCGTCTACGGATCCTCTTTTGATGATTGCTTGAGCACCCTTGATCGAGTTTTGCAGAGATGTGAAGAAACTAATCTTGTCTTGAATTGGGAAAAGTGCCACTTTATGGTTAATGAAGGTATTGTCTTGGGGCATAAAGTCTCTGAAATAGGTATTGAGGTTGATAAAGCCAAGGTTGATGCTATTGAAAAGATGCCATGTCCCAAGGACATCAAAGGTATAAGAAGTTTCCTTGGTCATGCCGGATTTTATAGGAGGTTCATTAAGGACTTCTCAAAAATTTCTCGTCCTCTGACTAATTTATTACAAAAAGATATACCATTTGTCTTTGATGATGATTGTGTAGAAGCATTTGAAATACTTAAGAAAGCATTGATCTCTGCACCTATTGTTCAGCCACCTGATTGGAATTTACCCTTTGAAATTATGTGTGATGCTAGTGATTATGCTGTAGGTGCTGTTCTAGGGCAAAGAGTTGATAAGAAATTAAATGTTATTCAATATGCTAGTAAGACTCTAGATAATGCTTAGAGAAATTACGCTACTACTGAAAAAGAATTCTTAGCAGTTGTATTTGCATGTGATAAGTTCAGACCTTATATTGTTGATTCTAAAGTAACTATTCACACTGATCATGCTGCTATTAAATATCTTATGGAAAAGAAATATGCTAGACCTAGACTCATTAGATGGGTTCTCTTGCTACAAGAATTTGATTTGCATATTGTTGATAGAAAGGGAGCTGAGAACCCCGTTGCAGACAACTTGTCTAGGTTAGAAAATATTCTTGATGACCCACTACCTATTGATGATAGCTTTCCTGATGAGCAATTAAATGTCATAAATGCTTCTCATACTGCTCCATGGTATGCTGATTATGCTAATTATATCGTTGCTAAATTTATACCACCTAGTTTCACATACCAGCAAAAGAAAAAGTTTTTCTATGACTTGAGACATTACTTTTGGGATGACCCACATCTTTATAAAGAAGGAGTAGATGGTGTTATTAGACGTTGTGTACCTGAGCATGAACAGGAACAGATCCTACGCAAGTGTCCCTCCGAAGCTTATGGAGGACACCATGCTGGAGATAGAACTGCACATAAGGTATTGCAATACGGTTTTTGCTGGCCTACTCTCTTCAAGGATGCCCGTAAGTTTGTCTTATCTTGTGATGAATGTCAAAGAATTGGGAATATTAGTAGACGTCAAGAAATGCCTATGAACTATTCACTTGTTATTGAACCATTTGATGTTTGGGGCTTTGGTTATATGGGACCCTTTCCTACCTCTAATGGATACACACATATTTTAGTTGCTATTGATTACGTTACTAAGTGGGTAGAAGCTATTCCAACTAGTAGTGCTGATCATAACACTTCTATCAAGATGCTTAAAGAAGTTATTTTTCCGAGGTTTGGAGTCCCTAGATATTTAATGACTGATGGTGGTTCACATTTTATTCATGGTGCTTTCCGAAAAATGCTTGCTAAGTATGATGTTAATCATAGAATTGCATCTCCTTATCACCCACAGTCTAGTGGTCAAGTAGAATTGAGTAATAGAGAGCTCTAATTAATTTTGCAAAAGACTGTTAATAGATCTAGAAAGAATTGGTCCAAGAAACTTGATGATGCATTATGGGCCTATAGAACTGCATATAAAAATCCTATGGGTATGTCTCCGTATAAAATGGTTTATGGAAAAGCATGTCACTTACCTCTCGAACTAGAACATAAGGAATATTGGGCTATTAAAGAGCTCAACTATGATTTCAAACTTGCCGGTGAGAAGAGGTTATTTGATATTAGCTCACTTGATGAATGGAGAACCCAAGCTTATGAAAATGCCAAGTTGTTTAAAGAAAAAGTTAAAAGATGGCATGACAAAAGGATACAAAAGCGTGAGTTTAATGTAGGTGATTATGTATTGCTATACAACTCTCGTTTAAGAATTTTTGCAGGAAAACTTCTCTCTAAATGGGAAGGTCCTTACGTTATCGAGGAGGTCTATCGTTCCGGTGCCATAAAAATCAACAACTTCGAAGGCACAAATCCGAAGGTGGTGAACGGTCGAAAAATCAAACATTATATCTCAGGTAATCCCATAAATGTTGAAACCAATGTTATTGAAACCGTAACCCCGGAGGAATACATAAGGGACACTTTCCGGAATGTTCCAGACTCCGAAAAGGAATAGGTATGTGGTACGGTAAGTAAACCGACTCCAAAACAGTTTTTAAGGCAATATTTCTCCGTTTTGGAATATTTAGAAAAATAGAAAAATAAGAAGCAGTCCGGGAAGGACATGAGGGCTCCACGAGGGTGGAGGGCACGCCCTACCTTACTGGGCGCGCCCCCTACCTCGTGGGCACCTTGTGTGCTCTCCGGACTCCGTTTTCTTGCACAATACGTATTTTGGTCGGTAAAAAACATTATATAATCTCCCGAAGGTTTTGACTCCTGTATCACGCAAATATCCTCTGTTCTTGTTTCGAGCTATTTTTCTAACAGATCTAGATTATCATGACGTCTCCAAGTGCCCCCAAGGACAAGTTCTTCGAGAAGGTCATCAACCCTTACCTCGCGGAGGTGCTGCGACACCCTCAAACCATTGAGATGCGTGATGGGTTGCTGCACATCCGCGATGTTGAGGGACCGAAGGGGGCCAGAAGCGTGGAGACAAGGCTCGAAGCAATGGATCAACAAGTTTTCAAGTGCCAGGGGATGGTGGAACGTGGACTCAACTCGACCACATGATTATCGCCGAGTTCACCAACAATCACAAGCTGGATGCTGACAACATCGGGGAGACCATCTTCAAGCTTCACGAGAAGATCGAGCACCTTCAAGCCCAAATCTATGACCTGCAAAACCAAAACTGTGAGTATGAATATAGATTCAAAAGGATGAGTTTGGCTGCAGATTTGAGGATCCCGGAGACTCGATCATCCTTCTATGATGGTGAGCCTATGCCTTGGAAGATGGACGATAAGCCCACATCATCAACAACACCGCCACCTTCTTCATCAACAAAGGAGATATAATCACATGGGTATGGGCACTCGCCTTGGCAACTGCCAAGCTTGGGGGAGGTGCCCCGGTATCGTATCACCATCACACTCCTATCTTTACCATTTTTCTTAGTTTGATCCCATTAGTAGTATTTTGATCTAGTAGACTAAAGTTTATGGCATGATCTAGTTTTGAGTTTTGCTTTATGATCCCGCTATGTAATCGAATCCGTGAGCTATATAATAAAGATTAGTGTTGAGTCAAGGGCTTGATTATTTTGCTATGATCTTGAGTGAATAAAAGAAAAGAATAAAAAGAAATAAAGAGATCATATTGATCCTATGGAGAGTAATTACTTCACATAGAAAGAGTATGATGATTAAAAGTTGTTGGGAGTTGGCAAACATAGCTTTGGTCATTGTTGCAATTAATAGGAAGTAATAAAGAAAGAGAGGTTTCACATATAAATATACTATCATAGACATCTTTTATGATTGGGAGCACTCATTAAAATATGACATGCTAAAGAGTTGATGTTGGACAAGGAAGACAACGTAATGGGTTATGTTTTCTTACATCTGAGATAAAGTATATTGTCATGGATCATCCAACATGTTGAGCTTGCCTTTCCCCCTCATGCTAGCCAAATTCTTTGCACCAAGTAGAGATACTACTTGTGCTTCCAAAAACCCTTAAACCAGTTTTGCCATGAGAGTCCACCATATCTACCTATGGATTGAGTAAGATCCTTCAAGTAAGTTGTCATCGGTGCAAGCAATAAAAATTGCTCTCTAAATATGTATGATTGATTGGTGTGGAGGAAATAAGCTTTATACGATCTTGTGATGTGGAAGAAATAAAAGCGACGGACTGCATAATAAAGGTTCATATCACAAGTGGCAATATAAAGTGACGTTCTTTCGCACTAAGATTTTGTGCATCCAACCATAAAAGCGCATGGCAACCTTTGCTTCCCTCTGCGAAGGGCCTATCTTTTATTATTATCTTCTACCTTATGCAAGAGTCATGGTGATCTTAACCTTTCCTTTTTACATTTTATCCTTTGGCAAGCACAGGGTGTTGGAAAGATCCTGATAGATATATCTAATCGGATGTAAGTCAGCATGAGTTATTATTGTTAACATTACCCTTGAGGTAAAAGGTTGGGAGGTGAAACTATAAGCCCCTATCTTTCTCTGTGTCCGATTAAAACTCCGTAACCACAAGTATTGCGTGAGTGTTAGCAATTATGAAAGACTAAATGATAGTTGAGTATGTGGACTTGCTAGAAAGCTCCGACATAGACTCTTTCTGATATTATGATAAATTGCAATTGCTTCAAGGACTGAGATTATAGTTTGTTGGTTCTCAATAAAGTTTCTGATTCATACTTGGCATTGTGAATAGATTATTACTTGAGCATAAGAAATCATATGAAAATATCCATTTATGTTGCTGTTATGAGAATAATCATGATGCCCTCATGTCCGTATTTTATTTTATCGACACCTCTACCTCTAAACATGTGGACATATTTATCGTTATCGGCATCCGCTTGAGGACAAGCGAGGTCTAAGCTTGGGGGAGTTGATACGTCCAGTTTGCATCATGCTTTTATATCGATATTTATTGCATTATGGGCTGTTATTACACGTTATGTCACAATACTTATGCCTATTCTCTCTTATTTTACAAGGTTTACATGAGGAGGGAGAATGCCGGCAGCTGGAATTCTGGGCTGGAAAAGGAGCAAATATTAGAGACCTATTCCGCACAACTCCAAAAGTCCTGAAACTCCACGAAAGTTATTTTTGAAAATATTAGAAAATATTGAGCGAAAGAAGTACGCCAGAGGGGCCCCACCTGGCCATGAGGATGGGGGCGCGCCCCCTGCCTCGTGGGCCCCCTGTTGGCTCTCCGGTGGCCATCTTCTGCTATATGAAGTCTTTCGTCAAGGTAAAAATCATAAGCAACCTTTCGGGACGAGACTCCGCCGCCACGAGGCGGAACCTTGGCGGAACCAATCTAGGGCATCAGCAGAGCTGTTCTGCCGGGGACACTTCCCTCCGGGAGGGGGAAATCATAGCCATCGTCATCACCAACGCTCCTCTCATCGGGAGAGGGCAATCTCCATCAACATCTTCACCAGCACCATCTCCTCTCAAAACCCTAGTTCATCTCTTGTATCCAATTCTTGTCTCCAAGTCCGGGATTGGTACTAGTAGGTTGCTAGTAGTGTTGATTACTCCTTGTAGTTGATGCTAGTTGGTTTATTTGGTGGAAGATCATATGTTCAGATCCTATATGCATATTAATACCCCTCTGATTATGAACATGAATATGCTTTGTGAGTAGTTACGTTTGTTCCTGAGGATATGGGAGAAGTCTTGCTATTAGTGTTCATGTGAATTTGGTATTCGTTCGATATTTTGATGAGATGTATGTTGTCTACCCTCTAGTGGTGTTATGTGAACGTCGACTACATAACACTTCACCATTATTTGGGCCTAGAGGAAGGCATTGGGAAGTAATAAGTAGATGATGGGTTGCTAGAGTGACAGAAGCTTAAACCCTAGTTTATGCGTTGCTTCGTAAGGGGCTGATTTGGATCCATATGTTTCATGCTATGGTTAGGTTTACCTTAATACTTTTGTTGGAGTTGCGGATGCTTGCAATAGAGGTTAATCATAAGTGGGATGCTTGTTCAAGTAAGAACAGCACCCAAGCACCGGTCCACCCACATATCAAATTATCAAAGTACCGAACGCAAATCATATGAACGTGATGAAAACTAGCTTGACGATAATTCCCATGTGTCCTCGGGAGCGCTTTTCTCTATATAAGAGTTTGTCCAGGCTTGTCCTTTGCTACAAAAAGGATTGGGCCACCTTGCTGCACTTTATTTACTTTTGTTACTTGTTGCGCGTTACAAATTATCCTATCACAAAACTATCTGTTACCTCTTATTTCAGTACTTGCAGAGAATACCTTGCTGAAAACCGCTTATCATTTCCTTCTGCTCCTCGTTGGGTTTGACACTCTTACTTATCGAAAGGACTACGATAGATCCCCTATACTTGTGGGTCATCATGGGGAAGATGGAGCATAGCCAGACTATATGATTTTGTAGGGATAATTTGCTTTGGCTATGTTATTTTCATAAGACATAATTGCTTGGTTAGCATGCTTGAAGTATTATTGTTTTTATGTCAACATTAAACTTTTATCTTGAATCATATCAAATCTGAACATTCGTGCCACAATAAGAATTACATTGAAATTATGCTAAGTAGCATTCCACATCAAAAAATCTCTTTTTATCATTTACCTACTCGAGGACGAGCAGGAATTAAGCTTGGGGATGCTTGATACGTCTCCAACGTATCTATAATTTTTGATTGTTCCATGCTATATTATATTCTGTTTTGGATGTTTAATGGGTTTTATTATACACTTTTATATTATTTTGGGACTAACCTATTAACCGGAGGCCCAGCCCAGAATTGCTGTTTTTTGCCTATTTTAGAGTTTCACAGAAAAAGAATATCAAACGGAGTCCAAACGGAATGAAACCTTCGGGAACGTGATTTTCGGAACGAACGTGATCCAGAGGACTTGGACCCTACGTAAAGAAAGCTACCAGGAAGGCATGAGGTAGGGGGCGCGCCTACCCCCCTGGGCACGCCCTCCACCCTCGTGGGCCCATGTTGCTCCGCCGACGCACTTCTTCCTCCTATATATACCTACGTACCCCCAAACTACCAGATACGGAGCCAAAAACCTAATTCCACCGCCGCAACCTTCTCTACTCGTGAGATCCCATCTTGGGGCCTTTTCTGGAGCTCCGCCGGAGGGGGCATTGATCACGGAGGGCTTCTACGTCAACACCATAGCCTCTCCGATGAAGTGTGAGTAGTTTACCTCAGACCTTCGGGTCCATAGTTATTAGCTAGATGGCTTCTTCTCTCTCTTTGGTTCTCAATACAAAGTTCTCCATGATTCTCGTGGAGATCTATTTGATGTAATCTTCTTTTGCGGTGTGTTTGTTGAGACCGATGAATTGTGGGTTTATGATCAAGTTTATCTATGAACAATATTTGAATCTTCTCTGAATTCTTTTATGTATGATTGGTTATCTTTGCAAGTCTCTTCGAATTATCAGTTTGGTTTGGCCTACTAGATTGATCTTTCTTGCAATGGGAGAAGTGCTTAGCTTTGGGTTCAATCTTGCGGTGTCCTTTCCCAGTGACAGCAGGGGCAGCAAGGCACGTATTGTATCGTTGCCATCGAGGATAACAAGATGGGGTTTATATCATATTGCATGAGTTTATCCCTCTACATCATGTCATCTTACTTAAAGCGTTACTCTGTTCTTTTGAACTTAATACTCTAGATGCATGCTGGATAGCGGTCGATGTGTGGAGTAATAGTAGTAGATGCAGGCAGCAGTCGGTCTACTTGTCACGGACGTGATGCCTATATACATGATCATACCTAGATATTCTCATAACTATGCTCAATTCTGTCAATTGCTCAACAGTAATTTGTTCACCCACCGTAATACTTATGCTCTCGAGAGAAGCCACTAGTGAAGCCTATGGCCCCCGGGTCTATTTTCCATCATATTAATCTTCCAACACATAGCTATTTTTATTACCTTTTATTTTGCTTTGCATCTTTATCATAAAAATACCAAAAATATTATCTTATCATATCTATCAGATCTCACTTTTGTAAGTAACCGTGAAGGGATTGACAACCCCTTTATTGCGTTGGTTGTGAGGATTTTATTTGTTTGTGTAGGTGCGAGGGACTCGTGCGTGGCCTCCTACTGGATTGATACCTTGGTTCTCAAAAACTGAGGGAAATACTTACGCTGCTTTACTGCATCACCCTTTCCTCTTCAAGGGAAAACCAACGCAGTGCTCAAGAGGTAGCAATCCCATCTCAGATTTCATGGCCTCAAGCCATTTTGCGGAATCTGGGATCACCATCGCTTCTTCATAGTTCGTAGGTTCGCCATGGTCAAGTAACATGACTTCCAGAACAATATTACCATACCACTCTGGTGCGGATCTTACTCTCGTTGACCTACCAGGTTCGGTAGTAACTTGATCTGAAGTTTCATGATCAATATCATTAGCTTCCTCACTAATTGGTGTAGGTGTCACAGGAACCAGTTTCTGTGATGAACTACTTTCCAATAAGGGAGCAGGTACAGTTACCTCATCAAGTTCTACTTTCCTCCACTCACTTCTTTCGAGAGAAACTCCTTCTCTAGAAAGGATCCATTCTTAGCAACAAATGTCTTGCCTTCGGATCTGTGATCGAAGGTGTACCCAATAGTTTCCTTTGGGTTTCCTATGAAGACACATTTCTCCAATTTGGGTTCGAGCTTATCAGGTTGAAGCTTTTTCACATAAGCATCGCAGCCCCAAACTTTAAGAAACGACAACTTAGGTTTCTTGCCAAACCACAGTTCATAAGGCATCGTCTCAACGGATTTCGATGGTGCCCTATTTAACGTGAATGCAGCTGTCTCTAAAGCATAACCCCAAAACAATAGCGGTAAATCAGTAAGAGACATCATAGATCGCACCATATCTAGTAAAGTACGATTACGACGTTCGGACACACCATTACGTTGTGGTGTTCCGGGTGGCGTGAGTTGCGAAACTATTCCGCATTGTTTCAAATGTCGACCAAACTCATAACTCAAATATTCTCCTCCACGATCAGATCGTAGAAACTTTATTTTCTTGTTATGATGATTTTCCAATTCACTCTGAAATTCTTTGAACTTTTCAAATGTTTCAGACTTATGTTTCATTAAGTAGATATACCCATATCTGCTCAAATCATCTGTGAAGGTGAGAAAATAACAATACCCGCCGCGAGCATCAATATTCATTGGACCACATACATCAGTATGTATGATTTCCAACAAATCTATTGCTCGCTCCATTGTTCCGGAGAACGGCGTTTTAGTCATCTTGCCCATGAGGCATGGTTCGCAAGTACCAAGTGATTCATAATCAAGTGATTCCAGAAGTCCATCAGTATGGAGTTTCTTCATGCGCTTTACACCGATATGACCCAAACGGCAGTGCCACAAATAAGTTGCACTATCATTATCAACTCTGCATCTTTTGGCTTCAACATTATGAATATGTGTATTACTACTATCGAGATTCAACACAAATAGACCACTCTTCAAGGGTGCATGACCATAAAAGATATTACTCATATAAATAGAACAACCATTATTCCCGGATTTAAATGAATAACCGTCTCGCATCAAACAATATCCAGATATAATGTTCATGCTTAACGCTGGCACCAAATAACAATTATTCAGGTCTAAAATTAATCCCGAAGGTAGATGTAGAGGTAGCGTGCCGACAGCGATCACATCGACTTTGGAACCATTTCCCACGCGCATCGTCACCTCGTCCTTAGCCAATCTTCGCTCAATCTGTAGTCCCTGTTTTGAGTTGCAAATATTAGCAACAGAACCAGTATCAAATACCCAGGTGCTACTGCGAGCTTTAGTAAGGTACACATCAATAACAAGTATATCACATATACCTTTGTTCACCTTGCCATTCTTCTTATCCGCCAAATACTTGGGGCAGTTCCGCTTCCAGTGACCAGTCCCTTTGCAGTATAAGCACTCAGTTTCAGGCTTAGGTCCAGACTTGGGTTTCTTCTCCTGAGCAGCAACTTGTTTGCTGTTCTTCTTGAAGTTCCCCTTCTTCTTCCCTTTACCCTTTTTCTTGAAACTGGTGGTCTTGTTGACCATCAACACTTGATGCTCCTTCTTGATTTCTACCTCCGCAGGTTTTAGCATCGCGAAGAGCTCGGGAGTTGTCTTATGCATCCCTTGCATGTTATAGTTCATCACAAAGCTCTTGTAGCTTGGTGGCAGTGATTGAAGAATTATGTCAATGACACTATCATCCGGAATATTAACTCCAAGTTGAATCAAGTGATTGTTATACCCAGACATTTTGAGTATATGTTCACTGACAGAACTATTCTCCTCCATCTTGCAGCTGTAGAACTCATTGGAGACTTCATATCTCTCAATCCGGGCATTTGCTTGAAATATTAACTTCAACTCCTGGAACATCTCATATGCTCCATGACGTTCAAAACGTCGTTGAAGTCCCGGTTCTAAGCTGTAAAGCATGGCACACTGAACTATCGAGTAGTCATCAGCTTTACTCTGCCAGACGTTCTTAACGTCATCAGCAGCATCTGCAGCAGGCCTGGCACCCAGCGGTGCTTCCGGGACGTAATTCTTCTGTGCAGCAATGAGGATAATCCTCAAGTTATGGGCCCAGTTCGTGTAATTGCTACCATCATCTTTCAACTTAGCTTTCTCAAGGAACGCATTAAAATTTAACGGAACAACAGCACGGCCATCTATCTACAACAACATAGACAAGAAAAATACTATCAGGTACTAAGTTCATGATAAATTAAAGTTCAATTAATCATATTACTTAAGAACTCCCACTTAGATAGACATCCCTCTAATCATCTAAGTGATTACGTGATCCAAATCAACTAAACCATAACCGATCATCACGTGAAATGGAGTAGTTTTCAATGGTAAACATCACTATGTTGATCATATCTACTATATGATTCACGTTCGACCTTTCGGTCTCAGTGTTCCGAGGCCATATCTGCATATGCTAGGCTCATCAAGTTTAACCCGAGTATTCTGCGTGTGCAAAACTGGCTTGCACCCGTTGTATAAGAACGTTGAGCTTATCACACCCGATCATCATGTGGTGTCTCGGCATGACGAACTTTGGCAACGGTGCATACTCAGGGAGAACACTTGTACCTTGAAATTTTAGCGAGAGATCATCTTATAATGCTACCATCAATAAAAGCAGAATAAGATGCATAAAGGATAAACATCACATGCAATCAATATAAGTGATATGATATGGCCATCATCATCTTGTGCCTTTGATCTCCATCTCCAAAGCACCGTCATGATCACCATCGTCACCGGCGCGACACCTTGATCTCCATCGTAGCATCGTTGTCGTCTCGCCAACTATTGCTTTTACGACTATCGCTACCGCTTAGTGATAAAGTAAAGCAATTACAGGGCGTTTGCATTTCATACAATAAAGCGACAACCATATGGCTCCTTCCAGTTGCCGATAACTCTGTTACAAAACATGATCATCTCATACAATAAAATATAGCATCATGCCTTGACCATATCACATCACAACATGCCCTGCAAAAACAAGTTAGACGTCCTCTAGTTTGTTGTTGCAAGTTTTACATGGCTGCTACGGGCTGAGCAAGAACCATTCTTACCTACGCATCAAAAAACCACAATGATAGTTCGTCAAGTTAGTGCTGTTTTAACCTTCAACAAGGACCGGGCGTAGTCACACTCGGTTCAACTAAAGTTGGAGAAACTAACACCCGCCAGCCACCTGTGTGCAAAGCACGTCGGTTGAACCAGTCTCGTGTAAGCGTACGCATAATGTCGGTCCGGGCCGCTTCATCCAACAATACCGCCGAACCAAAGTATGACATGCTGGTAAGAAGTATGACTTGTATCGCCCATAACTCACTTGTGTTCTACTCATGCATATAGCATCTACGCATAAACCTGGCTCTGATACCACTGTTGGGGAACGTAGTAATTTCAAAAAAATTCCTACGCACACGCAAGATCATGGTGATGCATAGCAACAAGAGGGGAGAGTGTCGTCTATGTACCCTCATAGACTGTAAGCGGAAGCGTTATGACAACGCGGTTGATGTAGTCGTACGTCTTCACGATCGACTGATCCCAGCACCGAAGTTACGGCACCTCCGCGGACTGCACACGTTCAGCTCGGCGACGTCCCATGAACTCACGATCCAGTAGAGCTTCAAGGGAAAGCTTCGTCAGCACGACGGCGTGATGATGGTGTTGATGAAGTTACCGACGCAGGGCTTCGGCTAAGCACCGCTACAATATGACCGAGGTGGATTATGGTGGAGGGGGGCACCGCACACGGCTAAGAGAGATCAATCATCAACTTGTGTGTCTATGGGGTGCCCTTCTGCCCCGTATATAAAGGAGTGGAGGAGGGGGAGGGCCGGCCCTCTCTAGGCGCGCCCAAGGGGGGAGTTCTACTCCCGGTGGGAGTAGGATTCCCCCTTCCCAAGTTGGAGTAGGAGAGGGAAGGAAGGGGAAGGAGGGAGGAAGGACAGGGGGGCCAGCCCCCCTCCCAATTCGGATTGGGCTTGGGGGGGCGCCCCCTCCTTTGCTCCTTTCCCCTCCTTTCCACTATGGCCCAATAAGGTCCCTATACCTTCCGGGGGGTTCCGGTAACCTCCCGGTGCTCCGGTATATTCCCGATCTCACCCGGAACCATTCCGATGTCCAAATATAGTCGTCCAATATATTGATCTTTATGTCTCAACCATTTCGAGACTCCTCGTCATGTCAGTGATCAAATCCGGGACTCCGAACTACCTTCTGTACATCAAAACACATAAACTCATAATACCGATCGTCCCCGAACGTTAAGCGTGCGGACCCTACGGGTTCGAGAACTATGTAGACATGACCGAGATTCATCTCCGGTCAATAACCAATAGAGGAACCTGGATGCTCATATTGGTTCCTACATATTCTACGAAGATCTTTATCGGTCAAACCGCATAACAGCATACGTTGTTCCTTTTGTCATCGGTATGTTACTTGCCCGAGATTCGATCGTCGGTATCTCAATACCTAGCTCAATCTCATTACTGGCAAGTATCTTTACTAGTTCCGTAGTGCATCATCCCGTAACTAACTCACTAGTTACATTGCTTGCAAGGCTTATAGTGATGTGCATTACTGAGAGGGCCCAGAGATACCTCTCCGACAATCGGAGTGACAAATCCTATTCTCGATCTATGCCAACTCAACGAACACCATCGGAGACACCTGTAGAGCACCTTTATAATCACCCAGTTATGTTGTGACGTTTGGTAGCACACAAAGTATTCCTCCGGTATTCGGGAGTTGCATAATCTCATAGTCATAGGAACATGTATAAGTCATGGAGAAAGCAATAGCAGTAAACTTAAACGATCAAGTGCTAAGCTAATGGAATGGGTCAAGTCAATCACATCATTCTCCTAATGATGTGATCCCATTAATCAAATGACAACTCATGTCTATGGCTAGGAAACTCAACCATCTTTGATCAACGAGCTATTCAAGTAGAGGCGTACTAGTGACACTATGTTTGTCTATGTATTCACACATGTATTATGTTTCCGGTTAATACAATTCTAGCATGAATAATTAAAATTTATCATGATATGAGGAAATAAATAATAACTTTATTATTGCCTCTAGGGCATATTTCCTTCACTATGGCCTTAAACAAGCCCCACGTGCGTGGTATGAACACCTTACCGAGTTGTTGCAAGATTGTGGATTTGAAGTTGGGAAAATCGACCCCACTCTTTTTACTAATAAGGTCAAAGGGGAGTTGTTTGTGTGCCAACTATATGTTGATGATATTATCTTTGGTTCTCCTAACAAAGCTTTCAATGAGGAATTTGCCGCTCTCATGACCTCAAAGTTCAAGATGTCTTCGATGGGAGAGTTGAAGTTCTTTCTCGGGTTCGAAGTCAAACAAATAAGAGAAGGAACCTTCATCAACCAAGCCAAATACACTCAAGACATGCTCAAGAGATTCAAGCTAAGTGATGTCAAGCCGGCTTCCACTCCAATGCCCGTCAAATGCCAACTTGACATAGATCCCAATGGTAAAGAGGTGGATCAAAATGTATATCGCTCCATGATTGGCTCCTTGCTTTACCTTTGTGCATCTAGACCAGATATCATGTTGAGTGTGGGAATCTGTGCACGGTTTCAAGCCGCACCTAAGGAAAGCCACTTTGTGGCGGTCAAGCAAATCTTTCGATATTTGGCTCATACCCCAAACTTTGGCTTATGGTACCCAAGAGGTGCAAACTTCACGCTCGTAGGATATTCGGACTTTGATTGGGCGGGAGACAAAGTGGATAGGAAGTCCACTTTTGGAGGGTGCCAATTTCTTGGTTGCCCTTTGGTGAGTTGGTCTTCTAAGAAGCAAAGTTGTGTATCTCTCTCGTCCACCTAAGCGGAGTATGTGGTGGCTGGTAGTTGTTGTGCACAACTTCTATGGATGAGGCAAACTTTAAAGGATTACGGTGTCATTTGTGACAAAGTGCCTCTTTGGTGTGACAATGAAAGTGCCATCAAGATTTCTCTCAACCCGGTGCAACACTTCAAGACGAAGCATATTGAGATTCGGTATCACTTCATCCGGGATCATATTAGGCGAGGGGAGATCAAGCTCAACTATGTCAACACTCATGATAACCTTGCGGATATCTTCATGAAGCCCTTGGATGAAGCAAGATTTCGCGAGTTAAGGCATGAGCTAAATATCATTGATTCGAGCAATGTGGCTTGAACCCTTGCACACCCCACCATACTCATCTTGATGTCTTGTTTAGGTGTAGGCATGGACATAGGGGGAGTGTTGTTCTCTCAATGAACTCTCCCTCCCCCCATTATGCATAAATTGATCAACTATTTCACATTAGCCATTTTGATGGTACTTGTGCTTCAAAGACGAGTTTTGGTCATGGGCCCAAGGATAATTCTTCGCGGTTCCATACCATTTGACTCAAACATAGGTGGCTTCGGCCACCGCCCTCTCTTTGGAGAGGTTGTGTCGCGTGTTTGGTCCTTGTTGTCTCTTGCCTTTCTTTCTTCATGTCGTGCTTGTGTTTGAGTTTCCTCGTGTGCTAGCTCGTTGGTATGTCCGTTTGCGTGAAGGTTGCATTGCAAAGGCTGTTTTCCTCTCTTGTTTGCGAAACGTGCATTTTCTTGGGTCTACGGTACTACCATGGCTTGCCACGGTACTACCGCAGGAGCTGTGCACGGTACTACCGCAACCAGCACGACAGTAAATTTTTACTACCGCTGGACGAGCGGTACTACCGCCCAGCGTGCGGTACTTCAGCCCGGGCGGTACTACCGCGATGACCCGCGGTACTACCGCACAGTCGTGAGTGCGTGGGGGTTATGAGCGGGCAGGGGGAGTTCTAACTCCCCCATAACCATTCATCTCCTTTTCCTCACGTCGTCTCTCTCTCTCCTGCCCAAGAATGGCGCCAGAGGACCTCGCCGGATCTCCGTCTCCGGCCGCTCTCCTCGCATTCCGACCGGTGGGATCGTTCCCCACCTCGACCTCTTGCCATGGAACAAGGTTTCTCCCCAAATCCCTCTCTCTGTGTTTTGTTGTTTTGCGTCTAGGTTTTGGGGAGATACTTTGTGTTCTTGAGATTTTAGGCCAAATCTTTGCAAGAGTAGGATGTAGGAGAGTTGTAGTGCTGTAGAGATGCTATTTCGTATGTTGCTGCTCGGTAGTTTTGATCAACCGTAGTACCGCTCCATTGTCGCGGATGTTCCCAGATCTGATTCATTTCGAATCTAATCCGAGCAGTACTACCGCAACTCCCGTACGGTACTACTGCTCTGGCCGCTTTCGCCTCGTACGGTACTTCCGCTTCTTGGGAGCGGTACTACCGCGCGCGGCGCGGAAGTAAAAATTTACTTCCGCTCTAGGCGCGGTACTACCATGCCATCTCGGCGCGGTACTACCGTGGATAGAGCGGTACTAAAATTTAGTTCCGCTTCATGGAGAAGTACTACCGTTGACCTCAAACCTTCCTCGTGGCAACTACCCAATGTTATTTCTACTTGTTTCCTTTGTTCTGCTGTGGTCTTTGCATTGATCCTTCTCGCTTCTCTTGCGTGTTCTTGTGTTGTGTGTCATAGGTGGTGGCTCCGGTTCCCACGTCCGTCGGTCCAATCCTGTCCGCGACACGAGCTCGAAGCGTCTGCACAACCAAGATGAAGCTCCAGAGGGCTCCAATGCCCCCCAACATAGAACCAAGACCACCGCCACCAAGAACATGGAGCCATCAATGGGCATGGATGAGATACCACTGGCTGAGTTTGTCACTCGAAGGAAGATCATCCCCTATGTGAATCCCCGTGCAAACTTCAGAGGGAATGACTTGTTCTGGACCAAGCAGCAGAATCTTATCTATCTGGATGTGATCAAGGCCAAGAAGAACATCTACGTGGATGTGCACTGGATTGACATTAATCATATGAGGCAGGATAAGCACAGTGACTATTTTGGTGAGGCTTTGGACCTGGTGGAGCAGTTTGGCATTGAGGACGTGATCTCTTTCCACCTGGACTTTGACCCTGAGATTGTGGCACAGTTCTTTGCTTCAGTCCACTTCCATACTGATGAGGAACGGACCCTGACCTGGATGTCCAATGGACAATGGATGACTGCTAAGTGGAAGGACTTCATGGATTTGCTTCAGGTTCCTGATGAGGGGATCAACACGCCCGTTGGTGTTCGCCCTCATGCAAACCCCAAGTCAGCCAACAAGAACAAGCTTAAGCCCTACTATGTTGAGAAGATGCTTCCTAGTGGCAAGAAGGCATGGGTGCTGAACTCATTCCATGACATCATGCATCGGATCTTCCGCAACTCCCTCTTTCCGCGCATTGGTGACAAGGATAAGGTGCATGCCTATCTCGTGGATATGATGCTCATTTGTGAGGAGGCACGTCATGCTCAGACGCAACCACTTGATGTCTCACATATCATGTGGTGTGAGCTCCGGTTTGCCGTGTTCACCCGTAAGGTTCCCATCTATGGACCTTACCTGTTTCTCTTGATCACGAAGACTTGGGAGAAGCTCTATCCCGATGATGAGTTTGTTGCCCCCGACTGGATTCGTCATGAGCCCGTCAAGCTCCGCATCAAGAGCCAATGGGCTAACACCACTACCCGTGGCGAGGCTGCGGCTGCTAAGATGGATGTGGATGAGGATGAGATCGAGGAGGAGGAAGTGGATGAGGACAGCTCTGCTGGATACACTCGTCCCTCTACTGAGCCCACTTGGGCTAAGAAGCTGAAGAATAAGATGAAGGCTCTATTTTGTATGCAGGCCAAGGGGAAGTACATGTCACTTGTTGCTCAGAAGGAGAGTCGCCGTCGCGACAAGAGGATCTTGAGGACGTTTGGCGAGGAGATATCCAGCGGGTCCGAGAAGCACATCATGCCAGAGGCAGAATGGATGACGAAGCAGGGCTACCAGTGGACTGAATCTGAGGAGGAGCCCATCCCCGCTGCCGAGTCCGATGAGGAGCATGACGAGTGATTGCTTCAGCTTGAGCCACCACTTGTGTCGTAGGTATCCTCTCTACCTTTTTGGTGTCTCGATGCCAAAGGGGGAGAGAGTGTAGGATTTGCGAGTCATGTGTCATGTTTCGTTTGTCGTGTTGGTTCGCTTTGTCGCTTTGCTTTCTTTCAGTTGGACCTCGTTTGCTTTGGTTTGATTTGTGCTTGTGAGACCAGGGTCTCTTTCATATGGTGTAAGACATATGCACTCTAGCGTACCTTATTGTCTTTCGTACTTAGTAGCCCATGAGCCTATGCTATCTTGTGCCCTTTACTTTATGCTCATAGTTATTGTCTTGCCTCCTTGCTTAGTGTTAGCTATATTGTTGCAAGATATGCCTTGTCTATAAAATACAGGGGGACTGTTGATCCTAGTATGTGTGCCGTGCAGTCCAAAGCATTTCTCTAGAAATCACACATCTAGGGGGAGCCCGTCTATATTTTATAGATGTGGGGCTTGCCTATGTTCTATTTTATATCCGTATGTGCAAATCCTGTATTGTCATCAATCCACCAAAAAGGGGGAGATTGTAAGGGCATATTTATCCCTTAGTTGTTTTGGTGATTGATGACAATGCATTTGTGGACTAATCGTGTGCATTGAGCATTTCAGACATATCATGACTAGGCACAAGACGATTTGGTGCCCCTCAAAGACTATTGAAGACGGCGTTTCTCTACGTTTCTTTTCGGTGGATTTGAGTCGTAGGAAAGTGCTACCTCTTGAGACTGCGTTGGTTTTCTCTTGAAGAGGAAAGGTTGATGCAGTAAAGCTCCGACTTCATCACATAACGGTTCACCATACGTGCATGCTACGGGAATCACAAACTTTAACACAAGTATTTCTCAAATTCAAAACTACTCAACTAGCATGACTCTAATATCATCATCTCCATATCTCAAAACAATTATCAAGTATCAAACTTCTCATAGTATTCAACACACTCATAAGATTTTTTTACTAATCTTGAATGCCTATCATAATTAAAGCAAATTACCACGCTGTTTTGTAGGACTCTCAAAATAATCTAAGTGAAGCATGAGAGAACAATAGTTTCTATAAAACAAAACCACCACCGCGCTCTAAAAGATATAAGTGAAGCACTAGAGCAAAAACTATATAACTCAAAAGATATAAGTGAAGCACATAGAGTGTTCTAACAATTTCCGAATCATGTGTGTCTCTCTCAAAAGGTGTGTACAGCAAGGATTATTGTGGCAAACTAACAAATAAAGACATAAATAATACAAGACGCTCCAAGCAAAACACATATCATGTGGTGAATAAAAATATAGCTCCAAGTAAAGTTACCGATGGAAGTAGACAAAAGAGGGGATGCCTTCCAGGGCATCCCCAAGCTTTGGCTTTTAGGTGTCCTTAGATTATGTTGGGGTGCCATGGGCATCCCCAAGCTTAGGCACTTGCCACTCCTTGTTCCATAATCCATCAAGTCTTTCACCCAAAACTTGAAAACTTCACAACACAAAACTCAGCAGAAAATCTCGTGAGCTCCGTTAGCGAAAGAAAACAAAACACCACTTCAAGTTACTGTAATGAACTCATTCTTTATTTATATTGGTGTTAAACCTACTGTATTCCAACTTCTCTATGGTTTATAAACTATTTTACTAGCCATAGATTCATCAAAATAAGCAAACAACACGCGAAAAACAGAATCTGTCAAAAACAGAATAGTCTGTAGTAATCTGTAAGTAACGCAAACTTCTGGAACTCCAAAAATTCAGCCAAAATATCAAGACCTATACAATTTGTTTATTGATCAGCAGCAATTGGAATCAATATTTTATCGCGTTCTGGTGATTTTTAACAATTATTTTTGTGAACAGAAAGTTTCTGGAATTTTCAGCAAGATCAAAACTATCATCCAAGAAGATCCTATATGTTAAACTTGGCACAAACACTAATTTAAACATAAAAACACATCTAACCAGAGGCTAGATCAAATATTTATTCCTAAACAGAAGCAAAAAGCAAAAAAAAACTAAAAATAAAATTGGGTTGCATCCCAACAAGCGCTATCGTTTAACGCCCCTAGATAGGCATAATAGCAAGGATAGATCTAGGTATTGCCATAATAATAAGATAGATCATTAAAACTCATTTCATATTCTCTACATTCAGCAGCAAGTTTTCTTTGAGGCAAACAAATGTAATCAAAAGGGCTAAATTTAATGGGACAAAAGTCCCCAAGATCAACTTTAGGAGGTATAGGTTCCTCCTTCGGCCCTTCGTATTGCACAACCAATTCATCATTATAAGCATTCTTTTGACAGAACTTTGTGAGCCTATACTCGAGAGAATATCCTAGCTCATTATTTCGAATAGCCAAATCATTATTAAGTTCAGAAATTCTATCAACTAGAACATTGGTAGGAACCCTTTTTCTAAGATTTTCATTGAAAGCAACATAGTCTAGAGATTAAAAACACATTATTTCTTCTTGATCAAAGAGGATAGCCTCTATGGGAGGACGGCCAGCTTCCACCCTATAATGCGCAAAGATTTCTTGGCCTCTTTTATTATAAATCTAAACTCATGAGCCAAAAAGATAGTAGCAGCATGCTTGACAGAAGAATGCTCAATATTAGAAAATTCTAGGAAAATCCTTTGTATGCAAGGATGCATGTGCATAAATTGTCTTTCAAGTTCAACTACAAGCATGGCGATAGCGTCCGCAAGACTACTAGTTCTATGAAGAATAGAACTACCCATAGAAGGCAAAGCACCGGCACAAGTAAAGAAATCTTGGATAACTCCTTTTCCAATAATATTACCACTACCAATTCGGAAATTTTTTGTATGTAAGACAGGGGGTTCTTCAGCAGGAGCATCAGAATTTTCCATGATATTATTATTTTCCATATCGACAATAATTTCCCCAATTTCAGACATAACGGCAGAAAGTGCAAGGGGCAAAAAGGAAAGAGGAAGGCGAACAGAAAAGAGAGGGCGAATAAAACGGCAAGGGTGAAGTGGTGGAGAGGAAAACGAGAGGCAAATGGCAAATAATGTAATGCGGGAGATAAGGGTTTGTGATGGGTACTTGGTATGTTGAATTTTGCGTAGACTCCCTGGCAACGGCGCCAGAAATCCTTCTTGCTACCTCTTGAGCACTGCGTTGGTTTTCCCTTGAAGAGGAAAGGGTGATGCAGTAAAGCAGCGTAAGTATTTCCCTCAGTTTTTGAGAACCAAGGTATCAATCCAGTAGGAGGCCATGCACGAGTCCCTCGCACCTACACAAACAAATAAAATCCTCGCAACCAACGCAATAAAGGGGTTGTCAATCCCTTCACGGTCACTTACGAAAGTGAGACCTCATAGATATGGTAAGATAATATTTTTGGTATTTTTATGATAAAGATGCAAAGTAAACAAAGCAAAATAAAACGGCGCCAGAAATAGCTTGTTGACGGGAGATTAAATATGATGGAAAATAGACCCGGGGGCCATAGGTTTCACTAGTGGCTTCTCTCGAGAGCATAAGTATTACGGTGGGTAAACAAATTACTGTTGAGCAATTGACAGAATTGAGCATAATTATGAGAATATCTAGGTATGATCATGTATATAGGCATGACGTCTGCGACAAGTAGACCGACTCCTGCCTGCATCTACTACTATTACTCCACACATCGACCGCTATCCAGCATGCATCTAGAGTATTAAGTTCAAAAGAAGAGAGTAACGCTTTAAGTAAGGTGACATGATGTAGAGGGATAAACTCATGCAATATGATATAAACCCCATCTTGTTATCCTCGATGGCAACAATACAATACATGCCTTGCTGCCCCTACTGTCACTGGGAAAGGACACCGCAAGATTGAACCCAAAGCTAAGCACTTCTCCCATTGCAAGAAAGATCAATCTAGTAGGCCAAACCAAACTGATAATTCGAAGAGACTTGCAAAGATAACCAATCATACATAAAAGAATTCAGAGAAGATTCAAACATTGTTCATGGATAAACTTGATCATAAACCCACAATTCATCGGTCTCAACAAACGCACCGCAAAAGAAGATTACATCGAATAGATCTCCATGAGAATCGTGGAGAACTTTGTATTGAGATCCAAAGAGAGAGAAGAAGCCATCTAGCTAATAACTATGGACCCGAAGGTCTGAGGTAAACTACTCACACATCATCGGAGAGGCTATGGTGTTGATGTAGAAGCCCTTCATGATCAATGCCCCCTCTGGCGGAGCTCCGGAAAAGGCCCCAAGATGGGATCTCACGGGTACAGAAGGTTGCGGCGGTGGAATTAGGTTTTTGGCTCCGTATCTGGTAGTTTGGGGGTATGTAGGTATATATAGGAGGAAGAAGTACGTCGGTGGAGCAACGTTGGCCCCACGAGGGTGGAGGGCGCGCCCGGGGGGTAGGCGTGCCCTCCTACCTCGTGCCCTGCTGGTTGCTTTCTTGACGTAGGGTCCAAGTCCTCTGGATCACGTTCGTTCCAAAAATCACGTTCCCGAAGGTTTCATTCCGTTTGGACTCCGTTTGATATTCTTTTTCTGCGAAACTCTGAAATAGGCAAAAAAACAGCAATTCTGGGTTGGGCCTCCGGTTAATAGGTTAGTCCCAAAAATAATATGGAAGTGTATAATAAAGCCCATTAATGTCCAAAATAGAATATAATATAGCATGGAACAATCAAAAATTATAGATACGTGATACGTCTCCGTCGTATCTATAATTTTTGATTGTTCCATGCCAATATTATGCAACTTTCATATACTTTTTGGCAACTTTTTATACTATTTTTGGGACTAACATATTGATCCAGTGCCCTGTGGCAGTTCCTGTCTGTTGCATGTTTTATGTTTCGCAGAATATCCATATCAAACGGAATCCAAACGGGATAAAAACGGACGGAGCTTATTTTTCGAATATTTGGAATATCTGGGAGAAAGGTCAACGCGAAGCGGTGTCCGAGGTGGGCACGAGGCAGGGGGCACGCCCCACCCTCCTGGGCGCGCCCCTGACCCTCGTGGTCCACCTGTAAGGCAGTTGATGCCCTTCTTCGGCCGCAAGAAAGCTAATTTTTGGTAAAAAAATCATGGCAAAGGTTTCAGTCCAATCGGAGTTACGGATCTCCATATATATACGAAACGGTGAAAGAGCAGCAGAACGGAACGCAGAAACAGAGAAACAGATCCAATCTCGGAGGGGCTCTCGCCCCTCCCACGCCATGGAGGCCAAGGACCAGAGGGGAAACCCTTCTCCCATCTAGGGAGGAGGTCAAGGAAGAAGAAGACGAAGGGGCCCGCTCTCCCCTTCTCTTCCGGTGGCGCCGGAACGCTGGGCCATCATCATCACCGCAATCTTCACCAACAACTTCACCGCCATCATCACCAACTCTTCCCCCCTCTATGCAGCGGTGTAACCTCTCTCTTACCCGCTCTAATCTCTACTTAAACATGGTGCTCAACGCTATATATTATTTCCCAATGATGTATGGCTATCCTATGATGTTTGAGTAGATCTGTTTTGTCCTATGGGTTATTCGATGATCAAGATTGGTTTGAGTTGCATGTTCTATTATTGGTGTTGTCCTATGGTGCTCTCCGTATCGCGCAAGCGTGAGGGATTCCCGTTGTAGGGTTTGCAATATGTTCATGATTTGCTTATGGTGGGTGGCATGAGTGACAGAAGCACAGACCCGAGTAAGTAGGTTGTTTGCGTATGGGATAAAGAGGACTTGATGCTTTAATGCTATGGTTGGGTTTTACCTTAATGATCTTTAGTAGTTGCGGATGCTTGCTAGAGTTCCAATCATAAGTGCATATGATCCAAGTAGAGAAAGTATGTTAGCTTATGCCTCTCCCTCAAATAAAATTGCAATAATGATTACCGGTCTAGTTATCGATTGCCTAGGGACAAATAACTTTCTCGTAACAAAAAGCTCTCTACTAAAACTAAGTTAGTTGTGCCTTTATCTAAACAGCCCCTAGCTTTTATTTACTCGCTCTTTATTATCTTGCAAACCTATCCAACAACACCTACAAAGTACTTCTAGTTTCATACTTGTTTCCGGTAAAGCGAACTTCAAGTGTGCGTAGAGTTGTATCGGTGGTCGATAGAAATTGAGGGAATATTTGTTCTACCTTTAGCTCCTCGTTGGGTTCGACACTCTTACTTATCGAAAGAGGCTACAATTGATCCCCTATACTTGTGGGTTATCAATACGTTGGAGACGTATCAGAAAGCCATAGTATTAAGAGGGGGTCCGCGTTGGAAAGGTTTGGGTGGAATTAACACGTACACGTTTGTTCCTTTTTGCACCTCCTTTCCTTTGGCTCTTTGGGGCATCCTCCGTGTGAAAGTGCGTTAAGTCGACTAGAGGGGGGTGAATAGGCGATTTTTTATGAATTCTTCACTGAGGAATTTTAGGGTGAGGAAATTCCTAAGCGAAGAACTACTTGCAGCGGAATAAGTACTCAGATGCAACCATAACAGAACATACGCATGGTCATCATGATGAAATGAAAACAAGCACAGAGTACAGAAAGCGTAAACACAGGATCAGCATGAAGAGGACAAACAGACTAAAGAAATTGAACTGAGGAAATTGAGAAAGTCTTCAGTCAAAGTCTTCAAACAGATATGAACAAGTACACAACACAGTAATGAGGAAATGAAAGAGTTGAGGAAATAGAACCAGTTGGCTTGGTGAAGACTATGATTTGGTACACCAGTTCCAACTGCTGTGACAGTTGTACATCTGGTTGGAGCGGCTAGGTATTTAAATATGAGGACACACAGTCCCGGACACACAGTCCTCACCGTATTCTCCTTGAGCTAAGGTCACACAGACCTCGCCCAATCACTCGTGGTAAGTCTTCAGGTGACTTCCAAACCTTCACAAACTCGGTCACTCGGCGATCCACAATTTCCTCTTGGATGCTCTAGACCATGACGCCTAACCGTCTAGAAGATGCACAGTCTTCAAAGGTAACAAGCGTCGGATCCACGCAGGATCAATCAATTCAGTGATGCTCAATCACTTTGGGTTTGTAGGTGTCTGGGTTGGGGTTTTCCTCACTTGATGATTTTCGCTCAAAGTCCTCGGAGGATGGGATGCTCTCAAATGACAAGTGTCAGTTTCTCTCGGAGCAGCCAACCAGCTAGTGGTTGTAGGGGGTGGCTATTTATAGCCTAGGGAGCAGCCCGACATGATAAGACATAAATGCCCTTCAATGATATGACCGTTAGGTGGGTAGATATTTTGGGACACCTGGCGCGTAGCACAGCAACGGTCAGAAAGTTGACTATCAAATTCCTCAGGGCTATCATGTTCCTCACTTGTAGGCAATCCGCACTGGCGAATTCATAACTCCTCAGTCAGAACAAATTCCTCAGAGACCAGAAGAACTTCGTCTCTGTCACTAAAGAAATTGACGGAACTGCATGAGATTTCCAATGGCTTCACTCAAAGGGATTGGTAGGTGTAGGATTTTGAGATGAGCATCACTTGGAAAATCTTCCTTAGTATTTCCTCGACCCCCTTTAACAGTACGGTGTTTCCTATGACTCAAGAAAGAGAAAATGAAACTACGAAAACAAAAGTCTTCACGCTTCATGTTCCTCGTATGAATACCAAGTCTTCATGGTAACCCAATTTCTTCACTTTCAAAGTCTTCAGAAGTCCAAAGTCTTCAGTCGAAGACATTCATTTTTAGGGGTCGACTTTCTGTGTAAATATCAAACTCCTCATAGACTTATAGACCTGTGTACACTCACAAACGCATCAGTCCCTTAACCTATAAGTCTTCAATACACCAAAATCACTAAGGGGCACTAGATGCATTTACAATCTCCCCCTTTTTGGTGATTGATGAAAATATAGGTTAAGTTTTCAACGGGTATGGAACATATGAAGTGTAAATACTAATATTGAGGAATTTGATTGCAAGATATAGAAGAACCCCCCTGAAGATGTGCATAGTGAGGAATTTGCTTTTGAAGCAATGCACACTTGGAGAATAGAATCATGGGGATCTCCCCCTATATCTTGTAAGTCATACACGCATTTAACATATAATATGAAGGATTTGAAATGCATGATGAAATATGGTGACTGATGTAATTCAGCATGCGTGCATTAACATATATGAGGAATAAGCATGCAGAAGAATGCAGCAAATGTATCAGACCACCATCGGGTTTAAGTTTACAACTCGATCCAGCAAGGTCTTCAAAAGAACGAGAGTTGTAACTTAGCAAAAAAACGCCCATATATGTAGACCCGCTTGAAGACTAACTCAAATTTCTCCCCCTTTGTCATCGAATGACCAAAAGGATCGAAAAATGACGACTAACGCCCCTGAAGATATCATGTTGATGAAAGAGCGCCAGCGTTGTTGGGGTCGGTTGTTGTAGTAGGGCCTGCCGCAGTGTCGTCCAAATCTTCATGCTCATCCGTGTCGCGTGATGAAGAATATGAGCTGGCCACCAAGGAGGGAACTTTGACTTTCTTGAATTTCTTCGCTGGTGGCTGAGACCAGTCAAAGTCCTGCTTGAGACCCATTTGCTTCAGATCTTCTTCACCATAAAGATGTGACAGAACAGCCCAGGTGTGACCGAAGACTTCATGGAGGTACTAATGGTTTTTCTTCACTGCATTGTGTGTAGCAGTCATGTTGTGAAGAATTGAACCAAACTGACGCTTAACCCATTTGTGGTTGCGATTGACCTTCTGGTGAAGACTGAGGAGAAGCTCACGATCAGTCATCACCCTTGGAGCTGTGCCTTGAGGATTTTGCTTTGAAGCATTTGCGGCAGAGTCATGAGTGGCAGAGTCATCATTGGTGGAGTAAGATGCAGCTTTGCAGAACTGACCATCCAATGGACGAATGCCTTCATCAATAACAGCAGTGGCCTTGCCCTTTTCATCAGCTGAGGAAAATGTTCGTTTGAGGACTTCAATGGGGGGCAAGTAGTTGAGATGATTCTGAAAGTCAGCCTTGTAGTTGAGTGAAGACCTTGTTTGAGGAATCTCATAATCCAAGGAGCATAAGGCTTCAACTCAAATGGAGATAATGCAACATTGGCTAGAGTCCTCATGAAGAAATCATGGTAGTTGACAGGAATGCCATGAATGATGTTGAAAAGCAGATTCTTCATGATGCCAACGACCTCTTCATCATTCGAGTCGTGGCCTTTGATTGGACTCAATGTGTTCGTCAGAATGCGATAGACAGTCCGAGGCACATAATGCAATTCCTTCACGAGGAATTTTGTCCTTGGGGCTTGACTGGGCTTCAGCGGATTCATCAACACTTGCATATAGTGATTTGTAAGCTCAGGTTCATGGTATATACGACGAGCACCTTCAAGGGGAGGACTGACAGGCAGGGCATGAAGCAATTCAGTGGCCGGTGCTTTGAAGTGAGTATTTTCTGTCATCCAGTCCAACACCCAAGAGTTCACATCTATAGCATTTCCTGTGATGTGCAGCGTTGCATAGAACTGAAGAATTAGCTCTTCATTCCAATCAACAATATCAGTGCAAAAGTTGAGCAGTCCAGCGTCATGAAGAACACTGAGGACTGGCATGAAGCAAGGCAGTGATTCCATGTCCACGTGAGGAATATGCTCATGGTCGAAGACTTTTTCTTTGTTGAAGAGCAGCGAAGAATAGAAGTTGGCTTGGTTGGCAGTCCAGAAACGCTTCCTTCTAAGACAAGCAGAGTCATATGGGTTGTACTCCATGAAGAACACGTCCTCATGGAAGAAGTCATCAGCCTTGAAATTTTTCTTCCTGGAGAAAGGATCCTTTGGATTGGGCTGAGGAGTGTCAGTCAATTGCATCACAACCGCTGCAATCACAATCTCTGGATCCACAGGTCGAGGAATCTCAGTTTCTTCTTCAGTGGCAGCCTGGGTCTTCAATTCTTCAGCAGCAATTTCATCAGCACTAGTGGCTGGAATCTCTTCATGAATAGACGGAGTGTGGTGAGGTTCTTTAGAGCCCATTTGAACTTCAGTATGCACTGGGACTGAGGAATTTGTTGCAAAGGAGTGAACAAAGGAGAATTGGGGTGCTGACTTTCCCAAAAGTCAGCATTCATCACTGGTGTTGTGCTCCCAATGTCCACATCCTCATCTTCTTCACTTAGTTCTTCAATGCCCGCCTCTTCAGCTGTGAACTGAGGCATGGGCGATGAGACAACTGGGGTTGAAGGGATTGTATCCACTTCAATTTCTTCATCCAACTGCTCTGAAGTAGGAGCAGAAGGAACATCTTCATCAGATCCACTAGGGATCGCATAGTCTTCACCAAAGGGAACGAGTTCCTTTGATGGCATGCATGAGACTAGAACAACATCAATTGGATTCTCAAAAGAGCTCAACAGCAGCAGCAGAATCTTCATTGAATTTCTTCACTACTTCTTTTGCCACTTTGGCCAGCTTAGCTTGACGCTTAGCCCATTCCTTCGGAAATTCTTCACCTCTTCTGATGCTAGAGGGATCAGCAACTTAGCCAGATGCCAATGGAGGTCTTGGGCATGGAGGGTGTACAGCGAATTTCTTCATGTACTTGGGTGTAACGTAGCGATATTCCCTCCATTCTCTGGCCCATCTCCTCTCTATCCTCTGAATGCACACCTTGCGCTCATTCTTGGTCTCCTTGCCATGTTTGGCCTCATCAGGAGTGCAATATTCATCATATATATCCTCAGGGATTTCAAACGTTGTGTTGACTTCCAATTTCTTTCCTCCCTTCTGAGGTTTCTTGCCGTCAGCCATTTTCTTCAACTGAGGAATCTGAACAATAGAGTTCTCTGAAGAGGTGTGCAACTTTTCTTCGAGGAACGCTGCAAATGAGTTAAGTTGATGAGAACCTAGAGATTCAGCAGCGAACATGTGTACCTGTGAACATAATATAGTTGCGAAGAATTTGGAGAGGTCATATGCGTTCTCAGAAGTTTTTGCAAATAGAGCAAGTTTGAGAAATTTGACCATATGAGTCTTGAGGAATTTCACTAAGCGTTCTTTGACTTATGGTTCCAGAGTTGTATAGATTGAAAATCCACACAATTGAGGAATCTTGAACAAAAATGTTGCTTAGGGAAACAGATCAAGAACAGATGTTGTGTGAGGTGTTTGGTGTGTGAAGATTTGAAGAATAAACACCTTTTGAAGATTTTGTAGAAAACATCAGAATTAACAAAGGAAGTAAAAGCAACTTTTAATTACCCTTGACGAAGAACACGACGAACTGTTGGGTGTAGATTTAGAAATTCGTCAGTTCGGATCTTCCACGCCCTAACTTGGCAGAGGAAGACAACTACGGCGGCGGCAGAGTGAAGAAATCCGCGGCCGGCGCGAGTACGATGGCGACGAGGTCGAGGAAGCGAAGCTCTTCCTCACCGGCGACAATGGAAGTAGCGGCGGCGCTAGGTTTTGAGAGCTCGAGCAAGGGAGCGAGGTCGAGCGGAGTAAAAACAAAGTGAGGAAGGGAGGGGGTATTTATAGCCGAAGTGAAAAACTGCTCGCCCGAGGAAATTGGACGAACGTGCCCCTGACACTTCTCATTCGCGTGACATGTGTCACCCACGTACTGAGAGGTGGCGATCGTGTGAGATCGTGGGTGAATAGATAAGTCCATCGTGGAATGTGGAACGGTTTGAGAGGCAAAAGCTGAAAATTCAGGTAAGATAAATTTTAAAGTTTCGTTCGCAAATTCTTTAGTTGTCAAGGACACAGTGAAGATTTTGAATGAGTTTCAAATAGAACGCACATGAAGAATTTGTGAATAGACTGGGTTGAGTTTAGCATAGAGGGGGAAGGGTCCGATCACATTCACTTAGTAGAAAAAGCAACTTGAAGAAATAGCAATAAGTAAATGCTGTAGAGGACATAAACATATATATATATATATATATATATATATATATATATATATATATATATATATATATATATATATATATATAGCCAATGAAGAACAAAAACGGAAAGAGTGAAGACATCTAAAAGTTGAAGAAATTGATCAACTGAGGAATTTCAAAAATGAAGAAAAACTCAATTTGAAGATTTTCAACTTTTGGTGGTGGGGTAACCCACCGTATAAGAATGATGATTTTAGACACCGCGTACAATTTTCGTAGGGTTCTAAGAATCAAATTCTTCATTAATTTCTTCACACTTAGAGTGTTAGTCTTCATTGATTGAAGAAAAACGTTTCTTCGTGTGTTGCAATTCTAAGTCATCAATTTTGCATAAGTGTTAGGATGTGTGTCCTTTTCAAAGAACATTTGAAGATTCTAGGATATTTAGCTCACACCACAACTTGCTAAATCTCTTCTCATCCAAGGGCTTTGTGAAGAGATCGGCTAGCTGTTCTTCAGTCTTCACATGCTCAATAGAGATGTTGCCCTTCAACACATGATCACGAAGAAAATGATGACGAATCTGAATGTGCTTTGTCTTCGAGTGTTGAACTGGGTTATGAGCCATCTTGATGGCACTCTCATTGTCACAGTAGAGAGGCACATTCTTCATGTTGACGCCATAGTACTTGAGGGTTTGCTTCATCCATAGCAATTGAGCACAGCAAGAACCAGCAGCAATGTACTCAGCTTCAGCAGTAGACAGTGATACGCAGTTCTGTTTCTTCGAGGACCAACAGACCAAGGATCGTCCAAGGAAATGGCATGTCCTGATGTTGACTTGCGGTCCACACGATCACCAGCATAGTCAGAGTCTGAATATCCAATGAGATCAAAAGCCGAGCCCTTGGGATACCATAATCCAAGTGTTGGTGTGTGAGCTAGATATCAAAGAATATGCTTCACAGCCTTATGGTGTGATTCCTTCGGTGTAGCTTGAAATCGGGCGCACATGCAAACACTAAGCATAATATGTGGCCTAGATGCACATAAATACAATAAAGAACCAATCATGGAGCGGTATACCTTTTTATCGAAGTCAATACCATTTTCATCAGTGCATAGATGGCCATTTGTGGGCATAGGGATTTTGATGCCTTTGTAGTCTTGCATGCCGATTTCCTCAGTACATCCTTGAGGTATTTCTCCTGAGATATGAATATGCCATTGCGTTGTTGATTAATTTGAAGACCTAAGAAGAATTTCAATTCTCCCATCATAGACATTTGATATTCTTCACTAATCATATAGGCAAATTCATCACTGTAACGTTGGTCAGTACAGCCAAAGAATAATATCATCAACATATATTTGGCACACAAACAATTCACCATCATAAGATTTAGTGAAAATAGTTGGGTCAAGTGAACCGGGTTTGAAGCCTTTCTTCATGAGGAATTCCTTCAAAGTATCATACCACGCCCGAGGGGCCTGCTTGAGGCCATAGAAGGCCTTATTGAGTCTGAAGACTTTGTCAGGATGCTTTGGATCTTCAAAACCTGGGGGTTGAGCAACATATACTTCTTCCTCAAGCTTACCATTGAGGAATGCACTTTTCACATCCATTTGATATAAGATGATGTCATGATGGTTAGCATAAGCAAGTAATATGCGAATAGCCTCAAGTCTAGGAACAGGTGCAAAAGTTTCATCGAAATCAATTCCTTCAACCTGCGTGTAGCCTTGAGCTACAAGCCGTGCCTTATTCCTCACCACAAGGCCATTTTCATCTTGCTTGTTGCGGTAGATCCATTTTGTGCCAATGATATTGTGCTTGCGAGGATCCAGACGTTTGACCAGTTCCCAAATGTTGTTGAGCTCGAATTGATCTAATTCCTCCTGCATAGCTTGAATCCACTCAGGCTCCAGAAACGCATCATCTACTTTAGTGGGCTCTGTGATAGAGACGAAAGCAAAGTGCCCACAAAAGTTAGACAAATGTGAAGCTTTTGAGCGTGTGAGAGGACCTGGTGCGTTGATGTCGCTGATGATTTTCTCAATTTGCACTTCGTTTGCGACGCGAGGATGAGTGGGTTGTCGTCGAGCAATTGAATCATCATTTTCTTCAGCACCATTTTCCTCATGTGCATCAGCGAGATGTTCTTCACGTTCTGGAATGACTTCTTCAGCAGATTCTTTGGTAGGAATGACATCCTCAGTAGCCTTGAACTTGATGGATTCCTGAGGTGACTGTTCATCTAGCACAGGAGGTAGGTGCTCTCTTTGCGAGCCATTAGTTTCATCGAACCGCACATCTACAGTTTCAACAACCTTGTGGTGAATGTTGTTGAAGACTCTGTAGGTGTGCGGGTCCTTTCCGTAACCAAGCATAAAACCTTCATGTGCTTTAGGTGCAAATTTAGAATTGTGATGAGGATCTCTAATCCAACATTTAGCACCGAAGACTTTGAAATAACTCACATTGGGTTTCTTGTCAGTGAGGAGTTCGTATGCAGTCTTCTTGAAGAATTTGTGAAGATATACCCTGTTGATGATGTGGCACGCAGTATCAATTGCCTCAATCCAGAAAATGACGAGGCGTCTTGTATTCATCAAGAATAGTGCGAGCCATCTCAACAAGAGTCCTGTTCTTGCGCTCCACGACGCCATTCTGCTGAGGAGTATAAGGAGCAAATAACTCATGAGTAATACCAAGTTCATCAAGATAGTCATCAAGACCAGTATTCTTGAACTCAGTTCCATTGTGACTTCTGATGTGCTTGATCTTCACACCAAAGTTGGTTGAAGCCCTCGAGGAAAATCGTTTGAAGACTTCCTGCACTTCACGTTTGTAAGTAACAATATGCACCCATGTGTAACGAGAGTAATCATCAACAATAACAAAGCCATATAGAGATGCTTCATTAGTCAATGCAGTGTAATGGTTAGGACCAAAGAGATCCATGTGAAGCAATTCAAATGGTCGAGTGCTAGTCATGATAGTCTTCGCTGGATGCTTGGCCTTGGTCATCTTTCCAGCTTCACAGGCTCTGCACAAGTGATCCTTGAGGAATTTGACATTCTCAATGCCAAAGACATGCTTCATCTTCACGAGCATGTGCAAGTTCCTCATGCCAGCATGACCTAGTTGCCGATGCCATAGCCAGCCTTCTGAAGCTTTTGCAAGTAAACATATAGCTGGTTGTGGTCCTGTAGAGAAATCAACAATATACAGATCTCCTCTCCTAAAGCCTTTGAAGACTTTGGAATTGTCAGCTTCCATGATCACAACGCAACGATACTTGCCAAAGATAACAACCATATCAAGATCACAAAGCATTGAGGCTGACATGAGGTTGTATCCTAAGGATTCGACAAGCATGACTTTGTCCATGCGTCGATCCTTTGAGATCGCAACCTTACCTAGACCCAATACCTTGCTTTTGCCTTTGTCAGCAAAGATGATATGCTTCATATGCGATGGAGATAAGGGAACATCCATCAATAGATTCTTGTCACCAGTCATGTGATTCGTACATCCACTATCAAGGACCCACTCAGTGGCTTTGGGTAGATCATCCTGCAGATGAATTAGTGCAACTTACGAACTCATATACTTCATCAGTGAAGAATATGACATCAATTTCATCAGATCAATTTCATCAAGCAATAGAACAGATAAAGCAGTATGAGGACGTGAGAAATGAGGGTTCATTTCTTCATGATTAGCCCGCGTCCTTTCAGGCAATTTTCAGGTCTCCAACAAATTCTTCAGACGTTTAAGCACGTCTGGAGACCTAACCCTGCATCAGAGATTAGTTCTTTTTCTTCACCACACACATCTGAAGGGGTGGCAAAGAGTTCATCATTCTGCGAGCTCCATAAGAGAAAGGTGGCATAGAAGCCAGCCCACTTCGTTTCTCATAAGAGGAGTTAGGGTAAGCATATGAGTAAGCAGAGAAATTCTTCTAGGACTTATGAACATAATGGTTAGAAGAATAATGCTCATATTCATAGCCCTTAGTTCTTCCCTGCGAAAAGGAAGTGTTAGCACGATGACGTTCATATGAGGACCTTGATCCTTTTGAGGAATTTGATCCACGTGAGGAATTTGGTCCGTATGAGGACTTGGATCCATATGAAGAATTTGGTCCATATGAAGAATTTGATCTGGGGTTCCTATTCTTCACCGGTGGAGTCATGATGACATTCACCTGAAGACTTTCAAGGCACCTTTTGGGAACCCAGATTTTCTTCATAGGGGAACCGTTCCTGCAGTTAGTGCCAACATATCTAGCAAATACTTCACCATTCTGATTTTTGAACAGTTTATAGTTGGAGTCAAATGACTCATCAGAAGAATGAGGAGATTCACATGTAAAGCCAGATAAAGTAGATGGATCTACTGGAGGTCCCTTTGCAGCAACCCATGAGGTTTTGGGGTACTACTCAGGCTTCCAGTATGTTCCATCAGCATTGAGTTTCCTCTCAAAGGCAATACCCTCTTTCCTAGGATTCCTGTTGAGGATCTGCTTTTTAAGCACATCACAAAGAGCCTGATGCCCTCTGAGGCTTTTGTACATGCCTGTCATATACAATTCCTTCAACCCTGCATCGTCAGTGATACTAGCAATATCCTCAGATGAGGAATTAGTGATAGCAGAGATAGGTGAAGGATTTGTAGCAGTAGATGCATTTGAGCATTCAGGTGAAGAATTAGCAGATTCACGTTCAATGCACTTCAAAATGGAGGAATAAATTCTTCCTGAGTAGCGCTGATTGTTGAGCAAGTAATGAATCACGCTCCTTCTGAAGATCTTCATAACTCACCCTTAGCTTTTTAAGATCTTGCTTTCTTTGAAGAAATTCATAAGAAAGCTTCTCATGATCAGATAAGAGAGTGTTATGATGACTTTGAAGGTTGTCAAACTTAGACTGAAGTCTCTGAAGACTTTGAGTCAAGGTTTTAGTGCGATCCATTTCTTCACCCAACATATCATCACTTTTGTCTAGCATGTTTTGAACCTTTTCAAAACCTTTTGTTGTTTCACAGCAATCTTGGCAAGTTTAGAGTAGCTAGGCTTGAGGTTTTGCTACCTCTTGAGCACTGCGTTGGTTTTCCCTTGAAGAGGAAAGGGTGATGCAGTAAAGTAGCGTAAGTATTTCCCTCAGTTTTCGAGAACCAAGGTATCAATCCAGTAGGAGACCACGCTCAAGTCCCACGCACCTACACAAACAAATAAGAACCTCGCAACCAACGCGATAAAGGGGTTGTCAATCCCTTCACGGTCACTTACGAGAGTGAGATCTGATTGATATGATAAGATAATATTTTTGGTATTTTTATGATAAAGAGTAAAAGTAAATAATGCAAAGATAAACGGCGCCAGAAATACCTTGTTGACGGGAGAGTAATATGATGGAAAATAGACCCGGGGGCCATATGTTTCACTAGTGGCTTCTCTCAAGAGCATAAGTATTACGGTGGGTTAACGAATTACTGTCGAGCAATTGATAGAATTGAGCATAGTTATGAGAATATCTAGGTATGATCATGTATATAGGCATCACGTCCGCGACAAGTAGACCGAAACGATTCTGCACCTACTACTATTACTCCACACATCGACCGCTATCCAGCATGCATCTAGAATATTAAGTTCATAAGAACAGAGTAATGCTTTAAGCAAGATGACATGATGTAGAGGGATAAACTCATGCAATATGATATAAACCCCATCTTTTTAGCCTTGATGGCAACAATACAATACGTGTCGTTTCCCTTGCTGTCACTGGGATCGAGCACCGCAAGATTGAACCCAAAGCTAAGCACTTCTCCCATTGCAAGAAAGATCAATCTAGTAGGCCAAACCAAACTGATAATTCGAAGAGACTTTCAAAGATAACCAATCATAGATAAAAGAATTCAGAGGAGATTCAAATATTGTTCATAGATAAACTTGATCATAAACCCACAATTCATCGGATCTCGACAAACACACCGCAAAAGAAGAGTTACATCAAATAGATCTCCAAGAAGATCGAGGAGAACTTTGTATTGAGATCCAAAGAGAGAGAAGAAGCCATCTAGCTAATAACTATGGACCCGAAGGTCTGAGGTAAACTACTAACACATCATCGGAGAGGCTATGGTGTTGGTGTAGAAGCCCTCCGTGATCAATGCCCCCTCCGGCGGAGCGCCGGAAAAGGCCCCAAGATGGGATGTCACGGGTACAGAAGGTTGCGGCGGTGGAAATAGGGTTTTGGATCCGTATATGATGTTTCCAGGGTATATGGGTATATATAGGAGGAAGAAGTACGTCGGTGGAGCAACGAGGGGCCCACGAGGGTGGAGGGCGTGCCCAGGGGGTAGGCGCGCCCCCTGCCTCGTGCTCTCCTCGTTGATTGCTTTACGTGGACTCCAAGTCCTCTGGATAACGTTTGTTTCGAAAATCACGTTCCCGAAGGTTTCATTCCGTTTGGACTCCGTTTGATATCCTTTTCCTTCGAAACACTGGAATAGGCAAAAAAACAGCAATTTGGGCTGGGCCTCCGGTTAATAGGTTAGTCCCAAAAATAATATAAAAGTGTATAATAAAGCCCAATAAACATCCAAAACAAAATATAATATAGCATGGAACAATCAAAAATTAGAGATACGTTGGAGACGTATCAAGCATCCCCAAGCTTAATTCCTGCTCGTCCTCGAGTAGGTAAATGATAAAAATATAATTTTTGATGTGGAATGCTACTTTAGCATAATTTTCAATGTAACCCTCTTAATTGTGGTATGAATATTCAGATCTGAAAGATTCAAGATAAAAGGTTAATATTGACATAAAAGTAATAATACTTCAATCATACTAACTAAGCAATTATGTCTTCTCAAAATAACATGGCCAAAGAAAGTTCATCCCTACAAAATCATATAGTTTGGTCATGCTCCATTTTCGTCACACAAGAATGCTCTCATCATGCACAACCCCGATGACAAGCCAAGCAATTGTTTCATACTTTAGTAATCTCAAACTTTTTTCAACTTTCACGCAATACATGAGCGTGAGCCATGGATATAGCACTATGGGTGGAATAGAATATAATGATGGGGTTTATGTGGAGAAGACAAAAAAGGAGAAAGTCTCACATCAACGCGGCTAATCAACGGGCTATGGAGATGCCCATCAATTGATGTTAATGTGAGGAGTAGGGATTGCCATGCAACGGATGCACTAGAGCTACAAATGTATGAAAGCTCAACAAAAGAAACTAAGTGGGTGTGCATCCAACTTGCTTGCTCACGAAGACCTAAGGCATTTGAGGAAGCCCATTGTTGGAATATACAAGCCAAGTTCTATAACGAAAAATTCCCACTAGTATATGAAAGTGACAAAACAAGAGACTATCTATCATAAGGATCATGGTGCTACTTTGAAGCACAAGTATGGAAAAAGATAGTAGCATTGCCCCTTTTTATTTTCTTTTCTCTTTTTTTAGGCCTTTCTCTTTTTTTTTCTTTTTTGGCCTTTCTATTTTTTTGGTACAATGCTCTATGAATGATGATCATCACACTTCTATTTATTTACAACTCAATGATTACAACTCGATACTAGAACAAAGTATGACTCTATATGAATGCCTCGTGCTCTCCTCGTCGATTGCTTTACGTAGACTCCAAGTCCTCTGGATCACGTTTGTTCCGAAAATCACGTTCCCGAAGGTTTCATTCCGTTTGGACTCCGTTTGATATCCTTTTCCTTCGAAACACTGAAATAGGCAAAAAAACAACAATTTGGGCTAGGCCTCTGGTTAATAGGTTAGTCCCAAAAATAATATAAAAGTGTATAATAAAGCCAATAAACATCCAAAACAGAATATAATATAGCATGGAACAATCAAAAATTATAGATACGTTGGAGACGTATCAGGTTTTCATCAGATTCATCCTCACTTGATTCAGAGGAGGGATATTTGAGTACCTTGGCACCCTTTGCCATGAAGCAATAGGTGGGAACGTAGTCATCATCGTCGTCATCAGCCTTGTTGTGGAAGCCATATTCTTCAGTGTTGAAGATGGACTTGCTGACGAACGCAGTAGCGAGGGCTAGGCTCGCCACACCAGATTCTGACTCCTCAAATGCCTCCTCTTCCTCATGTTCCTCATATTCAGCTTCAGAGTCCATTTCCTTGCCAATGAATGCCCGAGCCTTCTTAGAGCTGCTCTTCTTGTGAGATGAACACTTCGAGGATTTTGATGATGAAGACTTTGAAGATTTCTTCTTCTTCTTTGAGTCATCAGAACTGTAATCCTTGTATTTCTTCTTCTTTGATTCCTTTTCCCACTGAGGACAATCTTGAATGTAGTGACCAGGTTTCTTGCATTTGTGGCATAGCCTCTTCTTGTAGTCACGGGATGAGGAATCATCACTCCTTGAGGATTTTCCAAAGCGACCATGCCTTGAGAACTTCTGAAATTTCTTCACGTGCAATGCTAGCTCCTGGCTCAGTTCTTCAGGATCACCAAGGCTGCTACCAGAATCTTCACCTTCAGATTCAGAGACTGCCTTGGCCTTCAGAGCGCGTGATCTGCCATAGCTCGAACCATAGAGATCTCTCTTCTCAGCAAGCTGGAACTCATGAGTGTTTAGCCTCTCGAGGATATCAACGGGATCAAGTGACTTGTAATCTCCACGTTCTTGTATCATCAGTGCCAGTGTGTCAAATGAGGAATCAAGCGATCTCAGCAATTTCTTCACCACCTCATGGTCGGTGATGTCAGGGGCACCAAGTGCTTGAAGCTCATTTGAGATGTCAGTGAGGAGATCGAAGGTTTGCTGAACATTTTCATCGTCGAGTCTTTTGAAGTGGTTGAAGAGATCGCGAAGAACGTCAACTCGAGAGTCACGTTGTGTCGAGACTCCTTCATTTACTTTTGACAGCCTATCCCAGATAAGCTTAGCAGTTTCCAAAGCACTCACTCTGCCATACTACCCTTTACTCAGATGGCCACATATGATGTTCTTCGCTTGGGAATCGAGTTGCATGAATCTCTTCACATCAGCATCATTCACAGAAGGTGTGACAGAGGGAACACCATTATCCACAACATATCAGAGATCGTTGTCAATTGCCTCAAGATGCATTCGCATCTTATTCTTCCAGTAGGAGTAGTCCGTCCCATCGAAGGTAGGACACCCAGTAGAGACCTTGATCATACATGCGGTCAACATAACTAAAACTCCAGGCAGTTAAACCAAAATCACACAGAACAAGGGAGTACCTTGCTCTGATACCAATTGAAAGTGCGTTAAGTCAACTAAAGGGAGGGTGAATAGGCTATTTTTATGAATTCTTCACTGAGGAATTTCAGGGTGAGGAAATTCCTAAGCGAAGAACTACTTGCAGCGGAATAAGTACTCAGATGCAACCATAACAGAACATACGCATGGTCATCATGATGAAATGAAAACAAGCATAGAGTACAAAAAGCGTAAACACAGGATAAGCAGGAAGAGGACAAACAGACTGAAGAAATTGAACTGGGGAAATTGAGAAAGTCTTCAGTCAAAGTCTTCAAACAGATATGAACAAGTACACAACACAGTAATGAGGAAATGAAAGAGTTGAGGAAAAAGAACCAGTTGGCTTGGTGAAGATTATGATTTGGTAGACCAGTTCCAACAGCTGTGACAGTTGTACGTCTGGTTGGAGCGGCTAGGTATTTAAACCTGAGGACACACAGTCCAGGACACACAGTCCTCACCGTATTCTCCTTGAGCTAAGGTCACACAGACCTCGCCCAATCACTCGTGGTAAGTCTTCGGGTGACTTCCAAACCTTCACAAACTCGGTCACTCGGCGATCCACAATTTCCTCTTGGATGCTCTAGACCATGACGCCTAACCGTCTGGAAGATGCACAGTCTGTTGGGGAACGTAGTAATTTCAAAAACTTTCCTACGCACACGCAAGATCATGGTGATGCATAGCAATGAGAGGGGAGAGTGTCGTCCACGTACCCTCGTAGACCATTAAGCGGAAGCGTTATGACCACGCGGTTGATGTAGTCGTACGTCTTCACGATCGACCGATCCTCAGTACCGAACGTACGGCTCCTCCGCATTTAGCACACGTTCAACTCGGTGACGTCCCACGAACTCACGATCCAGTAGAGCTTCCGGGAAGAGCTTCGTCAGTACGACGGTGTGGTGACGGTGTTGATGAAGTTACCGACGCAGGGCTTCGCCTAAGCACCGCTCCGATATTACCGAGGTGGATTATGGTGGGGGGCACCGCACACGGCTAAGAGATCAATGATCAATTGTTGTGTCTATGGGGTGCCCCCCTGCCCCCGTATATAAAGGAGCTAGGGGGGAGGCGGCCGGCCAGGAGGAGGGCGCGCCAAGGGGGGAGTCCTACTCCCACCGGGAGTAGGACTCCTCCTTTCCTAGCAGGAGTAGGAGAAGGGGGAAGGGAAAGACAGAGGAGGAAGGAAAGGGGGCGCCGCCCCCCCCCCTCCTTGTCCAATTCGGACTAGAGGGAGAGGGGGCGCGCAGCCTGCCCTGGCCGCCCCTCCTCTTCTCCACTAAGGCCCATTAGGCCCAATATACTCCCCGGGGGGTTCCGATAACCCCCCGGTACTTCGGTATATGTCTGAAACCTTCCGAAACACTTCCAGTGTCCCAACATAGTCGTCCAATATATCGATCTTTACGTCTCGACCATTTCAAGACTCCTCGTCATGTCCGTGATCATATCCGGGACTCCGAACTACCTTCGGTACATCAAAACACAAAAACTCATAATACCGATCGTCACAGAACTTTAAGCGTGCGGACCCTACGGGTTCGAGAACTATGTAGACATGACCGAGACACGTCTCCGGTCAATAACCAATAGCGGAACCTGGATGCTCATATTGGTTCCTACATATTCTACGAAGATCTTTATCAGTCAAACCACATAACAACATACGTTGTTCCCTTTGCCATCGGTATGTTACTTGCCTGAGATTCGATCGTCGGTATATCAATACCTAGCTCAATCTCGTTACTGGCAAGTCTCTTTACTTGTTCCGTAATGCATCATCCCGCAGCTAACTCATTAGTCACATTGCTTGCAAGGCTTATAGGGATGTGCATTACCGAGAGGGCCCAGAGATACCTCTCCGACAATCGGAGTGACAAATCCTATTCTCGATCTATGCCAACTCAACTAACACCATCGGAGACACATGTAGAGCACCTTTATAATCACCCAGTTACGTTGTGACGTTTGGTAGCACACAAAGTGTTCCTCCGGTATTCGTGAGTTGCATAATCTCATAGTCATAGGAACATGTATAAGTCATGGAGAAAGCAATAGCAGTAAACTAAACGATCAAGTGCTAAGCTGACGAAATGGGTCAAGTCAATCACGTCATTCTCCTAATGATGTGATCCCGTTAATCAAATGACAACTCATGTCTATGGCTAGGAAACTCAACCATCTTTGATCAACGAGCTAGTCAAGTAGAGGCATACTAGTGACACTATGATTGTCTATGTATTCACACATGTATTATGTTTCCGGTTAATACAATTCTATCATGAATAATAAACATTTATCATGATATGAGGAAATAAATAATAACATTATTATTGCCTCTAGGGCATATTTCCTTCACAGTCTTCAAAGGTAACAAGCGTCGGATCCACGCAAGATCAATCTCTTCAGTGATGCTCAATCACTTTGGGTTTGTAGGTGTTTGGGTTGGGGTTTTCCTCACTTGATGATTTTCGCTCAAAGTCCTCGGAGGATGGGATGCTCTCAAATGACAAGTGTCAGTTTCTCTCGGAGCAGCCAACCAGCTAGTGGTTGTAGGGGCGGCTATTTATAGCCTAGGGAGCAGCCCGACATGATAAGACATAAATGCCCTTTAATGATATGACCGTTAGGTGGGTAGATATTTTGGGACAGCTCGCGCGTAGCACAGCAATGGTCGGAAATTTGACTATCAAATTCCACAGGGCTATCATGTTCCTCACTTGTAGGCAATCCGCACTGGCGAATTCCTAACTCCTCAGCCAGAACAAATTCCTCAGAGACCAGAAGAACTTCGTCTCTGTCACTGAAGAAATTGACTGAACTGCATGAGATTTCCAATGGCTTCACTCGAAGGGATTGGTAGGTGTAGGATTTTGAGATGAGCATCACTTGGAAATTTTTCCTTAGCATTTCCTCGACCCCCTTTAACAGTACGGTGTTTCCTATGACACAAGAAAGAGAAAATGAAACTACGAAAACAAAAGTCTTCACGCTTCATGTTCCTCGTATGAATACCAAGTCTTCATGGTCACACCAATTTCTTCACTTTCAAAGTCTTCAGAAGTCCAAAGTCTTCAGTCAAAGACATTCATTTTTAGGGGTCGACTTTCTCTGTAAATATCAAACTCCTCATAGACTTATAGACCTGTGTACACTCACAAACGCATCAGTCCCTTAACCTATAAGTCTTCAATACACCAAAATCACTAAGGGGCACTAGATGCACTTACACCGTGTCTCTGCAAAATGAAGGACTCCTAGTGTTACTGAACTGGGGCATGCGGTAGTACTGCTCTTCGGAGCGGTAGTACCGCAGGTCCTTGCGGTAGTACCGGCCTCAGGCGTGGTAGTACCGCAGGTGCTCATGGTAGTACCGCTCCTTGGGAGCGTTAGTACCGTGGCCTTAGGCCAGGCTCAGCTGCTCGAGCGGTTGTAGGGGCGGATGTGATTTTTTACGTCCGCGCCCTACACGGTAGTACTGCTCCATGGGCGCGGTAGTACCGTGAGCTCTGGCCAGGCACAGCAGCATGAGCGGAAGTAGGGGCGGATGTAATTTTTTACATCCGCGCCCTACGCGGTAGTACCGCTCCAGGCTTGCGGTAGTACCATGTCAGATTTTTGCATAGATCGGAACTCAGCGGAAGTATCCACGGATGTATTTTTATATGTTCATGCCTTCCCAGTCTAGGCCATCCGTACCTTGCGGTAGTACCGCAAGGGGGAGCGGTAGTACCGCGCCAGCAGTTCTACCACCCTTGGCTTCTTTGCTACAGGCCTGGGTTAGCTCCTGCCGCGACAGCGATAGTACCGCAGGGCCTTGCGGTAGTACTGTGGGCTCGTGTGGTAGTACCGCTAGTTGTGTGCGGTAGTACCGCTTGTCGCGGGCTGAGTAAGTGGGTAACGGTTAGATTTGTTCCAGCACTATATAAGGGCAGTCTTCTTCTTCGAGTTGACTACCTCTTCCACCCCCAAGCTCCATTGTTGCTCTAAGCTCCATTTTCGCCCGATCTCTCTCCCTAGCCAATAAACTTGTTGATTTTCTAGGGATTGGTTGAGAAGGCCCCGATCTACACTTCCACCAAGAGAAATTTGATTTCCGCACTAATCCCTTGCGATCTTGTTACTCTTGGGTGTTTGAGCACCCTAGATGGTTGAGGTCACCGCGGAGCCATATTCCATTGTGGTGAAGCTTCGTGGTGTTGTTGGGAGCCTCCAATTAAGTTGTGGAGATTGCCCCAACCTTGTTTGTAAAGGTTCGGTTGCCGCCTCCAAGGGCACCAATAGTGGAATCACGGCATCTCGCATTGTGTGAGGGCGTGAGGAGAATACGATGGCCCTAGTGGCTTCTTGGGGAGCATTGTGCCTCCACACCGCTCCAACGGAGACGTACTTCCTCTCAAAGGGAAGGAACTTCGGTAACACATCCTCGTCTTCACCGGTTCCACTCTTGGTTATCTCTTACCTTTACTTGTGCAACCTTATTTTGAGTTGTATCCCTAGCTTGCTTGTGTGCTTGTTGTTGTTGCATCATATAGGTAGCTCACCTAGTTGCATATCTAGACAACCTACTTTGATGCAAAGTTTAAATTGGTGAATAAAAGCTAAAAATTGTTAGTTGCCTATTCACCCCCCTCTAGTCAACTATATCGATCCTTTCAACTACGATGAGATCTTCTCACCCATAGCGAAGGTGAAGTCCGTCCGAATCATGTTAGCAATTGCCGCATTCTATGATTATGAGATCTGGCAAATGGACGTCAAAACGGCATTACTTAACGGTTTCGTTAAGGAAGAATTGTATATGATGCAGCCGGAAGGTTTTGTCGATCCTAAGAATGCTCACAAAGTATGCAAGCTCCAGCGCTCCATCTATGGGCTTGTGCAAGCATCTCGGAGTTGGAACATTCGCTTTGATGAAATGACCAAAGCGTTTGGGTTTATACAGACTTATGGAGAAGCCTGTATTTACAAGAAAGTGAGTGGGAGCTCTGTAGCATTTCTCATATTATATGTGGATGACATACTGTTGATGGGAAACGATATAGAACTTTTGGAAAGCATAAAGGCCTACTTGAATAAGTGTTTTTCAATGAAGGACCTTGGAGAAGCTGCTTACATATTAGGCATCAAGATCTATAGAGATAGATCGAGATGCCTCATTGGTCTTTCACAAAGCATATACCTTGACAAGATATTGAAGAAGCTCAATATGGATCAATCCAAGAATGGGTTCTTGCCTGTATTGCAAGGTGTGAGATTGAGCGCAGCTCAACGCCCAACCTCGGTAGAAGAAAGAGCTAAGATGAGTGTCATCCCCTATGCCTCAGCCATAGGCCGTATTATGTATGCCATGCTGTGTACCAGACCTAATGTGAACCTTGCCATAAGTTTGGTAGGGAGGTACCAAAGTGATCCCGGAGTGGAACACTGGACAGCGGTCAAGAATATCCCGAAGTACCTGAAAAGGACAAAGGATATGTTTCTTGTTTATGGAGGTGACGAAGAGCTTGTCGTAAAGAGTTACGTCGATGCTAGCTTCGACACAGATCTGGATGACTCCAAGTCACAAACCGGATACATGTATATTTTAAATGGTGGGGCAGTCAGCTGGTGCAGTTGCAAGCAGAGCGTCGTGGCGGGATCTACATGTGAAGCGGAGTACATAGCTGCTTCGGAAGCAGCTCAGGAAGGAGTCTGGATGAAGGAGTTTATCACCGACCTAGGAGTGATTCCCAATGCGTCGGGCCCGATGACTCTCTTCTGTGACAACACTGGAGCTATTGCCATTGCCAAGGAGCCTAGGTTTCACAGGAAGACCAAGCACATCAAGCGCAGCTTCAACTCCGTTCGTGAATATATTCAAGATGGAGACATAGATATTTGTAAAGTACATACGGATCTGGATGTCGCAGATCCGTTGGCTAAACTTCTTTCACGAGCAAAACATGATCAGCACCAAAACTCTATGGGTGTTCGATTCATCACAATGTAACTAGATTACTGACTCTAGGGCAAGTGGGAGACTGTTGGAAATATGCCCTAGAGGCAATAATAAAATAGTTATTATTATATTTTCTTGTTCATGATAATTGTCTATTGTTCATGCTATAATTGTATTAACCGGAAACCGTAATACATGCGTGAATGCATAGACCACAACATGTCCCTAGTGAGCCTCTAGTTGACTAGCTCGTTGATCAATAGATGGTTGTGGTTTCCTGACCATGGACATTGGATGTCGTTGATAACGAGATCACATCATTAGGAGAATGATGTGATGGACAAGACCCAATCCTAAGCATAGCACCAGATCGCGTAGTTCGTTTGCTAGAGCTTTTCTAATGTCAAGTATCATTTCCTTAGACCATGAGATTGTGCAACTCCCAGATACCGTAGGAATGCTTTGGGTGTATCAAAAGTCACAACGTAACTGGATGGCTGTGCACTACAGGTATCTCCGAAAGTGTCTGTTGGGTTGGCACGAATCGAGACTAGGATTTGTCTGGGCCCACTCGGTAATGTATCATCATAATGAGCTCAATGTGACTAATGAGTTAGCCATGGGATCATGCGTTACGGAACGAGTAAAGAGACTTGCCGGTAACGAGATTGAACGAGGTATTGGGATACCGACGATCGAATCTTGGGCAAGTAACATACCGATGGACAAAGGGAATTGTATACGGGATTGATTGAATTCCCGACATCGTGGTTCCGATGAGATCATCGTGGAACTTGTGGAAGCCAATATGGGTATCCAGATCCTGCTATTGGTTATTGGCCGGAGAGGTATCTCGGTCATGTCTGCATGGTTCCCGAACCCGTAGGGTCTACACACTTAAGGTTCGGTGACGCTAGAGTTGTAATGGGAATAGTATGTGGTTACCGAAGGTTGTTCGGAGTCCCGGATGAGATCTCGGACGTGACGAGGAACTCCGGAATGGTCCGGAGGTGAAGATCGATATATTGGACGAAGGGTATTTGAGTCCAGAATTGTTCCGGGGGCACCGTGTGATGACCAGCGTGTCCGAAAGGGGTTTCGGAGGCCCCGTAAGCGTTGGGGGGCCTTATGGGCCAAGGGGAGGGGGCACACCAGCCCACTAAGGGGCTGTGCGCCCCTCCCACCCCATCTCACATAACTTGGAGAGGTGGGGCGCCTCCCATAGGGCAGCCACCCCCTCTTGGCTTGGGGGCCAAGTTTCCTAGGGGTGGGGGCGCCCAAACCCATCTAGGGTTTCCCCTATGGCCGCCGCCCCTCCCCTAGGGAAACCCTAGGGCACCTCCTCCTCCCCCTTCCCCCTATATATAGTGAGGGAGAGAGAGGGCAGTCACACCCTTACCCTGGCGCAGCCCTCTCCCTCCTCCAACTCCTCCTCCTCTTCCGTAGTGCTTGGCGAAGCTCTGCCGGAAAACCACGAGCTCCACCACCACACCGTTGTGCTGCCGGAGTTCTCCCTCAACTTCTCCTCTCCCCTTGCTGGATCGTACGTGTGTTGAACGCGGAGGCGCCGTCCGTTCGGCGCTTGGATCGGATCTTCCGCGATTTGAATCGCCGCGAATACAACTCCATCAACCGCGTTCTTGTAACGCTTCCGCTTAGCGATCTTCAAGGGTATGAAGATGCACTCCCTCTCTCTTGTTGCTAGCATCTCCCAGATTTATCTTGGTGACACGTAGGAAAATTTTGAATTATTACTACGTTCCCCAAAATTTTTGAATTCTTGCTGTATCATTTTTTGGACTTACCTATTAACTCACTGCCCAGTGCCAGTTGTTAGCTTTTGCATGTTTTCGGAATTACAGGGAAAAAACTATTTTATAAAGCTCCAAAAATGCCCCCCCCCCCCCTCAAAAAAAAATCCAGAAATGGGGGTTGAGATATTGAAAATGTGTAGACATACAATGCCTAATGTTGGATTATTATTTTGTCAAATTGCTTCAGTAAGGGGTGTTAAGGTTTTGAATTTTATTTATACTAATCAATCTCACAAGTTTTCCGAAGTTTTGTGTGAATGAACTTTTTAAAACCCAAGGTAGAATGTGATATGAGAAGAACGGAGATACAAGAGCTTAAGCTTATAGATGTCTAACGCGCACCAAGGCATATTTCAAGAAGTCTCAAGCATCTAAACTTCAGGAGCCCCGAGACACACGTGCAACCAAAGCTGTCAAAGTCATGATTTTGTATCGTAGAGATTCTCTACAGAAACTACAAATTGCAAGGTAATAACCACAATATTTTTATTGTTAACACAAAGAAAAAAAGGGACTGGCTATGTGAGTCAACTAATATTTTTTAGTGTAAGTCAGTTTTTTGCCATCAAATTTCCATCCAATGACAAAAATCACGCTGCTAATGTTCATCTTCTTTCTTCGGCTTCTTCCTCCCGTGCCGCCTCGCGGCCCAGCCCTAACCGGCAGCCTCCATCGTCTGCAGCTGGTGGTGCTACCATGACCGCCTCGCCACCCCGCCCTCCCCTCGAGCTTGACCCACCGCCGTGCTAGCCGCCGCCCAAGGCCATCCCTCTAAGCCCCCTTCCCCCTGACCTCCTATTCCGGTAGCCTCCTGCACCCTGGCACTTGCACTTGCCCATGACCGACGAGGTCTGGCTCGGCCTCGCCGTCTTCGGCCTTGAGCTACACCCAAAATCGACTTACGCAGATTCGTTATTCATTGGACTTCCAATAGCTCGTGCCAAACAAAAATACTCCATCCGTAAACTAATAATAATTTTTTTTCCGAACACTAAAGTAGTAAAGTAGTTAGCCCGTCATGATTTTTTAGTAAGTTGGTCAATTATATTTTTTGCAAACAATTTAATCATTTATTTTAAACCCATGAATCAAAAAATAATAATCTACGGGCGATGCTTCAGTATACCCCGCTAGATGCGGGAGTGTTAGGCCAACTCCACCGCGCGATCCTAAACGGACGTCCGTTTTGTCCGGATTCTGTCCGTTTGGGTAAGGATTTGGGGTCGTGTCCGGGCGTGTTTTGGGATGCGGTGGTCGTGCGCCCAGCGCGCGGCCGCATCCATTTGCCCCATCCTGTCCGTTAGGGCCAAAAATGCCCCATATTCTCATCAAAACTACTTTGCACGTCCAAATATTTGTCTGAAAATTAAAATAGTTTTACAACCCAATTGAAATTGTCCTTAATAAAAAAATTTACAACCAAATCGAAATTGTCTTGACTGGACATAAAATGAACCAATACGTCTAGTGGTTGCCAATGTGATCCCACACGTGCTCAACCAAGTCATTTTGAAGATTCAAATGACTGTGCCAATCACGCATCTCAGGGTGGAATTGCACAAATTATTCAAATGTGGCCGGGTCTTTGTGTAGGGGCTCAATATTTTCACTCCCTCTCGGATACGATTGAATACATGCCTTGCCATTCGAAAACGGCGACGGAATTTATCCGTCTTGAAGAGCGGGGTGTTGGAAAAGTAATCGGCATAGAGCAGGGCGTGGCCTCTCTCCCTGTTGCGGTCAGGTTGGGAGCATGGCCAGGGACTGACCCCCTGTACCGAGGAAGCTGCCGTTGAATATGGTCGTGAACGACCAGTGCAGCCACCACAAGATCGTCATCACCCGACGATGAATCGTCCGATGAAAAAAGGAAGTGATGGAAGAAAAACTCGTCTCCACTGTCCATACCTTTGTTGGCAAAATGTCGAACACCTTGCGGTCGTGGTGGCGAAGAGGCCGCGATGATCACCTCGACGCAGCAGGGGTGGTTGCCGGCCGGCTACTGGCCGCTCTGGAGCTCTCGTCGGAATCCGCCGCGGCCGCCGTGGTACGTCGCCGGCGGTCGTGTCCCCTCTGCCACCGGCAAAGACGGCGACGGCCAAACCTCCTCCGATCGACGGCCAAAACTACGGCGAAAGCGCGGGCGTGGTGGCGGCCATGTCGAGACGTGGTTTGGTATGGACGGCCGGGGGCTGCGCGGTGAGGAGGCGGCCGGAGAATAGCGGCGGCGCCGGCGGCGAGGCGGGGCGGGGAGAGAGGGTGGAAGCGTTGGGAGCGGAGGGACTGCTAGTGTCTCCGACAGGCGGCCATGGGGGGACAAGGGCGTGCGTCAAGGCCGTCCGCGCGCGTCCGTTTCACCTCAAACCGAGCGCAAGTTTGGGCCAGGGATGGGTCGAAAACGGACGGAATCCGGACATTTGTCCGTTTTACTTCAAACGGACGCACCCGGACAAGATAAGGTCGCGCGGTGGAGTTGGCCCTTACACAGGAGCTCACTAGATCGTCCAGACAGGAGTTGGCCACTCACATGGATCGAGTTTGACCGCAGTCTGGAGCAGAAGTAGTGGGGTGCGCCACATTTCAGGACATGGATCGACGCATGCGGCGGTTGCCCAGTCACCCAGCCCAGCCATCGCCTCTGCTCCACACAAGTGCCGCCGCGCGAAGAGCTCCAAATCCTCCAAATTTAGCCACCTCCCAAACCCTATAAGAGTCGATCCACCATGCATGCTCCGATTGGTTCTTGTTGAGGTGATCAGCGCGCGCGCACTCGATCTCAGTGTGGATCGATCGGCCGCCACCCATGTGCTCTGGCTGGCTGACTGAGTGAGTGATCGCGGAGGATCGCCGGATGCATGCGCGGAGAAGAAGAATAAAGGATCGGTCGTGAGGAAGAGGAAGCGGAAAGGCAGGGATATTAATTTATGCGCTTCTACTGGTAGCTGCGGTCGCGGGTGAGGAGCTAGCTAGGTAATCAAGTCGATCGATCATGGAGGCGCGGCCGCCGGTGTTGGCCATTGTCGTCGTCGCGCTGTGCGTTGTATCCCTCTGCGGCGGTGTGGCCCACGGCGCGGCGGTCACCTACAACGTCAAGAACTATGGCGCTAAAGGCAACGGCGCCACCGACGACACCAAGGTACGCATCTCAGGCCGGATCTCGTCTCGTCGCGCTCGCTCGCTCGCGCGTTGATATGATCTGTTTGTGATCGCCGCGCTTACATGCAGGCGCTAATGGCGGCGTGGAAGGTGGCGTGCGCGGCGGCCGGCGCGGTGACGCTGCAGGTCCCGGCGGGGGTATACTACATGGGCCCGGCGCAGTTCCACGGCCCCTGCAAGGCCTCCTCCCTCACCTTCTTGCTCCAGGCAAGCAAGCATGCACCATGCAGTTGTGTTGGCGGCGTACGTCGTGCGCGCGTGCGTGCGTGCACGCGGTTAGCGCATTGCACGTACGATGGGGACTCATTTTGTGTGCGTGCGTGCGTGCGTGCATGCAGGGTACGCTGAAGGCGGCGACGGATCTGAGCCGCTTCGGCAACGACTGGATCGAGTTCGGGTGGGTGAAGGGCCTCATCGTCGCCGGCCAGAACGGCGCCGCTTTCGATGGCCAGGGCGCCGCCTCCTGGCCCTTCAACAAGTGCCCCATCCGAAAGGACTGCAAGGTCCTCCCCACCGTGAGTACCCGTCCCATCTCTCCTCTCCGGTCACGAGCGGCGGCCGGCACGGCGCTGACCGTAAAATAAACGTGGCGCATGCAGAGCGTGTTGTTCGTGAACAACGAGAACACGGTGGTGAAGGACATCTCGTCGGTGAACAGCAAGTTCTTCCACTTCGCGCTGCTGCAGAACAAGAACACCCAGATGATCAACCTGCGGATCAACGCGCCGGGGAACAGCCCCAACACGGACGGCGTCCACATCGAGCGCTGCTCCGGGGTGACCATCGTCGACACCAAGATCAGCACCGGCGACGACTGCATCTCCATCGGCCAGGGGAACGACAACATCGACATCCAGCGCGTCACCTGCGGCCCCGGCCACGGCATGAGCGTGGGCAGCCTGGGGCGGTACGTCGGGGAGGGGGACGTGACCCGCGTGCACGTCAAGGACATGACCTTCGATGGCACCATGAACGGGGTGCGGATCAAGACGTGGGAGAACTCGCCCACCAAGAGCCTGGCGGCGCACATGGTGTTCGAGAGCCTGGTGATGAAGGACGTGCAGAACCCGGTGATCATCGACCAGAAGTACTGCCCCTACTACAACTGCGAGCACAAGTACGTGTCCGGGGTCACCATCAAGAACGTCACCTTCAAGAACATCAAGGGCACCTCGTCGCTGCCCGTCGCCGTGCTGCTCCGCTGCGGCATGCCGTGCCTGGGCGTCGTGCTCCAGGACCTCGACCTCAAGTTCAAGGGCGCCGGCACCACATCGTCCAAGTGCGAGAACGCCAAGGCAAAGTACGTCGGCTACATGTACCCCAAGCCGTGCGTATAGACATACTACGACGGCCATTTTGATTCTCGATCTTCTTTTTCCTTCTTCTTCTTCTTCTTCTTCTTCTTCTTCTTTTTCTTGTTCTAGTTTTGATTGGTTGATGTTTCCTAGACGATTTTGTTGTTTCTTGTTGCTGTTTAGAAGATTTCGTTTTCTTTTTGTTTTAGTGTGTGTGTGTGTGTGTGTGTGGCATAAGGGGAGCTGCCGGTGCTGGCCTCTGAGTAAGTAGTAGTAGCAAGCTTTGTACATTCTGAGATGAATAATACTACTCGGCTCTGACTAGAATTATACCAGTGCCTAGCCTAGCTAGTTCATCCAAGAGATAAACACATCATTCGTCACTGAACTCATGAGCACTTCTCTCAAAATGTGATGAACCAGCCACTTTGTTTTGTTTCATGAGCGATCGAGTCACTCCGCCGCTTCGAACCATGACAGAGTCGACGTGGTGTGCTGACTCAGCCCGGGGCCCACAGTCATTGCATTTGGCCTTTAATTTTATGCAATGCGGCCCTTCAGTTTTATTTAGGGTTGCAAATCAGCATTTCAGGTAAAATCCCCAATTCTACTAGCCCTAAATCCTAAACGGGTCAAATCCCTAGCTCTCACTCACTTTCACCCAACTCGGTCGCTCGAACTGACCCCGCCATCACCTAGCTCGAGATGGAGGAAGAGAGTTGGCGGCCGGAGAATAGGGAGAGCGCATCTTCTTCTCAGCGGAGACCTGGCGGTGCGGCGAACCGGAGTAGTGTCCAAAGGTGGATCCTTGTGTTCTCCAGCGCACGACAGACATGTACCGGCTGGACGAGAAGCTACGCGGTCGTGCGCTGCTTGGTACAGTGTAAGAGGATCAGCTCCCCGTCTCGCCGACACATGTGGTGGAGGCGGCGACACTATTAGAGATAACGGGCTAGATCCATGTACAATTTCTGACATCTCAAATTGGCCCGTGAATAAAATGGCAAGTGGTGGCTCTAAAGTTTAGTCCCACCTCGAAAGTTGAGGATGCGTGAGACCTCTTTATTGATGGGGAACGCAGTAATTTCAAAAAAAAATCTACGATCACGCAAGATCTATCTATGTGATGCATAGCAACGAGAGGGGAGAGTGTTGTCTACGTACCCACGTAGATCGAAAGCGGAAGCGTTATGACAATGCGGTTGATATAGTCGTATGTCTTCATGATCCGACCGATCCTAGCACCGAAGATACGGCACCTCCACAATCTGCACACGTTCAGCTCGGTGACGTCCCACGAACTCTAGATCCAGCTGAGGTCGAGGGAAGGTTTCGTCAGCACGACAGCGCGATGATGATGATGATGAAGTTACCGACGCAGGGCTTCGCCTAAGCACTACAACGATATGACCGAGGTGGGAATCTGTGGAGGGGGGCACCGCACACGGCTAAACAATCAACTTGTCTCTATGGGGTGCCCCCCTCCCCAGTATATAAAGGAGTGGAGGAGGGGGTCGGCCGGCCTCAAGGGGTGCACCCCAAGGGGGGAATCCTACTCCAACTAGAAGTAGGTTCCCCCCTTTCCTAGTCCAACTAGGAGGGGGAAGGAAGGGAAGAGGGAGAGAAGGAAAAGGGGTGTTGGAAATATGCCCTAGAGGCAATAATAAAATAGTTATTATTATATTTCCTTGTTCATGATAATTGTCTATTGTTCATGCTATAATTGTGTTATCCGGAAATCGTAATACATGTGTGAACACATAGACCATAACATGTCCCTAGTGAGCCTCTAGTTGATTAGCTCGTTGATCAATAGATGGTTACGGTTTCCTGACCATGGACACTGGATATCATTGATAACGGGATCACATCATTAGGAGAATGATGTGATGGACAAGACCCAATCCTAAGCATAGCACTAGATCGTGTAGTTCGTTTGCTGAAGCTTTTCTAATGTCAAGTATCGTTTCCTTAGACCATGAGATCGTGCAACTCCCGGCTACCGTAGGAATGCTTTGGGTGTACCAAACGTCACAACGTAACTGGGTGGCTATAAAGGTGCACTACAGGTATCTCCGAAAGTGTCTGTTGGGTTGGCTCGGATCGAGACTGGGATTTGTCACTCCGTATGACGGAGAGGTATCTCTGGGCCCACTCGGTATTGCATCATCATAATGAGCTCAATGTGACTAAGTAGTTAGTCACGGGATCATGCATTATGGAACGAATAAAGTGACTTGCCGGTAACGAGATTGAACGAGGTATTGGGATACCGACGATCGAATCTCGGGCAAGTAACGTACCGATTGACAAAGGGAATTGTATACGGGATTACTTGAATCCTCGACATTGTGGTTCATCCGATGAGATCATCGAGGAGCATGTGGGAGCCAACATGGGTATCCAGATCCCGCTGTTGGTTATTGACCGGAGAGTCGTCTCGGTCATGTCTGCGTGTCTCCCGAACCCGTAGGGTCTACACACTTAAGGTTCGGTGACGCTAGGGTTGTAGAGATATTAGTATGCGGTAACCCGAAAGTTGTTCGGAGTCCCGGATGAGATCCCGGACATCACGAGGAGTTCCGGAATGGTCCGGAGGTGAAGATTTGTATATAGGAAGTCCAGTTTCGGCCACCGGGAAAGTTTCGGGGGTCACCGGTATTGTACCGGGACCACCGGAAGGGTCCCGGGGGTCCACCGGGTGGGGCCACCTATCCCGGAGGGCCCCATGGGCTGAAGTGGGAAGGGAACCAGCCCCTGGTGGGCTGGTGCGCCCCCCATGGGCCTCCCCCTGCGCCTAGGGTTGGAAACCCTGGGGGTGGGGGGCGCCCCACCTGACTTGGGGGGCAAGTTCCCCCCTTGGCCGCCGCCCTCCCCTTGAGATTGGATCTCTAGGGGCCGGCGCCCCCCAGGGCCCCTATATAAAGAGGGGGAAGGGAGGGCTGCGCACCCAAGCCCCTGGCGCCTCCCTCTTCCCCGTAACACCTCTCCCTCTCGCTGAGCTTGGCGAAGCCCTGCCGAGATCCCCGCTGCTTCCACCACCACGCCGTCGTGCTGCTGGATCTCCATCAACTTCTCCTTCCCCCTTGCTAGATCAAGAAGGAGGAGACGTCTCTCCCAACCGTACATGTGTTAAACGCGGAGGTGCCGTCCGTTCGGCGCTAGGATCATCGGTGATTTGGATCACGACGAGTACGACTCCATCAACCCCGTTCTCTTGAACGCTTCCGCTCGCGATCTACAAGGGTATGTAGATGCACTCCTCTCTCTCGTTGCTAGATTACTCCATAGATTGATCTTGGTGATGCGTAGAAAATTTTAAATTTCTGGTACGATCCCCAACAGTGGTATCAGAGCTAGGTTTATGCGTAGTTTCTATGCACGAGTGGAACACAAGTTGTTGTGGGCGTTGATTTTGTCAATTTACTTGCCGTTACTAGTCTTATCTTGATTCGGCGACATCGTGGGATGAAGCGGCCCGGACCGACCTTACACGTACGCTTACGTGAGACAGGTTCCACCGACTGACATGCACTAGTTGCATAAGGTGGCTAGCGGGTGTCTGTCTCTCCCACTTTAGTCGGACCGGATTCGATGAAAAGAGTCCTTGTGAAGGGTAAATAGAAATTGGCATATCACGTTGTGCTTTTGGCGTAGGTAAGAATCGTTCTTGCTAGAAACCTATAGTAGCCACGTAAAAGTTTGCAACAACAATTAGAGGACATCTAACTTGTTTTTGCAGCAAGTGTCATGTGATGTGATATGGCCAGAAGGATGTGATGAATGATATATGTGATGTATGAGATCGATCATGTTCTTGTAATAGGAATCACGACTAGCATGTCGATGAGTATGACAACCGGCAGGAGCCTAGGAGTTGTCTTAATTTATTTATGACCTGCGTGTCAACCGAAACGTCATGTAATTACTTTACTTTATTGCTAACCGTTAGCCATAGTAGTAGAAGTAATAATTGGCGAGACAACTTCATGAAGACACGATGATGGAGATCATGATGATGGAGATCATGTTGTCATGCCGGTGACGATGATGAACATGGCGCCCCGAAGATGGAGATCAAAAGGAGCAAAATGATATTGGCCATATCATGTCGCTGTTTGATTGCATGTGATGTTTATCATGTTTTACATCTTATTTGCTTAGAACGACGGTAGCATAAATAAGATGATCCCTCGCTAAAATTTCAAGAAAGTGTTCCCCCTAACTGTGCACCGTTGCGAAAGTTCGTTGTTCCGAAGCACCACGTGATGATCGGGTGTGATAGGTTCTAACGTTCGCATACAACGGGTGTAAGCCAGATTTACACACGCAATACACTTAGGTTGACTTGACGAGCCTAGCATGTACAGACATGGCCTCGGAACACAAGAGACCGAAAGGTCGAACATGAGTCGTATAGCAGATACGATCAACATGAAGATGTTCACCGATGATGACTAGTCCATCTCACGTGATGATCGGACACGGCCTAGTTGACTCGGATCATGTATCACTTAGATGACTAGAGGGATGTCTGTCTGAGTGGGAGTTCGTTAATAATTTGATTAGATGAAATTTATTGTCATGAACTTAGTCTAAAAAAATCTTTACAATATGTCTTGTAGATCAAATGGCCCACGCTAATGTTGCCCTCAACTTCAACGCGTTCCTAGAGAAAACCAAGCTGAAAGACGATGGTAGCAACTACACGGACTGGGTCCGTAACCTGAGGATTATCCTCATAGCTGCCAAGAAAGCATATGTCCTTGAAGCACCGCTAGGTGATGCACCTGTTTTCCCAGCAACTCAAGACGTTCTGAACGCCTGGCAGTCGCGTAGTGATGATTACTCCCTGGTTCAGTGCGGCATGCTTTACAGCTTAGAACCGGGGCTCCAAAAGCGTTTTGAGCAGCACGGAGCATATGAGATGTTCCAAGAGCTGAAAATGGTTTTCCAAGCTCATGCCCGGGTCGAGCGATATGAACTCTCCGACAAGTTCTACAGTTGTAAGATGGAGGAGAATAGTTCCGTCAGCGAACACATACTCAAAATGTCTGGGTTGCACAATCGCTTGTCTCAGCTGGGAGTTAATCTCCCGGATGACGCGGTCGTTGACAGAATCCTTCAGTCGCTCCCACCTAGCTACATGAGCTTTGTGATGAACTTCAATATGCAGGGGATGGAAAAGACCATTCCTGAGGTATATTCAATGCTGAAATCAGCGGAGGTGGAGATCAAAAAGGAACATCAAGTGTTGATGGTGAATAAAACCACTAAGTTCAAGAAAGGCAAGGGTAAGAAGAACTTCAAGAAAGACGGCAAGGGAGTTGCCGCGCCCGGTAAGCAAGCTGCTGGGAAGAAGACAAAGAATGGACCTAAGCCTGAGACTGAGTGCTTTTATTGCAAGGGAGACGGTCACTGGAAGCGGAACTGCCCCAAATACTTAGCGGATAAGAAGGCCGGCAATACCAAAGGTATATGTGATATACATGTTATTGATGTGTACCTAACCAGCGCTCGTAGTAGCTCCTGGGTATTTGATACCAGTGCGGTTGCTCATATTTGTAACTCAAAGCAGGAGCTGCGGAATAAGCGGAGACTGGCGAAGGACGAGGTGACGATGCGCGTCGGGAATGGTTCCAAGGTCGATGTGATCGCCGTCGGTGTTGGGGAACGTAGCAGAAATTCAAAATTTTCTACGCATCACCAAGATCAATCTATGGAGTAATCTAGCAACGAGGGGAAGGGGAGTGCATCTACATACCATTGTAGATCGCGATGCGGAAGCGTTGCAAGAACGCGGATGAGGGAATCGTACTCGTAGCGATTCAGATCGCGGTTGATTCCGATCTAAGCACCGAAGAACGGTGCCTCCGCGTTCAACACACGTGCAGCCCGGTGACGTCTCCCACGCCTTGATCCAGCAAGGAGAGAGGGAGAGGTTGGGGAAGACTCCGTCCAGCAGCAGCACGACGGCGTGGTGGTGATGGAGGAGCGTGGCAATCCCGCAGGGCTTCGCCAAGCACCGCGGGAGAGGAGGAAGAGGGGAAGGGCTGCGCCAAGAGAAGAAGAACTTCGTGTGTTGGGCTGCCCCTTTGCCTCCACTATATATAGGGGGAGAGGGAGGGCTGTGCCCCCACCTAGGGTTCCCTCCCCAGGGGTGGCGGTAGCCCCCCAAACCCATCTAGGGTGCGGCCAAGGGGAGGAGAGGGGGGCGCCACTAGGGTGGGCCTTAAGGCCCATCTGGACCTAGGGTTTGCCCCCTCCCACTCTCCCATGCGCCTTGGGCCCTGGTGGGGGGCGCACCAGCCCACCTGGGGCTGGTCCCCTCCCACACTTGGCCCACGCAGCCTTCTGGGGCTGGTGGCCCCACTTGGTGGACCCCCGGGACCCTCCCGGTGGTCCCAGTACATTACCGATATCACCCGAAATTTTTCCGGTGACCATAACAGGACTTCCCATATATAAATCTTTACCTCCGGACCATTTCGGAACTCCTCGTGACGTCCGGGATCTCATCCGGGACTCCGAACAACATTCGGTAACCACATACATACTTTCCCTATAACCCTAGCGTCATCGAACCTCAAGTGTGTAGACCCTACGGGTTCGGGAACCATGCAGACATGACCGAGACGTTCTCCGGACAATAACCAACAGCGGGATCTGGATACCCATGTTGGCTCCCACATGTTCCACGATGATCTCATCGGATGAACCACGATGTCGGGGATTCAATCAATCCCGTATTCAATTCCCTTTGTCTATCGGTATGCTACTTGCCCGAGATTCGATCGTCGGTATCCCGATACCTTGTTCAATCTCGTTACCGGCAAGTCTCTTTACTCGTTCCGTAACTCACATCATCCCGTGATCAACTCCTTGGTCACATTGTGCACATTATGATGATGTCCTACCGAGTGGGCCCAGAGATACCTCTCCGTTTACATGGAGTGACAAATCCCAGTCTCGATTCGTGCCAACCCAACAGACACTTTCGGAGATACCTGTAGTGCACCTTTATAGCCACCCAGTTACGTTGTGACGTTTGGTACACCCAAAGCATTCCTACGGTATCCGGGAGTTGCACAATCTCATGGTCTAAGGCAACAACAACAACAACAACAACAACAACAACAACAACAACCCACCGCCACCACCACCTGTTGATCACTTAGCCCGTTTCTTGAGGCTAAACCCGCCGGTGTTTTCCAGTAGCACCGAGCCGATTGTAGCAGATGATTGGCTCCGCAAAGTTGGAAGGGAGTTGACCACTGCAGGATGCACAGATGCGGAAAGAGTGCGTTTTGCCGCACATCAGCTTGATGGACCCGCAGCATCATGGTGGGAGAATTACACAGCCACGCACCCTATTGACACTGTCACATGGGACCAGTTTCAGCAAGCTTTCCGTACAGCACATGTTTCAGCAGGAGCTATGGCAATGAAGAAGCGTGAGTTTCGCAACCTACGCCAAGGAGGACGCACCGTGGGCCAGTATGTGGAGGAATTCATTAAGTTAGCACGTTATGCACCAGATGACGTTGCTACAAATGCAGCCAAGCAGGAGAAGTTTTTGGAAGGACTGAATGATGAGCTGAGTATGCAGTTGATGGTAGCAACTTTCAACAACTACCAGGAGCTGGTAGATAGAGCTCTCATGATTGAAGGGAAGCAACAGCAGATTGAAAACCGTAAGAGGAAGTATGGACAAGGGAAGTATAATTCAGGAGCTCAGCAGAAGCCTCGATTTACCCCGAAGCCGGGAGGACAGTTTCAGCATACCCATGGAGGAGGTAGTTCGCACAACCATAATGGCTCCAAGAATGGTAATGGGAATGGAGGAAGCAACGGACAGAACCGCACCAACCCATCTACCCCAGCCAAGAGGGACCTGAGCCAAGTCACTTGTTTTAAGTGCCAGAAGAATGGACATTATGCCAATGAATGTCCTGAAGCCCAAAATGGAAATGGCAATGGAAGCTCTGGGAAGAAGCCGAACCCGTTCAACAAAGGACACGTGAACCACGTGAGCGTGGAGGAGGTTGAAGCTCAGCCTGATGCAGTAATAGGTAAGTTTTTGGTTAAGTCATTTACTGCAACCGTTCTTTTCGATACTGGTGCATCGCATTCATACATATCAAGGGGATTTGTGAATAAGTTTAAGATGTCCACCAAAGTTCTCAGAACCCCTATGTTAGTAACCTCGCCAGGAACAGAGTATATGGCAACCCAAGGATGTTTTCAGATACCATTGGCCATTGGTAGGCATGTTTTCCCCTCAGACCTCATTGCTTTGGAATCACAAGGTTTGGATGTGATTTTGGGAATGGATTGGCTATCGTTGTATGGAGGAAACATCGATTGTGCCAGCAAGACGATTTTGCTTACCACCCCGGAAGGAAAAAGGATCAAGTATATATCCCGGCAAATGCCGAAGAGGACTCAAGTAAATTCCTTATCAGGAGTTGTACAAGAGGAAGTACCAGTGGTGAAGGATTATCCGGATGTATTTCCAGAAGAGTTGCCAGGCATGCCACCGGATAGAGACATTGAGTTCTTGATTGAACTTTGCCAGGCACAGGGCCAATATCTAAGAGACCGTACAGGATGCCCGCAAAGGATTTGGAGGAAATTAAGAAGCAGATCAAGGAGTTACTGGATAAAGGCTATATTCGCCCAAGTTCGTCACCTTGGGGATCACCAGTACTTCTAGTGGAGAAGAAAGATGGATCGCTGAGGATGGTTGTTGATTACCGTGGATTGAATGAAGTAACCATCAAAAACAAGTACCCACTGCCGATGATCAATGATTTGTTTGACCGCCTACAAGGAGCTAAAGTATTTTCCAAGATCGATTTACGATCAGGATACCATCAGTTAAAGATTCGAGAGCAGGATATACCCAAGACGGCATTTACCACTAGATATGGATTGTATGAGTATACCGTTATGTCATTTCGACTGACTAACGCACCTGCCTATTTCATGAACCTGATGAACAAAGTGTTTATGGAGTTTTTGGATAAGTTCGTCGTGGTGTTCATTGATGATATTTTAATCTTTTCCAAGGACGAAGACGAGCATGAGGAGCATTTACGATTGGTACTTGAGAAGCTCAGAGAACACCAGTTATATGCCAAGTTCAGCAAGTGTGAATTTTGGCTGAAGGAAGTTGGATTCCTAGGACATGTTATTTATGGAGAAGGAATAGCAATGGACCCTGCCAAGGTTGACATAGTGACAAGTTGGGAATCACCCACGACAGTTGGAGAAATCCGGAGTTTTCTTGGACTTGCAGGATACTACCGGAGATTCATCGAGAATTTCTCAAAGATTGCTAAGCCCATGACTGAGCTATTGAAGAAGGACACAAAATTCAATTGGACTGAGGAATGTGAAGCTAGTTTCCAAGAGTTGAAGAAACGATTGGTTACATCACCAGTGTTGATTCTGCCCGATCAACGCAAGGATTATGAAGTTTATTGCGACGCTTCTCGTCGAGGACTTGGAGCAGTGCTTATGCAGGAAGGAAGAGTTGTGTCATATGCTTCGAGACAACTTAAACCCCATGAGAAGAATTATGCTACGCATGAATTGGAGTTAGCAGCCGTGGTGCATGCATTGAAGACATGGAGACATTTTCTCATCGGAAACCATTGTGAGGTGTACACGGATCACAAGAGTTTGAAGTATATTTTCATGCAGAAGGAGTTAAATCTCAGACAGAGGAGATGGCTGGAGCTCATTAAAGACTATGATATGAGATTGCATTACCACCCAGGAAAGGCTAACGTAGTAGCAGACGCGTTGAGCCGCAAGAGTCATGTCAACACCCTCATGACAGGAGAGTTACCTCAGGAGTTAGCCGAGGACCTTCGCGAGCTATGTTTGGAGATAGTCCCAAGAGGATATTTAGCGACATTGGAGATTCAGTCTACCTTGATGGAAAAGATCAGAGAAGCTCAGAAGACAGACAAGGAGATTGAAGAGATAAAGGAGAAGATGAGCAAAGGAAAAGCCAAGGGATTTCGTGAGGATGAGCACGATACCTTATGGTTTGAGGACCGCGTATATGTGCCAAATGATCCGGAGATCAGGGAGTTGATTTTGCAGGAAGCCCATGATTCACCGTACTTGATTCACCCAGGAAATACGAAGATGTATTTGGATTTGAAGAATATTTTCTGGTGGACCGGAATGAAGAAGGATATTGCGGAATACGTAGCAGTTTGTGATGTATGTCAGAGAGTGAAGGCAGAGCATCAGAAGCCAGCAGGATTGCTACAACCATTGCCGATACCCGAATGGAAGTGGGATAAAATAGGCATGGATTTTATCACCGGATTACCCAGGACTCGTTCAGGCTATGACTCAATATGGGTTGTAGTCGACCGTTTGACGAAAGTGGCTCATTTCATTCCAGTAAAGACCACTTACACCAGTGCTAAGTTGGCAAAGATATACATGACCAGGATTGTATGTTTGCATGGAGTTCCGAGGACCATTGTATCAGACAGAGGAACCCAATTTACCTCAAAGTTTTGGAAGCAGTTACATGAAACATTGGGAACCAGGCTGGAATTCAGTACAGCTTTTCACCCACAGACAGATGGACAGACCGAGAGAGTCAACCAGATTTTGGAGGACATGTTGAGAGCATGTGCACTAGATTATGGATCCAGTTGGGACGACAATTTGCCATATGCGGAGTTTTCTTATAACAACAGTTATCAGACCAGTTTGAAGATGGCCCCTTTCGAAGCCTTGTACGGAAGGAGGTGTAGAACACCGTTGTTATGGGACGAAGTTGGAGACCGTCAGTTGTTTGGACCAGATTTGATTAAGGAGTCTGAACAGAAAGTGAGGTTGATTCGCGATAGGCTCAAGGTAGCCCAGTCCAGACAGAAGAGTTATGCTGATTCTAAACGAAAGGAGGCAGTTTACAAAGTCGGAGACCGAGTTTATCTTCGAGTATCACCACTTCGAGGAGTGAAGCCCTTTGGAGTTAAGGGAAAGTTAGCGCCCCATTTTATTGGACCATACAGAGTTGTGGAACGTATGGGAGAAGTTGCTTACAAGCTGGAATTGCCCGAAGGATTGTCTGGAGTACATGATGTATTTCATGTTTCTCAGTTGAAGAAGTGCCACGCAGAGATGGCTGAGATACCACTGAGGGATACTGTGCCACTGGAAGCGATTCAGCTGGAAAGTGATTTGACCTATGAGGAGAAACCAGTTAAGATTCTTGAGTATGCCAGCCGAGTTACCCGCAGTAAGGTTATCAAGATTTGCAAAGTCCAGTGGAGTCACCACACGAAGGATGAAGCCACCTGGGAGCGAGAGGAAGATCTACGGAAAGACCACTCCCACCTGTTTTCTAGCCAACCCGAATCTCGAGGGCGAGATTCATCTTAAGGGGGGTAGGTTTGTAACATCCCAAATTTTCAATTTGGTATGTTATACATAGATCATCATTGCATATCATGTTTTATTGCATTTTGACAAATCCTCGATAAATCCTAAGCAACTCAAGGACCCTCGGAGAGAGTTGGGGATTTTCTCGAATTTTCGTATTTGATTTTCATCAAATAATAAGACGAGGATTTTGGTTTTAACTATTTTCTCTCCGGAAAAATATTTCATTTTAAAAATAAACGAGAGGAGAAAATATGACTTCTCCAAAACAATTGAAATACTGGAGGAAAATGTTAAAATCATTTATTGGAATTTATTTGGATTTTATTTGCAATTTTTATTGCATTAAAAATATTGCATGTTTTCAAAATATTTATTTTGTGTTAAAAAAATGTTCACCCTATTCTAGATTTTCTAACTAGACGGCGAAAATTTATTTTATATTTTTCTGTTTTTTATTTATTTTTCTACGATTTATTTTCCGCGGAACGTATTTAAAATAAAACCCTTTGTTTTAAAAAAAACCTAGATCGGTTTTTTTCGGTTTTATTATTTTGCGAGCGTTCACCAAACCGTTCATTTCAACGAACGCGTTCGTCGGTTTTTCTCTGTTAACGAACGTCCGTTCTTTAACCGTTCGTCCGTTTTTCTTTTTCGTCGGATTTTTCTGCGATTATCTCAGATTCGATTTCTGATCGAATCTTCGTTTCTGTTTAACTTTTCGCTCGTTTATCGGAATCAGGCGATTCAAGCGCCTAGAGTTTCGTCTCGAAATTCTCTTTCCGTTTAACCTACTCAACAAGTTTTTGCTACAGTAAAATTTGACCTAGATCCAGAATAGTAAACGAGGCTACTTTCTTTTGCCGTTTGACTTTCGTTGTTTCTTTCGAGTTGATTCTTTTTGCAAACCGGAGTTCTTAAGTTGAACTTTCTGGTTGGATCTTTCATTCGAGTTTTACCTGTGCATTAGATGAGTACTGATTGTATGCTTGTTTGTTTGCGATAGAGTACCCGGAGTGTGCCGCTTGTTACTTCGAATCGCTAGGTTTTGCGGATCATCAACAAGGCAAGTAACACTTTGATCATACCTTCCATACCTAGTTTTTATTCCATTAGATCTGTTTTCCTCAAACATTGCATGACTAGGATCTAATTAAATTGTGGGTATTGGGAAGTAGTTGAGGTAGCACCTATTACCTGTTTTGTTTATCAAACCCTTGGGAGTTACTTCTACGTTGCTATTATTATTGCCATGCTATGCTCGTAGACGTGGATTGGGTTTGAGTGAAATTCATGACAGATGTGAGGTTGTTAATAATGGTTTACTTAAGGTGGCAACTTAAACTCACATCTGGGTGGATTGAGGTACCTGGGTATTCCCGGATTGCCTGTTTTTCTTTTGGACCGCCACCCAGGTTCAAAGGGATCATGAGATTATTCATGCTAGAAACTTCCGTGTGCAGCCGCAAGCTATTATGGGCTCTAGCATAGTTGACTAAGTTGTGTGAACTCTTACAGTGGTAGACTAGCAGATGTAGGGGAAAGTAGGTGTAACTGTCTACCCATACGTAAGGTGCAAACACTTCTGAAAGACTGTGTCTTGGTCATCCGTTACTCAAACACCATGTAGTGCGAGTAATCCAACGGAGGAGATCAAGTCTTGTGGGGAAAAGTGCACAAACCTCTGCAGAGTGTACAAACTAATCATGGTTAGCCGTGTCCCCGGTTATGGACAACTTGAGTATCTAGTACTTGGATTATCATGTGAATCTCATCACTATGTTACTTCTAAATAATTTTGTTGGGTTATTGATGACTTTTAATTGGGATTGAGATGCTGTCAACCATCTCAATGTTTCACAACCACCATGATAGTTAAATAAAATTTATTCCTTTGAAGTAGGATAAAAATTGGCTTTTCGCAAAAACAGTAACCATAGAGCTTTCCACCAGCCATATATGCATGTAGTATAGCATTATTATTGTTCATTACTCTCTATGTGTTACATTGCCAGCATATTCTACGTGCTGACCCGTTTTCGGGCTGCAACGTCTCATGTTGCAGACTTTTCAGACGACGAGTAAGGTGCCTTAGGTCGTGGTCTTATACTCAGTGATGCCGCTGGAGTTGATGGACTCACTTATCTTCCAAGTCTTCCGCTGTTATCGTTTTAGATGGCCTTAAGCCATGCTTATCATACTTAATCTCTTTGGAGATATTCGATGTAATAAGTGTGTGATTGCTACTCTGTTATAAATCCTCCATTTGTACTGTGCGTGTCAGCATTACTGATCCAGGGATGACACTGGTGCACAGCAGCACAGGCCATTTGAGGTCTGGTCGCTGCAATACGACTCATGTTCGACCTTTCGGTCTCTTGTGTTCCGAGGCCATGTCTGTACATGCTAGGCTCGTCAAGTCAACCTATGTGTTTTGCATGTGTTCCGAGGCCATGTATGTACATGCTAGGCTCGTCAACACCCGTTGTATTCGAACGTTAGAATCTATCACACCCGATCATCACGTGGTGCTTCGAAACAACGAACCTTCGCAACGGTTCACAGTTAGGGGGAACACGTCTCTTGAAATTTTAGTGAGGGATCATCTTACTTACTACCGTCGTTCTAAGCAAATAAGATGCATAACATGATAAACATCACATGCAATCAAATAGTGACATGATATGGCCAATATCATTTTACTCCTTTGATCTCCATCTTCGGGGCACCATGATCATCTTTGTCACCGGCATGACACCATGATCTCCATCATCATGATCTCCATCATTGTGTCTTCATAAAGTTGTCACGCCAACGATTACTTCTACTTCAATGGCTAACGCGCTTAGCAATAAAGTAAAGTAATTTACATGGCGTTATTCAATGACACGCAGGTCATACAAAAAATAAAGACAACTCCTATGGCTCCTGCCGGTTGTCATACTCATCGACATGCAAGTCATGATTCCTATTACAAGAATATGATCAATCTCATACATCACATATATCATTCATCACATCTTCTGGCCATATCACATCACATAGCACATGCTGGAAAAACAAGTTAGACGTCCTCTAATTGTTGTTGCAAGTTTTTTACGTGGCTTGTATAGGTTTCTAGCAAGAACGTTTCTTACCTACGTAAAACCACAACGTGATATGCCAATTTCTATTTACCCTTCATAAGGACCCTTTTCATCGAATCCGTTCCAACTAAAGTGGGAGAGACAGACACCCGCTAGCCACCTTATGCAACTAGTGCATGTCAGTCGGTGGAACCTGTCTCACGTAAGCGTACGTGTAAGGTCGGTCCGGGCCGCTTCATCCCACAATGCCGCCGAAACAAGATAAGACTAGTAGCGGCAAGAAGAATTGGCAACATCTACGCCCACAACTGCTTTGTGTTCTACTCGTGCATAGAAACTACGCATAGACCTAGCTCATGATGCCACTGTTGTGGAACGTAGCAGAAATTCAAAATTTTCTACGCATCACCAAGATCAATCTATGGAGTAATCTAGCAACGAGGGGAAGGGGAGTGCATCTACATACCATTGTAGATCGCGATGCAGAAGCGTTGCAAGAACGCGGATGAGGGAGTCGTACTCGTAGCGATTCAGATCGCGGTTGATTCCGATCTAAGCACCGAAGAACGGTGCCTCCGCGTTCAACACACGTGCAGCCCGGTGACGTCTCCCACGCCTTGATCCAGCAAGGAGAGAGGGAGAGGTTGGGGAAGACTCCGTCCAGCAGCACGACGGCGTGGTGGTGATGGAGGAGCGTGGCAATCCCGCAGGGCTTCGCCAAGCACCGCGGGAGAGGAGGAACAGGGGAAGGGTTGCGCCAAGAGAAGAAGAACTTCGTGTGTTGGGCTGCCCCTTTGCCTCCACTATATATAGGGGGAGAGGGAGTGCTGTGCCCCCACCTAGGGTTCCCTCCCCAGGGGTGGCGGTAGCCCCCCAAACCCATCTAGGGTGCGGCCAAGGGGAGGAGAGGGGGGCACCACTAGGGTGGGCCTTAAGGCCCATCTGGACCTAGGGTTTGCCCCCTCCCACTCTCCCATGCGCCTTGGGCCCTGGTGGGGGGCGCACCAGCCCACCTGGGGCTGGTCCCCTCCCACACTTGGCCCACGCAGCCTTCTGGGGCTGGTGGCCCCACTTGGTGGACCCCCGGGACCCTCCCGGTGGTCCCGGTACATTACCGATATCACCCGAAACTTTTCCGGTGACCATAACAGGACTTCCCATATATAAATCTTTACCTCCGGACCATTCCGGAACTCCTCGTGACATCCGGGATCTCATCCGGGACTCTGAACAACATTCGGTAACCACGTACATACTTTCCCTATAACCCTAGCATCATCGAACCTTAAGTGTGTAGACCCTACGGGTTCGGGAACCATGCAGACATGACCGAGACGTTCTCCGGACAATAACCAACAGCGGGATCTGGATACCCATGTTGGCTCCCACATGTTCCACGATGATCTCATCGGATTAACCACGATGTCGGGGATTCAATCAATCCCGTATTCAATTCCCTTTGTCTATCGGTATGCTACTTGCCCGAGATTCGATCGTCGGTATCCCGATACCTTGTTCAATCTCGTTACCGGCAAGTCTCTTTACTCGTTCCGTAACTCACATCATCCCGTGATCAACTCCTTGGTCACATTGTGCACATTATGATGATGTCCTACCGAGTGGGCCCAGAGATACCTCTCCGTTTACATGGAGTGACAAATCCCAGTCTCGATTCGTGCCAACCCAACAGACACTTTCGGAGATACCTGTAGTGCACCTTTATAGCCACCCAGTTACGTTGTGACATTTGGTACACCCAAAGAATTCCTACGGTATCCGGGAGTTGCACAATCTCATGGTCTAAGGAAATGATACTTGACATTAGAAAAGCTCTGAGCAAACGAACTACACGACCTTGTGCTAGGCTTAGGATTGGGTCTTGTCCATCACATCATTCTCCTAATGATGTGACCCCGTTATCAACGACATCCAATGTCCATGGTCAGGAAATCGTAACCATCTATTGATCAACGAGCTAGTCAACTAGAGGCTTACTAGGGACATGGTGTTGTCTATGTATCCACACATGTATCTGAGTTTCCTATCAATACAATTCTAGCATGGATAATAAACGATTATCATGAACAAGGAAATATAATAATAACCTATTTATTATTGCCTCTAGGGCATATTTCCAACAGTCGGCACGCTACCTCTACATTTACCTACGGGATTAGTTTTAAACCTCAATAATTGTTATTTAGTGCCAGCTTTGAGCATGAACATTGTATCTGGATCTCATTTAATGCGAGATGGCTACTCATTTAAATCCGAGAATAATGGTTGTTCTATTTATATGAGAGATATGTTTTATGGTCATGCCTCGCTGGTCAATGGTTTATTCTTAATGAATCTCGAACGTGATGTTACACATATTCATAGTGTGAATGCCAAGAAATGTAGGGTTGATAATGATAGTCCCACATACTTGTGGCACTGCCGCCTTGGTCACATTGGTGTCAAACGCATGAAGAAACTCCATGCAGATGGACTTTTGGAGTCTCTTGATTATGAATCATTTGACACGTGCGAACCATGCCTCATGGGAAAAATGACCAAGACTCCGTTCTCCGGAACAATGGAGCGAGCAACCAACTTATTGGAAATCGTACATACTGATGTGTGCGGTCCAATGAGCGTTGAGGCTCGCGGTGGCTATCGTTATGTTCTCACCCTCACTGATGACTTGAGTAGATATGGGTATGTCTACTTAATGAAACACAAGTCTGAGACCTTTGAAAAGTTCAAGGAATTTCAGAGTGAGGTTGAGAATCAACGTGACAGGAAAATAAAGTTCTTACGATCAAATCGTGGAGGGGAATATTTGAGTCACGAATTTGGCACACACTTAAGGAAATGTGGAATTGTTTCACAACTCACGCCGCCTAGAACACCTCAGCGTAATGGTGTGTCCGAACGTCGTAATCGCACTCTATTGGATATGGTGCGATCTATGATGTCTCTTACCGATCTACCGCTGTCATTCTGGGGTTATGCTTTAGAGACTGCCGCATTCACTTTAAATAGGGATCCATCGAAATCCGTTGAGACGACACCGTATGAATTATGGTTTGGAAAGAAACCTAAGCTGTCGTTTCTTAAAGTTTGGGGATGCGATGCTTATGTCAAGAAACTTCAACCTGAAAAGCTCGAACCCAAGTCGGAAAAATGCGTCTTCATAGGATACCCTAAGGAAACCATTGGGTATACCTTCTACCTCAGATCCGAAGGCAAGATCTTCGTTGCCAAGAATGGGTCATTTCTGGAGAAAGAGTTTCTCTCGAAAGAAGAAAGTGGGAGGAAAGTGGAACTTGATGAGATGACCCCTCTCGAACCGGAAAGTAGCACAGCACAAGAAAATGTTTCTGTGGTGCCTGCACCGACTAGAGAGGAAGTTAATGATGACGATCATGATCAAGTTACCACTGAACTTCGTAGGTCCACAAGGACATGTTCCGCACCAGAGTGGTACGGCAACCCTGTCCTGGAAATCATGTTGTTGGACAACGGTGAACCTTCGAACTATGAAGAAGCAATGGCGGGTCCAGATTCCAACTTGAAGCCATGCAATCCGAGATAGGATCCATGTATGAAAACAAAGTGTGGACTTTGACAGACTTGCCCGCTGATCGGCGAGCGATAGAAAATAAATGGATCTTTAAGAAGAAGACGGACGCGGATGGAAATGTTACCATCTATAAAGCTCGACTTGTCTCTAAGGGTTATCGACAAGTTCAAGGAGTTGACTACGATGAGACCTTCTCACCCGTAGCGAAGCTGAAGTCCGTCCGAATCATGTTAGCAATTGTCGCATTCTACGATTATGAAATATGGCAAATGGACGTCAAAACGGCATCCTTAACGGCTTCCTTAAGGAAGAATTGTATATGATGCAGCCGGAAGGTTTTGTCGATTCTAAGAATGCTGACAAAGTATGCAAGCTCCAGCGCTCAATCTATGGGCTGGTGCAGGCATCTCGGAGTTGGAACATTCGCTTTGATGAGATGATCAAAGCGTTTGTGTTTACACAGACTTATGGAGAAGCCTGTGTTTACAAGAAATTGAGTGGGAGCTCTATAGCATTTCTCATATTATATGTGGATGACATACTATTGATGGGAAATGATATAGAATTCTTGGAAAGTATAAAGGCATATTTGAATAAGTGTTTTTCAATGAAGGACCTTGGAGAAGCTGCTTACATATTAGGCATCAAGATCTATAGAGATAGATCGAGACGCCTCATAGGTCTTTCACAAAGCACATACCTTGACAAGATATTGAAGAAGTTCAATATGGATCAGTCCAAGAAGGGGTTCTTGCCTATATTGCAAGGTGTGAGATTGAGCACGGCTCAATGCCCGACCACGGCAGGAGATAGAGAAAAGATGAGTGTCGTCCCCTATGCCTCGGCCATAGGGTCTATTATGTATGCCATGCTGTGTACCAGACCTGATGTAAACCTTGCCGTGAGTTTGGTAGGAAGGTACCAAAGTAATCCCGGCATGGAACACTGGACAGCGGTCAAGAACATCCTGAAGTACCTGAAAAGGACTAAGGATATGTTTCTCGTTTATGGAGGTGACGAAGAGCTCGTCGTAAAGGGTTACGTCGATGCTAGCTTCGACACAGATCTGGATGACTCTAAGTCACAAACCGGATACGTGTATATTTTGAATGGTGGGGCAGTCAGCTGGTGCAGTTGCAAGCAAAGCGTCGTGGCGGGATCTACATGTGAAGCGGAGTACATGGCAGCCTCGGAGGCAGCACATGAAGCAATCTGGATGAAGGAGTTCATTGCCGACCTAGGAGTTATTCCCAATGCATCGGGGCCGATGACTCTCTTCTGTGACAACACTGGAGCTATTGCCCTTGCCAAGGAGCCCAGGTTTCACAAGAAGACCAGGCACATCAAGCGTCGCTTCAACTCCATTCTTGAAAATGTTCAAAATGGAGACATAGATATTTGTAAAGTACATACGGATTTGAATGTCGCAGATCCATTGACTAAACCTCTTCCACGGGCAAAACATGATCAACACCAGAACTCTATGGGTGTACGATTCATCACAATGTAAATAGATTATTGACTCTAGTGCAAGTGGGAGACTGTTGGAAATATGCCCTAGAGGCAATAATAAAATGGTTATTATTACATTTCCTTGTTCATGATAATTGTCTATTGTTCATGCTATAATTGTGTTATCCGGAAATCGTAATACATGTGTGAACACATAGACCATAACATGTCCCTAGTGAGCCTCTAGTTGATTAGCTCGTTGATCAATAGATGGTTACGATTTCCTGACCATGGACATTGGATGTCATTGATAACGGGATCACATCATTAGGAGAATGATGTGATGGACAAGACCCAATCCTAAGCATAGCACTAGATCGTGTAGTTCGTTTGCTGAAGCTTTTCTAATGTCAAGTATCGTTTCCTTAGACCATGAGATCGTGCAACTCCCGGATACCGTAGGAATGCTTTGGGTGTACCAAACGTCACAACGTAACTCGGTGGCTATAAAGGTGCACTACAGGTATCTCCGAAAGTGTCTGTTGGGTTGGCTCGGATCGAGACTGGGATTTGTCACTCCGTATGACGGAGAGGTATCTCTGGGCCCACTCGGTATTGCATCATCATAATGAGCTCAATGTGACTAAGTAGTTAGTCACGGGATCATGCATTACGGAACGAGTAAAGTGACTTGCCGGTAACGAGATTGAACGAGGTATTGGGATACTGACGATCGAATCTCGGGCAAGTAACGTACCGATTGACAAAGGGAATTGTATACGGGATTACTTGAATCCTCAACATCGTGGTTCATCCGATGAGATCATCGAGGAGCATGTGGGAGCCAACATGGGTATCCAGATCCCGATGTTGGTTATTGACCGGAGAGTCGTCTCGGTCATGTCTGTGTGTCTCCCGAACCCGTAGGGTCTACACACTTAAGGTTCGGTGATGCTAGGGTTGTAGAGATATTAGTATGCGGTAACCCGAAAGTTGTTCGGAGTCCCGGATGAGATCCCGGACATCATGAGGAGTTCCGGAATGGTCCGGAGGTGAAGATTTGTATATAGGAAGTCCAGTTTCGGCCACCGGGAAAGTTTCGGGGGTCACCGGTATTGTACCGGGACCACCAGAAGGGTCCCGGGGGTCCACCGTGTGGGGCCACCTATCCCGGAGGGCCCCATGGGCTGAAGTGGGAAGGGAACCAGCCCCTGGTGGGCTGGTGCGCCTCCCATGGGCCTCCCCCTGCGCCTAGGGTTGGAAACCCTGGGGGTGGGGGCGCCCCACCTAACTTGGGGGGCAAGTTCCCCCCTTGGCCGCCCCCCCCCCCCCTTGAGATTGGATCTCTAGGGGCCGGCGCCCCCCCAGGGCCCCTATATAAAGAGGGGAGAGAGAGGGCTGCCCACCCAAGCCCCTGGCGCCTCCCTCTTCCCCGTAACACCTCTCCCTCTCGCTGAGCTTGGCGAAGCCCTGCCGAGATCCCCGCTGCTTCCACCACCACGCCGTCGTGCTGCTGGATCTCCATCAACCTCTCCTTCCCCCTTGCTGGATCAAGAAGGAGGACACGTCTCTCCAAACCGTACGTGTGTTGAACGCGGAGGTGCCGTCCGTTCGGCGCTAGGATCATCGGTGATTTGGATCACGACGAGTACGACTCCATCAACCCCGTTCTCTTGAACGCTTCCGCTGGCGATCTACAAGGGTATGTAGATGCACTCCTCTCTCTCGTTGCTAGATGACTCCATAGATTGATCTTGGTGATGCGTAGAAAATTTTAAATTTCTGCTACGATCCCCAACAAGGGGGGCCGCCCCCCTCCCCAATTCGGATTCGGCTTGGGGGCGCGTCCCCCTCTAGGCAGCCTCCTCCTCTCTTCCACTAAAGCCCATTAGTCCTTTCGATAAGTAAGAGTGTCGAACCCAACGAGGAGCAGAAGGAAATAACAAGCGGTTTTCAGTAAGGTATTCTCTGCAAGCACTGAAATTATCGGTAACAGATAGTTTTGTGATAATGTAAATGGTAACAAGCAACAAGTAATAAAAGTAAATAAGGTGCAGCAAGGTGGCCCAATCCTTTTTGTAGAAAAGGACAAGCCTGGGCAATTTCTTATATAAAGGAAAACGCTCCCAAGGACACATGGGAATTATCGTCAAGCTAGTTTTCATCACGTTCATATGATTTGCGTTCGTTACTTTGATAATCTGATATGTGGGTGGACCGGTGCTTGGGTGCTGCCCTTACTTGGACAAGCATCCCACTTATGATTAACTCCTAATGCAAGGATCCGCAACTACAAAAGAAGTATTAAGGTAAACCTAACCATAGCATGAAACATGGATCCAAATCAGCCCCTTACGAAGCAACGCATAAACTAGGGTTTAAGCTTCTGTCACTCTAGCAACCCATCATCTACTTATTACTTCCCAATGCCTTCCTCTGGGCCCTAATAATGGTGAAGTGTCATGTAGTCGACGTTCACTTGACACCACTAGAGGAGAGACAACATACATCTCATCAAAATATCGAACGAATACCAAATTCACATGACTACTAATAGCAAGACTTCTCCCATGTCCTCAGGAACAAACGTAACTACTCACAAATCATATTCATGTTCATAATCAGAGGGGTATTAATATGCATATAGGATCTGAACATATAATCTTCCACCAAGTAAACCAACTAGCATCAACTACAAGGAGTAATCAACACTACTAGCAACCTACACGTACCAATCTCAGACTTAGAGACAAGAATTGGATACAAGAGATGAACTAGGGTTTGAGAGGAGATGGTGCTGGTGAAGATGTTGATGAAGATTGACCCCCTCCCGATGAGAGGATCGTTGGAGATGACGATGGCGATGATTTCCCCCTCCCGGAGAGAAGTTTCCCCGGCAGAACAACTCCACCGGAGCCCTAGATTGGTTCCGCCTCGTGGTGGCGGAGTCTCGTCCCGTAAGCTTGCTTCCTATTTTTTCTCGGACGAAAGACTTCATATAGCAGAAGATGGGCACCGGAGGGCTACCAGGGGGCCCACGAGGCAGGGGGGCGCGCCCCCACCCTCGTGGCCAGGGTGTGGGCCCCTCTGGTATTTTCTTCGCTCAGTATTTTTTATATTTTCCAAAAATAACTTCCGTGGAGTTTCAGGACTGTTGGAGTTGCGCAGAATAGGTCTCTAATATTTGCTCCTTTTCCAGCCCAGAATTCCAGCTGCCGGAATTCTCCCTCTTCATGTAAACCTTGTAAAATAAAAGAGAAAAGGCATAATATTGTGACATAATGTGTAATAACAGCCCATAATGCGATAAATATCAATATCAAAGCATGATGCAAAATGGACGTATCAACTCCCCCAAGCTTAGACCTCGCTTGTCCTCAAGCGAAAGCCGAAATCGATAAATATGTCCACATGTTTAGAGATAGAGGTGTCGATAAAAAATAAAATACGAACATGAGGGCATCATGATCGTTCTTATAGCAGCAACATAAATGAATATTGTCATATGATTTCTTATGCTCAAGTAATAATCAATCCACAATGTCAAGTATGAATCAAAAACTTCATTGAGAACCAACAAACTATAATCTCAGTCATTGAAGCAATTGCAATTTATCATAACATCAGAAAGAGTCTATGTAAGAGCTTTTCAGCAAGTCCACATACTCAACTATCATTTAGTCTTTCACAATTGCTAACACTCACGCGATACTTGTGGTTACGGAGTTTTAATCGGACATAGGGAAAGATAGGGGCTTATGGTATTGCCTCCCAACCTCTTACCGCAAGGGTAAATGTCAACAATAATAGTTCATGCTCACTCATATCCAATTAGATATATATATCAGGATCGTACCAACACACTGTGCTTGCCAAAGGATAAAATGTAAAAAGGAAAGATGAAGATCACCATGACTCTTGCATAGGGTAGAAGATAAAAGTAAAAGATAGGCCCTTCGCAGAGGGAAGCAGAGGTTGTCATGTGCTTAAGGGTTGGATGCACAAAATCTTAATGTGAAAGAACATCACTTTATATTGCCACTTGTGATATAGACCTTTATTATGCAGTCCGTCGCTTTTATTACTTCTACATCACAAGATCGTATAAAGCTTATTTTCTCCCTCACTAATAAATCATACATATTTAGAGAGCAATTTTTATTGCTTGCACCGATGACAACTTACTGGAAGGATCTTACTCAATCCATAGGTAGGTATAGTGGATCTCATGGCAAAACCGGGTTTAAAGGTATTTGGAAGCACAAGTAGTATCTCTACTTGGTGCAAGGAATTGGCTAGCATGAGGGGGAAAGGCAAGCTCAACATGTTGGATGATCCATGACAATATACTTTATCTCAGATATAAGAAAACATAACCCATTATGTTGTCTTCCTTGTCCAACATCAACTCTTTAGCATGTGATATTTTAATGAGTGCTCACAATCATAAAAGATGTCCAAGATAGTATATTTATATGTGAACCTCTCTTTCTTTATTACTTCCTATTAATTGCAACGATGACCAAAACTATGTTTGTCAACTCTCAATAACTTTTATTCATCATACTCTTTATTTGTGAAGTCATTACTATCCATAAGATTCATATAATCTCTTTATTTCTTTTTGCTTCTTTCTCTTTATTTTATTCTCTCAAGAATATAGCAAGATCATCAAGCCCTTGACTCAACACTAATCTTTATTATATAGCTCACGGACTCGATTACATAGAGAGATCATAAAGCAAAACTCACGACTAGATCATACTAAAACTTTATTCTACTAGATCAAAATATTACCAAAAGGATCGAACTAAGAAAAACGGTAAATATAGGAGTGTGATGGTGATACGATACCGGGGCACCTCCACCAAGCTTGGCAGTTGCCAAGGGGAGTGCCCATACCCATGTGATTATATCTCCTTCTTCGGGGACGGAGAAGACGGTGGTGATGGTGGGTAGTCGCACATCAAGCGTAAGAGATACTCCAACTTGCGAATAATGCCCTTGAGTGCGACGATATGCTCCTTCAACAAAATATTTTCACTTGTGAGATACTTGTTTTGTATACGAGCTAACTCAATCATCTTGAAAGCTTCAATCTCAGTAGGGGTGAAAAGAGGTGGAAGGATGTCTTCTGCTGCAGGAACTTGCTCCTCCATGGCCTTCTTGATCCCATCATCTTTGTTGATCTCCCCGGGTTCTTCTCTCATCAGCTCTATCTTCATTAGCCAAGAATCGTTGTCACCATTGTTGGAGGAGGGAGACGACATGATGTTTGGCCTTGAGAAAATCTGGCAGAAAACAGCTTGAAACGAAAACAGGGGATAATTGCGTGCTACAGGAATCAAAACCTTCGGGAGATTATATAATGAACTTTTACCGACCGAAAGAAGTATCGTGCAAGAAAACGGAGTTCGGAGAGCGCACGAGGTGCCCACGAGGTAGGGGGCGCGCCCGGGGGGTAGGGCGCGCCCTCCACCCTCGTGGAGGCCTCGTGTCCTTCCCGGACTGCTTCTTATTTTTCTATTTTTCTAAATATTCCAAAACAGAGAAAAATTGCCATTAGAACTGTTTTGGAGTCGGTTTACTTACCGTACCACGTACCTATTCCTTTTCGGAGTCTGAAACGTTCCGGAAAGTGTCCCTTATGTATTCCTCTGGGGTTACGGTTTCGATAATGTTGGTTTCAACATTTATTGGATTACCTGAGATATAATGCTTGATTCTTTGACTGTTAACCACCTTCGGATTCGTGCCTTCGAAGTTGTTGATTTTTATGGCACCGGAACGATAGACTTCCTCGATAATGTATGGGCCTTCCCACTTAGAGAGAAGTTTCCCTGCAAAAAATCTTAAACGAGAGTTGTATAGCAAAACATAATCGCCTACATTAAACTCACGCTTTTGTATCCTTTTATCATGCCACCTTTTAACCCTTTCTTTAAATAGTTTGGCATTTTCATAAGCCTGGTTTCTCCATTCATCTAGTGAGCTAATGTCAAATAGCCTCTTTTCACCGGCAAGTTTAAAATCATAGTTAAGCTCTTTAATAGCCCAATATGCCTTATGTTCAAGTTCGAGAGGTAAGTGACATGCTTTTCCATAAACCATTTTATACGGAGACATACCCATAGGATTCTTATATGCAGTTCTGTAAGCCCATAATGCATCATCGAGTTTCTTGGACCAATTCTTTCTAGATCTATTAACGGTCTTTTGCAAAATTAATTTGAGCTCTCTATTACTCAATTCTACTTGACCGCTAGACTGTGGATAATATGGAGATGCAATTCTATGATTAACGTCATATTTAGCAAGCATCTTACGGAAAGCACCATGAATAAAGTGTGAACCACCATCAGTCATTAAGTATCTAGGGACTCAAAATCTTAGAAAAATAACTTCTTTAAGCATTTTAATAGAAGTGTTATGATCAGCACTACTAGTTGGAATAGCTTCTACCCACTTAGTAACGTAATCAACAGCAACTAAAATATGTGTATATCCATTAGAGACAGGAAACGGTCCCATATAATCAAAGCCCCAAACATCAAATGGTTCAATAACAAGTGAATAATTCATAGGCATTTCTTGACATCTACTAATATTACCAATTCTTTGCCATTCATCACAAGACAAGACAAACTTACGAGCATCCTTGAAGAGAGTAGGCCAATAAAAACCAGATTGTAATACCTTATGTGCAGTTCTATCTCCAGCGTGGTGTCCTCCATAAGCCTGGGAGTGACACTTACGTAGGATCTGTTCCTGTTCATGCTCAGGTACACAACATCTAATAACACCATCTACTCCTTCTTTATAAAGATGTGGGTCATCCCAGAAGTAATGTTTTAAATCATAGAAAAACTTTTTCTTTTGCTGATATGTGAAACTAGGTGGTATAAATTTAGCAACAATGTAATTGGCATAATTAGCATACCATGGAGCAGTACGAGAAGCATTTATGACATTTAATTGTTCATCAGGAAAGCTATCATCAATAGGTAGTGGGTCATCAAGAACATTCTCTAACCTAGACAAGTTATCTGCAACGGGGTTCTCAGCTCCCTTTCTATCAATAATATGCAAATCAAATTCTTGTAGCAGGAGAACCCATCTAATAAGTCTAGGTTTAGCATCCTTCTTTTCCATAAGATATTTAATAGCAGCATGATCAGTGTGAATAGTTACTTTAGAATCAACAATGTAAGATCTAAACTTATCACATGCAAATACAACTGCTAAAAATTCTTTTTCAGTAGTAGCATAATTTCTCTGGGCACTGTCTAGAGTTTTACTAGCATATTGAATAACATTTAATTTCTTATCAACTCTTTGCCCTAAAACAGCACCTACAGCATAATCGCTAGCATCACACATAATTTCAAAGGGTAAATTCCAATCAGGTGGCTGAACGATAGGTGTAGAGATCAAAGCTTTCTTAAGTACTTCAAATGCTTCTACACAATCATCATCAAAGACAAAGGGTATATCTTTTTGTAATCAATTAGTCAGGGGCCGAGAAATTTTTGAGAAGTCCTTAATGAACCTCCTATAAAAACCAGCATGACCAAGGAAACTTCTTATACCTTTGATGTCCTTGGGACATGGCATCTTTTCAATAGCATCAACTTTAGCTTTATCAACTTCAATACCTCTTTCAGAAATTTTATGCCCCAAGATAATGCCTTCATTAACCATAAAGTGCACTTCTCCCAGATCAAGACAAGGTTAGTGTATTCACATCTCTGCAAAACTCGATCAAGGTTGCTCAAGCAATCATCAAAAGAAGATCCATAGACGGAGAAATCGTCCATGAAAACCTCACATATCTTTTCACAAAAGTAAGAGAATATAGCCATCATGCATCTTCGAAAGGTAGCAGGTGCATTACATAAACCAAAAGGCATACGTCGATAAGCAAAAGTACCGAAAGGGCAAGTAAAAGTAGTCTTTGATTGATCATCAGCTGATACAGGTATTTGAGAGAAACCAGAATAACCATGTAGAAAGAAAAAGTGTGTATGTTTGGATAATCTTTCTATCATTTGATCAATAAAAGGTAAGGGGTAATGATCCTTTTTAGTAGCCTTATTTAATTTGCGGAAATCGATTACCATCCTATAACCTGTAATAATTCTTTGCGGGGTCAATTCATCTTTATCATTAGGAACGATGGTAATACCTCCCTTTTTAGGGACACAATGGAGAGGACTTACCCATTCACTATCAGCAACGGGATAAATAATACCTGCCTCAAGAAGCTTTAGTATTTCCTTTCTTACCACTTCCTTCATCTTAGGATTCAACCGTCGTTGGTGATCGTGAACTGGTTCGGCGTCTTTCTCCAAATTTATTTTATGTTCACATAGAGTGGGACTAATGCCCTTAAGATCATCAAGAGTATATCCAATGGCAGCACGGTGCTTCTTCAGAGTTTTTAGTAATCTCTCTTCTTCATGCTCTGAAAGGTTAGCACTAATAATAACAGGATATATCTTCTTTTCATCAAGATAAGCATATTTAAGAGTATCAGGTAATGGTTTGAGCTCAAACACGGGATCGCCCTTGGGTGGAGGAGGATCCCCTAGGATTTCGACAGGCAAGTTGTGTTTCAGAATAGGTTCTTGTTTAAAGAATACTTCATCTATTTCCCTTCTTTCATTCATAAACATATCATTTTCATGGTCAAGCAAATATTGTTCTAAAGGATCATTAGGAGGTACGACAATAGAAGCAAGACCAATAATTTCATCCTTACTAGTCAATTCCTCTTCACGATGTTGTCTACTAAATTTAGAGAAATCGAACTCATGAGACATATCATCCAGACCGATAGTGACAACATTCTTTTCGCAGTTTATCTTAGCATTAATAGTATTCAAGAAGGGTCTACCAAATATAATGGGACAAAAGCTATCTTGTGGGGAACCAAGAACAAGAAAATCAGCAGGATATTTAGTTTTCCCACACAAGACTTCAACATCTCTAACAATCCCAATTGGTGAAATAGTATCTCTATTGGCAAGCTTAATGGTAACATCAATATCTTCTATTTCAGCAGGTGCAATATCATGCATAATTTCTTTGTATAAGTCATGAGGTATAGCACTAGCACTAGCACCCATATCACATAAGCCATGATAACAATGATCTCCTATTTTAACAGAAATAACAGGCATTCCCACAACGGGTCTATGCTTATCTTTAGCACAAGGTTTAGCAATTCTAGCAGTTTCATTGCAGAAGTAAATAACATGCCATCAATATTATCAGCCAAGAGATCTTTAACAATAGCAATATTAGGTTCAACTTTAACTTGATCAGGAGGTGTGTAAGTTCTAATATTGCTTTTACGGATCACAGTGGAAGCTTTAGCATGATCTTTTATCCTAACAGGAAAAGGTGGTTTCTCAACATAAGCAGTGGGAACAATAGGATCATTATAAGTGATAATCTTTTCTTCAACTTTAATAGGTTCAACTACTTTTACTTCTATCGGAGGATGATATTTAAACCACTTCTCTTTAGGGAGATCAACATGAGTAGCAAATGATTCACAAAAAGAAGCTACTATCTTAGAGTCAAGTCCATATTTAGTGCTAAACTTACGGAAAACATCGGTGTCCATAAAAGATTTAACACAATCAAACTTAGGTGTTATACCTGACTCCTTACCTTCGTCGAGGTCCCAATCTTCAGAGTTGCGTTTAATTCTTTCCAATAAATCCCATCTGAATTCAATAGTCTTCATCATATAAGAGCCAGAACAAGAAGTATCGAGCATGGTGCGATTATTTTCAGAAAGCCGAGCATAAAAATTTTGAATAATTATTTCTCTTGGGAGCTCATGATTGGGGCATGAATATAACATTGATTTAAGCCTCTCCCAAGCTTGAGCGATGCTTTCTCCTTTGCGAGGCCAAAAATTATATATATAATTGTGATCATGATGAACAAGATGCATAGGATAAAACTTCTGGTGAAATTCCAATTTCAATCGTTTATAGTCCCAAGATCTCGTATCATCACATAGCCTGTACCATGTCAATGCGTCTCCCTCCAAAGATAACGGGAAAACCTTCCTCTTAATAACATCATCGGGTACACCTCCAAGCTTAAATAATCCACAAACTTCATCCACACAGATTAGGTGTAAATTGGGATGCATTGTTCCATCTCCTGCAAAAGGATTAGCTAGCAGTTTCTCTAACATACCCGAAGGAATTTCAAAGCAAACATTTTCAGCAGGTTCAGTAGGTTGAGGAGCAACTCTTTGCTCTTCTGGACAGGGTGAAGATACCCCGAACAAGCCCCTCAAAGGAATACTTTCCATAGTAACAAGTGATAGTAAATTTCAGCACACTATATAAATTTTTCCTTACCAAGTTCCACTCACCAAAGGCGCTTCACTCCCCGGCAACGGCGCCAGAAAAGAGTCTTGATGACCCACAAGTATAGGGGATCTATCGTAGTCCTTTTGATAAGTAAGAGTGTCGAACCCAACGAGGAGCAGAAGGAAATGACAAGCGGTTTTCAGTAAGGTATTCTCTGCAAGCACTGAAATTATCGGTAACAGATAGTTTTGTGATAAGGTAAATGGTAACAAGCAACAAGTAATAAAAGTAAATAAGGTGCAGCAAGGTGGCCCAATCCTTTTTGTAGCAAAGGACAAGCCTGGACAATTTCTTATATAAAGGAAAATGCTCCCGAGGACACATGGGAATTATCGTCAAGCTAGTTTTCATCACGTTCATATGATTCGCGTTCATTACTTTGATAATCTGATATGTGGGTGGACTGGTGCTTGGGTGCTGCCCTTACTTGGACAAGCATCCCACTTATGATTAACTCCTAATGCAAGCATCCGCAACTACAAAATAAGTATTAAGGTAAACCTAACCATAGCATGAAACATATGGATCCAAATCAGCCCCTTACGAAGCAACGCATAAACTAGGGTTTAAGCTTCTGTCACTCTAGCAACCCATCATCTAATTATTACTTCCCAATGCCTTCCTCTAGGCCCTAATAATTGTGAAGTGTCATGTAGTCGACGTTCACATGACACCACTAGAGGAGAGACAACATACATCTCATCAAAATATCGAACGAATACAAAATTCACATGACTACTAATAGCAAGACTTCTCCCATGTCCTCAGGAACAAACGTAACTACTCACAAATCATATTCATGTTCATAATCAGAGGGGTATTAATATGCATATAGGATCTGAACATATAATCTTCCACCAAGTAAACCAACTAGCATCAACTACAAGGAGTAATCAACACTACTAGCAACCTACACGTACCAATCTCAGACTTAGAGACAAGAATTGGATACAAGAGATGAACTAGGGTTTGAGAGGAGATGGTGCTAGTGAAGATGTTGATGAAGATTGACCCCCTCCCGATGAGAGGATCATTGGTGATGACGATGGCGATGATTTCCCCCTCCCGGAGGGAAGTTTCCCCGGCAGAACAGCTCCGCCGGAGCCCTAGATTGGTTCCGCCAAGGTTCCGCCTCGTGGCAGTGGAGTCTCGTCCTGTAAGCTTGCTTCCTATTTTTTCTCGGACGAAAGACTTCATATAGCAGAAGATGGGCACCGGAGGGCCACCAGGGGGGCCACGAGGCAGGGGGCGCGCCCCTACCCTCGTGGCCAGGGTGTGGCCCCCTCTGGTATTTTCTTCGCTCAGTATTTTTTTTATTTTCCAAAAATAACTTCCGTGGAGTTTCAGGACTTTTGGAGTTGCGCAGAATAGGTCTCTAATATTTCTCCTTTTCCAGCCCAGAATTCCAGCTGTCGGCATTCTCCCTCTTCATGTAAACCTTGTAAAATAAGAGAGAAAAGGCATAAGTATTGTGACATAATGTGTAATAATAGCCCATAATGCGATAAATATGAATATAAAAGCATGATGCAAAATGGACGTATCACCCATTAAGGCCCATTGACCCCCGAGGGTTCCGGTAAACTCCCGGTACTCCGGAAAATAGCCCGAACCACTCAAAACCTTTCCGGTGTCCAAACATAGCCTTCCAATATATCAATCTTTTTGTCTTGCCCATTTCGAGACTCCTCGTCATGTCCGTGATCACATCCGGGACTCTGAACTACCTTCGGTACATCAAAACACATAAACTCATAATACCGGTCGTCACCGAACGTTAAGCGTGCGGACCCTACGGGTTCGAGAACTATGTAGACATGACCGAGACTCACTTCCGGTCAATAACCAATAGCGGAACCTGGATGCTCATATTGGTTCCTACATATTCTACAAAGATCTTTATCGGTCAAACCGCATAACAACATACGTTGTTCCCTTTGTCATCGGTATGTTACTTGCCCGAGATTCGATCGTCGGTATCTCAATACCTAGTTCAATCTCGTTACCAGCAAGTCTCTTTACTTGTTCCGTAATGCATCATCCCACAACTAACTCATTAGTCACATTGCTTGCAAGGCTTATAGTGATGTGCATTACCGAGAGGGCCCAGAGATACCTCTCGGTAACACGGAGTGGCAAATCCTAATCTCGATCTATGCCAACCCAACAAACACCATCGGAGACACCTGTAGAACATCTTTATAATCACCCAGTTACGTTGTGACGTTTGATAGCACACTAAGTGTTCCTCTGGTATTCGGGAGTTGCATAATCTCATAGTCATAGGAACATGTATAAGTCATGAAGAAAGCAATAGCAAGAAACTAAACGATCATAGTGCTAAGCTAACGAATGGGTCAAGTCAATCACATCATTCTCTAATGATGTGATCCCGTTCATCAAATGACAACACATGTCTATGGCTAGGAAACTTAACAATCTTTGATTAACGAGCTAGTCAAGTAGAGGCATACTAGTGGCACTCTGTTTGTCTATGTATTCACACATGTACTAAGTTTTCGATTAATACAATTTTAGCATGAATAATAAACATTTATCATGGTATAAGGAAATATAAATAAGAACTTTATTATTGACTCTAGGGCATATTTCCTTCAGTCTCCCACTTGCACTAGAGTCAATAATCTAGATTACATTGTAATGATTCTAACACCCATGGAGTCTTGGTGCTGATCATGTTTTGCTCGTGAGAGAGGCTTAGTCAACGGGTCTGCAACATTTAGATCCGTATGTATCTTGCAAATCTCTATGTCCCCTTCCGACACTTGATGACGGTTGGAATTGAAGCGTCTCTTGATGTGCTTGGTTCTCTTGTGAAATCTGGATTCCTTCGCCAAGGCAATTGCTCCAGTATTGTCACAAAAGATTTTCATTGGACCCGATGCACTAGGTATGACACCTAGATCGGATATGAACTCCTTCATCCAGACTCCTTCATTTGCTGCTTCCGAGGCAGCTATGTATTCCGCTTCACACGTAGATCCCGCCACGACGCTCTGCTTAGAACTGCACCAACTGACAGCTCCACCGTTCAATATAAACACGTATCCGGTTTGCGACTTAGAGTCATTCGGATCAGTGTCAAAGCTTGCATCGACGTAACCATTTACGACGAGCTCTTTGTCACCTCCATAAACGAGAAACATATCCTTAGTCCTTTTCAGGTATTTCAGGATGTTCTTGACCACTGTCCAGTGATCCACTCCTGGATTACTTTGGTACCTCCCTACTATACTTATAGCAAGGCACACATCAGGTCTGGTACACAGCATTGCATACATGATAGAACCTATGGCTGAAGCATAGGGAATGACTTTCATTTTCTCTCTATCTTCTGCACTGGTCGGGCATTGAGTCTCACTCAAATCCACACCTTGTAACACAGGCAAAAACCCTTTCTTTGAGTGGTCCATTTTGAACTTCTTCAAAATCTTATCAAGGTATGTGCTTTGTGAAAGTCCAATTAAGTGTCTTGATCTATCTCTATAGATATTGATGCCCAATATATAAGCAGCTTCACCGAGGTCTTTCATTGAAAAACTTTTATTCAAGTATCCTTTTATGCTATTGATACGTCTCCAACGTATCTATAATTTTGATTGTTCCATGCTATATTATATTCTGTTTTGGACATTATTGGGCTTTATTTTACACTTTTATATATCTTTTGGGACTAACCTATTAACCGGAGGCCCATCCCTGAATTGTTGTTTTTTGTCCGTTTCAGTGTTTCGCAGAAAAAGATTATCAAACGGAATGAAACCTTCGGGAACGTGATTTTCGGAACGAAGGTGATCCAGAGGACTTGGACCCTACGTAAAGCAATCAACGAGGAAGGCACGAGGTAGGGGGCGTGCCTACCCCCCCCCCCCCCCCCAGGCGCGCCCTCCACCCTCGTGGGCCCCTTATTGCTCCACCGACGTACTTCTTCCTCCTATATATACCTACGTACCCCCAAACTACCAGATACGGAGCCAAAAACCTAATTCCACCGCTGCAACTTTCTGTACCTGCGAGATCCCATCTTGGGGCCTTTTCCGGAGCTCCGCCGGAGGGGGCATTGATCACGGAGGGCCTCTACATCATCTCCAAGGCCTCTCCGATGAAGTGTGAGTAGTTTACCTCAGACCTTCGGGTCCATAGTTATTAGCTAGATGGCTTCTTCTCTCTTTTTGGATCTCAATACAATGTTCTCCCCCTCTCTTGTGGAGATCTATTCGATGTAATCTTCTTTTGCGGTGTGTTTGTCGAGATCCGATGAATTGTGGGTTTATGATCAAGATTATCTATGAACAATATTTGAATCAAATCTGAATTCTTTTATGTATGATTGGTTATCTTTGCAAGTCTCTTCGAATTATCAGTTTCGTTTGGCCTACTAGATTGATCTTTCTTGCAATGGGAGAAGTGCTTAGCTTTGGGTTCAATCTTGGGGTGTCCTTTCCCAGTGACAGTTGGGGCAGCAAGGCACGTATTGTATTGTTGCCATCGAGGATAAAAAGATGGGGTTTATATCATATTGCATGAGTTTATCCCTCTACATCATGTCATCTTTCTTAATGCGTTACTCTGTTCTTCATGAACTTAATACTCTAGATGCATGCTGGATAGCGGTCGATGTGTGGAGTAATAGTAGTAGATGCAGGCAGGAGTCGGTCTACTTGTCTCGGACGTGATGCCTATATACATGATCATACCTAGATATTCTCATAACTATGCTCAGTTCTATCAATTGCTCGACAGTAATTTGTTTACCCATCGCAATACTTGTGCTATCTTGAGAGAAGCCACTAGTGAAACCTATGGCCCCGGGGTCTATTTTCCATCATATTAATCATCCAATACTTTGCTATTTCTGTTGCCGTTTATTTTGCTTTATTTACTTTGCATCTTTATCACAAAAATACCAAAAATATTATCTTATCATCTCTATCAGATCTCACTCTCGTAAGTGACCGAGAAGGGATTGACAACCCCTTTATCGCGTTGGTTGCGAGGTTCTTGTTTGTTTGTGTAGGTGCGAGGGACTCGTGCGTGGCCTCCTACTGGATTGATACCTTGGTTCTAAAAAAACTGAGGGAAATACTTACGTTGCTTTACTGCATCACCCTTTCCTCTTCAAGGGAAAACCAACGCAGTGCTCAAGAGGTAGCAAGAAGGATTTCTGGCACCGTTGCCGGGGAGTCTACGCACAAGTCAAGCCATACCAAGTACCCATCACAAACTCATCTCCCTCGCATTACATTATTTGCCATTTGCCTCTCGTTTTCCTCTCCCCCACTTCACCCTTGCCGTCTTATTCGCCCTCTCTTTTTGTTCGCTTCTTTCCGCTCTTTGCTTGGTTGCTTGCTTGTCACGATGGCTCAAGATAATACCAAATTGTGTGACTTTACCAATACCAACGATAATGATTTTCTTAGCACTCCGATTGCTCCTCTTAATGATGCTGAATCTTGTGAGATTAATGCTGCTTTGTTGAATCTTGTTATGAAAGATCAATTCGCCGGCCTTCCTAGTGAAGATGCCGCTACCCATCTAAATAGCTTTGTTGATTTGTGTGATATGCAAAAGAAGAGGGATGTTGATAATGATATTGTTAAACTGAAGCTATTTCCTTTTTCGCTTAGAGATCGTGCTAAAGTGTGGTTTTCGTCTTTGCCTAAAAATAGTATTGATTCATGGAATAAGTGCAAAGATGCTTTTATCTCTAAGTATTTTCCTCCCGCTAAAATCATCTCTCTTAGAAACGATATTATGAATTTTAAGCAACTTGATCATGAACATGTTGCGCAAGCATGGGAGAGGATGAAATTAATGATACGTAATTGCCCAACTCATGGTTTGAATTTGTGGATGATTATACAAAATTTTATGTCGGATTGAATTTTGCTTCTAGAAATCTTTTACATTCGGCCGCGGGAGGCACTTTTATGGAAATCACTTTAGGAGAAGCTACTAAACTCCTAGATAATATTATGGTTAATTATTCTCAATGGCACACCGAAAGATCTACTAATAAAAAAATGCATGCGATAGAAGAAATTAATGTTTTGAGTGGAAAGATGGATGAACTTATGAAATTATTTGCTACTAAAAGTGTTTCTTCGGATCCTAATGATATGCCTTTGTCTACTTTGATTGAGAATAATAATGAATCTATGGATGTGAATTTTGTTGGTAGGAATAATTTTGGTAACAATGCTTATAGAGGAAATTTTAATCCTAGGCCGTTTCCTAGTAATTCTTATAATAATTATGGTAATTCCTACAACTATTCTTATGGAAATTTCAATAAGATGCCCTCTGAATTTTAGAATAGTGTTAAAGAGTTTATGAATTCGCAAAAGAATTTCAATGCTTTGCTTGAAGAAAAATTGCTTAAAGTTGATGAATTGGCTAGGAACGTTGATAGAATTTCTCTTGATGTTGATTCTTTGAAACTTAGATCTATTCCACCTAAGCATGATATCAATGAGTCTCTCAAAGCCATGAGAATTTCCATTGATGAGTGCAAAGAAAGAACCGCTAGGATGCGTACTAAGAAAGATTGCTTTACGAAAGTGTGTTCTTCTAATTTCTATGAAAATAAAGATGAAGATCTAAAAGTTATTGATGTGTCCCCTATTAAATCTTTGTTTTGCAATATGAATCTTGATAATGATGGGACTGAAGATGATTTACCTTTACCTAGAAGACGTTCCAAAAATTCGGAGTTTTTAGTTCTTGATGCAAAAATTGGTAGTAGTGGGATTGAAGAAGTTAAAACTTTAGATATTAATGAACCCACTATTTTGGATTCAAGGAATTTAATTATGATAATTGCTCTTTAATAGATTGTATTTCCTTGTTGCAATCCGTGCTAAATTCACCGCAAGCTTATAGTCAAAATAAGGCTTTTACTAAACATATCGTTGATGCTTTGATGCAATCTTATGAAGAAAAGCTTGAGTTGGAAGTTTCTATCCCTAGAAAACTTTATGATGAGTGGGAACCTACTATTAAAATTAAAGTTAAAGATCATGAGTGTTATGCTTTGTGTGATTTGGGTGCTAGTGTTTCCACGATTCCGAAAACTTTGTGTGATTTGCTAGGTTTCCATGAACTTGATGATTGCTCTCTAAATTTGCACCTTGCGGATTCCACTATAAAAAACCTATGGGAAGAATTAATGATGTTCTTATTGTTGCAAATAGGAACTATGTGCCCGTAGATTTTATCGTTCTTGATATAGATTGCAATCCTTCATGTCCGATTATTCTTGGTAGACCTTTTCTTAGAACGATTGGTGCAATTATTGATATGAAGGAAGGAAATATTAGATTCCAATTTCCATTAAGGAAAGCATGGAACACTTTCCTAGAAAGAAAATAAAATTACCATATGAATCTATCATGAGAGCCACTTATGGTTTGCCTACCAAAGATGGCAATACCTAGATGTATCCTTGCTTTTATGCCTAGCTAGGGGCGTTAAACGATAGCGCTTGTTGGGAGGCAACCCAATTTTATTTTAGTTTTTTGCTTTTTGCTTCTGTTTAGGAATAAACAATATGTATAGCCTCTGGTTAGATTCATTTTTGTGTTTTAATTAGTGTTTGTGCCAAGTAAAACCGTTAGGATAACCTACGGTAATAGTTATTTTGATTCTGCTGCAGAAAACAGAAACTTTGCGTGCACGAGATTAGTTTGCATAAATCACAGGAACGTGCTTTTTAGTTGATTCTTTTTGCTGTAGATGAATAAACAAATTATCTAGAACTTCCTAATTTGGTTGAATTTTTCACGTTCCAGAAGTTTGCGTTAGTTACAGATTACTACAGACTGTCCTGTTTTTGATAGATTCTGTTTTTCGTGTGTTGTTTGCTTATTTTGATGATTCTATGGCTAGTAAAATAGTTTATGAACCATAGGGAAGTTGGAATACAGTAATTTTAACACCAATATAAATAAAGAATGAGTTCATTACAGTACCTTGAAGTGGTGTTTTGTTTTCTTTTGCTAACGGAGCTTTTGAGATTTTCTGTTGAGTTTTGTGTTGTGAAGTTTTCAAGTTTTGGGTAAAAGATTTGATGGATTATGGAACAAGGAGTGGCAAGAGCCAAATCTTGGGGATGCCCATGGCACCCCAATATAATCTAAGGACACCTAAAAGCCAAAGCTAGGGGATGCCCCGGAAGGCATCCCCTCTTTCGTCTACTTCCATCGGTAACTTTACATGGAGCTATATTTTTATTCACCACATGATATGTGTTTTGCTTGGAGTGTCTTGTATTATTTGAGTCTTTGCTTTTTAGTTTACCACAATCATCCCTGCTGTACACACCTTTTGAGAGAGACACACATGATTCGTAATTTATTAGAATACTCTATGTGCTTCACTTATATCTTTTGAGCTATATAGTTTTTGCTCTAGTGCTTCACTTATATCTTTTAGAGCACGGTGGTGGATTTGTTTTATAGAAACTATTGTTCACTCATGCTTCACTTATATTATTTTGAGAGTCCTACAAAACAGCATGGTAATTTGCCTTAATAACGAAATTAATCCTAATATGCAAGGTATTCAACTCTAGTAAAAAAAAATATCTTATGAGTGTGTTGAATACTAAGAAAAGTTGATGATTTGTTTTGAGATATGGAGGTAGTAATATTAGAGTCATGCTAGTTGAGAAATTATGAATTTGAAAAATACTTGTGTTGAAGTTTGTGATTCCCGTAGCATGCACGTATAGTGAACCGTTATGTGATGAAGTTGGAGCACGATATATTTATTGATTGTCTTCCTTATGTGTGGAGGTCGGGATCGCGCGATGGTTAACTCCTACCAACCCTTCCCCTAGGAGCATGCGTGTAGTACTTTGTTTTGATTACTTGTAGATTTTTGCAATAAGTATGTGAGTTCTTTATGACTAATGTTGAGTCCAGGGATTATACGCACTCTCACCCTTCCACCATTGCTAGCCTTTCTAGTACTGCGCAACTTTCGCCGGTGCAATACACCCACCATATACCTTCCTCAAAACAGCCACCATACCTACCTATTATGGCATTCCCATAGCCATTCCGAGATATATTTCCATGCAACTTTCCACCGTTCCGTTTATTATGACATGCTCCATCATTGCCATATTTCTTAGCATGATCATGTATTTGTGGCAAAGCCACCGTTCATAATTCTTTCATACATGTCACTCATGATTCATTGCATATCCCGGTACACCGCCAGAGGCATACACATAGAGTCATATTTTGTTCTAGTATCGAGTTGTAATTCTTGAGTTGTAAAGTAAATAAAAGTGTGATGATCATCATTATTAGAGCATTGTCCCATGTGAGGAAAGGATGATGGAGACTATGATTCCCCCACAAGTCGGGATGAGACTCCGGACTAAATAAAAAAAAGAGGCCAAAAAAAAGAGAGAAAGGCCCAAAGAAAAAATGAGAGAAAAAGAGAGAAGGGACAATGCTACTATCCTTTTACCACACTTGTGCTTCAAAGTAGCACCAAGATCTTCATGATAGAAAGTCTCTCATTTTGTCACTTTCATTTACTAGTGGGAATATTTCATTATAGAACTTGGTTTGTATATTCCAATGATGGGCTTCCTCAAATTGCCCTAGGTCTTCGTGAGCAAGCAAGTTGGATGCACACCCACTTAGTTTCTTTTTGAGCTTTCATACACTTATAGCTCTAGTGCATCCGTTGCATGGCAATCCCTACTCACTCACATAGATATCTATTGATGGGCATCTCCATAACCCGTTGATACGCCTAGTTGATGTGAGACTATCTTCTCCTTTTTGTCTTCTCCACAACCACCATATTCTATTTCACATATAGTGCTATGTCCATGGCTCACGCTCATGTATTGCGTGAAAGTTGAAAAGTTTGAAAATTCTAAAGTATGAAACAATTGCTTGGCTGAAACCGGGGTTGTGCATGATTTAAATATTTTGTGTGATGAAGATAGAGCATAGCCAGACTATATGATTTTGTAGGGATAACTTTCTTTAGCCATGTTATTTTGAGAAGACATGATTGCTTAGTTAGTATGCTTGAAGTATTATTACTTTTATGTCAATATTAAACTTTTATCTTGAATCTTTCGGATCTGAATATTCATACCACAATTAAAAGGATTACATTAAAAACCATGCCAAGTAGCATTCCACATCAAAAATTCTGTTGTTATCATTTACCTACTCGAGGACGAGCGGGAATTAAGCTTGGGGATGCTTGATACGTCTCCAACGTATCTATAATTTTTTATTGTTCCATGCTATATTATATTATGTTTTGGACATTATTGGGCTTTATTTTACACTTTTATATATCTTTTGGGACTAACCTATTAACCGGAGGCCCAGCCCAGAATTGTTGTTTTTTGTCCGTTTCAGTGTTTCGCAGAAAAAGAATATCAAACGGAGTCCAAACGGAATGAAACCTTCGGGAACATGATTTTCGGAACGAACGTGATCCAGAGGACTTGGACCCTATGTAAAGCAATCAACGAGGAAGGCACGAGGTAGGGGGTGCGCCTACCCCCCCCCCCCCCAGGCGCGCCCTCCACCCTCATGGTCCCCTCGTTGCTCCACCGACGTACTTCTTCCTCCTATATAGACCTATGTACCCCCAAACTACCAGATACGGAGCCAAAAACTTAATTCCACCGCCGCAACTTTCTGTACCTGCGAGATCCCATCTTGGGGCCTTTTCCGGAGCTCCGTCGGAGGGGGCATTGATCACGGTGGGCCTCTACATCATCTCCAAGGCCTTTCCGATGAAGTGTGAGTATTTTACCTCAGACCTTCGGGTCCATAGTTATTAGCTACATGGCTTCTTCTCTCTTTTTGGATCTCAATACAATGTTCTCCCCCTCTCTTGTGGAGATCTATTCGATGTAATCTTCTTTTGCGGTGTGTTTGTCGAGATCCGATGAATTGTGGGTTTATGATCAAGATTACCTATGAACAATATTTGAATCAAATCTAAATTCTTTTATGTATGATTGGTTATCTTTGCAAGTCTCTTCGAATTATCAGTTTGGTTTGGCCTACTAGATTGATCTTTCTTGCAATGGGAGAAGTGCTTAGCTTTGGGTTCAATCTTGCGGTGTCCTTTCCCAGTGACAGTTGGGGCAGCAAGGCACGTATTGTATTGTTGCCATCGAGGATAAAAAGATGGGGTTTATATCATATTGCATGAGTTTATACCTCTACATCATGTCATCTTTCTTAATGTGTTACTCTGTTCTTCATGAACTTAATACTCTAGATGCATGCTGGATAGCGGTCGATGTGTGGAGTAATAGTAGTAGATGTAGGCAGGAGTCGGTCTACTTGTCTCGGATGTGATGCCTATATACATGATCATACCTACATATTCTCATAACTATGCTCAATTCTATCAATTGCTCAACAGTAATTTGTTTACCCATCACAATACTTATGCTATCTTGAGAGAAGCCACTAGTGAAACCTATGGCCCCTGGGTCTATTTTCCATCATATTAATCTTCCAATACTTTGCTATTTCTGTTGCCGTTTATTTTGCTTTATTTACTTTGCATCTTTATCACAAAAATACCAAAAATATTATCTTATCATCTCTATCAGATCTCTCTCTCGTAAGTGACCGAGAAGGGATTGACAACCCCTTTATCGTGTTGGTTGCGAGGTTCTTGTTTGTTTGTGTAGGTGCGAGGGACTCGTGCATGGCCTCCTACTGGATTGATACCTTGGTTCTCAGAAAACTGAGGGAAATACTAACGCAGCTTTACTACATCACCCTTTCCTCTTCAAGGGAAAACCAACGCAGTGCTCAAGAGGTTGGAGCTATCCAGAAATTCTATTCCGTTCAACAATATGTCATCCACATATAATATTAGAAATGCTACAGAGCTCCCACTCACTTTCTTGTAAATACAGGCTTCTCCAAAAGCATGTATAAAACCATATGCTTTGAACACACTATCAAAATGTTTATTCCAACTCCGACAGGCTTGCACCAGTCCATAAATGGATCGCTGGAGCTTGCACACTTTGTTAGCATCCTTTGGATCGACAAAACCTTCTCGTTGCCTCATATACAACTCTTCTTCCAGAAATCCATTCAGGAATGCAGTTTTGACATCCATTTGCCAAATTTCATAATCATAAAATGCAGCAATTGCTAACATGATTCGGACAGACTTAAGCATCGCTACGGGTGAGAAAGTCTCATCGTAGTCAACTCCCTGAACTTGTCGAAAACCTTTCGCAACAAGTCGAGCTTTGTAAACAGTAACATTACCGTCAGCGTCAGTCTTCTTCTTGAAGATCCATTTATTCTCGATGGCTTGCCGATCATCGGGCAAGTCAACCAAAGTCCACACTTTGTTCTCATACATGGATCCCATCTCAGATTTCATGGCTTCAAGCCATTTCACGGAATCTGGGCTCATCATCCCTTCCTCATAGTTCGTAGGCTCGTTATGGTCTAGTAACATGACGTCCAGAATAGGATTACCGTACCACTCTGGTGCGGATCTTACTTTGATTGACCTACGAGGTTCAGTAGTAACTTGATCTGAAGTTTCATGATCACTATCATTAGCTTCCTCACTAATTAGTGTAGGAATCACTGGAACTAATTTCTGTGATGAACTACTTTCCAATTCGGGAGAAGGTACAATTACCTCATCAAGTTCTACTTTCCTCCCACTCACTTCTTTCGAGAGAAACTCCTTCTCTAGAAAGGATCCATTCTTAGCAACGAATATCTTGCCTTCGGATCTGTGATAGAAGGTGTACCCAACAGTCTCCTTTGGTTATCCTATGAAGACACATTTCTCCGATTTGGGTTCGAGCTTATCAGGTTGAAGCTTTTTCATAAGCATCGCAGCCCCAAACTTTCATAAATGACAACTTGGGTTTCTTGCCAAACCACAGTTCATAAGGTGTCGTCTCAATAGATGGTGCCCTATTTAACGTAAATGCAGCCGTCTCTAAAGCATAACCCCAAAACGATAGCGGTAAATCAGTAAGAGACATCATAGTTCGCAGCATATCTTATAAAGTGCGTTTACGACGTTCGGACACACCATTACGCTGTGGTGTTCCAGGTGGTGTGAGTTGCGAAACTATTCCACATTGTTTCAAATGAAGACCAAACTCGTAACTCAGATATTCTCCTCCATGATCAGATCATAGAAACTTTATTTTCTTGTTACGATGATTTTCCACTTCACTCTAAAATTCTTCGAACTTTTCAAATGTTTCAGACTTATGTTTCATCAAGTAGATATACCCATATCTGCTCAAATCATCTGTGAAGGTTAGAAAATAACGATACCCGCCGCGAGCATCAACACTCATTGGACCGCATACATCAGTATGTATTATTTCCAACAAGTCTGTTGCTCGCTCCATAGTTCCAGAGAACGGAGTCTTAGTCATCTTGCCCATGAGGCATGGTTCGCAAGTATCAAGTGATTCCAAAAGCCCATCAGCATGGACTTTCTTCGTGCGCTTTACACCAATATGACCTAAACGGCAGTGCCACAAATAAGTTGCACTATCATTATTGAACTTATATCTTTTGGCTTCAATATTATTAATATGTGTATCACTACTATCGAGATTCAACAAAAATAGACCACACATCAAGGGTGCATGACCATAAAAGATATTACTCATATAAATACAACAACCATTATTCTCTGATTTAAATGAATAACCGTCTCTTATCAAACAAGATCCATATATAATGTTCTGTTGGAAATATGCCCTAGAGGCAATAATAAAATGGTTATTATTATATTTCCTTGTTCATGATAATTGTCTATTGTTCATGCTATAATTGTATTAACCGGAGACCGTAATACATGTGTGAATACGTAGACCACAATATGTCCCTAGTAAGCCTCTAGTTGACTAGCTCGTTGATCAATAGGTGGTTACGGTTTCCTGACCATGGACATTGGATGTCGTTGATAACGGGATCACATCATTAGGAGAATGATGTGATGGACAAGACCCAATCCTAAGCATAGCACAAGATCGTGTAGTTCGTCTGCTAAAGCTTTTCTAATGTCAAGTATCATTTCCTTAGACCATGAGATGGTGCAACTCCCGGATACCGTAGGAATGCTTTGGGTGTGCCAAACGTCACAACGTAACTGGGTGGCTATAAAGGCACACTAAGGGTATCTCCGAAAGTGTCTGTTGGGTTGGCACGAATTGAGACTGGGATTTGTCACTCCGTGTGACAGAGAGGTATCTCTGGGCCCACTCGGTAGGACATCATCATAATGAGCTCAATGTGACCAAAGAGTTGATCACGGGATGATGTGTTATGGAACGAGTAAAAGTGACTTGCCGGTAATGAGATTGAACGAGGTATTGGGATACCGACGATCGAATCTCGGGCAAGTAACGTACCGATTGACAAAGGGAATTGTATACGGGATTGATTGAATCCCCGACATCGTGGTTCATCCGATGAGATCATCGTGGAACATGTGGGAGCCAACATGGGTATCCAGATTCCGCTGTTGGTTATTGGCCAGAGAGCTGTCTCGGTCATGTCTGCATGATTCCCGAACCCGTAGGGTCTATACACTTAAGGTTCGGTGACGCTAGAGTTGTTATGGGAATTAGTGTGCAGTTACCGAATGTTGTTCGGAGTCCCGGATGAGATCCCAGATGTCACGAGGAGTTCCGGAATGGTCCGGAGGTAAATATTTATATATGGGAAGTCCTATTTTGGCCACCGGAAAATGTTCGGAATTTTTCGGTATTGTACCGGGAAGGTTCTAGAAGGTTCCGGAGTGGGGCCCACATGCATGGGGGGACCCACATGAACGTGGGTAGTGGGGGCAAGGACCCACACCGCTGGTCAAGGCGCACCAAGATCCCCCCTTAGAAGGAATAAGATCATATCCCGAAGGGATAAGATCAAGATCCCTAAAAAAGGGGGATAACAATCGGTGGGGAAGGGAAATGTTGGGATTTCTTTCCCCCACCTTTGCCAACGCCCCAATGGACTGGAGGGCAAGAAACCAGCCCCCTCCACCACTATATATAGTGGGGAGGCTCATGGGAGCCGCACCCCTTCCCCTGGCGCAGCCCTCTCGCTCCCCAACACCTCCGTAGTAGTAGTAGTGCTTGGCGAAGCCCTGCCGGAGAACTGCAAGCTCCACCACCACGCCGTCATGCTGCCGGAGCTCTCCCTCAACTTCTCCTCTCCCCTTGCTGGATCAAGAAGGAGGAGATGTCCCCGGGCTGTACGTGTGTTGAACGCGGAGGCGCCGTTGTTCGGCGCTTAGATCGGAATCAACCGCGATCTGAATCGCTACGAGTACGACTCCTTCATCCGCGTTCTTGTAACGCTTCCGCATCGCGATCTTCAAGGGTATGAAGATGCACTCCCCTCTCTCTTGTTGCTAGTCTCTCCATAGATTGATCTTGGTGATGCGTAGAAAATTTTTAGTTTCTGCAATGATCCCCAACAGTGGCATCAGGAGCTAGGTCTATGCGTAGTTTCTATGCACGAGTAGAACACAAGTTGTTGTGGGCATCGATTTTGTCAATTTACTTGTTGTTACTAGTCTTATCTTGATTCGGCGGCATCGTGGGATGAAGCGGCCCGGACCGACCTTACACGTACGCTTACGTGAGACAGGTTCCACCGACTGACATGCACTAGTTGCATAAGGTGGCTAGCGGGTGTCTGCCTCTCCCACTTTAGTCGGATCGGATTCGATGAAAAGGGTCCTTATGAAGGGTAAATAGAAATTGGCATATCACGTTGTGGTTTTTGGCATAGGTAAGAAACGTTCTTGCTAGAAACCTATAGCAGCCACGTAAAAACTTGCAACAACAATTAGAGGACGTCTAACTTGTTCTTGCAGCATATGCCGTGTGATGTGATATGGCCAAAAGGATGTGATGAATGATATATGTGATGTATGAGATTGATCATGTTCTTGTAATAGGAATCACGACTTGCATGTCGATGAGTATGACAACCGGCAGGAGCCATAGGAGTTGTCTTAATTTGTTATATGACCTGCGTGTCAATGAAAACGCCATGTAATTACTTTACTTTATTGCTAACCGTTAGCCATAGTAGTAGAAGTAATAGTTGGCGAGACAACTTCATGAAGACACGATGATGGAGATCATGGTGTCATGCTGGTGATGATGATGATCATGGCGCCCCGAAGATGGAGATCAAAAGGAGCAAAATGATATTGGCCATATCATGTCACTATTTGATTGCATGTGATGTTTATCATGTTTTTACATCTTATTTGCTTAGAACGACGGTAGCATAAATAAGATGATCCCTCATAAAATTTCAAGAAAGTGTTCCCCCTAACTGTGCACCGTTGCGAAAGTTCGTTGTTTCGAAGCACCACGTGATGATCGGGTGTGATAGATTCTAACGTTCGCATACAACGGGTGTAAGCCAGATTTACACATGCAAAACACTTAGGTTGACTTGACGAGCCTAGCATGTACAGACATGGCCTCGGAACACAAGAGACCGAAAGGTCGAACATGATTCGTATAGTGGATACGATCAACATGAAGATGTTCACCGATGATGACTAGTCCGTTTCACGTGATGATCGGACACGGCCTAGTTGACTCGGATCATGTATCACTTAGATGACTAGAGGGATGTCTATCTGAGTGGGAGTTCATTAAATAATTTGATTAGATGAACTTAATTATCATGAACATAGTCAAAAGGTCTTTGCAAATTATGTCGTAGCTCACGCTTTGGTGCTACTGTTTTAGATTTGTTCCTAGAGAAATTCAGTTGAGAGTTGACCGTAGCAATTATGCGGACTGGGTCCGTAAACTGAGGATTGTCCTCATTGCTGCGCAGAAGGATTATGTCCTTAATGCACTGCTCAGTGTGCTGAACCTCGAGCGTCGGTTGTGGATGTTGCGAACATGTGACATACACGTTTTGATGACTATATGATAGTTCAGTGCGTAATGCTAAATGGTTTAGAATTGAGGCACCAAAGACGTTTTTGAAACATCGCAGAACATATGAGATGTTCCAAGGACTGAAATTGGGATTTCAGGCTAGTGCCCACGTCAAGAGGTATGAGACCTCTGACAAGTTTCTTAAGCCTGCAAACTAAGGAGAAAAGCTCAATCGTTGAGCATGTGCTCAGATTGTATGAGTACTACAATCGCTTGAATCGAGTGGGAGTTAATCTTCCAGATGAGATAGTGATGGTTCTCCAAAGTCACTGCCACCAAGCTACTAGAGCTTCATGATGAACTATAACATATCAGGGATAGATATGATGATCCTTGAGCTATTCGCGACACCGCAAAAGTAGAAATCAAATAGGAGCATCAATTGTTGATGGTTAGTAAAACCACTAGTTTCAAGAAGGGCAAGGGCAAGAAAGGGATACTTCATGAAACGGCAAATCAGTTGTTGCTCTAGTGAAGAAACCCAAGGTTGAACCCAAACCCGAGACTAAGTGCTTTTGAAATGAGGGGGGCGGTCACTAAAGCAGAACTACCCTAGATACTTGGTAGATGAGAAGGCTGGCAAGGCCGATAGAAGTATATTGGATATACATTATAATGTGTACTTTACTAGTACTCCTAGTAGCACCAGGGTATTAAATACCGGTTCGGTTGCTAAGTGGTAGTAACTCAAAATAAAAAGCTACGGAATAAACAGAGACTAGCTGAAGGTGAGATGACGATATGTGTTGGAAGTGGTTCCAAGGTTGATGTGATCAAGCATCGCATGCTCCCTCTACCATCGAGATTGGTGTTAAACCTAAATAATTGTTATTTGGTGTTTGCGTTGAGCATAGACATGATTGGATTATGTTTATCGCAATACAGTTATTCATTTAAGGAGAATAATGGTTACTCTATTTATTTGAATAATACCTTCAATGGTCTTGCACCTAAAATGAATGGTTCATTGAATCTCGATCGTAGTGATACACATGTTCATGCCAAAAGATATAAGATAGTAATGATAGTACCACATACTTGTGGCACTGCCATTTGAGTCATATTGGTATAAAACGCATGAAGAAGCTCCATGTTGATGGATCTTTGGACTCACTCGTTTTTTGAAAAGTTTGAGACATGCGAACCATGTCTATTGGTTTATATGCATGAAGAAACTCCATGCAGATGGATCATTTGGACTCACTTGAGACATGCAAATCATACCACATGGGCAAGATGACTGAAAGGCCTCGTTTTCAGTGAGATGAAACAAGAGAGCAACTTGTTGGAAGTAATACATTTGATGTGTGCAATCCAATGAGTGTTGAGGCACGCAGTGAATATCGTTATGCTCTTACTTCACAGATGATTTGATTAGATTCTAAGTATATTTACTTGATGAAACACAAGTCTGAATTATTGAAAGGTTCAAGTAATTTCAGAGTGAAGTTGAAGATCGTCGTGACAAGAGGATAAAATGTCTATGATATGATCATAGAGATGAATATCTGAGTTACATGTTTGGTACACAACTAAGACATTGTGGAAATTGTTTCACAACTAATGCCGCCTGGAACACCATAGTGTGATGGTGTGTCCGAACATCATAGCTGCACCCTATTGGATGTGGTGCAAACCATGATGTCTCTTATCGAATTACCACTATCGTTTATGGGTTAGGCATTAGAGACAACCGCATTCACTTTAAATAGGGCACCACGTAATTCCGTTGAGATGACATCGTATGAACTATGGTTTAGAGAAACCTAAGCTGTAATTCCGTAGTAGTGCTTGGCGAAGCCCTGCCGGAGAACTGCAAGCTCCACCACCACGCCGTCGTGATGCCGGAGCTCTCCCTCAACTTCTCCTCTCCCCTTGATGGATCAACAAGGAGGAGACGTCCCCGGGCTGTACGTGTGTTGAACGCGGAGGTGCCGTTGTTCGGCGCTTAGATCGGAATCAACCGCGATCTGAATCGCTACGAGTATGACTCCTTCATCCGCGTTCTTGTAACGCTTCCGCATCGCGATCTTCAAGGGTATGAAGATGCACTCCCCTCTCTCTCATTGCTAGTCTCTCCATAGATTGATCTTGGTGATGCGTAGAAAATTTTTAATTTCTGCAACGATCCCCAACATGTTCATGCTCAACGCTGACACCAAATAACAATTATTCAGGTCTAAAACTAATCCCGAAGGTAGATGTAGAGGTAGTGTGCCGATCGCGATCACATCGACTTTGGAACCATTTCCCACGCGCATCATCACCTCGTCCTTAGCCAATCCTCGCTTAATTCGTAGCCCCTGTTTCGAGTTGCAAATATGAGCAACAGAACCAGTATCAAATACCCAGGCGCTACTACGAGCATAAGCTAAGTACACATCAATAACATGTATATCAAATATACCTTTCACTTTGCCATCCTTCTTATCCGCCAAATACTTGGGGCAGTTCCGCTTCCAGTGACCAGTCCCTTTGAAGTAGAAGCACTCAGTCTCAGGCTTAGGTCCAGACTTGGGCTTCTTCACTTGAGCAGCAACTTACTTGCCGTTCTTCTTGAAGTTCCCCTTCTTTCCTTTGCCCTTCTTCTTGAAACTGGTGGTCTTGTTGACCATCAACACTTGATGCTCCTTCTTGATTTCTACCTCCGCAGCTTTTAGCATTGCGAAGAGCTCGGGAATTGTCTTATCCATCCCTTGCATATTATAGTTCATCACGAAGCTTTTGTAGCTTGGTGGCAGTGATTGAAGAACTCTGTCAATGAGACTATCATCAGGAAGATTAACTCCCAGTTGAGTCAAGTGGTTGTGGTTCCCAGACATTCTGAGTATATATTCACTGACAGAACTATTCTCCTCCATCTTGCAGCTATAGAACTTATTGGAGACTTCATATCTCTCAATCCGGGCATTTGCTTGAAATATTAACTTCAACTCCTGGAACATCTCATATGCTCCATGACGTTCAAAACGTCGTTGAAGTCCCGGTTCTAAGCCGTAAAGCATGGTACACTGAACTATCGAGTAGTCATCAACACACTTCTGCCAGGCATTCACAATGTATGCAGTTGCTGGCGCGGGTGGTACACCTAGCGGTGCTTCCAGGACGTAATTCTTCTGTGCACCAATGAGGGTAATCCTCAAGTTACGCACCCAGTCCGTGTAATTGCTACCATCATCTTTCAACTTAGCTTTCTCTAGGAACGCATTAAAATTGAATGGAACAATAGCACGGGCCATTTATCTACAACAACATAGACATGCAAAATACTACCAGGTACTAAGTTCATGATAAATTAAAGTTCAATTAATCATATTACTTAAGAACTCCCACTTAGATAGACATCCCTCTAATCATCTAAGTGATCACATGATCCAAATCAACTAAACCATGTCCGATCATCACGTGAGATGGAGTAGTTTTCAATGGTGAACATCACTATGTTGATCATATCTACTATATGATTCACGCTCGACCTTTCGGTCTCAGTGTTCCGAGGTCATATCTGCATATGCTACGCTCGTCAAGTTCAACCCGAGTATTCTGCGTGTGCAAAACTGGCTTGCACCCGTTGTATGTGAACGTAGAGCTTATCACACCCGATCATCACGTGGTGTCTTGGCACGACGAACTGTCGCAACGGTGCATACTCAGGGAGAACACTTATACCTTGAAATTTAGTGAGAGATCATCTTATAATGCTACCGTCGAACTAAGCAAAATAAGATGCATAAAGGATAAACATCACATGCAATCAATATAAGTGATATGATATGGCCATCATCATCTTGTGCCTTTGATCTCCATCTCCAAAGCACCATCATGATCAGCATCGTCACCAGCGCGACACCTTGATCTCCATCGTAGCATCGTTGTCGTCTCGCCAACTATTGCTTCTACGACTATCGCTACCGCTTAGTGATAAAGTAAAAACAATTACATGGCGATTGCATTGCATACAATAAAGCGACAACCATATGGCTCCTGCCAGTTGCCGATAACTCTGTTACAAAACATGATCATCTCATACAATAAAATATAGCATCATGTCTTGACCATATCACATCACAACATGCCCTACAAAAACAAGTTAGACGTCCTCTACTTTGTTGTTGCAAGTTTTATGTGGCTGCTACGGGCTTAACAAGAACCGTTCTTACCTACGCATCAAAAACCACTACGATTTGTCGTCAAGTGTGCTGTTTTAACCTTCAACAAGGACCGGGCGTAGCCACACTAGATTCACCTAAAGTTGGAAAAACAGACACCCACTAGCCACCTGTGTGCGAAGCACGTCGGTAGAACCAGTCTCGCGTAAGCGTACGCGTAATGTCGGTCTGGGCCGCTTCATCCAACAATACCGCCGAAACAAAGTATGACATGCTGGTAAGCAGTATGACTATTATTGCCCACAACTCTTTGTGTTCTACTCGTGCAAATAACATCTACGTATAAACCTGGCTCTGATACCACTCATGGGGAACGCAGTAATTTCAAAAAAAATCATACGATCACGCAAGATCTATCTATGTGATGCATAGCAATGAGAGGGGAGAGTGTTGTCTATGTACCTCATAGACCGAAAGCGGAAGCGTTATGACAACGCGGTTGATGTAGTCGTACGTCTTCACGATCCGACCGATCCTAGCACCGAAGATACGGCACCTCCGCGATCTGCACACGTTCAGCTCAGTGACGTCCCACGAACTCTAGATCCAGCTGAGGTCGAGGGAAAGTTTCGTCAGCACGATGACATGATGACGATGATGATGAAGTTACCGATGCAGGGCTTCGCCTAAGCACTACAACGATATGACTGAGGTGGAAATCTGTGGAGGGGGGCACCGTACACGGCTAAACAATCAACTTGTCTCTATGGGGTGCCCCCCTCCCCCGTATATAAAGGAGTGGAGGAGGGGGCCGGCCGGCCTCAAGGGGTGCGCCCCAATGGGGGAATCCTACTCCAAGTAGGAGTAGGTTCCCCCCTTTCCTAGTCCAACTAGGAGGGGGAAGGAAGGGAAGAGGGAGAGAAGGAAAGGGCCCCCCCTCCCCAATTCGGATTGGGCTTGGGGGGCGCGCCCCTCCTCTAGGCAGCCTCCTCCTCTCTTCCACTAAAGCCCATTAAGGCCCATTGACCCCCGGGGGGTTCCGGTAACCTCCCGGTACTCCGGAAAAATGCCCGAACCACTCGGAACCTTTCCGGTGTCCAAACATAGCCTTCCAATATATTAATCTTTATGTCTCGACAATTTAGAGACTCGTCGTCATGTCCGTGATCACATCCGGGACTTCGAACTACCTTCGGTACATCAAAACACATAAACTCATAATACCGATCGTCACCGAACGTTAAGCGTGCGGACCCTACGGGTTCGAGAACTATGTATACATGACCGAGACTCACTTCCGGTCAATAACCAATAGCGGAACCTGGATGCTCATATTGTTTCCTACATATTCTACAAAGATCTTTATCGGTCAAACCGCATAACAACATACGTTGTTCCCTTTGTCATCAGTATGTTACTTGCCCGAGATTCGATCGTCGGTATCTCAATACCTAGTTCAATCTCGTTACTGGCAAGTCTCTTTACTCGTTCCGTAAAGCATCATCCCGCAACTAACTCATTAGTCACATTGCTTGCAAGGCTTATAGTGATGTGCATTACCGAGAGGGCCCAGAGATACCTCTCCGTAACTCGGAGTGACAAATCCTAATCTCGATCTATGCCAACCCAACAAACACCATCGGAGACACATGTAGAACATCTTTATAATCACCCAGCTACGTTGTGATGTTTTATAGCACACTAAGTGTTCCTCCGGTATTCGGGAGTTGCATAATCTCATAGTCATAGGAACATGTATAAGTCATGAAGAAAGCAATAGCAAGAAACTAAACGAGCATAGTGCTAAGCTAAAGAATGGGCTAAGTCAATCACATCATTCTCTAATGATGTGATCCCGTTCATCAAATGAGAACACATGTCTATGGCTAGGAAACTTAACCATCTTGGATTAACGAGCTAGTCAAGTAGAGGCATACTAGTGACACTCTGTTTGTCTATGTATTCACACATGTACTAAGTTTCCGGTTAATACAATTCTAGCATGAATAATAAACATTTATCATGATATAAGGAAATATAAATAACAACTTTATTATTGCCTCTAGGGCATATTTCCTTCATTTATGTCTTGGCAGACAAGTTGAACATTTACTTGTCCAATAAGTTCAGGACTTGTAAACCAAGTGTCGGTGTCAAAACCGGCAGATCTCGGGTAGGGGGTCCCAAGCTGTGTGTCGTGGATCGATGGGTAACAGGAGACAGGGGACACGATGTTTACCCAGGTTCGGGCCCTCTCTATCGAGGTAATACCCTACTTCCTGCTTGATTGATCTTGATGAATATAGGGTTACAAGAGTTGATCTACCTCGAGATCAAATGTTGTGGTATAAGACCTAAGGGTATGATGAGTAATGTCATAATAATCTATCGACTAGCCTGGCCTTGGCTTATATAATGCACCAGAGGCCTAGGATAACAAGAGTCCTAGCCGAATACATTGGTGGAGAGCAGTCCTTGTCTTTATCACCAAGTCTTGTGGAATATTCCTTGTATGCGGCATGGGCTGCCCGAAGTGGCCCATGAGTGAACCGTCATGGGGGTCCTCGGCCCGATCCACCTAGTCAGGAGACGATGTGGTGAGTACCCCCTAGTCCAGGAAACAGTCAGTAGCCCCCTGAACCGGTCTTCAAGTTGGGGACGCTCCTCGATCCTTCCGAACTGTTCTTCATCTTCGGTCGTTGGTCTTGAAAACTGGTTCAACAAATCTTCGATCTTGAGGATCGCCGAAGTAAATCCGAAGAGTTTACACGTCGGGTATCCGAGGAGCCCCTTTAAGTTATCGGCCTTTATCAATGCCTTGTTATTTTTATGCCACACCTCGGGTTTGAAGTTGTTCCCGGGCGGCAGTGTCCTCTTGCGTCCGAGCTCCAACGCCGGACTGTATTTGAGGTATCTTTTGCAGCCGAGCACCAACGCCGGACTGCTTCCGAGCTCCAATGCCGGAATGTATCCGAGCTCCAGCACCGGACTATGTCCAAGCTCCAACGCCGGACTATATCCGAGGTGCCATAGATCACCTTGGTTCAAAAAAGTTGAAGGAGTTTAGCCGAGCTTAATGCCGGAAATGCCCTCTATGGAGCCAGCCACTGGTGCCCGAGCTTTATGCCGGATTGCTTCCGAGGTGGTGCACCACCCCGACTGCGGGCCGATTTTTTGTCAATACTTTTGATTGGTGCAATTTATTCCCTGCCGAGATATATAGCCAGTAGCCCTCAAGGTGTGTATCAGTCGAAAACCCGAGATGCACCTGAAGGATGACATAAGACCGCTGATCCCTGTAGCCCCTGAGACTCAGGTTGATTCGCAAAATCGGCCTGAGGATCAACTCCTAGCTCGGCAGAATACTTCGGGACACAAAAAGCGGTGTGCAAAGTCCTCGAGACTCAGGTTGGGTGCGGCCAACCAACCTGAGGATCATAATATCCTCGAAAACTATATTGCACTTAAATTTTCTGCATTGGATTGCCAATGCAGTAGCCCCCGAGACACTGGTCGGGTGGCAACACCAGATCACGGGATCAATGTGCCCCTTTAATATTTATAAATAATGAGCGTGAAGCCCAGTAGCCCCCGAGCCTTAATGTGGGCACGGGTGGCCGAATTAAGGATCGATATCCGGAGTAAAATCACAAATTATGTGTAATGATTCTATGTATCCAAGTACTTGACATTATTAATGCTCGAATCCACATTGTCCAAAACTTTGTTGACCGGCCATCGGCTTCAACCTCCTCGGCCAGCAGCTGGGGAGTGTTTGTCCTACTTTATTAAGCCTTTATAAGGGCAAAGGTTTACGGCAAACAAGGCAATCCGGTCATACGGTTTTATAAACAAAGGTACGTGGAGAGATATGTTATATTACTTTTTTAATGTAAGAAACATAAGGAAAATAGTCCCGCTATCGGTTCCTTTCCTTGGGTTGTCATGCTGACCATGATCATGAAACATCACCTCCGATCAATGTGGGAAGAAAATATTGAGGATTTAGTTCGGAGAAAGTTTCCAAACTCTATGGTATTAATGAACCGAAATTTTCACTTCCATCGTTGCCGACCAACTATATCCTTTAAGATTGCTAGCTTTCGGCTACACCCAGTCTGAGGTACTAACTCGGATGACCCGGTAGTAACAATCATAGAGGTGCTCCCTTTACCGCCTAGCCGAACAATCGGGAACGTAGGGGTAGGCACGGGAGCCAGGCAACCCAGCTTGGCCAAAATCTTAAGTCAAATTGATGCATATTTATGGCTTTATAACGATGATTGCGGAAGGCAGCCCTCGTATATTAAATACAAACGCCAATGATATGTTTATTTTGACTCCATTGCGACCGTTTATCAGTTGAAAGTGGCCCATCATCGGCTTCCACCCCCTTGTAGATGCTACGCAGGATGTTTTCGCAATAACAAAACAACCCTTAGCTGACGTCTCGGTGCCCGAAGGCGGTTGTGTTGGCGGAAACAAGGCAATCAGATATGCGGGCTTTATAACTTTCACTTAGTCATAGGAGCTTAAAGTTGGGAGGCCAGTTACTAGCCCCCGGTTAGTGTTTGGCGACAGTCGAGGTCAAGCCGTAAGCACTTCAACCAATGTTATGAGCGGACCATCACTTAACACGGGGTGACCTCTACCGATCTTATAGTTTAATATAGTCATCGGATCGCTAAACAGTTTACGCATATTGTGACAGTCAGTTTTCGGCTTTCTCCACTGAGGCGCTTAACCATGCTAGCTGGAAGCACAATCTTTTGGCACCTAGCCAAACAAAACGGAACGTAGGAGTCAAGCACAGGAGCCGGGCAACCCAACTATTGACCGAAGACACAGTTCGAAACCGATGCATATATAGCAATATCCGAGAATGTTTTTGCCGAATCTCTAAAGGTGTCCGGCGTTGCACTGCGAGACTTATGCTGGAAACACACAAATAGTTTAAAAGTGCCATAGGCTTGGAAGACAAAAAAACTTCAGCAAAAACTTGACGTCCGAACTAGATCAAGTGTAAGGTGCCAATCCGAAAATTGGCCTTAGAAAAAAATTGTGCTTCTGTCGTGCTTTAACATGACACGTCCTATCTCAAGACTTAAAGCGGGTCAGCCTATGGCTTCAACCTCCTATCCCGAAGGCGGAGTACTTCTTGTTAGGCCAGTTTAGAAAACTAAACTCTAGCGGCTTTGAGAGAGAAATTAGGCTCCCCGGCTATTGACCACACACTCGCGTCGAAAAAAGGAGTGATAGAAAAAGACTTTGCAGCGACTAAGAAGAACACTTATTATAAAACAGCTCATACTAATTTAAGAGCCCCCAAAAGACTTGGGTAAAAGAATTTTATGTATAATGATTGTATGTACCGAAGTACTTATATCATATCTGTGTTCACCCTAACTTTAAACGCGTCTTAACCGACCGTCGGCTTCTCCCTCTTCGGTCAAGGGCCGAAAAGTGTTATGTACTCCACCTGTCGGGAATATCGACGATGTTTCCGATAACCAGGCAATCAGGCCATAAGGCTGTAACAGACAAAGCGCGCTCAGGGAACTTATGCTATATTACTGACGAAGTGTAAGAAGCATCTTCGAAGAAAATAGTACCCCCACTGATACCTTTCTTTGGTTGCTCATTGTTACTATGAGACTTGTGCAATAGATATTTTGTACTCATGAGTTCCGTTGTGTGCCGACCATGATTGAAAACAATAAGAGCGCTAGCTTTCGGCTTCACCCAGTCTGAGGTCCGAGCTCGGATGACCCGATCATGACAATCGCAGAGGTGCTCCCTTTACTCCCTAGCCGAACAATCGGGAACGTAGGGGTAAACACAGGATCAAGGCAACCCAGCTTGCGGAACACTTAAGTCAACATGGTGCATATTGTGGCATAATACACGAACAAGGAATGAAGCCATACAAGTATAATCATATGCAAGAGGAAAGGCTTCATAAAGGAAGCCCCCAAGTAAACAGGGTATTTGAATTTGTGTGTCACAAACAAAGTTTTGACAAGGAATTTTTTCACAAAAAACTATTTGCCAAAAAAGTATAATGCTTGGTCGAACCGAACAAAATTTAAAACTGAAAGTTTTTGAGCATGAAAGCGACTTAGCTGGTTAATGTGCTCGGTGTTGATGACGCGGTCCGAGCTTGATGCGGGACAAGGTCCCAGCTCCCGAGCCGGTCCCGAGGTGGCGGAGCGAAGAGCTCGGCACTCTGAAGTGGCGACATAGCACGGCCAATGTGGCGAGGTGGAACCCCCAGTCCGACTGAGGCGACGAAGCAGGCCGGCAGTGTGACGCCGAAGTCCCTGGCGTGGGTTAATGAAGTGATGGCGAAGCCCCCCGTCCATCCGAGGTGACGTGGTATGTCAGTATGCCGAGGTGACAACACTGCCCGACCCGGATCATTTACCTGTGCACAAAAAATAGTGCAAACCAGAGATAATAGTAATAATAATAAATTAAAAAAATAGTTGCATAATTAATAATTTATGCAAGTGAATAATAAAAGAAATATGGCCCGTGTGCCGAACACTCGATGAGGTAGAGCTCTCTCAACGATGCCGAAGTCCCCGAGGCAACCGAACACGTCGGTATGGCAACACGACCAACAAGGTGATCACGCGAGCCGATTTACGCTGATTGGGACGACAGCGTCGGCTTGCCGAAGAGATCACGTGACGTAGTCGAAGTCCATTACTTCACAGGTCGGTCCGAGTTCCGAATGCGGCGTTCGCCAGACTATGTACGGAAACTGACCGAAACACCATGTGACCGTCGTTAATGCGGCCACCATTTGATAGACCTGTGTACAGATGATGGAACAAACCAGAGTAGTAATTCCTTGGAAAAAATAAACCCAAACAAGCAAAAATTACAAGGATAAATAACACCTGGTTTATTTGTTGTAGCAATCCGAAGAAAGGTGACTCCCAAAATTGGGACTCGATCCGCACACCCATTGCCTGATGGGTGATAAAGCGACGGCATGGCGATGCTGGCAAAGGTTGGCTTGCCGAGACAAAGCCCTCGGTCCAGCTAACGTGACGAAGCTGGTCGGCTGGTGATGCCGAAGTCACCGGAGTATGTTGATGAAGAAATAGCCAAGTCTCCGGTCCAGCCGAAGTGACGGAGCAGGTCGGTGAGGAGACGTTGCAGCTACCATGTCAGCCGAGGTGTTGAAGCAGTTCGGCGTGATGGACATCGGCTTGAAGAAGCAACAGTGCGGCCATGCTGACGCAGGTCGTGACTTGTGACGCGGTCAATGCCGGCTTGATGAAGTGACCACGGCGATGCCGGTGTGCCCGCTCCGTATAATCCGCGAGGCAGCGATTTTGGTGATGATTTGTCCTTCGCGATGTCGAACTCTTGTTCGGCTTGCCGAGATGATGATCCGAAGAAGTTGAGATCGGCTCAACAAAGCGGCGACGTGTCTAGCGCAGGTCGGCAGCCATGGAGCAATATTGCCAGACTGGTTTGACACCAGCGTGATGGTGAAGATTACCTCGAAGGAGGCTTAAAATTTTATGGGTACGTGTTTAAAAACAACGCACAATACCCTAGGAAAAAATTCCTTCAAAAGGGTTGTCCAATATCCCGTTCATGAAGAAACATGAACTCGGGCCGGATTCGTATTCGCGCAGAAAACAGATCCGAAAATTGGTCCACTCATCGGAAGGTTCCCGGAGTTTGAACCGTCAGATCAGCTGAAATTTGGAGGGGTGGTAGATATGGGAATTCCACAGCAGATGAGCGGTTGGATCTTCCAATGGACCTCCGAGCTGTGCTCTGGAGACCACGCCCTAAACTCATCCAGATTCCCGTCCAGATTTGACAGGGCTCCCATATATCGTACATTGTCAGAAATTCCTCCATCGGAACTCGACGAAATTTGGCATGGTTGTTGTAGACTTAATTCCGCACAATTCCACCGAAGGAATCGTCAAAGCGATGCTCGAGGAGGTGGTGGCAGCGGATACAAGTTTGCTATTCGGAAAAAATAGCACGGTCGCCCGAGGGCAATGTTGACGTTGAGCCCCCAAGCTCCATGGATGATTCTTCCATGATCATGATAGAGATCGGAGTTGATGTTGATGAAGGCCCTCGTCCGAACATGATGATTGGAGGCAGGGCACAGTCCTCGGTCAAGCCAAGGTGACCAGTCGAGCCGGCGATGAAGACGCTGACGTCGCAGTTGATCTGCAGGTGGGCCATTGATCTTTTGCCGATCACACAGCGGAACTCTCAATGAAAGCACCATTGTCGGTGTCAAAACCGGCAGATCTCGGGTAGGGGGTCCCAAGCTGTGTGTCGTGGATCGATGGGTAACAGGAGACAGGGGACACGATGTTTACCCAGGTTCGGGCCCTCTCTATCGAGGTAATACCCTACTTCCTGCTTGATTGATCTTGATGAATATAGGGTTACAAGAGTTGATCTACCTCGAGATCATATGTTGTGGTCTAAGACCTAAGGGTATGATGAGTAATGTCATAATAATCTATCGACTAGCCTGGCCTTGGCTTATATAATGCACCAGAGGCCTAGGATAACAAGAGTCCTAGCCGAATACGTTGGTGGAGAGGAGTCCTTGTCTTGATCGTCAAGTCTTGTGGAATACTCCTTGTATGCGGCATGGGCTACCCGAAGTGGCCCATGAGTGAACCGCCATGGGGGTCCTCGGCCCGATCCACCTAGTCGGGAGACGATGTGGTGAGTACCCCCTAGTCCAGGACACCGTCACCAAGTCGGTTTGAGATCATGATCGTGACACGATACCACCTTGCTCCTCCTATATATAATTCTTACCGGCCGCGGCCAAATACACATCAAAAACACCTAGGGTTTTGTCTCATCTCACAACTTGAGCCGTCACCGTAGTCTACTCCATCCCGAACAAGGTGTGCATGTTGGGAAACGTAGCATGCAATTTAAAAAAAATTCCTACGCTCACGCAAGATCTATCTAGGAGATGCATAGCAAAGAGAGGGGGAGAGTGTGTCCACATACCCTCATAGACTGAAAGCGAAAGCGTTTGACAACGTCGTTGATGTAATCGCACTTCTTCTTGTTCCGACCGATCAAGCACCGAACGTACGTCACCTCCGAGTTCTACACACGTTCAGCTCGATGACGCCCCTCAAACTATTGATCCAGCAAAGTGTCGAGGGAGAGTTCCGTCAGCACGATGGCGTGGTGATGGTGATGGTGAAGTGATCCGCGCAGGGCTTCGCCTAAGCACTACGAAGATATGACCGGAGGCGTAAACTGTGGAGGGAGGCGCCGCACACGGCTAACAATTGTTGGTGTGTGTTCTAGCGGTGCCCCCCCCCCCCCCCACATATATATAGGTTGGAGGGGAGGGGAGGAATCCAAGTGGGCGCCCCAAGTAGGAGGAATCCTACCTGGGCGCCTCCCCAATTCGGCCTCCCCCCTTCCATAAGTTCCGGAGGGGCAAGGAAGGAGGAGGGAGGAGGGAAGAAAGGGGAGGCCGAATCCCTCCCCTTCCTTCTATCTTCCCCTCTTTCCTTATCCTCCTATTTCGGCCTATATGGGGGCGCACCAGCCCCTTGTGGGCTGATCTGTCCCTCTCTTGGCCCATAAGGCCCATATCTTTGCCGGTGGTGCCCGGAACCCCTTCCGGTGACCCGATATATACCCGGTACCCTCCGAAACACTTTCGGTGTCCGAATGCTATCGTCCTATATATCAATATTTACCTCTCGACCATTTCGAGACTCCTCGTCATGTCCGTGATCTCATCCGGGACTCCGAACAACGGTCACCAAATCACATAACTCATATAACACAAAATCGTCATCGAACGTTATGCGTGCGGACCCTACGGGTTCGAGAACTATGTAGACATGACCGAGACACCTCTCCGGTCAATAACCAATAGCGGAACCTGGATGCTCATATTGGCTCCTACATATTCTACGAAGATCTTTATCGGTCGAACCATTATGACAACATACGTTATTCCCTTTGTCATCGGTATGTTACTTGCCCGAGATTCGATCATCGGTATCTTCATACCTAGTTCAATCTCGTTACCGGCAAGTCTCTTTACTCGTTCAGTAATACATCATCTCGCAACTAACTCATTAGTCACTTTGCTTGCAAGGCTTCTTATGATGTGCATTACCGAGAGGGCCCAGAGATACCTCTCCGATACTCGGAGTGACAAATCCTAATTTCGATCTATGCCAACCCAACAAACACCTTTGGAGATACCTGTAGAGCATCTTTATAATCACCCAGTTACGTTGTGATGTTTGATAGCACACAAGGCATTCCTCCGGTATCCGGGAGTTGCATAATCTCATAGTCAAAGGAATATGTATTTGACATGAAGAAAGCAATAGCAATAAACTGAACGATCAACATGCTAAGCTAACGGATGGGTCTTGTCCATCACATCATTCCTAATGATGTGATCCCGTTCATCAAATGACAACACATGTCTATGGTTAGGAAACTTAACCATCTTTGATTAACGAGCTAGTCTAGTATAGGCTTACTAGGGACACGGTGTTTTGTCTATTTAGGCACACATGTATCAAGTTTCCGGTTAATACAATTCTAGCATGAATAATAACCATTTATCATGATAGAAGGAAATATAAAATAACAACTTTATTATTGCCTCTAGGGCATATCTCGTTCAGTGCATCGGCGTGAGGGAGAGCACGTATTGGAAACCGCTCATCCTTGTGATCCTGCACCGGGAGAGGATGAATTAGGTTTTTGCGAAGCACTCTGCACGACTGCTCTAGTTCGTCGCCATGGGTCATCTTTTGTCCAAGTCAGGCATCGCTACTCATTGTCATCTTCAATGTCGTCTCATGAGGTCATCACCAATCTCATGATCTATTCATGTCCCTAATTATGGCTACTGTTATATGTGCCATGTTGTTGTGCATGTTTTCTTGTTCATCGTGTATGCTAGACTGTTACATGCTAATTATTGTTCTAGTCATGAATTATTTACTATAATTAATCACAAATTTGCCTAATATTCAAATAATCACATTGCGGCATCCGCCGCGTGACGTCATGGTTGAGATATGTTCGCCTCCGGTCGATTTCCTTCTCTGGTTTCGGTCTGGCGATGACTGCAGTCGAGTGCTCATTAAGCACTCTTGTAAGGCGCGGTGAGACCACCCATCTGAGGCGTTGGCAGCACGGGGTGGGTAGCGAGGCATTGTCCCTGGATTTTCTGATAAGGATGAACTTCGATGGGCTTCCACAAGAGGCATGGGAGCTGGAGTTCACCGTGAAGCTTGCTAACCATCTCGGCGTCGATCTTGTGAAGATGTTGAAGCCTACCGATCATTACTTTGATGGAAGCGTGGATGATAAATCCCAACAAATCGGTTAAATTGTACGAGGTGGAGCTCCCAGAACCTGACACACCGCATGACTATCTATCCTCACATTCTGACGGACCAAATTCGCCGCCTATCCTTGCCTGATAATTGAGAACCGGATAGTGGTTCATCATGTGAAGCCCATGCGCTAAAGGTTATTAATCGCAGTCCAATCATAACTGATTTGCCGCGTATGTACGATTACGATGAGGATTCCAACACTACTCGTTGTCACACATTCACCTGCTATCCTGGTACAATTGATGGCATAAAAGGAGCTATGTTGGTGGTGGGCATGGTTCTACGGGGCCAGGCTCCGAGGGACATGCAGGTGGACTATCTAAGATGTGAAAACATACTTATTTTGTAGTTTGAATTAATTTTGAATGGTGGGAATGTAACAAACCTGTGTTAGGTTTATGAATGTAGACTGAATTTATGAAAATTGTGTTGGGTTTATATGCAATGTGTTGTGAACCTATGTGATGTCAACTATTGTATCTAAATTTGGCACTGCGATGTCAATTATGTATCTAAATTATCTACTCCCTTCAATCCATATTAATTGTCATTGATTTAGTACAACATTGTACTAAATCAGTGACAATTAATATGGATGTGAGGGAGTATCTAAATTTTTTGTTGGGATATATCGATGTGAGATGATCATGATCAACATATATATATATATGACACTTCGGATGATGTTGTGTTCAGTTCACTGCATGCCTCTATATAACAGTTTGGTTTTGCATATAACAACATATAGAGTCTATCCGACATATATATGACACTTATGATCATGATGTTGTAGTTTGGTCAATTGAGATGATGTTGTGGTCAGTACACACTCTATATAGCAACACATATGCAACAGTTTGGTCAATTCTGATTGTAGAAACATCATATATAACAACACACTGGATAGCACCATATAACAACACATATATAACAGTTTTGGTGCATGTTCTGCATTGGTCTTGTACACAAAACATTACATCCTCTAAGTTTTAGGATGCACACATGATCTACCAAAAGAGATGTACTGCCAAACTAACATTGCATTGCATGGATACTACAGTACACTATGGGGTTTTAGTCTTGTGGTGCATTTTGTGTGTTGTTAACCTCATCTTCATCCATGCTTGTCCATGTTGCAGATCTTACTCCTCTCCTAGTACTTGTTGGAGCTCTAGCTCCTCTCCTAGTACCAAACGAAAGATATTCAAACCCTATAGAACCTGCATTTTTCCTCCTCTTACCATGTTGTTGTTGTTGCCAAAAGTACATGCATTTCCTCCTCCCCTGTTATTGTTGCTGCTGCCAGTAGTACTAACATTTCCTCTTCCCATGTTGTTGCTACCGACCTCTTTCCATGTTACTTGCCTTTTTTGCAGCTCTGGCCACTCTCCTTCCAGACCGAGTCCTACCTATACCTCTTAAACCCTATGTGGTTAATGTTGTAGTCACTGGGCTGGAATATTTGTTCTGTGGCAACAACAAATGCTGACTCGAAAGGAAATGGCTGAAGGTCTTCAAAGACAATCTTTGGAGCTTCCATTTTATAGAATTCAAAATTACTACCAGGAACTAATGCATAATTGCAAAAACAAAATAGTGAATCTCATGGGCTAGGTGAGATACCATACATACTTTGGCATTGGAAGGATCTCTTCATGTGATCTAGTTCAACATAATCAATGTGTTGGTGAAAAGAAAATAATTTGAATTAGTAATGCAGTGCTTCTAAAAAAGCTAACAATTGTAGTGGATATCTCATTGTAGTTTATATTACTTGTAGTATCTGAAGGATATATCCATCACCATTTTCATCAATCATTGTTGGCCCTCTGTGGATGTTTGGCATGTTAACTTATTCTGGCACGGTTCTTCTTTTCTTCCTTCTTGGTCTTTCTGGTTGTTGTGCTTCTGCCTAATAGTCTATACTTCCTTGAGCGGGTTGAGCTGCTTGAGCTGCTGCTTCTACTCTAGCCATCTCCTTGAATCTTGGACATCCTTTCTTGTTATGACACATTCTCCACAATATCCACAGCGAATTATGACCCCATCTTTGCTCAATTTGGTCCCATCCTTATTTTTTGTTGGAGCTTTTCTTCTTTTTTGCTTGTGGGCCTGCTAGCAACCTTCTCACAGTATGGATGTTTCACTATATGGGCATTAACACGGGAATTCAAGGGAGGAAGAGCCGGCGAGAAGTAAAGAGGACGGGAACATCAATACTGCTATGCGACCACTGGGAAGGTCGGATGTGGAGCCCAGCCAGCTAGATTCGTGTAGGATTAGAGGGAGGAAGAGCCGGAGATGCTGGATCTGGAGCCCAACCAACCGGATCCGCGCAGGAAGTCGAGGGAGGAAGAGCCAGAGATGTTGGATCTGGAACCCAGCTAGTCGGATCTGCACAGGAAGTCGCCGCCACCTGTTGGAAATATGCCCTAGAGGATATAATAGAATGGTTATTATTATATTTCCTTGTTCATGATAATTGTCTATTGTTCATGCTATAATTGTATTAACTGGAAACCGTAATACATGTGTGAATACATAGACCACAACATGTCCCTAGTAAGCCTCTAGTTGACTAGCTCGTTGATCAATAGATGGTTATGGTTTCCTGACCATGGACATTGGATGTCATTGATAACGGGATCACATCATTAGAAGAATGATGTGATGGCCAAGACCCAATCCTAAGCATAGCACAAGATCATGTAGTTCGTTTGCTAGAGCTTTTCTAATGTCAAGTATCATTTCCTTAGACCATGAGATTGTGCAACTCCCGGATACCGTAGGAATGCTTTGGGTGTACCAAACGTCACAACGTAACTGGGTGGCTATAAAGGTGCACTACAGGTATCTCCGAAAGTGTCTGTTGGGTTGGCACGAATCGAGACTGGGATTTGTCACTCCGTATGACGGAGAGGTATCTCTGGGCCCACTCGGTAATGCATCATCATAATGAGCTCAATGTGACTAAGGAGTTAGCCACGGGATCATGCGTTACGGAACGAGTAAAGAAACTTGCCGGTAACGAGATTGAACGAGGTATTGGGATACCGACGATCGAATCTCGGGCAAGTAACATACCGATAGACAAAGGGGATTGTATACGGGATTGATTGAATCCCCGACATCATGGTTCATCTGATGAGATCATCGTGGAACATGTGGGAGCCAATATGGGTATCCAGATCCCGCTATTGGTTATTGGCCGGAGAGGTGTCTCGGTCATGTCTACATGGTTCCCGAACCCGTAGGGTCTACACACTTAAGGTTCGGTGACGCTAGAGTTGTTATGGGAAATAGTATGTGGTTACTGAAGGTTGTTCGGAGTCCCGGATGAGATCCCGGACATGACGAGGAGCTCCGGAATGGTCCGGAGGTGAAGATCGGTATATTGGACGAAGGGTATTGGAGTCCGGAATTTTTCCGGGGGTACCAGGCTATGGCCAGCATGTCCGAAAGGGGTTTCGGAGGCCCCGGCAAGCGTTGGGGGCCTTATGGGCCAAGGGGAAGGGGCAAACCAGCCCACTAAGGGGTTGTGCGCCCCTCCCAACCCCTCTCACGTAACGTGGAGAGGTGGGGGCGCCTCCCCTAGGGCAGCCACCCCTCCCGGCTTGGGGGCAAGTTTCCCAGGGGTGGGGGCGCCCAAACCCATCTAGGGTTTCCCTGTGGCCGCCGCCCCTCCCCTAGGGAACCCTAGGGTGCCTCCTCCAACCCCCTTCCCCCTATATATAGTGAGGGAGAGAGAGGGCAGCCGCACCCCTTGCCTGGCGCAGCCCTCTCCTCCTCCAACTCCTCCTCCTCCTCCGTAGTGCTTAGCGAAGCTCTGCCGGAGAACCACGAGCTCCATCGCCACCACGCCGTCGTGCTGCTGGATTTCTCCCTCAACTTCTCCTCTACCCTTGCTGGATCAAGAAGGAGGAGACGTCCCCGGGTTGTACGTGTGTTGAACGCGGAGGCGCCGTCCGTTCGGCGCTAGATCGGATCTTCCGCGATTTGAATCGCCGCGAGTACGACTCCATCAACCGCGTTCTTGTAACGCTTCCTCTTAGCGATCTTCAAGGGTATGAAGATGCACTCCCTCTCTCTCGTTGCTAGCATCTCCTAGATTGATCTTGGTGACACATAGGAAAATTTTGAATTATTGCTACGTTCCCCAACAGTGGCATCATGAGCTAGGTCTATGCGTAGATTCTATGCACGAGTAGAACACAAAGTAGTTGTGGGCGATGATTTGTTCAATTTGCTTGCCGTTACTAGTCTTATCTTGATTCGGCAGCATTGTGGGATGAAGCGGCCCGGACCGACCTTACACGTACACTTACGTGAGACAGGTTCCACCGACTGACATGCACTTGATGCATAAGGTGGCTAGCGGGTGTCTGTCTCTCCTCTTTAGTCGGATCGGATTCGATGAAGAGGGTCCTTATGAAGGGTAAATAGCAATTGGCATATCACTGTTGTGGCTTTTGCGTAGGTAAGAAACGTTCTTGCTAGAAACCCATAGCAGCCACGTAAAACATGCAACAGCAATTAGAGGACGTCTAACTTGTTTTTGCAGGGTATGCTATGTGATGATATGGCCAAAAGGATGTGATGAATTATATATATGTGATGTATGAGATTGATCATGTTCTTGTAATAGGAATCACGACTTGTATGTCGATGAGTATGACAACCGGCAGGAGCCATAGGAGTTGTCTTAATTTATTGTATGACCTGCGTGTCAATGAAAAACGCCATGTAATTACTTTACTTTATTGCGAACCGTTAGCCATAGTAGTAGAAGTAATAGTTGGCGAGACAACTTCATGAAGACACGATGATGGAGATCATGATGATGGAGATCATGATGATGGAGATCATGGTGTCATGCCGGTGACGAAGGTGAGCATGCCGCGCCTCGAAGATGGAGATCAAAAGGCGCAAGATGATACTGGCCATATCATGTCACTTTATGATTTGCATGTGATGTTTGTCATGTTTACATCTTATTTGCTTAGAACGACGGTAGCATAAATAAGATGATCCCTCACTAAAATTTCAAGAGATGTGTTCCCCCTAACTGTGCACCGTTGCGAAGGTTCGTTGTTTCGAAGCACCACGTGATGATCGGGTGTGATAGATTCTAACGTTCGCATACAACGGGTGTAAGCCAGATTTACACATGCAAAACACTTAGGTTGACTTGACGAGCCTAGCATGTACAGACATGGCCTCGGAACACAAGAGACCGAAAGGTCGAACATGAGTCGTATAGTAGATACGATCAACATGGAGATGTTCACCGTTGATGACTAGTCCGTCTCACGTGATGATCGGACACGGTCTAGTCGATTCGGATCATGTATCACTTAGATGACTAGAGGGATGTCTATCTAAGTGGGAGTTCATTAAATAATCAGATGAACTTAATTATCATGAACATAGTCAAAAGGTCTTTGCAAATTATGTCATAGCTTACGCTTTGGTTCTACTGTTTAAGATATGTTCCTAGAGAAAATTTAGTTGAAAGTTGATAGTAGAAATTATGCGGAATGGGTCCGTAAACTGAGGATTATCCTCATTGTTGCGCAGAAGGCTTATGTCCTTAATGCACCGCTCGATGTGCTGAACCTCGAGCGTCGTCTGTGGATGTTGCGAACATCTCACATACACGTTTTGATGACTACGTGATAGTTCAGTGCGTAATGCTAACGGTTTAGAATTGAGGCGCCAAAGACGTTTTTGAAACGTCGCAGAACATATGAGATGTTCCAAAGACTGAAATTGGGATTTCAGACTAGTGCCCACGTCAAGAGGTATGAGACCTCTGACAAGTTTCTTAAGCCTGCAAACTAAGGGAGAAAAGCTCAATCGTTGAGCATGCGCTCAGATTGTCTGAGTACTACAATCGCTTGAATCGAGTGGGAGTTAATCTGCCAGACGAGATAGTGATGGTTCTCCATAGTCACTACCACCAAGCTATTAGAGCTTCGTGATGAACTATAACATATCAGGGATAGACATGATGATCCTTGAGCAACTCGCGATGTTTGACACCGCGAAAGTAGAAATCAAGTAGGAGCATCAATTATTGATGGTTAGTAAAACCACTAGTTTCAAGCAGGGCAAGGGAAAGAAGGGATACTTCATGAAACGGCAAATCAGTTGCTGCTCTAGTGAAGAAACCCAAGGTTGAACCCAAACCCGAGACTAAGTGCTTCTGTAATGAGGGGAACGGTCACTGAAGCAGAACTACCCTAGATACTTGGTAGATGATAAGGCAGGCAAGGTCGACAGAAGTATATTGGATATACATTATATTAATGTGTACTTTACTAGTACTCCTAGTAGCACCAGGGTATTAGATACCGGTTCGGTTGCTAAGTGTTGGTAACTCGAAATAAAAGGCTACGGAATAAACGGAGACTAGCTAAAGGTGAGATGACGATATGTGTTGGAAGTGTTTCCAAGATTGATGTGATCAAGCATCGCATGCTCCCTCTACCATCGAGATTGGTGTTAAACCTAAATAATTGTTATTTGGTGTTTGCGTTGAGCATAGACATGATTGGATTATGTTTATTGCAATACGGTTATTCATTTAAGGATAATAATGGTTACTCTGTCTATTTGAATAATACCTTCAATGGTCTTGCACTTAAAATGAATGGTTTATTGAATCTCGATCGTAGTGATACACATGTTCATGCCAAAAGATATAAGATAGTACCACATACTTGTGGCACTGCCACTTGAGTCATATTGGTATAAAACGCATGAAGAAGCTCCATGTTGATGGATCTTTGGACTCACTCGTTTTTGAAAAGATTGAGACATGCGAACCATGTCTATTAGTATATATGCATGAAGAAAGTCCATACAGATGGATCGTTTGGACTCACTTGAGACATGCAAATCATACCACATGGGCAAGATGACTGAAAGGCCTCATTTTCAGTAAGATGGAACAAGAGAGCAACTTGTTGGAAGTAATACATTTGATGTGTGCAGTCCAATGAGTGCTGAGGCACGCAGTGGATATCGTTATGTTCTTACTTCACAGATGATTTGAGTAGATGCTAAGAATATTTACTTGATGAAACACAAGTCTGAATTATTGAAAGGTTCAAGTAATTTCAGAGTGAAGTTGAAGATCGTCGTGACAAGAGGATAAAATGTCTATGATATGATCATAGAGATATTTGAGTTACGAGTTTGGCACACAATTAAGACATTGTGGAAATTGTTTCACAACTAATACCGCCTGGAACACCATAGTGTGATGGTGTGTCCGAACATCATAACTGCACCCTATTGGATATGGTGCATACTATGATGTCTCTTATCGAATTACCACTATCGTTTATGGGTTAGGCATTAGAGACAAACCGCATTCACTTCAGATAGGGCACCACGCAATTCCGTTGAGACGACACCGTATGAACTATGGTTTAGAGAAACCTAAGTTGTCGTTTCTTAAAAGTTTGGGGCTGCGACGCTTATGTGAAAAAGTTTCAGGCTGATAAGCTCGAACCCAAAGCGGATAAATGCATCTTCATAGAATACCCAAAACAGTTGGGTATACCTCCTATTTCAGATCTGGAAGCAAAAGTGATTGTTTCTAGAAACGGGTCCTTTCTCGAGGAAAAGTTTCTCTCGAAAGAATTGAGTGGGAGGATGGTGGAGACTTGATGAGGTTATTGAACCATGACTTCAACTAGTGTGTAGCAGGGCACAGGAAGTTGTTCCTGTGGCACCTACACCAATTGAAGTGGAAGCTTATGATAGTGATCATGAAACTTCGGACCAAGTCACTACCAAACCTCGTAGGTCGACAAGGATGCGTACTACTTCAGAGTGGTACATAATCCTGTCTTGGAAGTCATGTTGCTAGACAACAATGAACCTACGAGCTATGGAGAAGCGAGGGTGGGCCCGGATTCCGACGAATGGCTCGAGGCCATAAAATCCGAGAGAGGATCCATGTATAAAAACAAAGTATAGACTTTGGAAGAACTACTTGATGGTCGTAAGGCTGTTGGGTGCAGATGGATTTTAAAAGGAAGACAGACAATGATGGTAAGTGTCACCATTAAGAAAGCTCGACTTGTCATTAAGATGTTTCCGGACAAGTTCAAGGAGTTGACTGCGATGAGACTTTCTCACTCGTAGCGATGCTAAGAGTCTGTTGGAATTATATTAGCAGTTACTGCATTATTTATGAAATCTTGCAGATAGGATGTCAAAACATTGTTTCCTCGACGATTTTCTTGAGGAAAGGTTGTATGTGATACAACCAGAAGGTTTTGTCAATCCTGAAATATGCTAACAAGTATGCAAAGCTCCAGCAATCCTTCTAAGGACTGGAGTAAGCATCTCGGAGATGGAATGTACGCTTTGATGAGATGATCAAAGATTTTTGGTTTTTACAAAGTTTATGAGAAACTTGTATTTCCAAAGAAGTGAGTGGGAGCACTATAGAATTTTTGATGAGTATATGTTGTTAACATATTGTTGATCAGAAATGATGTAGAATTTCTGGAAAGCATACAGGGTTATTTGAAAAGTGTTTTTCAATGGAAAACCTAGATTAAGCTACTTGAACATTGAGCATCAAGATCTATAAGGATAGATCAAAAACGCTTAATAGTACTTTCAAATGAATACATACCGTGACAAGTTTTTGAAAGAGTTCAAAATAGATCAGCAAAGAAGGAGTTCTTGGCTGTGTTACAAGGTGTGAGTATTGAGTAAGACTCAAGACCTGACCACGGCAGAAGAGAGAGAAAGGATGAAGGTCGTCCCCTATGCTTTAGACGTAGGCTCTACAGTATGCTATGCTGTGTACCGCACCTGAAGTGTGCCTTGCCATGAGTTAGTCAAGGGGTACAAGAGTGATCCAGGAATGGATCACATGACAGCGGTCGAACTTATCCTTAGTAACTAGTGGACTAAGGAATTTTCTCGATTATGGAGGTGGTAAAAGAGTTCGTCGTAAAGGGTTACGTCGATGCAAACTTTGACACTAATCTGGATGACTCTGAGTAGTAAACCGGATTCGTATAGTAGAGCAGTTATTTGGAATAGCTCCAAGTAGCGTGTGGTAGCTGCATCTACAAGATGACATAGAGATTTGTAAAACACACATGGATCTGAAAGGTTCAGACCCGTTGACTAATAACCTCTCTCACAAGAGAGATATGAACAAACCCCATGGGTGTTGGATTCATTACAATCACATGGTGATGTGAACTAGATTATTAACTCTAGTAAACTCTTGGGTATTAATCACATGGTGATGTGAACTAAATTATTGACTCTAGTGCAAGTGGGAGACTGTTGGAAATATGCCCTAGAGGCAATAATAAAATGGTTATTATTATATTTCCTTGTTCATGATAATTGTCTATTGTTCATGCTATAATTGTATTAACTGGAAACCGTAATACATGTGTGAATACATAGACCACAACATGTCCCTAGTAAGCCTCTAGTTGACTAGCTCGTTGATCAATAGATGGTTATGGTTTCCTGACCATGGACATTGGATGTCATTGATAACAGGATCACATCATTAGAAGAATGATGTGATGGACAAGACCCAATCCTAAGCATAGCACAAGATCGTGTAGTTCGTTTGCTAGAGCTTTTCTAATGTCAAGTATCATTTCCTTAGACCATGAGATTGTGCAACTCCCGGATACCGTAGGAATGCTTTGGGTGTACCAAACGTCACAACGTAACTGGGTGGCTATAAAGGTGCACTACAGGTATCTCCGAAAGTGTCTGTTGGGTTGGCATGAATCGAGACTGGGATTTGTCACTCCGTATGACGGAGAGGTATCTCTGGGCCCACTCGGTAATGCATCATCATAATGAGCTCAATGTGACTAAGGAGTTAGCCACGGGATCATGCGTTACGGAACGAGTAAAGAGACTTGCCGGTAACGAGATTGAACGAGGTATTGGGATACCGACGATCGAATCTCGGGCAAGTAACATACCGATAGACAAAGGGAATTGTATACGGGATTGATTGAATCCCCGACATCGTGGTTCATCCGATGAGATCATCGTGGAACATGTGGGAGCCAATATGGGTATCCAGATCCCGCTATTGGTTATTGGCCGGAGAGGTGTCTCGGTCATGTCTGCATGGTTCCCGAACCCGTAGGGTCTACACACTTAAGGTTCGGTGACGCTGGAGTTGTTATGGGAAATAGTATGTGGTTACCGAAGGTTGCTCGGAGTCCCGGGTGAGATCCCGGACATGACGAGGAGCTCCGGAATGGTCCGGAGGTGAAGATCGGTATATTGGACGAAGGGTATTGGAGTCCAGAATTGTTCCGGGGGTACCAGGCTATGGCCAGCATGTCCGAAAGGGGTTTCGGAGGCCCCGGCAAGCGTTGGGGGGCCTTATGGGCCAAGGGGAAGGGGGAAACCAGCCCACTAAGGGGCTGTGCGCCCCTCCCAACCCCTCTCACGTAACGTGGAGAGGTGGGGGCGCCTCCCCTAGGGCAGCCACCCCTCCCGGCTTGGGGGGCAAGTTTCCCAGGGGTGGGGGTGCCCAAACCCATCTAGGGTTTCCCCTATGGCCGCCGCCCCTCCCCTAGGGAACCCTAGGGCGCCTCCTCCAACCCCCTTCCCCCTATATATAGTGAGGGAGAGAGAGGGCAGCCGCACCCCTTGCCTGGCGCAGCCCTCTCCTCCTCCAACTCCTCCCCCTCCTCCGTAGTGCTTAGCGAAGCTCTGCCGGAGAACCACGAGCTCCATCGCCACCACGCCGTCGTGCTACTGGAGTTCTCCCTCAACTTCTCCTCTACCCTTGCTGGATCAAGAAGGAGGAGACGTCCCCGGGCTGTACGTGTGTTGAACGCGGAGGCGCCGTCCGTTCGGCGCTAGATCGGATCTTCCGCGATTTGAATCGCCGCGAGTACGACTCCATCAACCGCGTTCTTGTAACGCTTCCGCTTAGCGATCTTCAAGGGTATGAAGATGCACTCCCTCTCTCTCGTTGCTAGCATCTCCTAGATTGATCTTTGTGACACGTAGGAAATTTTTGAATTATTGCTACGTTCCCCAACACCACCATGTAGCCGCTGGCCGTCGAGACGGTCAAATCTGGATCTCATCCAGCCGGATCCACATAGGAAGTCGAGGGAGGAAAAGTCGGAGACAAAAAGAGGAAAGGAACATCATCGCCGCCATGCAGCCATGGTGCGGTCGGATCTGCAGCCCAGCCAAGCAGATCTATGTAAGAAGTTGAGGGAGGAAGAGCCGAAGGCGTACAAAGGAATGGAACATCACCGTCGCCACAGAACCGCTGACAGTTGGGATGGCCAGATCTGGAGCGCAGGAAGTCAAGGGAGGAAGAGCCGGACGTAGAAAGAGGAGAGAATGATCACCGCCGCCACGCGGTTGATGGCCATCGGGACGACTGGATCTAGAGCCTAGCCAGTCGAATCTGTGTAGGAATTCGAGGGAGGAAGAGTCGAACACAGAAATAGGAAAGGAACTTCATCACGGCCATGCAACCACCGCCCGACCACATCTGTAGCGCTACTGCACGACGCCCATCCATCACACCCTATGCCAAAGCGAGGCCTCCCTGCCAACACGCCACACCTGCACCGCAACAAACCAGGCGAGGAGGAAAAGGATCCCCGCCACCGTTGATGCCGGTCGAGCTTTGCCCAGTGGCGCTCTAGTGGCGGCTAGGGGGGAGGGAGGGGCGGGGGTGGCGGCGTGTAGGGTTTCGTCATGTCTCTCGCGAGAGAGGCGCCAACCAAATGACTCACGAAATGCCATAGTATTGGTTCCTTGTGGTGAACCAACACACCAGGGTTCAAGTCTTAGACTTGGCATTGGTGATCGTATTTTCCTGTATTTATTTCAGTTTTTCCGGCGATGTGAGTCAGTGGGAGGAGACGTGTCCGTCGACTATGTCTCGGATCAGTTTGTCAGAGGTGCTCATAGGAGTAGGGTGTGGGTATGTGTGATCATATGAATGAGTGTATGTGCGTATGTATAAGCGTCTGCGTTTATACTGTGTTAAAAAAAACTTCTTGGGCCTGTGGTGGAGCGGATAGGAAAGAAAGAGGAGCATGCGCGAGGCGCGAGGCTGTCGCGGGAGAAAAATAGCATCCTTGTTTCTTTATTACGATGAAAAAAGATACGGTTGTTGATGGAGGCGTGTTACGCGTGTAGGGTCCATACTCCATAGCAACAACCAAATCAATTTTGTGGTTGGGTGCCCGATTATGAGTCAAATCGTTGATATAGACGTGTAGGGTCCATACCAGAAATTGTGATAGAGAACGGCCTCCTTTTCCATACCAGAACGAGGAGAATGTATTGGCGCCGCTGGTGAACTAGCACCAAATCGATCGATCTATCGCTCGCTGGGACAAGAGACCAACACCACCCTGGCTTGTACTCCCTCTGTTTCAAATAAGTATTTTGACCTTAGTATAACTTTATACTAAAATCTTTTATAACTTTATACTAAAGTTAGTAAGTATAAAATTGAGATATTTATTGTTTTATGACGGAGGGAGCAGTAACCAGGAAACCTCTGCCCCTGGAAGTTGTCTCTTTCCTTTGTGATGATTGATGTCTGAAGGAAAAGCAGACCAACACCCTCAAAATGGCCCAGAACCGCTTCGAATCCAGCATCAGCAAAGCTTCCTCGTTCAGGCAGGCACGGCACGATTTCAAACAGACGCGGGTATACTACACTACAGTACTACACACAGCCTTCTTATTCACGTGGAGAAGGAAGAGGACTCGTCATCTATCCCTTCCCATGCTACTAGCAGCTCGGCGAGTCGAGCACAAACTTCCCGTGGTCGTTGCGCTTCACGCACGTCTGTCTTCCACTGGCTGCATGTAGGGTGTGTATCGTTGGTTGCCACACCTAGTCGGAATGGGTCGACCGATTTTTCGGTTTTTTCCTTTATGTGTTTTTGTGGTTTTCACTAGTTGTTTTTCTTTTTGGTTTTCTTCCTTGTATTTTCATTTCTCCTTTTCGTGTTGGTATATTCTTTCTTTCTTTTATAACATTGCAATTCATGAGCATTTATTTAAAAACATGAATATTTTAAAAATCCAAGGAATTTTTCACATTGATAAACATTTCTATAGTCTGTGAAATATATTAAATTTGCAAACATTGTTTGAAAGTCATGAATATTTAAAATCTCCTGAACATTTTTCTAAAATTCATGGTTTCATTAGTTCACAACATTTTCTAAAATCCAAGATTTCTTAAGATTCATGAACATCTTTTTACCTGACGAATTTTTTTCTAGAAATACAGTAGCCGTTTTTTTGCCTGAACTAGCAGTGATGTAGATGAAAAAAAAAGTTAAACGAAGGAGCTGAGCTCCCAAGGGATCACACAACCACCGCCCCTTGATAGTGAACTGAGAGCTCAGGTGGTTAGGTCCCTTGTGGTGGAACCAACCAATCAAGGTTCTAGTTCTAGATTCAGTGATCGCATTTTTTTCTTAATTTATTTTAGGCCTACTGGTGATGTGCGTTTAGTGTGAGGCGACTTTCTCGTCGACAAGTCATCTGTGGCGACTTCGTTAATATCAAGATGATGGCACGGCTCAATCTTAAAATAAGATTATGCCAATATTCAAATAAACTGTAGGAAAAAAATTCAACACCTCACACCTATGGGCAGTGGATATACATAGATCCTCGACCTAGGATAGGCAGCTCAGTTTTGAAGTTACTTATAAAATAAATATTTTTTCAAACTTCACAACATAATAAGTTTCCTCTACGATCATGATTCTCTTTAATGTTAATAGCATAATAAGGCCTTGTTTGTTTCAACTTTGATGAGATTCGAATTACTCGTGGATTTGCTTTAGTGTCAAAGCTAATTCATAGTGATATAAGACCATGGTTGTTTCAGTTTTGATTGGATTTGAATCATCTGCAGATTCGCTTCAGTGGCAAAGCTGATTCACAGAATCAGGTTCACTACCGAAGTACACTTTGAGATGCTTCAGCAAATTGCACTGAAAATGGCCAAAATCTAGATTCAGCTTCACTGGCAAAGCTGATTCTAAATAGCTGTTTGTTTCAGATTCCAAATTCAATTTCACTGGCAAAGCTGGCTTCACTTACAAAGTTGATTCGGAATGATTATTTGTTTTGGATTCAAGATTCAGCTTCACTTGCGCTGAATCTGCTTGCTAAAGCTCAAACAAACAGGGCCTAAGTAGTCCATATGATTTTGATTTTCTTCAACTTTCACAAAACAATAAGTTGCCTGTACAATTCTGACTAGTGTCTTTGATATAAAATTATGTAGTGTGTAAGACCTTGTGCTTGTGCACACCTTTTGTCATGGGAGTCGCCTTCCGCACTTTGCGATAGAGTAAATATGTACGCTAAACCAAGTCGATGAGCTTTGAAGGGTCCAAAATTTGGTATCAAGGTTGTTGGCACATGGACAAAACCAAGATACTAATGGTGCATTTTCTACTGCATCTGGTGCCCCTGAGCCCAGCCAAACAACAGCTCTATTCTCAGTTCTAGCAAAGTTTACCAAGAAATCACCAACAACATTTTGGCTACGCTTAATTTGAGTATGTTATGACCGGTTTGGTCTATACCAGAAAGAGGCCCACCGGGCATTAGTATTAGGGGCTTGACCCACAAGTTATCTTAGGCAAGTTATATTAGGCAAGTTATCTTAGGGTAAAGTTATAAATACTAGTTGTAAGACACCGTTTGAGGCAAGCAATAAAGATATTACAATCTTCTGTTGCCCGGCTCCCCAAGGAGCCGGAACCCTAGCCGCGACGGCGCCTCATCGCCGGCGCGCCCGCTCCAGCCCTCGTCCTCCTCCCCCTTGTCCATACAATCTACGCCGGAGGCCCGGTAGGAACCCTAGTCCTACCAATTTGGTATCCAGAGACACCAGGCCGATCATGTCGCTTCCTCCATCACCGCCGCCGCTGCCATCCACCTCCGCCCCACCACCGCTGCCGCCGGCCACCTCCTCGCCGATGACGGCGATGACGTCCGGGACCTTCACCACCACCGCGCCAGCGACGACCACCACCACGGCGGATCCGCCCCCGCTCCTTACGCCCGAGGAGGTGTCGGGCACCCTGCGAGAGCTCGTCCAGGCCGTCCGGGGCATCACCCTCTACCTCGCCGGGAACCAGCCCCCGCCGCCGAGCGCCGCCACCACCGCCTATGGGCCGCCGCCGCTACAGTGGCCCGCCCCAGCCTTCCAGGCGCCCTACGGAGGGGCGCCTCCGCCGCCGCTCCTGCTGCCCTACCCGGCCGCGGGAACGCCTTGGCCAGCGTGGCTGACCGCCACCGCGTCGCTGGGGGGCCCGCCTCAGCAGTTCCTCCCAGCGCCACCGCCGGCCCCCGCGACGCAGGCGACGGTGCAGCAGCACCACCAGGCGCCGCCGCCATCGACAGCACCACCACCCGCGTCCCGCCCTACTGGCCGGCCCCTTCACCAGGTGCAATTTCCGCCCTCGCCATCGCCGATTCCCGCGTGGGCGGCCGGCTCGTCTCCGGACCCGGTGTATACTACGGCGCCGGAACACCCAATGCCCTCCTTCCGATCTGACCGTCCCTCCAGCTCGGCGAACTACGCCCCAGAGATCCCCGACCCGGCACACGCACTACCGTTGACTGCAGCTCCCAGGCACGGTGGCCCGACATCCCCTCGCTTCGCCAAACTGGACTTCGCCACTTACGACGGCATGGAGGACCCCCTTAACTGGCTCAACCAGTGCGAGCAGTTCTTTCGAGGGCAGCGGACGCTCGCTTCGGATCGTACCTGGCTCGCGTCCTATCATCTCCGAGGCGCGGCGCAGACTTGGTACTACGCCCTCGAGCAGGACGAGGGCGGCATGCCACCATGGGAGCGCTTCCGGGAGCTTTATCTCCTCCGGTTCGGGCCTCCTATCCGCGGGAGCCGGCTGGCGGCCCTCGGCCGCTTGCCCTTCACATCCACGGTGCAGGACTACGCCGACCGCTTCCAGGCTCTGGCATGCCATGCGCCGGGCGTCTCTGCGACTCAGCGCGCCGAGTTATTTGTGGGCGGATTACCAGACCATATTCGCGTGGACGTCGAGCTCCGGGATCCCCCCGACCTCCAGACGGCCATGTACTACGCCCGGGCTTTCGAACAGCGGGCTCAGGCGCTGCAGCAACCGGCCGGCCGGGGCGGCCGCCATCCCAGTCGACTAGCGCCGACTCCACCATCACCGGGCCGGCTTCCTCCAGCCACGACGACCGCACCTCCGGCCACCACCCGGACCTTCCGTCGGTTGTCACCGGCCGAGCAGCAGGAGCGTCGCCGTCAGGGCCTCTGCTTCAACTGTGATGAGCCCTACACGCCGACCCATGTCTGCCCCCGCCTATTTTACTTGGAGACGGTCGACTACACCGAGGCGGACGACTCGACCGACGAGCCCCCAACCGCGGCGGCCGCGGACACGCCCGCGGATTCCACGGCGACGGCGTGCGTCGTCTCCCTCCACGCCCTCGTCGGCATCTGTGGCGAACGAACCATGTTGTTACCGGTGACAGTCCATGGCGAGCGGCTGGTGGCCCTGCTGGATACTGGCTCCACCCATAACTTCCTGCCCGCGGCGACCATGCGTCGGCTAGCACTGCCGACCACGGGCGGGGAGCGCCTGCGGATCACGGTGGCAAACGGCGATCGCCTCCGGTGCCATGGGCTCGCCCGCGACGTTCCCATCTCCATCGGTGGCGAGCACTTCTCCATTACATGTGCAGGCATCGACCTCGGCTGCTTCGACTTCATCCTCGGGGTGGATTTCCTCCGGACCCTCGGGCCCATCCTGTGGGACTTCGACGCACTCTCGAGGACGTTCTGGCGGCTGGGCCGCCGCATCCGGTGGGACGGCCTTGGGGGCGCCGCGCCAGCCGTGCCACACCTCCAGCTGGCCGCCGCGTCCCAGGAGGCCGAGCACCCCCTGTTGGATCCCCTTCTACAGCAGCACAGCGACCTCTTCGATGAGCCACGGGGTCTTCCACCCGCCCGGGTGTACGACCATCATATTCACCTCGTACCGGGCTCCACCCCCGTGGCGGTTCGGCCCTACCGCTACCCTCAGCTGCAGAAGGATGAGTTGGAGCGACAGTGTGCCCTTATGCTCGCGGCAGGCATCATCCGGATCTCCACGTCGCCCTTCTCCGCGCCGGTGCTTCTCGTCCGTAAGTCGGACGGCACGTGGCGTTTCTGCATCGACTATCGCACCCTCAACGCGCTCACGCTCAAGGACAAGTTCCCTATACCGGTGGTCGATGAGCTCTTGGATGAGCTCCATGGGGCGCGCTTCTTCACCAAGCTCGATCTCCGGTCGGGCTATCATCAGGTGCGCATGCATCCAGATGACATCGCCAAGACGGCGTTTCGCACCCACCATGGCCACTTCGAGTTCTTGGTGATGCCCTTCGGCCTCGCCAATGCCCCGGCGACTTTCCAGGCCCTGATGAACGACGTCCTTCGACCCTACTTACGGCGGTTTGTGCTTGTTTTCTTTGATGACATTCTTATCTACAGCGCCACCTGGGCCGAGCACCTCCAGCACGTCGCCATCGTCTTCAACGAGCTTCGGGCGCACCACCTCCACCTTAAGCGCTCGAAGTGCTCGTTCGGGACACCTACCGTCGCCTACCTCGGCCATGTCATCTCGGCCGACGGGGTGGCTATGGACGCCGACAAGGTGGCGGCCGTCTCTGCATGGCCGACGCCTCACTCGCCGCGGGCTCTCCGCGGGTTCCTCGGCCTCGCCGGCTACTACCGGAAATTTATCCGGGAGTTCGGGCTCATCGCGGCGCCCCTCACGCGGTTGCTTCGCCGCGACGCTTTCGCCTGGGACGACGAGGCGACGACGGCGTTCGAGGCCCTCAAGGGGGCCCTCACGACGGGCCCCGTCCTCCAGATGCCCGACTTCGACCGCCCGTTCGTGGTGGACTGTGACGCCTCGGGCGCCGGGTTCGGCGCCGTGCTTCATCAGGGCGATGGGCCCCTCGCTTTCTTCAGCTGGCCTTTCGCTCCTCGCCATCTTAAGCTGGCGGCATACGAGCGGGAGCTCATTGGCCTTGTACAGGCCGTTCGTCATTGGCGGCCGTACTTGTGGGGACGGTCCTTCCACATTCGCACGGACCACTATAGCCTGAAGTTCTTGCTGGACCAACGGTTGTCGACCGTGCCGCAGCACCAGTGGATCAGCAAGCTCTTCGGCTTCGACTTCTCCGTCGAGTATCGGCCGGGCCGTCTTAACATCGTGGCCGACGCGCTGTCCCGTCACGACTCCGACCTTGCTTCCTCCACCGACGAGTCCGCCGGGGCGGCCCTGTGCATCCGCTCCGGGCCGACATTCGCCGCACCACTGCGACGGCCGACGACGCCGTCCTTCTTCAGCAGCAGCTCACGGCCGGCGACCTGGAGGAGCCTTGGCGCTTCTCTGACGGACCGCTTCCCATGGGCGCCGAATCTTTGTTCCGGCGCATGATGATCTCCGTCACCAGGTGTTACAGCTCGCCCACTCGGCGGGTCATGAGGGTGTGCAGAAAACCCTCCATCGTCTTCGCGCCGACTTCTACATCCCTGGCGATCGCGCCCTGGTCCGCGACTGGGTTCGATCTTGTCAGACATGCCAGCGCAACAAGACGGAGACCCTGAGGCCGGCTGGCTTACTTCAGCCTTTGGAGGTGCCGTCTCAGGTTTGGGCGGATATCTCCATGGACTTCATCGAGGGCCTTCCCAAGGTGGGCGGCAAGTCGGTCATTCTCACGGTGGTCGACCGCTTCTCCAAGTACGCCCACTTCATCGCGCTCGGCCATCCGTACACGGCGGCGTCAGTGGCCCGGGCCTTCTTCGACGGCATCGTCCGTCTTCACGGGTTCCCTGCTTCGATCGTCAGTGATCGGGACCCAGTGTTCACGGGCCATGTCTGGCGCGATCTCTTCAGGATGGCGGGTGTCCAACTCCGCCTGAGTACGGCGTTCCATCCTCAGACAGATGGTCAGTCCGAGGTGGTTAACAAGGTCATTGCCATGTATTTGCGTTGTGTGACAGGTGATCGGCCTCGCGCTTGGGTGGATTGGCTCTCTTGGGCGGAGTACTGCTACAATACCTCTTATCACTCCGCCCTGCGCGCGACGCCATTTGAGGTGGTCTATGGTCGACCACCCCCGCCTATACTTCCGGTGGACCCGGAGACGGCTCGGACGGAGGTTGCGGGTGACCTGATCCGCACTCGTGACGAGATGCTTGCTGAGGTTCGTCAGCGTCTCCTTCAGGCACAGCAGCTAGCCAAGCACTACTACGACGATCATCATCGCGAGGCGGAGTTCGCGGTGGGTGATTGGGTGTGGCTGCATCTCCTCCACCGCTCTACGCAGTCACTCGACCCGCGCGCGAAGCGCAAGCTCGGCCCTCGCTACGCCGGGCCCTTCCCTATCTTGGAGCGCATTGGGAAGGTGGCCTATCATCTTCAGCTTCCAGCCCGTGCTCGCATCCACGACGTCTTCTATGTTGGGCTGCTCAAGCCTTTCCGTGGCGAGCCACCGGCGGCTCCTCCGGCGCTTCCTCCACTCGCTGATGGTCGCATTCTTCCCGAGCCGGCAAAGGTGTTGCAGGCGCAGCTTCGTCGTGGCGTCTGGTTCGTCCTCGTTCAGTGGGCGGGCCTTCCGGAGGAGGAGGCTACTTGGGAGCAGCGTGACGAATTCCGCCAACACTTTCCAGACTTTCAGCTTGAGGACGAGCTGTTTGCGCAGGCGGGGAGAGATGTTATGACCGGTTTGGTCTATACCAGAAAGAGACCCACCGGGCATTAGTATTAGGGGCTTGACCCACAAGTTATCTTAGGCAAGTTATATTAGGCAAGTTATCTTAGGCTAAAGTTATAAATACTAGTTGTAAGACACCGTTTGAGGCAAGCAATAAAGATATTATAATCTTCTGTTGCCCGGCTCCCCAAGGAGCCGGAACCCTAGCCGCGACGGCGCCTCATCGCCGGCGCGCCCGCTCCAGCCCTCGTCCTCCTCCCCCTTGTCCATACAATCTACGCCGGAGGCCCGGTAGGAACCCTAGTCCTACCAGAGTAATACAAGTTTTACGAAGGGAAAACAGATATTTAATCTCTGCCACCAAAGAAGCAAGCAGCGATCTGTCAACAACTTCATCCTTGAGAATGTTCACCACTGGGACAACCACCTCTAGCAGAATAGGAAGAACTGATCGTTGCAAAGATAAAGATAGACCCTCCATACAAACAGAGCTCGGCTTCCATTGCATCTCTACAGGGGGAAAAAGTTCCTTGCATGAGGAGAAAATTATATTGCTTGTCTTGTCTCGGAGAATCATTCCAGCTCCATCCCTTCCATCTGACAACTAAGAACCATCCATGTTCAATTTAACCCAGCCCCCTAGAGGAACAACCCACTTATGAAGATGATCAGCCAGTTTGAGTGTCTTCTTTGCCTCAGTATTCTTCTTTAAATCATCTTGGATAACTAGTGCTTCATTCGCAGCTTCATGATACTTATCCTCCACTTGTGTCTTCTCACCTTGATAAGATAGTATGCTCGTTCTTGTCTTAACTTTGCATCCTCTTTCTCATTTGATCAGGTTCTTCCAAGTCGCAATCTTCACCATCATCATAATGAATACTAAAAATTCACAAATATGATGTTGATTGCTATGGGTGTGTGCATAGTCGGACACAGAGGCCAGGGGAAAACCCTTTTGGAAGAAAAAAAATATATGTTTCTTCGAATGTACTTCTTCGATTTCTTCTAGAGCAACACCAGGATAGATGACCGCTCTCCATCAAGTTTCTTCATATAAAACATACTACTAACTTCCATTTTCAATCCAACGTTATGCATAAGCTGTTGTGAGTAGCATCGCTCACCTCCCGGATCATATGACTAATAAGCAAATAATAATCTTCATAAGCCAGGACTTGGATATGATGCAATCCCTGTGTGCAAGAATAAAAATAAATACGTAAGAAGACATAAACACGGCGGCACAAGTTGAAGTGGCAACCTATCATCAAAAATGAAATGAGGCATCCAGCCAATAGGGGGGCATGGGAAGGCTTTGGTAGGAGAACATATATCCTGATACTGTAAGAGGCAAGGAACTTCAGACTTGTACATATGGTTTCAGAGTTTCAGTCCATCTGGCAAATATGAACAATGAACCTCACCCAACCCAAAGCCCAAATATAAAGCTCATCCCCGGCAGCACGTTGAGAGGAAGGTGCATTAGGTAGAAGAAGAAGATATAAATAGGAGAAATAAGGCTCGAGAAGAGATCCATCCATTGCACCCACTTCTGCTAAAGCATTCCAAATGCACCAGAATAACTCCTTCGGTCCTTCACTATGCGACCCACCAGCATCCACAGCACCGTATAATCTAACAACTCAACATGCTCCGATACCCTCATGTCCCCATCTCCATGAGAGCAACACAGCCTGTTTCTTCATTACTATCACAGTATCACTATGTGAGTGTATATACATAACTAACACAGAACAATCTCTTTCATAAAACTTACATCAGGCAACATCAGTTCATCCAGCGAACAACATTTATGCGGTCAACTAGTACACAATCTGAATAAATCAGGGTTCTTAATAACCACATTAAAAACAACACAAGAAAACAGTCTCCTCCTAAGCATATGAAAAAACGGACCAGCCTACCTGTCAAGACTGAAACGGCATCGCTAACAGGAAAAACACGCTAGCAGTTGCAGCAGAGTCGCCGGCGCTCAGCAGAACTTCCAGTGGTTGTTGCAGTTGACGCACGTCACGAACGTCGTCATTGGCTCGTCCGCACTCCGGGTCTGCAGCTGGTAGTAGGTCGTCTTGCGCTGCCCGCAACGCCCGCACTTGAACTGGTCCGTCGACGCCTTGGGCGCCGACGCGCGCTCGCAGTCAAACAGGGCCTTCTCCTTGATCTGCTGGTTCTCCAGCTTCCGAGCGTCGCTGGCCATCTCGTCTGCGGGCATGTCCACCAGGCTCCCGGGCCTCACCTCGCCCAGCAGCACCCTCCGCCGGAAGTCGGGGTTGTTGTCCGCCTTCAGGTTGAACAGTATCGACCTGTATTTCACCTTGTGGGTCCCGGTGGAACGCCCGATCCTCTCAAACAAGGCCGACTCCACTGTCACAGCAACTCTATATGGGTCGCATGCATTTACCTGGTCCAGGAGATCTCTTATTTCCTCTCTGTCATCCTCGCTAGTTTCCTTGGAAACCTTGACGAAGGCGTCAACAAGAAGCTCCCTGTATTTATCTCGAGCAGCATCGTTGCATCTGACAAGGGATGTCAGCTTTGGGGGGCCACTTGGAACAGACGATGGCTTCTTCGTATCAGTTGTTCTGCTAGATTCCTTTGAAACCTTCTCTACCTTAACATGCTGGACTTTGGAATCATTATTCGCAGTCTTCTCAACCTTGACACTCCCATCTTTTTTCTCAATCTTCACACTTGCCGACATGGAACTCTTTTCAGTCTTCACAGTTGCTGATGTAGAATTCTTTTCAACCTTCACCTTTGCCGGCATAGAATTCTTTTCAATCTTCATGGGCTGAGGTTTCTCAGCCTTAGCTGCAGAGTTATCTGATTTTCCATTCGCTGGTGTGCCGTTTTTCTTTCCTGTCTCTTCAATAACAACCTTCTTCCAGTACCCAAAAAGGTCTGCAGCCACCGCCTGTATGTCTGAGTTAGGGTGCTTCGTCAGGTACCGAAGACGTTTGCCAACCTGACAAAACAAAACACAATCTGTAAGTTGCAAGTTCTCAAAGCCCTATGAGAACAACTGCATGGGGGAAGTAGCTGAATGAAATAAGCAATACCATTTAGGAGGGAAAGCGGATGTTTAGTAACAACATATTAAATTGATTAACTAAGGTTCAGTAAAAAGACAATATTTTACTTAGCAATGCAATTCACAAAAGATGTTTCACAAACCACCAACCCAGCGCGCAACTAATAGATGCAGACCCGCGAAACCAGAAACACTCTGCTCATCGATATTGAGTGTTTGCCACTCATGCTCAAAACACATCTGCACCTTACGGAATTAGATATGCTTTTGCTAGATAGGTTAGCAAACTTAAAGCTTTCTAAATTGAAACCCGGTCACTGAAAGGCAACTCAGACATGAAAGAAATTGTCACCAACCCAGCGCAACTAATAGATGCAGACCCTCGAAACCAGAATCACTCTGCTCATGAATATTAGTGCTTGCCACTCATGCTCAAAACACATCAGCACCTTACGGAATTAGATATGCTTTTGGTATATAGGTTAGCAAACTTGAAGCTTTCTAAATTGAAACCCAGTCACTGAAAGACAACTCAGACATGAAAGAAATTGTCACTGCAGCCCCTTTACGAGGCCTAGACTCATAGAAACTGTTCAAGAATTATTATTTGTTACGCTCAATGCCCCATGGCACTTATGTCGGTGTCCACTAAGGAAACAACTCATATCCCAATTACAGAGGACCTTACCTAGTTTTATAAATCGTTAAGGTGTTAAAACTAAAAGTAAACTTTAAAGACTACGGAGCTGTTTGGTTTGATGGCAAAAATTGACTTGCCAATATGCAGGCAAGCCCAAAAAAACGGCTTTATCAACTTCAGATCAGATATACACAAAATGGCAAAACGGGAGCACAATATGACATACGAATTGTCGGGAAGTGTGCACCTTAACGGTCGAGAAACCGTTGCAGCTTCAGATCAGATATACACAAAATGGCAAAACGGGGGCACAATATGACATACTAATTGTCGGGAAGTATGCACCTTAACAGTTGAGAAATCATTACAGCTTCAGATCACACAAAATGGCAAAACAGGAGCACAATAATTATTGGTTCAGTAACTCAGGGAGGTGGCTTTTATGGAAAGACATGTCGAATACGACAACTTAAAGATCCTGTAAGTTATGACTTGCCCAAATTATATAGAACATTTCTTTGATCTAAACTGCTCACGCTCTGCACGCTTTACTTACCAAATCAAGTTTTACACATAAACATGTGAACCAAAGATCGGCAGAATTATTTAGGGAACTGGCAGAAATACAGTCCATTCATCAAGGCAAAGTTATATACACAAAGGACTTGCTAGCAGAACATAGGGCACAATCATGAAAACCCCATGAAATTCATAGTAAGAGACATTAATTACATGCTGGTGCAAGACGAGCCAACTGCAAATTCATAGTCTTTGTTCCTATTTTGTGAAATTCAAAACATAGATTTCATGTTACAGATAAATTAGTTATGACGTGTTCTCCAGCCAAATTGTAAAACTGTGTCATCATAGGCGGATCAAAACACTCTCAATCAGTACCGGTCCATGAATTTACAGTGTTTATTTCCATTGGAAGAGATTATGCATTGTTGAGAGCCAAAGAAAGATGATGGTTGGGAGACCACTTCATGCAGAATCCCAATTAAGATGAAACTAGCAGGTAGCATCAATCTGACCCACAGCAAAGACCAAACCATCACCGAGACATATTAATTCTCTCCGCAAAAGCATCAAAAAACACAAATCCCAGCCTTTGTCCTGAATGGAAACTGCGAATCTGCGGTAATCCGCAGCATTCCACAAATCCCAGCATACCCACCGTCTCTGTGAGACATCCAGGCACCGGGCGCGCCCTTATCACCCACAAACCTCCCAATCCGAGGCACAAAAAGAGGAAAAGGTGTAACCTGCCCGCCCCCCCCCCCCCCCCCTCGCACAAGATCTAATTCGCAATTCGCTTTTTCGCAGCCCCGTCACCCTTTAAAAAAGGGGAAGAACGGCGTGTCTCGCATAAGCACACGGTAGTTCCTCGCGAACCAGCCAGGAAAAAAAAGCCCAAATTGAACGCAATGAGGCGCATTGCACCAGCAATTCCTCCTCGATTTTACCGGAACCAACGCAACGAGAGGCCACGCATACCTTAATTCCTGGATTGGGAAAGAGCGGGGGGAGGGGGCGGGTCACCTGCGTGGAGACGAGGACGTCGGTGTTGACGCGGAACTCGCGGAGGCGGCGCAGGGCGTCGAGGCAGCGCTCGGCCTCCGGGGAGGAGCCGTCGGCCGCGTCGGCGGCCTTCTTGGCGGCCTCGAAGGTCTCCATGAGCTCCCTCTCCATGGCCATCCGGCTGGCGGCGGCGGCGGGGATCGAATCAAAACCCTAGGCGCAAAGCAGGAGGCCTCGCCGCCGCGGTCTGCCCTCTTGTGTGTCTGGCTCGGAGGCGACGGAAGGAGAGGAGGAAAAAAGGGTTGGTTTTGGGGGCAGCGCGGGGATTTATACGGCGCGGGGCCGTTGATTCGGAGGCGGATGAGGAGATCCTTCTGGAGCCGGCCGGATCGGACGGTGTATCCGGCGGCACGTGGCGCGCGCCCGGGGGTTCGGCTGTTGCTGGGTAGGATCCGTCCCGTCCTGTCTGTCTGTCTGCAGACGGCGTGTCATTTCCGATTTCTCGCAGGGACGGAGGAGGAGCTCTGCAACGGTGACTGGGCTTTATTTATGACGACTTGCACAGATTACATTGATCTTGGATTCAGGCTGCTCCGAATGAACCGGTGCTTAACCAAACTCCCCAATGCATAGGTGCTTAGCTTCTTGTAGCCAAGCTCCCTTCATTTAATGATTTAGCTACTAAATTATCTCATGTATTGGTGAGTTTGCTTCATTTAAATGTTTTGTCTAGGTTCACGCGCTTGGCATTGGTTCTTTCTGGGATCACCAAACCCATCTCTCTCCTCTTAATTGCCTTGCCACATCAGATTTTTCGTCTACATGGCATGCTTAGCACCCGTACAAGGTGGAGCATTGGGAGGGGCCTCAGGGGGGTGATCCTGATACCGGGCCCGGGGCGGTGCGTTAGGGATGGTGTATGCATTTTGGAGCGAAGGGTTTTGCGTCGACTCTAGATTGTAGGGGGGGCGGCGATCTCACGGTGGGTGCAGGTGATGGTGAAGCGGCATCTATACGGCGGTAGCATCGTCGGGGGTGAAGGCGGTGGATGGCATGTGGTGGTTGTCGACATGCCAACTGAAGAGGAAAGAGATTAGTTCGTGTGTAAGAACATTACAATCATGGAGATGTGCAGCAGAGAGGGAGGGGGTTGTGGTGACGAATGAATGACAAGGTGGGAGGAACCGAATGAGGCGTGGGTGACAAGCAAGCCATATATGACTACCGGAAGAAAGGAGTGAGGGGAGGGCCAGCAGTAAAGAAGTCAGGGATAAGGCACGGCGGCATGATCAAAAGAGACGGGCCACGCGGGAGTAGCCATGTGCGCTCGACAAACAAAGCATATCTAGACGACACATATGGTGTTGTTCTTTTTCAATACGCTTTTTATTGAGATGGTGTTGTTCTTACTTGAAAAAACAGTCATTTTATGTTTAATGCTTGCTTCACCAAAACTCCTATGTATTGGACGTACCCTTTGGTTGCGCCATGCTTGATTCCCCCTTTGATGAGGTGTTTCCTTATCTAAGCCCCTTCGGTGGTATCAAGAGCTAGCTAACGGTGTGGCGAGATGTGACCCGAAGCTACGGTAGAAGGTATCGAACGAAGCATGGGTGACAAGCGAGGCATATGGGACTACCGCAAAAAAGAGGCACGCCAACATGATCAAAAGAGGCGTACCATGCGGAACTACCATGCATGTGCGCCCTAAAACAAAGCACGTCCGAACAACATACACGACAATGTTGTTTCCCCCCGATAAATGGTGCTTTTATTATACGATGTTGTGTCTTACTTATTCAAGAAAAAGAACCATTTTATCATGAATGCTTGTTTCGCCAAACTCCCATGTATTGGGCTGTGCCATCTGGTTGCACCATGCTTACTTTCCCCTTTGATGTTGTGCTTCCTTATCCAGGCCCCTTTTATGGCATCGGGAGTTAGCGGTATGGTGAACCGTGGCTGGCGAAACTACGGTAGACGGAATCGAACAAGGCATGGGTGACAAGCGATGCATATAGGACCACCAAGAAAAAAAAAGTGAGGGGGGGGACCGGCGGTGAAGAAGTCCTGGAGAAGGCACGCGGACAAGATCAAAAGAGGCGGGCTGCATGGGGAGTACCCACCCATGTGCGCCCTAAACCAAAGCATATCTTAACAACATATACGATAATGTTGTTGTTTTTCCAATAAATGGCGCTTTTATTAAGCTACAAATTGTGTGGTGAGTTGCGGACCAAAGCTACGGTAGAAGGAATCGAACGAAGCATGGGTGACAAGCGAGGCATATATGAGTATATGACCACCGCAAAAAGAAGCGAGGGGAGGACCGGCGGTGAAGAAGTCAGGGAGAAGGCACGCCGACAAGATCAAAAGAGGGGTGCCGCGCGGGAGTACCCACCCACGCACACCCTAAAACATCTTAACAGCATATACGACAATGTTGTTGTTTCCCAATAAATGGTGCTTTTATCAAGACAATGTTATTCTTACTTAAAAAGAAGAACCATTTATCCTGAATGCTTCTTTCACCAAACTTTTGTGTTGGTGGTTGCCCTTTGGTGGCACCATGATTGCTTCCCTCCTGTGATGTTGTGTTTCCTGATTTATCACAGCAGCCTGGATAAGGGTGTACTGGAATGGTAGTATTCTACAAAGCCTCACATCACAAGGACACTGACTGACACCACATGGTACCTAGTTGCTGCTACAGAAAGAGAAAGGAAAGAGGAGCACCATAAAGATTGACACTCTGATTGGCTACCAAAAAAGGATAATGTTCCTCACTCTACTGTTTGTCTCCTCCTGGAAACAGCAAAAGATGCGGGCCCTGGAGATCTGATTCTGATCTGATCTAAAACACCATGATGCAGCTTCTACATATCAGCAACTGCTTGTACTCAGCATGATCTGCTTTTGTACCTTCCAAGTCACAACCAGCTTGCGTTCTGGGAACTGTTGGAGACCACGGCGGGAGGCTCACCGCCGCCGCCGTCCACGAACTTCGCCAGGGAGCGGTACTGCAGCTTCACGCTCTCCGCGTTGTCCAGGGTCTTCACCACATACCTGCTCAACACCGGTAAGTGTCACGCTTAGTTTTGAAAGATGATTGTGTGAACGAATAAAAGGTACTACCATCCATTCAAGCACTGTGCTGTCACCACCGCCACGCGCCCCACGAACCGCTCCGGGGTCCTCTTGTTTCCCTGATGGAAGTTTGTTCTGGTCATCATCGAGAATAGGAACAGACTGGAGAAAAATAAAAGCGTATATGCTTGGCAGAGTAAAGAGAGATAGAGATGCCTACCTTGATTATCACTCGGTCGAAGACAGCGAAAGGATACTGGACGCCTTTGCCTCTCGAAACCTCGGCTGGATTCGGGTCATCGTTGCCACATTTGTCCTCATTTTACAGAGAGAACAGATTTAAGAACACCATGTAACACACGCACCTGTCCAAGTTCGGAACTGGAGTAATATAAGCTGAAAAAAAAGTGCATACCTGTTCGATGCGATCTCTTCTTCTTTTCAGTGTTTTCGCCGACTCTTCCTCGCGTCTAAATGCCTGGACTGCAAGGCCAAGAGCTGAAAACATGGCGAGCAAAAAGGGAACCATTAGAGATCTTGGTAAAAACAGGACAGGAAGGAAGCAAAGAAACCCGGTTTATATGACATGCACCGATTTCTGTGAGATAGCTGAAAGTAAACCTCAGAAATTGTGGCGAAATAGCCTGGCAGTTTTAAGTCCATACCCAGGTTTGGTCGAATGGAGTCCTCGGTAATTGGCTGACCACATTTACCACAAGCTTTCTGCATAGCAGGACAAAAACAATTCTCTGTTACTTTCACATGCACTTGAAGCTTCACAAAATCCCTCTTTTAGTAGCCTTGCAATATCACGTTGACCACTTTCCAGGATTGTCTCAAATTAATGTTCTACCTAGAAAATCAAAGCTTCCCTAATGTGGCTACCCATGCTGACACAGCAAATGGATAACTATGAAATACCTCTAGTTTCTGTTTGGACAACACAATCTATGAATGGAAAAAAAAATGCAGCTGGAGAACTATATTTATGATAACTAAGAAGTACCTCTACTTTTATTCTATTGAGTGCACATCTGTATATCTTTTCACCGAAAAATAGTTGGGGAACGGGGAGGCTCCGGCAGTAGAGTGCACTCCAATTATTCTAGAACAGTAAGACATGAGTAACAATACATAAATGGAGAAGATGCGGTTGGAGACTTTCATTCTATTGAATGAACATCCGCATATGTTTTCACCAAAAATTGTTGGTGGACGGGGATTGGGGAGGCCCCGACAGTAGAGTGCAGTCCTATTATTTCAAGAACAGTAAGACATTTGTAAAAGGAAAACACTGTGCTTCAAAAGCACATCAAGTCACTATGATTAGTATTTCAAAAAGAAGGAGCTATGATTAAAGGCAATCCTAACACTAAAATGAAGAGATGTAGCAACAAGCAGGAGGATACAGGATATCTAACTGCAAACTATACTGTATAACAAACTAAGGAGAAAGTTTGAAAAACTATTACACAGTAAGGATCATTGGACAAACCATTCTGTAGATATGCTGCATCCCACTACTTCCATAAGAATGCCCACATGACAGAATCATCGCGTCGTCCATGAGAATGCCTCTACAAATTCAGACACAGTAAGATAAATGGATGAGATATTGGAATCCTCTTTTCCCCAGTACCGCTAACCGGCATGATATTTGGGTACCACAAATTTAGTGACCTTTTTTCTTTCCTATGAATTAATGTGAAACTACCAAAAGCCTACAAAACAAAGCGGGTAGACGAGATGCTTGAAAGCATGTACACTATCAATATTGGAAGCTTATATACAGTCAACAAAGCAGATGAAATAGGTAACTAAATACTTACAAAAACAAAAACTAAATTCTCAGGAGAATAACAGTCATCTGCAGAAGCTACTCACGTCAACGGGTCGGACAGGTGCGCTCTGAGCAGGTCCCAGTAGCTAGACGCAGGGCCTCCCTCTCTCCTCCCAATGACTCCATATCCATCCTCCACCCTCATCTCCCTGGGAACAGAACCAGGCTCTTCGTCCCCTCTAGATGAACTGCGACCGTGCTGCTCGGTTCCACAGCTGTACAGCTGCCATTGCTGCCCCTCCTGGATTTGCCTCGTTCCATTCTCCCCATTCACCACAGGCCGCCCGATTCCTGCTGCGTGAACCAGCAAGCAACAGTGTCAGTGATCACCTTCATTCAGATAAATCAAATACAAACACAAAAGTCCTAAATGGAGATATTTTACTGCTCAGAGGGAGATCATATTCATATGAACCCATCTTAGCTTCAGATTTTCTCACAAATTCAGCTCACCTCGTACTACTAGAAGCTGCATAGTACTGTAATTTTTACAGGAGCTAACCCATGGGTTGACTCACCTGGAGAGGAGGCGCGTCGCTGCTGCGAGCTGCGGGCCGCCAGCTCGGCGTCCTGATCCTCCCCATCATCCTCCTCCTCGTCCTCGTCGTCGTCATCTTCGTCGAACTCGTCCACGGAGGCGCCGCCATCGGAGTCGCCGCCGGGAGGAGGTTGATGCCGGAGGAACGGGCCCGCGCCGCCGGGGAAGGGCGAGAGCGGCCCCCTCGATGAGGAGGAGAGCGCGCGGTTGGCAGACCCCGGGCCCGGAGGAGACGCCATGGCGGCCGCGGAGCGCTCCCGCGGCGGGGCGGGGGGTGGGGGTGGGGAGAAGGTTTGCCGACCGGGGCTGCAGTACGCTGTGTGCTGGTAGAGTGGTAGCATCACCTCACCTGTGCTGGTTTTCAAATGCTGAAATAATTTCACACAGAATTTGTAAAAGACGCTACTAATTTGAAATTGCTGGAGGTAGGACATCTTTGTATTGTACTATAAGGTTCAAAAATGCTTCAAAAAAAATTGAGAGTTTTTAACTAAATTATCGTTAACATTTGTCTGTCAAATTTTCATGAAGTGTTACATCAGTGTTACAATTCATGGGCATCTATTCGTTTATCCAACAAATATCAACTACTGCAAAATTTACAGATTGCGGGTAACTTTCTGTTTAGGGAAGAAATTGTGAGTAACTTGGTCACCCTAGAAATTGGTAGATAGGTTTTTTGTCAACTTCGAAAATCCCAACAATGTAATCGTTAAAATGTTAGCTCAAGAGTCAGTGATCAGTAACCATCTCTAAGATCCATTGAGGTAAACCCCTATCAAGTCTGTTTGGATCACAGGATTGGCAAAGGGCTAAACATTGCAGTGAAAACAAGAGGGGATTGGATTGCTCAATGGCAGCATACAAAAGTTTATGGTAGAGCAGCCGCCAGCTATACATCACATAGCTTGCACAAGTTGCATTTCATCCTTTTTCGTCTGTATCATCAAAACACAAAACAAGCAAACTAAACCCTAGGCTAAACAAGATCCCTCTTCTTGTATCATCATCCCCACCACTGTATCATCATTAACCTAGGCTAACACCTTTACAGCACCAAGGAAAAACGTCTCAGGGGCATGACCCGCGGACGCGGATCATGCCTTCCCATTGCTGCCTCCCTTCTTCGAGGCAAACAGATGGCGGACGACCGAGAGCTTGCTTGTCGCGCGGGAAACGATGGAGGAGACCGAGGAGCTCTTGCTGCTCAGCGACGACGCTGTGTCTTCCGACTCCGCCGTGTCCTCGTCTGCCTCCGAAGGGGGTGGTGGAGGGATCGTCAGGAGGAAGGCGTCCAGCATGCGGATGATCTGGCTGAAGCTGGGACGCATCGCGGGGTCCTCGATCCAGCATGACTGCACGATGGACGCGAGCTCCTGGGGGGTGTCCTCAGGGAAAGCTGGGCGTACTTGCTGCCATCGTAAACAAGAGAAAATATGGGTAAGATTAGTGGATTCCAATAGAAACTAATGTCAAAAACAGTCATCAGAAAAGAAGTTTATGCTCAAACATTCTTTGAAAATAAACTATGACCAGTTCGTTTGTTGGTGCTAATATATGTTTCTTAGAAAATAACAGTGTAAAAAATACAGAACTAATGTGTTGCCTTCTTCCCACAAATGTGTGGACAATTTGTCTCACAATTTTGCTATCATTCATTCTTCAGGTAGCCAAGCGATTTTTTTAGCCAAGGCTTCAAAACATACAGTACTTCTACTTTAGCAGTAGTAACAGTTTTGTCCAGTAAAGACTAAAGAGACATTACTAATGGCCTGCCAGTATGGACAAGATTTGCAAAGTGAAACAGGAGAGTTGTAACTCCTTGAGAGTCGCAGGATTTTATAATTGCTAACAACATTATAGAAAGTGGTATCATTCCGCCACAAAATGATAGTCTCATATACTTACTTTAAAAGCAGCAGCATATGCAGCTTGTAGATTCGACATGCCTTCAAATGGCATTTTATTGGTCAGCAACTCCCAGAGGACGATGCCAAAGCTGTAAACATCCACCTTATTTGTGTAGTGCTTTTTTTCGCCACGTTGAAGTGTGACAGTGCTGTATAACTGCAAAAGCATAAGACAACGAATCAGGTTTTGGAATCACGGAGATCAGTGCAAGAGCATCTGATTTCTCTTTGTATAGAAGGTCCCGAAATCAGTGAACTCTAGAAACAACAGCCAAGAAATTATCAAGTGGGCATACAAATAGAAATTATCAAGTGGGCATACAAATAGAAGTATAATTTCAAGCATCAACTCTGATTTTGTTCAGGCTTCAGTTCATAATAATTTATTAATGTTAAATAGAGTTATTTACAACCTCTGGGGCCATCCATCGGTATGTCCCAGTTTCAGCCGTCATCATTTCAGTCACAGTTTCCTCTCGTGCAAGTCCAAAATCAGTAAGCTTCAGCTTCTTACGGTTTGCAGTAAGCAACAAATTATCTGCACACACAAAACATTTATTAGAACACTGTAAAAGCATAAAGAGAGTGGCTGAACAGCTTTGACAGAAAGGAACAAAACAACTACTGGAAGAACCTAGAAGGTATAGCAAGTAAAAAAGAAGGGTAAGACTGAGAGGGCGAAAGAAACATATTGTGGAAGAAACATGAACGGGAATAAAGTGGATACCATGGATATGGAGACAGGAACATTCAAGAATCAGATGCAGAAACATCTTACTGAAAATTTTAAATGATTAACCGGCCAAGATGCTTCTCTTTCAATGCACATGCTCTTGCCTTTGACACAGAAATATATGCCTGATACAATTTCTTAGCTTTGAACTTTAAAGTGTATATTGTGCACCCATGTTTGTCATCTTCCAAAAAGTCTTGGTAAATATGCCACCCGGTATTGGTTACACCAACAGAAATGCAACTTACTATGCACGTAAAGGAAAAAATGGCGATGCAACAGGAAAAGTCAAACAGTCCAAGCACACATACCAGGTTTCAGGTCTCTGTGTATTATTCCATTGGCATGTAAACATTCCATTGCACGAGCTATGTTGAGTGCATAGCCTAATGCAGTATGGATATCTAGTTGGCTGGGCCGGATGCTGTTCAAGTAATTTTTCAGCGACATCCCTGGTAGCAGCTCACTCACAATCACCATCAATGGTTCCTTGCAGGCTCCAATGAACTGTAGAAGTGCGGAATTTTTTGTGAGAAGAAGGCCACAAGAAAATTAATGATTTAGGAGTAGTTAGCAATGGCTATTCTAAAATTGGATTAGGCACAGTAATGTTGCCGTTCAGGCAAGGATGTACCTTGACAAGATTATCATGTTTCACTTTACACATCATATTTACTTCTCGGATGAAACGATCTTCAAGTGTTACTTTTTCTTCGGGGGTACTGCCACTGTTGAGAACTTTTATGGCTACAATCTGATCACCATACCTATTTGAAAACAGACATACAAACTAGTTAATTACTGATGCAAGCCAGCAAGAGTAAGAGTATCCACATGGACAAAACAAAACCACAATATAGAATATAATTAAACAGCATGGGTTTCTCCTTGGGGGGACAAGAATGTCAGGCTGACAGCTCAACTTGTGAGAACATCAACAATTAGCAGCAGAAGAAAATGGTTTTATTTGTTAATATACACCCATGGTGTACATTTAAACATAAATAAATTTGAGAATCAACTCTTTGCAAGTATTAGAACAAGACCCAAACTAAAACAAATTTCAGAATCCTTGACCATAGCAGGAATAGCAGATATCTACAACATGCTGGCATAGCTAAATTAAGCACAAAATAAATCAGATCATTGGAGGTATTACCGCCATCGATTCAATGAGAACCCTAAAGCGGCTCTCAAGCATATTATGCAATTTTGGCAATTGTTGTGTCTGTACGTAAGTACACCCTGTACATTCAGGCACAGTTGGAGATGGACAAATTAAAATCATACCAACTCTTACCCTCTACTTCGTTGATACATAACTCCTGGACTTTTTGCAATTAACACCCATTAGTTTGGACTGGACATCTGCTAGTACTAAAGCTGAGGAACATAAATTCAAATCTGGGGCAGTTGATGCAAGTACTGCCGACCTTCGGCTGAAACATGTGTATGAAACACTATGCACGGGTTATTGTCATAAAAGTTGATCCACTCACTTCCCCTTGTAGACCTTCCCGTGGGCGCCCTCCCCAATCTTGGATCCGACGAACAGCATCTTGGGATCGACCAGCAGCTTCCTGTCAATCCAGGACCCCGGCGGCGAGGTGGCGTCCGAGCACCGCGCGGGCTCCACCGAGTCGTCGGCCGCGACCTTGCTCGGCCGCGACCGCCCGAACCCCTCGCCGCCGCCGTCCCTGCAACCGTCGCTGCCGCAGCTCATGGTGTCCGGCCGCACGCGATGCGACGCCGCCGCCGCGGAGGGGACGACCGTGTCGGGGTCGGCGAACTTGCAGCCGCAGGTCAGCCGATGCATTAACACGAGCACCCCGCGCGCGCGCACCGACGACCGGGGCCCCGGCAGCTCGCGCGGCCCGCGCTCATGGAAAAATCGGCCAGGCCTTCAGCGGCAACACCCGAACCCGCGGCGGACAAAGCACCAATCACCTCGGAAAGCCCCAGTCGTGCCCCGAGAAATCAGGGGGAAACCTCGGATAACCGGAGGAAATCAATGGCCGATTCGTGCCCAAGAACCGAGCGGAAAAGCGGCGATTTTGAGCTGAAAAGTGGGGGAGGAATCCGCGGGGCCGCGGCGTGGACGGGCGCGCCGCGTGGGGATGGCCGGGGGCGGAGAGGAGGCGGAAACCCTAGCCCTAGACGGACGCGGTCGGGGCGGAGGGGTTCGCTTCGCCGTGCGGCTGGGGGGTCGCCGTCGCGGCGGTGGTGCGGGGGAAAGGAAAGGAAGGAAGGGGAGGGGAAGGTATCGTCGGGGTGAGCAGAGCCGCAGTGGGCAGAAACTTTATAGGCGCGGGGTATAAAGCGGGGGTGGAAGTTGGTGGACGAAATGCCCTGCGTCCCCCCGTGCGCGTACCCACGGGATGCGCCCGCCCCCATGGCCCGGCCAAAATATCTCTTCCCTCTCTCACAAGGCCTCCACCATGGTCCTCCTCCATCCAGCCCCCACCATTGATCAAAAGATCTTCTTTTCCATGGGACTTGAGATCCAAATCTCCTGGTTATTGGCTTTCTTGTGTTGATTGTTGTGTGCTGTATCTGTCTGGTAATGGCGATGCATTTTGTGCGTAGATTGGACGAGATTTGCCGTTTGAGGAATGTGATATATCCGTCGAGCAATGGCAGTGTGTTTTGTATGTTTGCTTGTGTGATATGTATCTGTCGAGTAACGGTGATGCATTTGCGTGTGGATCGGCCGAATATTTGCTTACGCAATATGTATCTGCAGAGTAACGGTGATGCATTTACACATAGATCGGTCGAAATTCGCCGTTTGACGTGTGTGATATGTTCGTGGACTAGTGGTGGTTTGTTTTATACATCTGCTTATGTGATATGTATTAGTCGAGCAACGACAATGTATTTATATGTGCGTCAATCCAAATCCACCACCTGACGTGTGCGATCTATTCTTCGAATGCTGACGTATTTTATATGTTTGCTTATGTGATGTGTTTTGTTGAGTCTCGACGATGCATTTACGTCTAGATTGATCAAAATTCACCACTTATCTTATGTGATATATCCGTCGATTATTAATGGCGAATCTTGCTTTGTCTGATATGTGTTTGCCCAGTAACGGCGATGCATTTATATGTAGATCGATCAAAATTCACCACTTGATGTATCTGTTTTTTTTTGTGTCAAGTAATGGCGGTGTGTGTATATCTTTGCTTATGTGATACATATCCCTCGAGTAATGGCAATGTATTTATATATAGATCGATGAGAAATCGCCACTGCTTGAGGATATTAGTACGCGTGTCATTAAGCGGTGCTAACGTTACGTGTGCGGTATCCTCTTGGGGTCGGATGCTGACGGTGGATCGGTGGTTCGTGGCATGTGGGCATGACGAGACAATTGTTATGGATATAGGAAACGGTGTGTATTTTTTCGCAATGGTGATGACATCAGGTATGTCGGGTTGTCAAGGGCCTGATAGTCGGCTATCACACGTGTACTAGGGGGTCTCACCTCTTTCGGTGCCACACGACGTGTAGCGGTTGCAGCGTGGTTGACCGGGTGGAGACGATGATCGGTCGCGGGCAGCCTGGCTGCGTTCGACATGTTCGAAGGAGGTCTTGTGTATTTTTGTACTCTCGGCAGAAGCTCGCCGTAGAAAATCTTAGGTGTAGAGGCGCGTGGCCGTCTGTTTAGGCCCTCTTTGGGTTGCAAAAATTTGTAGATTCCGGTCATTTGAACATTCTTCGAAGGATTGCCTTTGGATCAAAGGAATGGTGTCACACAAAATTCATATGGAATGGATTCATATGCATCAATTCACATAGGAATTTCAACATCCACTCAAACCTCCTTTTGTAGCGTAGGATTGAGGCACTTCTTCCGTGTTTCATCCAAATGACTGTCCTGTAGTTTTCATCTGCCTCGTAATCTGCTGTCCTGCGGCTTCAACACTGTGAGAGTCCTGTGTGTGTTTCTATTCTTGTGTTTCACAACCCCGGGACCAGAAAGGTCTTTAGATCTTGTGCGGGCTTAGTATCTTGGAGGCACTCATAGAAATATGGTGTGCGTGTATGCGTTTATAGAGACGAGTGTGTTTATTTGTGAGCATTTGTGATTCTACTGCTTAAAAAAATGAATGATGCGGCAGAGTAGGGGTTTTATCGGGTGGTGGTGATTGGTGAAGTGTCGAGTAGGAGCGGGCGGGGGACACTTGGACGGTGGACGATTAGCCAAATCGTCTCTCAAAGTTTTATTTTATTTATTTCCCTGTGCGTGATTATCTACGGGAGGGGCGGGGGCGAGTGGGCGCATTTGACTGGACTGGATTGGGTGGTGGAGGGGAAGGGGAAGGCCCGGGTGGGCCCAGGACGGACGTGGGGGCCGCGACTCGATCCATTTCGGTTCGTTTCAGCCTCGTGCTCCCCTGTGCGCCGGGCCCCGCGCTTCGTCTCTCTCTCTCTCTCTCTCTCTCTCTCTCTCCTGTGGCAGTTGGCGGACAAACGAGCGAAAGAATATGCAGCGAGCTCACGCGGCATCTATCCACTCCCACGGCATCCATCGCCTTCTTTATTCCTCCCCCCGCCACCGGCCCGGCTCGTGCGCGTCGTGTCGCACGGCCTCGCCCCGGAATCGAATCGGCTCGAAGCGCTCTCTCCGTTCGCCGCCCGCCGCCGTTCGCTCCGGCGCGACGTAGCCACGCAGGGAGGCCGCCGCATTGGCAGTGGCACGCACGACCCATTCTGGCGCCAGCGTACCGTTCCGCTCCCCTCGGGCCGGTGGTATGCTTCCTTCTCCGTCGCCATCACCGGCCACCGCAGTCTGTACTCCGTGCTGAGGTCCCAGAGTAAAATTCACCGCCGTACCGACCGACCGATGCGGCACAGACAGATTCGACTCTATCTTCTTCGCCGCCTACGCGGAGCACGTGCCGGCGTGCGGGAGGCATTGTAAAGATGTACGCGAGCGAGCGAGCAGGCAGCTGATGGCGTCGGTCGTCGCGCGCCGAGGTCGCCGGGAGAGGAAGAAAAAGGGAGCGTGCCTCGCACGGCCAGCAGGGGGCGTCGATTTTCGCGCCGGAGGGAGACGTGAGATGTTGACCTCTTCTCTCGGCCCGTCGGCCCTTCTCTTCTCGTGCAAGCTCACGTCGCCGGCCGGTGGTTAACTAGCCAACCACCCCGCTAGCTTCTGCCAAGGCTCTACGGTGTCCCGGCGTGAGGATTCAAGGAATTTCTTTTTCTAGAAACATCGAGTAGAATATAGCATGGAGGAGTCTTGTGTTGACAAAGTCAACCCGCGCCTCATTATCGAGGGGTACATCCATTCCCACTTGGAGAGTGAAAAATGTAAACCTGCCAAAGGTTTGCTACTCATGGGGGCCTACCAATTCTTGCTTGCATGGATGTCCTTTATCATTGTATGAGTAATAACTCGGTGCGCACGAGTTTTGGACCAATTTTACCATGAGAGCATGAACCACATGAAATAATTTCAATGTATGTGCCGCTCTTTCTATTTCTTTTTTCATTTAATCAAGAGAATCACCATGCCCGCAATTCTACTTAATCCTATCACTGGATAACCCAAATGAATATACACATGTTGACAGGCTAATGGAGGGGCATGCGCTGGAAGCGTCCTCGAAACGTCTAGGAGGTGCAACTTGAGAAAGATCAAAGGAAGCAGCGAACTAATGGCCAGCCGATGAATACCTGAACCGGTAGGGTCTCTGATTCGATCATCGTCAGTTTTTCAGAATTATGATCGGATGATGAGTCTACAACCTCATATAAGGTGAAAAGTTTGCTCTTATAGAAATTAGTTTTAAGATTGAAAAGCACATAAAAGCAGCTTGAGGTTTCTTGCTCTATCCAAATCATGTATGTTTTTCAAAAACGGAGGAGAGTGCACTTGAAGCATCCGCAAAATGTTTAGAGGGTGCACACTTGGAAATATTCGAAGATTTCGTCAATAGGAAACCACAATTTCACAACAAATTCTGAAAAATAAGTTCCGTTGAAAGTGGTGAATGGTGCGCATGCTTGTCTCTTCAGGATCTTGTCATATTCTTGCGAAGCGTCCATGGTGTGGTATTACCTTTTTCCTACTTGTCCATGTTTTTACAGGAATTATTTCTTTCTTGAGAAACTCTTGCTCCTACACGCAACTTTGATTAACAACATTGTCAAAATGCATGAATGAAAAGGAAAAAGAAAAACTAGAGTGTTATGTCATCTTGAATCCCACATGAATAAGAATGTACATGAATTGGGATGAAGGAGTGTTTGATAGCACATAAAAAACAAAAGAATTCTACAAAGAGGTTTGAGTGGATGGAAATTTTCCTTCAGTTAGAGTGCAATTAATCCTATGAAAAAATATCTAACGATTCCAATCATGTGAATCAAACCACCCACACTGATTCTAAGGATCCGGAATCTTCAAAAATCATGTATAATTCCTTTGAATCAAAGAAACCCTGAATATTTTTCTGAGGAATTTTTTCCTTTTCTAGAAACCTCTATTTCTTCTTTAATAGGGCGTACTCCCCCCTTTTGTCCGAGAATTAACATGCCCACAATCCTATTTAATCCCATCATTAGATAAACCGAATGAATAAAGATATGTTGTCGGGCTAATGGACTGGCATGCACTTGAAACGTCCTCGAAATGTTTTAGGTGTAAACTCGAGAAAGATCAACTGAAACAGTGAACTAACGGTCCAACCAGTGAAAACTTGAACCGACAGGGTCACCGTTTGATTGCCAGTTCGTTTTTCAAAATTATGCTTGAATGCCGAGTCTACAACCTAATAGAAGGTGAAAAGTTCGCTCTTATAGAAATTAATTTTAAGACCTAAAAGTGCATAAAAGTAGCTTGACGTTTTTTGCTTTATCCAAGTTAAGGTCTGTTTCTGGCAAACGGAGGAGCGTGCACTGAAGCATCCATGAAACATTTAGGGGTGCAAACTTGGAAAGATCAAAATCACATCAAAAGGAAATCATAATTTCAAAAAATATCTGAAAAATAAGTTCATACAAAAAGTGGCGAATGGTGCACATAGCTTCTCCATTCGGGATCTTGTCATATTCTTGTGAAGCATCCACAACGTGGTATTATCTTTTTCCTACTTCTCCATGTTTTTACAAGAATCATTTTCTTTCTTGAGAAACTCTTGCTCCAGGCATCTTTGATTCACATTATTCTTAAAATGCATGAATAGAAAAAATGCAGAACTAGAGTGTCATGTCATCTTGAATCCCACGGGAATAAAAAAGTACATGAATTTGGATGAAGGCGTGTTTGACAGCACATAAAAACAAGTGGTTTGAGTGGATGGAAATTTTTCCTTCAAATAGTGTGCAAATTAATCCTATGACAAAATATCCAAAGATTCCAATCATGCGAATCAAACTAGCCACGTACTTTAGATGCTAAGGATCCAAATTCTTGAAAAATCCCATGAAATTCCTTTGAATCAAAGGAACCCTAAATATGTTTGTGAGGACAATTTTCTTTTTCTAGAAACTTCTGCTCCTACATGTGTACCACGTGGAAATTATTATGCCGTCCCGAATCCCCGGTCCCACGCTTCAATTGTCGTCTAATCAGAACGTCACTTGCGTTGCCATGAAAAGTCAAAGGAGTGGTTAAATTAGTGTTTGCAATGAGTGAAAGTCTAAGCTAAGCTAGTTTTACCTAACGCTTGCACAGCGACCACCGAATCGATCCACACCCCTACAAACCATAATAAACAAGCTAATGGCCTGTTCACGTGGATTGCCTTTAAAAGTCCAGTGTAGCGTGTTTTAGCTAAAGTACGGCCAAATTATTGATGAAATCCAGCCACCGGCCAGTGGGAATTTAGTTGGTTACAAGGGTCCTTTTTGGGGATGCACCGTGGTACTAGTGTTGGTGATGAATGGCCACATGTATGCACACGTGATGCTAGGTAAGATTGGTAGGTGAACACTCCTGATAAGTCCTAATTAGAGCTTATTTAGGAATTGATAATAGATCAGAACTCTAAAAAATGAGTGAATTGCAGAAAACCACCACATTAGCGCATAGGTTTGCAGAAAACACTCTTTTACAAATTTGGGGCAGAAACCACTGATTTTTGGCCTAATCTTTTGCAAAAAACATTGATCAGTCTATTTGGACATTTTAACCGCGATTATGACATGTGGGGCCTGTATTTGATGATGTGGCATAACTGTCAGTTCCTGGTATTTTTGCAGAGGCACCCTTCAATCTGAAAACAAAAATGCAATCAGGCCCTTGCCATACCCAGCTCGGCCATACTCTGCCGCCGGCCATCCCGCGCTCGTGCGCTGTCGTCCACGGTCCACGTCGGTGCCCCGGCGGCGGCGGAGCTCACCGGCGAGGGTTCCTGCTTGGATGCGGCCGTGCTGTGCGACGCCGCTGCTGCTTGCTCGCCGTCGTCGGCTAGTTCGCCGGCTGGCGAGTGCACTCGTCATCCCCCAGTTGCCCAGACCTCGAGCATGGCCCGGCGCAGAGCCGTTTGTCGCCGCCGTCCTCGTGGCAGCCGAGCTCGCCGGTGGAAGAACGCATCCACCTGCCCCTCTGGTCCGGCCTCCCCCGCACGATGAAGCAACGTGGCCTGGAGTCCTCGGCCATCCCGGGCACCCGCCTGGATCTGTTGGGGCCATCCACGGTCACCCACCTGGAACGCGAGCACGGGGTCGCCGGCCACCGCCCAGGCCATGCACGGGTCTGTCGAGGAGGTAGTGGTGCTCGCGACCCTGCGCCCAGGCCGTGCACAGGTCAGCCCTCACGGTCCACTCCTGCAGTCCCAGGGACGCCCGCGGGCAGTACAGCCCCGCCAGTTCCGACGACGACCCCGGCGGCTACTGCGCCACTGCCGCCGCCAATCCTGTGCTTTTCGTCGTCATCAGCCATGGCCATCGTGCCCGGAGGGGGGAGGGGGCGGCGTGTCGCCGTCGGCCGGTGATGACGTGTCCTCATCGGGCGGTGGCAGGACGGCCACAAGATGAGGATGCAGCGACTGGGTCGTACGCGCGGGTGCGCTGCTGGCTTGGGGTCGCCGGCGACGAGGGGCCGTGTTGCGCCGCCGCGCCGCTGCTTTCCCCGGTGCCCTGGATCCCGTGGACCACGACGGCGAGGACGAGCACGCCCTGGATCTCGGGAGTTTCTTAGGGCGATTTTTCCAGAGAGGGAGGAGTTTTTGGCAAAAAATACCTTGTCTAATGAATGTTACGCCACGTCAGCAAATGGTGGCCCCACATGTCATAATCGCAGTTAAAATGTTTAAATAGATCGATCAGTGTTTTTTGCAAAAGATTAGGCCAAAAATCAATGGTTTCTGGCCCAAATTCGTAAAAGAGTGTTTTCTACAAACCTATGCGCTAATGTGGTGGTTTTCTGCAATTCACTCCTAAAAAATGGTGACAAAAAAATCACATCAGCTAGCACACCTATCTATCAGCCACAAAAGTGTTGTGACTTGTGAGTGAGTGACCCAAAATGGATCAAGAACCGTGAAGCAATGCATATGGGACCGAGCATGATCGCATCACAACCAATAATTGTGCGACAAAAGTGGGCGATGGAAATTGTGGAGTACTAGCACCTAGCTCCTTCTGCCCATCCCCTCAAATGAAAAACAAAATGAAGCAGGGATTGTCCCTTCCGCATTACCGTTTTGTTTTGTTCTTTAGGACCAAAACAACACGGTGGAACTAGCTTGTTTTCCTCTTGCTCCTTCGATGAGCGAGTCCCACGCTAGGGTTTTCCCGCCTCCCGCCGGAGACCCTTGTCTTCTGTGGCCGTAGGGTCATGGAGGCGCGGTGGAAGGGCCTTTGCTTTGTTTTTAGGTGCTTTTTTTAGATTGTTTAGGGTTTGTGACCTGCTCAAGAAGACCAGACGGCGGCGGCTTCCTAAAGATGGAATAAGGTTTTCCTCGCCTAGCCCTCATCCTGGCTGTCCGTCTAGCATTGTCGGAGGGCGTGTGGAGGTGACTCTGACGGATCTCACAGGATTCGATCGGTGTTTGTCTTCGGTGGATCTGCTTCGATCCGGTCTTCGTTCGTGTGTGTTCATGTGTTTATAGGTTGGGTCCTTACAATCTATGCTTCTCTTCATCGGCGTGTGCTGGTTCTTTGGGCCTTAACACGACGATTTTTTGATTGTCTTTTGATTATGGCTTATTTAGGAAGTATAGATAGACCAAAACTCGAAAATGGTGACAGAAAAAAAATCACATCAGCTAGCACATCTATCTATCTATCTATCAGCCACAAAAGTGTTGTGACTTGTGAGTGAGTGAGTGACCCAAGATGGATCAAGAACCGTGAAGCAATGCATATGGGACCGAGCATGATCGCATCACTCCCAATAATGGTGTTCCTTCTCCTGTCCCCTAAAAAAAGTTAGCTCGTTCGGTTGTGCTTTTAATTTTTGTTCTTTAGGAACAAAACAACACGGTGGCGATTGCACTAGCTTTCATCATTAACGAAAAAAAGGAGGAGCAATAGCTAGAAGGTCCATTGAATCGGACAAGCCCCCCTGCCAAATGAATATGTGGAGGTCGCTTTTGATTGGCCTTGTCACCTTGTGTCTTTAGCTAGCTTTCTGTTGTGCTCCTCTTATCACAATTTTAACATATTCATCACTTTCTAGCTATGTCATTAGTTTTGTATGTCTCGTTCTTCCAAGTTAGAGCTCGTTTGGAAGGAGGAAGATTTGTGGTCTATGGGGACATATACACCCTATATGGAAAAAAAATTAGTAATTCAATAAAAAGTCAAAAATTCATGAAAATATTTTTGAAATAAACTCGACCTTCTGCTGTACCCGTGAGAGAAAATCCACACAAAAAATATCCTTTTGACTTCTTTTCAAAAAAGACATTTTTTGGCTAAAATAGTGTGAATAGTGACCTATAATAGCAAATAAATTTTGTCTATTTTGCTGTGAGGTCAACTTTTTTTTTCGTGAAAATGTATATAATAGTGCAAAAGTAAGTCAAGTGTTTTGTCAAAATAGTTCTGACCTATTTTGACTTTTTTAAAAAATATTAAAAAAAATCCCCATATAGGGTGCATATACAACCAGGAACCATTGGGTATTTCCCTCGTTTGGAACCTGTGAGCTAGTTTCAGGAGAGATGTTTCAGTTTCCTACATGACTGGAGGAATTTCCCGTATCTTGATGGCTTTTCATGGGCCTCGGATGGTAGGTCATGCAGTACGTGCTCCCTTCGTTTTTATATATTTGTCTTTTTAGACATTTTAAATAGACTAAAACATACGGATGTATGCAGATATATTTTAGAGTGTAGATTCACTCATTTTGCTTCGTATGTAGGAGTAGTCACTTGTTGAAATGTTTAGAAAGACAAATATTTAGGAATGGAGGGCGTATGTATGTATGTCTGTTGTGTACGCATACAGTGGACAGAAAGGTTGTGGGTTAAAGAAGCAAGCTGCGGTGTGGTGGCAGGTCGCTGTCCTTCACCGGTTCACCGGCGTATCTTTCACAGGGCGTACGCAGAGATCATGTGTGTCACGCACGCACCTCGCTTGTACTTTTCATTGCTTCCCAGTGTTGCGACTATGTGAGGTGAGGTGGGAGTGCGGCGTCAACAACGACTTGTTGCGCCCTGCGCGCGTCACGCCGTGTGTGTCTCGCACTAATGCTATTGCTATTGGGGCTCTTCTTCTTTTTATCTCTAGCTGAGAGCGAGCTGTTGCCTTGGTTAAGCAGTTGAGCTCACTGGCGTCTGGTCTAGAGGGGCAGTGCTTTGCCACTTGGGTTCATGTGTGGAGCATCATGATGGGTTGGGGCGCCACTTGTAATCCGCCGTCTCAATCATTTTTGCGCGCTTTTTGTCCCGGCTTTCGAGTCCTTTAAGTAAATTAATACTATATATCTCATGCCAATTGTTGGGGAAACAAATACAACAAACAAGATGCCGATAGTCTTGGTCTTTGACTACAACACGATTTTACCCGTAGGAAGACGCGGAGCCCAACAATCACCGTTGTTGCACCGAGCAGGCTGCTAGAAGGAAGAAGAACAATTTAATTCATTTTTTTCTCTCTCTCTCTCTCCAAATAATTATCCGTCTAATGGAATCAGATCACACTAGGAGAGGAGAAGTGGAAGGGATGGACCTTCCCGCTGTAATTTCATCTGCCTATGAAGATGGAGTCCATAATTATTCGATGTTATTTTCAAGGTTGGAAAGATAGTCACCGCGGCGACTATATCTTGCTTCACATGCTCGTGTTAACTGGGTACAGTAACGGGTTGGCCCATTGGCGCACACTAAAACAAAATATAAAAACGACATCCCACGGAATTGATCCCAACTCAACTGCGTAGTGCGAGGTGCTGCTACCATCGCGCAGAGGTCGAGCCCGTGGTAACAAAGGAGGTGCAGCCTCTACTTGAGGGAAAATACTTGTTTTTCCTCCCTTTTTCTTTTTTCTTTTTTTGTCTGGTTTTCTTTTCTTTTCGTCGTTGTATTTCATTTTTCTTTTGGTTTCTCCTTTTCTCTTTCATGGTTTTTATCCGTTTTACTTTCTTTCTCGTTTTCCTTCTTTTTATTTCTTTGATATTTTGTTTAGTTCTCAATGTTTTTGCTTTTTCTTTGTTTCTTTACCGGGTTTCATTGTTTTTCCATTCTTTTTTGCATTTGTTTCTTCGGTTTTTTTGTTATCTATTTTCCTTTGGTTTCTTTATTGATTTTTTTCTTTCTTTATCTTTTGATTCATTCTACAATTATCATATACATCAAGAACACTTTTCAAATACACATTGAAAGTTTTTCAAATACGAGTTTAACTTATTTTATGTACACATTTTCAACATTTTTCAAAGGTTTGATTAACATTTTTCAAATACAAGATTAACTTTTTTAATACATGGTCAACATTTTTTCTATACACACTTTTAAAAAGCCTGATTAAAAAATTTCAATTATAAGATTAACATATTTTCTAACACATGGTCAACTTTTTTCCATACACATTTAATATTTTTTAAATGTTTTTTTTCAAATGCAATACTAACGTTTTTTAGCACATGATCATCAATTTTTATATATACATTTGACATATTCAAGTGCTTGATTAACATTTTACAAATACAACTTAAACATTTTTTAATACAATACAAGATTAATTTTTAATACATTGTCAACATATTTTTTATACACACTTAACATTTTTTCAAGTGCTTGATAACATTTTTAAAATACTTGTAAATAGACTTCAAAGGCTTGATTAATTTAAAAAAAAAATACACGATCAACTTTTTTGACACATGTTGTATTTTTTTTGTATACATTTTTCGTACACATGTGAAGCATTTTCTTTATACACATTCAACATTTTTTCAAATATTTGTTTAGCATTTTCTTCAAATGTTTTATGTAAGCGAATTTATAACAAATATTTGAAAGTATAAATGAAAGTAAAAAAATAAAAAATGAAATAAAAACATGAAAAAGAAAAAAAGAAAAGAGAGTCCCGAACTCTCAAGGTGTGAACAGACGGCACGCTTGGGTAGGGGGTCATTTGACGGCACAGTGGAACTCTCAAGGTGTCAAAACCGGCAGATCTCAGGTAGGGGGTCCCGAACTGTGTGTCTAAGGATCGAGGGTAACAGGAGGCAAGGGACACAGTGTTTACCCAGGTTCGGGCCCTTTTAATGGAGATAATACCCTACTTCCTGCTTGATTGACTTTGATGAGTATAGGGGTTACAAGAGTTGATCTACCTCGAGATCGTAATGGCTAAACCCTAGATGTCTAGCCTGTATGATTATGATTGCCTCTACGGACTAAACCCTCCGGTTTATATAGACACCGGAGGGGGCTAGGGTTGTACAGAGTGGGCTTACAGAGAAAGGAATCTTCGTATCCGAACGCCAAGCTTGTCATCCACGCAAAGGAGAGTCCCATCCGGACACGGGGGAAGACCTTCTATCTTATATCTTCACGGCCCATCTGTCCGGCCCACGTCACACAGCCCGAACACTCGAGGACCCCATAATCCAGGACTCCCTCAGTAGCCCCTGAACCAGTCTTCAATGACGATGTGTCTGGCGCACAGATTGTCTTCGGCATTGCAAGGCGGGTTCCTCCTCCGAATATTTCAAGATTAGTCTTCTGAACAAAAGGCATGTACCCAACTTTGTATAACAACCGCAATCCTCCATCATGAAGGTAAAATATTAAGTAGAGATAAGCTATGTCCATTGACAGCTCTCCTTTTTTTCTTTGGCGAAACGTTACGTCAAGTCTCATCATTATTAACTAGAATCGTTTTTCGGGCCTCCCGCCTCACGTATCGAGGCGCGGCCTTTATTGACACGTCTCGTCGAGGCAGAGATCGTGTCCCTTTATTTGCGGGATCCTTATCAATACGGGTTTGAGTAACCCAACCGTGCCGTTCGTACGACCCCTCGGGACTAGGCGAGTTTTAAGGCTTATGAGGGGGCGCTTGATATTCACTGCCTTTATAAGAGGATAAGGATCCGTCTTTTTACCCCACGCTTCCTTCCTCAGCACTCCCATCATCAAGCTCCAGCGCCTGAGTCTCAATCTTTCCCCTCGCCCCCAACCTCTTCGGCCATGTCCGGATCCGGCTCCCAAGGAAATGGATGGCTTCCTCCGTCACGGAGGAGAACGTTAAGGAGCTCCGGGAGGCTGGGTACTTGACTGTGGAGATTGCACACAGGCTTCCCGCCCAAGAGCAGGTCATCCCCTCTCCAAGACCAGGCGAAAGAGTGGTATTTATTCCCCACTTCCTCCGCGGATTGGGTTTTCCCCTCCACCCCTTCGTCCGCGGTCTTATGTTCTACTACGGGCTGGATTTCCATGATCTAGCCCCGAACTCTTTCCTTCACATCTCGGCGTTTATCGTCGTGTGCGAAGCACTCCTCCGTATCCCTCCACACTTCGGCCTCTGGCTCAAGGTTTTCAATGTAAAGCCGAAGGTGGTCAACAAACAGCATGCGGAGTGTGGCGGCGCGATGATAAGCAAGCTCCCCAATACCACGTGGCCAAAGGGAGCCTTCGTGGAGACCGTAAAGGCATGGCAACAAGAGTGGTTTTACATCACCGAACCCCGTGGTACCAAGTGGGCAGCCGCTCCCGAATTCAGATCCGGTCCGCCTATGCGGCTCGCGTCGTGGATCAACAAGGGTCTGGACTGGGAGTCCACCGATGAGGTACTGGTGCTGCAACAGCGCATCAAGAGCATAATGGACAAGGGCACCGATCTCTCCAACGTGATTCAGGTGATGCTCTCCCATCGATGCCTCCCCAGCCAACGCCCGAAGACCCGTATGTGGGAATTCAATCTGGAGGGCCCTCTAACTCTGCAACATTTCTTTGGCACAACGCACGATGGGATCTAGAAGTTACTCTTCAAGGCCCGGGAAAAGAAGTGGCCCAGGAAGACCGAAGACATCGGGCTCGACATCGCGCATCCTGCTTCTCCGGTAAGCATTCTATTTTCGAACATAGCCTGAATCATCAATCAAAGGGGCATACTAAGTTTGAATTCCTCTTTCAGGGCTGGACAGCCAAGGCGGAGCGGATAAGGTGCTCGGCTCCTCTGCCCGAAAACCCAGCCAACCCTCTATTAACGATAATGCTGGTCCCGACGCCATACCAGGTGCCGGTAAAGAAGGACAAGAAGAAGAAGAGAGAGGAAGGCACTTCGGACGCAATGTCCGGAGAAGCTAAAGCCCAGTCCTCCCACGAGGGCGACGATGACGACGAGGAGGAGGAGGAAGTAGAAGATCCTCCCCGCAAGGGCAAGAAAAGGGCGGCCTCTGAATACCTGGAGGCCGAAGCATCCAAGAGGGACAAGATCATCCTCTCCGATGACTCGGAGTCAGACGCCGAGGCCCTCCCGAAGCATCGTCGCCGGACCAAGCCCAAAGCCGACTCGTAAGTAGCTCGGGATTTTTTTACACATATACAATTCTTAATAAACTGTGATGATAACTCTAGGTTCTATATTTTGTAGTCCGACCCGCGTTCTCCCACAGCCATCCTCATACTCGGGGGATCTGCCACCGGAGATGATGGAGAGCGAGTCGCCTCCACTAGCTTCCCCGCCGCCTAGGGCGCACGATGCCGAGGTGTCATCCTGCAGGCCCTCCCCGGGCCTTGAAGAGACGCGCGGGGGGCGGGGCAACTTAACAGCACCGGAAGGCAACACCTCGGCTGCCGAAGGACTGGAGGGTACGGCTCCCCTGAAGACCGGTGATGGGGGCCCTCGTCAATCCATCCCCCAGCCGCATACTACTCTGGAGACTCACAAGGCTCCGGAGTCTGGTGAGCGACCCCCTGCAGGAGAAGGGAGAACAATGGCCTCCGCTAATCCGGAGGCGACGAATACTATGGCGGATGTACTTCAAAGTGCATCCGTCCTGGATGAGCATCCTATCCTGATGGGTGCGGTGGCTGAGATGATTCAGTCTGCTAAAAGCGGGCTAAACGAAGCCTTCTCCAGCCTGCTAGCAGGCTTCGAGGTACGCAATGTAATGTTTTTGATCGTTTTAATGAGAAATGTGCCTGTATATATAGATAGTAGCCCCTGAGACTTTGTTTGGTTTTTTGAAAGAAAAACGAGCAGACGATCAATAATCAGATGTCAGGTGGTAACATGCTATTTTATTTGGATTTAAAACAGGCCTCTCTGTTAGCGGCGACTGCCCAGTCAGCGGAAATTTCCGAACTCAAACAGAAACTGGAGCGAGCCGATGAGGATCTAGTCCTTGTTAACACGCGGCTCGACTAGGCGCAAGGTATACGATACATCTTGCTTTTGTGCCTGTTTATGTCCGTGCTCTCTGAAAATTCAAGAGCTGCGATGTGCGTGTTTGTACAGATGGTGCCGCCGCGGTGAAAACCCTCAGGGGAGAGCTTGCTCAAGCCAAGGAGCAAGCCAGGGTAAGCAAGGCAGCCACCGATAAAGCGGCTTCAGACTTGACGGCCGAACAGGTCGCTCGACGCCGTTTTGAGGAACGGGTGACTGAGATGGAGCAAAAACTCAAGGACACCGCCGCCAAGTGCGGGTCCTTGGAAACGGAAAATAAAACGAAGGGGACCGAACTCGCCAAGGCCCTTCAAGACGCTTCGGAGGCGCGGTCCAAATCCGCGCAGCGCGGGAGGAAATTCGTCAAGACGGTCAGATAGCGGCTGGTAAGCCCTTTCTTTTACAGGCTAAATTTGGGGACCGGAAGTATGCCTTGCTTAATCGACTGTGGAGTTCTCCAGACGCATATGCGGATCTGCCGAAGAGTGCTGCGGACGCCGCCCAGTTCTTCCAGGCCCAGGAGGGGTACGCGACGGAGAAGCTCTTCTGGTCGCAGTTTGTGGGGCAGGAGCGTCCCGTACTGCTAAATGACCAGATGGCACAATGGGCGGAGCTGCATAAGATGTCCAGCGCGGCCATGAAGGACGTCATAGTCTGGTTGTGCCCGGTCGAAGCCATTTCGGACAGCTACTTCGGCCTCGTGCGGCATCTCGTCGATGCGCTGCCCCGGATTGACGTCGTTAAGAGGTGGTCCTGTATAGAAGGAGCGTGTATGGCTTTCGCCCGTGTCAAGATGCACTGGGTGAAGATGAAGGCCGAAAAGGTGGCAGTTGAGGGTCCTCCCGAAAGCAAGGCCCACCGCACACCGGAGCGCTATTTTGAGGACGTGCTAAAAGGTGCCCGCCTTGTAGAGGGCCAGTGCTCTAAGGATGTATTATTCGAATATGCGAGTCGGAACTGTCCGGGTGGTTTGTAATATGAACTAAGTATTTTGTAATATATTCATTCTTGATGAAAATTTGTATCCTCCTGTGCAGCCGTTTATTATATCTGAGAGTTTCCAGTCGTCGGCTTCAACCCCCATGTAGATACTACTGGGGTGTTCGGAATTGCACATGACTACACTTAACCCAACGTCTTGGTCCTTGAAGGAGGTGTCAGTGCGGCAAACCAGGCAATATGACTATTCGGTTTTATTGCTCTCACTTAGCTATAGGAGTTTGACAATGGGTCTATACAGTAGCCCCTGGTATGTAAACGGCTACCTTGATGCGGATGCGTTACATATGTGACTAGGAAACAGTCCTTTGTGTAATGCGGAAAAATCGCTAAGGATTATGATAAATCGCCGAGTGGCTGACCAGCTCTCGCCGCATCATGACAGTCAGTTTTCGGCTTTCTCTACTGAGGTGCTTAACCGGACGAACCAGAAACACAATCGCAGTAGTTCTCCCTTTACTACCCTATCCGATCAGACGGAACGTAAGGTAGCAAACACAGGAGCCGGGCAACTCAACTATTGACCAAAGACATGATTCGGAGCTGATGCATATAGTGCCGAGCTCGGGATGCCAAATTGTGCTATAAAGCTGTTCGGACTTTTTGTTTGGCAACACACATGTTGCCCTATAGAGCCCCTGGCATTTTTGTCCTGAGGTGTGTGCGTGAGACAACTGAACAGACGGAATAAAGTCTATAAGTAAAGACGGTACCGAATAAGAATTTGGTTCACTGGGATCTGATTGATACGTCAAAATGTAATCTTATAGAATTTATCATAATCACCAAGGCCATTTTACATGCCGGGGGTCTAGGGCTAGGCGAAAAAGCTCCATACAGGTTCTTGAGTGAAGTTGTGGTCTGCAAAATCCTTTGCACCTTCCTGCCGCACGTGTGCGCCGCTTTTGCCCAAGTAAGAAAGATTCCTTTAGAGGAATGGTCTTCGACTATGTATACGGAACCGGGCTCGGAGAGAGCCCTCGTAAGTTTGAAGGATGAGTAGGTTTTGATTCACCTGTGGTAAAAAAGAAAAAATGATTAAAGAAAGGGGACGGTCGTATAAGGTCGAACCGTGCTATAGGCCTACCCGTACATTGCCTCCGTTGATGCCCAAGGTATTTTGAGTGCATAGTTGTGCATGCGCGGTACGAATTTCGCTGATGTATGTGGCAGTCGACGGAGGAAAAATTGCTAATCCAGCCCTGGAGTTGTCGGGCTGCCGGCATGCAGAACTGTCCGGCCTTGCGCGATGACGTCCGGCGGCTTAATAGCCGATGAGGTGTGCGGTTTGACAGGGCCGCTTTGTACTTCGGCTGCGATGGCCGCAGTATGCTCCTCAGTACGGAGGGAGCGCTCCATGTTCCCGTTGATTGCAATGACGCCACGTGGCATCTTGAGCTTTAGATAAGTGTAGTGCGGAACCGCATTAAAGCGGGCGAAAGCAGTTCGTCCGAGCAGTGCGTGATAGCCGCTGCGAAAAGGGACGATATCGAAGATCAAGTCTTCGCTTCGGAAGTTGTCCGGTGATACGTCTCCAACGTATCTATAATTTTTGATTGCTCCATGCTATATTATCTTCTGTTTTGGACATTATTGGGCTTTATTATTCACTTTTATAGTATTTTTGGGACTAACCTATTAACCGGAGGCCCAGCCCAGAATTGCTGTTTTTTGCCTATTTCAGAGTTTCGCAGAAAAAGAATATCAAACGGAGTCCAAACGGAATGAAACCTTCGGGAACGTGATTTTCAGAACGAACATGATCCAGGAGACTTGGACCCTACGTCAAGAAATAAAGGAGGAAGCCACGAGGTAGGGGGCGCGCCTACCCCCCCAGGCGCGCCCTCCACCCTCGTGGGCCCCCTGTTGCTCCACCGACGTACTCCTTCCTCCTATATATACCTACGTACCCCCAAACAATCAGATACGGAGCCAAAAACCTAATTCCACCGCCGCAACCTTCTGTACCCACGAGATCCCATCTTGGGGCCTGTTCCGGAGCTCCGCCGGAGGGGGCATCGATCACGGAGGGCTTCTACATCAACACCATAGCCCCTCCGATGATGTGTGAGTAGTTTACCTCAGACCTTCGGGTCCATAGTTATTAGCTAGATGGCTTCTTCTCTCTTTTTGGATCTCAATACAATGTTCTCCCCCTCTCTCGTGGAGATCTATTCGATGTAATCTTCTTTTTGCGGTGTGTTTGTTGAGATCGATGAATTGTGGGTTTATGATCAAGTTTATCTATGAACAATATTTGAATCTTCTGAATTCTTTTATGTATGATTGGTTATCTTTGCAAGTCTCTTCGAATTATCAGTTTGGTTTGGCCTACTAGATTGATCTTTCTTGCAATGGGAGAAGTGCTTAGCTTTGGGTTCAATCTTGCAGTGTCCTTTCCCAGTGACAGTAGGGGCAGCAAGGCACGTATTGTATTGTTGCCATCGAGGATAACAAGATGTTTTTTTATCATATTGCATGAATTTATCCCTCTACATCATGTCATCTTGCTTAAAGCGTTACTCTGTTCTGATGAACTTAATACTCTAGATGCATGCTGGATAGCGGTCGATGTGTGGAGTAATAGTAGTAGATGCAGGCAGGAGTCGGTCTACTTGTCTCGGACGTGATGCCTATATACATGATCATACCTAGATATTCTCATAACTATGCTCAATTCTGTCAATTGCTCAACAGTAATTTGTTCACCCACCATAAAATACTTATGCTCTTGAGAGAAGCCACTAGTGAAACCTATGGCCCCCGGGTCTATTTTCCATCATATTAATCTTCCAACACTTAGTTATTTCCGTTGCTTTTTACTTTGCTTTTATTTTACTTTGCATCTTTATCATAAAAATACCAAAAATATTATCCTATCATATCTATCAGATCTCACTCTCGTAAGTGACCGTGTAGGGATTGACAACCCCTTATCGCATTGGTTGCGAGGATTTATTTGTTTTGTGTAGGTGCGAGGGACTCACGCGTAGCCTCCTACTGGATTGATACCTTGGTTCTCAAAAACTGAGGGAAATACTTACGCTACTTTGCTGCATCACCCTTTCCTCTTCAAGGGAAAACCAACGCAGTGCTCAAGAGGTAGCAAGAAGGATTTCTGGCGCCGTTGCCGGGGAGGTCTACGCAAAAGTCAACATACCAAGTACCCATCACAAACCCTTATCTCCCGCATTACATTATTTGCCATTTGCCTATCGTTTTCCTCTCCCCCACTTCACCCTTGCCATTTTATTCGCCCTCTCTTTTTCGTTCGCCCCTTTTTTGCTTGCTTTTTGTTTGCTCGTGTGTTGGATTGCTTGTTTGTCACGATGGCTCAAGATAATACCAAATTGTGTGACTTTACCAATACCAACAATAATAATTTCCTTAGCACTCCGATTGCCCCTCTTACCGATACTGAATCTTGTGAAATCAATGCTGCTTTGTTGAATCTTGTCATGAAAGATCAATTCGCCGGCCTTCCTAGTGAAGATGCCGCTACTCATCTAAATAGCTTCGTTGACTTGTGTGATATGCAAAAGAGGAAAGATGTTGACAATGATATTGTTAAGTTGAAGATATTTCCTTTTTCTCTTAGAGATCGTGCTAAAGCTTGGTTTTTGTCTTTGCCTAAAAATAGTATTGATTCTTGGAATAAGTGCAAAGATGCTTTTATCTCTAAGTATTTTCCTCCCGCTAAGATCATCTCTCTTAGAAATGATATTATGAATTTTAAGCAACTTGATCATGAACATGTTGCACAAGCTTGGGAGAGAATGAAATTAATGATACGTAGTTTCCCTACTCATGGTTTGAATTTGTGGATGATTATACAAAAAAATTATGCTGGATTGAATTTTGCTTCTAGAAATCTTTTAGATTCGGCCGCGGGAGGCACTTTTATGGAAATCACTTTAGGAGAAGGTAATAAACTCCTAGATAATATTATGGTTAATTATTCTCAATGACACACTGAAAGATCTACTAATAAAAAAGTGCATGCGATAGAAGAAATCAATGTTTTGAGTGGAAAGATGGATGAACTTATGAAATTATTTGCTAGTAAGAGTGTTTCTTCTGATCCTAATGATATGCCTTTGTCTACTTTGATTGAGAATAATAATGAATCTATGGATGTGAATTTTGTTGGTAGGAATAATTTTGGTAACAACCCGTATAGAGGAAACTTTAATCCTAGGCCTTATCCAAGCAATTCCTCTAATAATTATGGTAATTCCTACAACAATTCTTATGGAAATTTTAATAAGATGCCCTCTGAATTTGAGACTAGTGTTAAAGAGTTTATGAATTCGCAAAAGAATTTCAATGCTTTGCTTGAAGAGAAATTGCTTAAAGTTGATGAATTGGCTAGGAACGTTGATAGAATTTCTCTTGATGTTGATTCTTTAAGACTTAGATCTATTCCTCCTAAGCATGATATCAACGAGTCTCTCAAAGCCATGAGAATTTCCATTGATGAGTGCACAGAAAGAACCGCTAGGATGCGTGCTAAGAAAGATTGCTTTATTAAAGCGTGTTCTTCAAATTTCTTTGAAAATAAAGATGAAGATCTAAAAGTTATTGATGTGTCCCCTATTAAATCTTTGTTTTGCAATATGAATCTTGATAATGATGGGACTGAATATGATCCACCTTTACCTAGAAGGCGTTCCAAAAATTCGGAGTTTCTAGATCTTGAAGCTAAATTTGATAAAAGTGGGATTGAAGAAATCAAAACATTAGATGTTAATAAACCCACTATTTTGGATTTCAAGGAATTTAATTATGATAATTGCTCTTTGATAGATTGTATTTCCTTGTTGCAATCCGTGCTAAATTCTCCTCATGCTTATAGTCAAAATAAAGCTTTTACCAAACATACCGTTGATGCTTTGATGCAATCTTATGAAGAAAAACTTGAGTTGGAAGTTTCTATCCCTAGAAAACTTTACGATGAGTGGGAACCTACTATTAAAATTAAGATTAAGGATCATGAGTTCTATGCTTTATGTGATTTGGGTGCTAGTGTTTCTACGATTCCAAAAACTTTGTGCGATTTGCTAGGTTTCCGTGATTTTGATGATTGCTCTTTAAACTTGCACCTTGCGAATTCCACTATTAAGAAACCTATGGGAAGAATTAATGATGTTCTTATTGTTGCAAATAGGAACTATGTGCCCGTAGATTTTATTGTTCTTGATATAGATTGCAATCCTTCATGTCCTATTATTCTTGGTAGACCTTTCCTTAGAACGATTGGTGCAATTATTGATATGAAGGAAGGGAATATTAGATTCCAATTTCCATTAAAGAAAGGCATGGAACATTTCCCTAGGAAGAAAATAAAACTACCATATGAATCTATTATGAGAGCCACTTATGGATTGCCTACCAAAGATGGCAATACCTAGATCTATCCTTGCTTTTATGCCTAGCTAGGGGCGTTAAACGATAGCGCTTGTTGGGAGGCAACCCAATTTTATTTTTAGTTTTTTGCTTCTTGCTTCTGTTTAGGAATAAATATTTGATCTAGCCTCTGGTTAGATGTGTTTTTATGTTTTAATTAGTGTTTGTGCCAAGTTAAACCTATAGGATCTTCTTGGATGATAGTTATTTGATCTTGCAGAAATTTCCAGAAACTTTATGTTCATGAAAATAATTGTTAAAAATCACCAGAACGTGATAAAATATTGATTCCAATTGATGCTGATCAATAAGCAAATTTCCTAGGTCTTCCTATTTTGGCTGATTTTTTGGAGTTCCAGAAGTTTGCGTTAGTTACAAATTACTACAGACTGTTCTGTTTTTGACAGATTCTGTTTTTCGTGTGTTGTTTGCTTATTTTGATGAATCTATGGCTAGTAAAAGAGTTTATAAACCATAGAGAAGTTGGAATATAGTAGGTTTAACACCAATATAAATAAAGAATGAGTTCATTACAGTACCTTGAAGTGGTCTTTTGTTTTCTTTCGCTAACGGAGCTCACGAGATTTTCTGCTAAGTTTTGTGTTGTGAAGTTTTCAAGTTTTGGGTGAAAGATTTGATGGATTATGGAACAAGGAGTGGCAAGAGCCTAAGCTTGGGGATGCCCATGGCACCCCCAAGATAATCTAAGGACACCATAAAGCCAAAGCTTGGGGATGCCCCGGAAGGCATCCCCTCTTTCGTCTACTTCCATCGGTAACTTTACTTGGAGCTATATTTTTATTCACCACATGATATGTGTTTTGCTTGGAGCGTCTTGTATTATTTGAGTCTTTATTTGTTAGTTTACCACAATCATCCTTGCTGTACACACCTTTTGAGAGAAACACACATGATTCGGAAATTATTAGAATACTCTATGTGCTTCACTTATATCTTTTGAGCTATATAGTTTTGCTCTAGTGCTTCACTTATATCTTTTAGAGCACGGTGGTGGATTCGTTTTATAGAAACTATTGATCTCTCATGCTTCACTTATATTATTTTGAGAGTCTTAAAATAGCATGGCAATTTGCTTTAATTAATATCATGAGAAATTTGATGCTTGATAATTGTTTTGAGATATAAAGGTGGTAATATCATAGTTGTGCTAGTTGAGTAATTGTGGAATTGAAAAATACATGTGTTGGAGTTTGTGATTCCCGTAGCATGCACGTATGGTGAACCGTTATGTAACAAAGTCGGAGCATGAAGTATTTGTTGATTGTCTTCCTTTGTGTGGCGGTCGGGATCGCGCGATGGTTAACTCCTACCAACCCTTCCCCTAGGAGCATGCGTAGTAGTACTTTGCTTCGGGGGCTAATAATTTTTTGCAATAAGTATATGAGTTCTTTATGACTAATGTGAGTCCATGGATTATACGAACACTTACCTTTCCGCAATTTTCTAGCCTCTTCGGTACCGCGCATTGCCCTTTCTCACCTTGAGAGTTGGTGCAAACTTCGCCGGTGCATCCAAACCCCGTGATATGATACACTCTATCACACATAAACCTCCTTATATCTTCCTCAAAACAGCCACCATACCTACCTATCATGGCATTTCCATAGCCATTCCGAGATATATTGCCATGCAACTTTCCACCGTTTCATTTATCATGACATGCTCCATCATTGTCATATTGCTTTGCATGATCATGTAGTTGACATTGTATTTGTGGCAAAGCCACCGTTCATAATTCTTTCATACATGTCGCTCATGATTCATTGCATATCCCGGTACACCGCCGGATGCATTCATATAGAGTCATATTTTGTTCTAAGTATTGAGTTGTAATTCATGAGTTGTAAGTAAATAAAGTGTGATGATCATCATTATTAGAGCATTGTCCCAAGTGAGGAAAGGATGATGGAGACTATGATTCCCCCACAAGTCGGGATGAGACTCCAGACTAAAAAAAAGAGGCCATAAAAAACGGCCCAAATAAAAAAAAGAGAGAAGGGACAATGTTACTATCCTTTTACCACACTTGTGCTTCAAAGTAGCACCGTGATCTTCATAATAGAGAGTCTCTCATTTTGTCACTTTCATATACTAGTGGGAAATTTCGTTATAGAACTTGGCTTGTATATTCCAATGATGGGCTTCCTCAAATGCCCGAGGTCTTCGTGAGCAAGCAAGTTGGATGCACACCCACTTAGTTTCTTTTTGAGCTTTCATACACTTATAGCTCTAGTGCATCCGTTGCATGGCAATCCCTACTCCTCGCATTAACATCAATTGATGGGCATCTCCATAGCCCATTGATTAGCCTCGTTGATGTGATACTTTCTACTTTTTTGTCTTGCCACATAACCCCTACCATTATACCTTATTCCACCATAGTGCTATATCCATGGCTTGCGCTCATGTATTGCGTAAGAGTTGAAAAGGCTGAAGCGCGTTAAAAGTATGAACTAATTGCTTGGCTAAAACCGGGGTCGTACATGATATGAATATTTTGTGTGGGGAAGATGGTGAAGGAAATATGCCCTAGAGGCAATAATAAAGTTATTATTTATTTCCTTATACATTGATAAATGTTTATTATTCATGCTAGAATTGTATTAACCGGAAACGTAATACTTGTGTGAATACATAGACAAACAGAGTGTCACCAGCATGCCTCTACTTGACTAGCTCGTTGATCAAAGATGGTTATGTTTCCTAGCCATATACATGAGTTGTCATTTGATTAACGGGATCATATCATTAGGAGAATGATGTGATTGACTTGACCCATTCCGTTAGCTTAGCACACGATCGTTTAGTATGTTGCTATTGCTTTCTTCATGACTTATACATGTTCCTATGACTATGAGATTATGCAACTCCCGTTTACCGGAGGAACACTTTGTGTGCTACCAAACGTCACAACATAACTGGGTGATTATAAAGGTGCTCTACAGGTGTCTCCGAAGGTACTTGTTGGGTTGGCGTATTTCGAGATTAGGATTTGTCACTCCGATTGTCGGAGTGGTATCTCTGGGCCCACTCGGTAATGCACATCACTTAAGCCTTGCAAGCATTGTAACTAATGAGTTAGTTGCGGGATGATGTATTACGGAACGAGTAAAGAGACCTGCCGGTAACGAGATTGAACTAGGTATTGAGATACCGACGATCGAACCTCGGGCAAGTAACATACCGATGACAAAGGGAACAACGTATGTTGTTATGCGGTCTGACCGATAAAGATCTTCGTAGAATATGTGGGAGCCAATATGAGCATCCAGGTTCCGCTATTGGTTATTGACCGGAGACGTGTCTCGGTCATGTCTACATAGTTCTCGAACCCGTAGGGTCCGCACGCTTAAAGTTTGATGATGGTTATATTATGAGTTTATGTGTTTTGATGTACCGAAGGTAGTTCGGAGTCCCGGATGAGATCGGGGACATGACGAGGAGTCTCGAAATGGTCGAGACATGAAGATTGATATATTGGATGACTATATTCGGACACCGGATGGTTCCGGAGGTTATCGGATATATACCGGAGTACCGGGGGGTTACCGGAACCCCCCGGAGGCTATTGGGCCTCATGGGCCCAATTGGTGAAAGAGGAGAGGAGGCCAAGGGGCAGCCGCGCGCCCCTCCCCCCAAGTCCGAATTGGACAAGGAGGGGGGCGGCGCCCCCCTTTCCTTTCCCCCTCTCTCCTTCCCTCTCCTCTCCTAGTCCAACCGGGAGTAGGACTCCTCCTGGCGCGCCTCCTCCTGGCCGGCCGCACCTCCCCCCTTGCTCCTTTATATACGGGGGCAGGGGCACCCTAGAGACACAACAATTGATCGTTTGATCTTTTAGCCGTGTGCGGTGCCCCCCTCCACCATAGTCCACCTCGATAATATTGTAGCGGTGCTTAGGCGAAGCCCTGCGTCGGTAGAACATCATCATCGTCACCACGCCGCCGTGCTGACGAAACTCTCCCTCAACACTCGGCTGGATCGGAGTTCGAGGGACGTCATCGGGCTGAACGTGTGCTGAACTCGGAGGTGCCGTGCGTTCGGTACTTGATCGGTCGGATCGTGAAGACGTACGACTACATCAACGGCGTTGTGCTAACGCTTCCGCTTTCGGTCTACGAGGGTACGTAGACAACACTCTCCCCTCTCGTTGCTATGCATCACCATGATCTTGCGTGTGCGTAGGAATTTTTTTGAAATTACTACGTTCCCCAACAGTGGCATCCGAGCCTGGTTTTATGCGTTGATGTTATATGCACTAGTAGAACATAAGTGAGTTGTGGGCGATATAAGTCATACTGCTTACCAGCATGTCATACTTTCGTTCGGCGGTATTGTTGGATGAAGCGGCCTGGACCGACATTACGCGTACGCTTACGCGAGACTGGTTCTACCGACGTGCTTTGCACACAGGTGGCTGGCGGGTGTCAGTTTCTCCAACTTTAGTTGAACCGAGTGTGGCTACGCCCGGTCCTTGCGAAGGTTAAAACAACACTAACTTGAAAAACTATCGTTGTGGTTTTGATGCGTAGGTAAGAACGGTTCTTGCTAAGCCCGTTGCAGCCACGTAAAATTTGCAACAACAAAGTAGAGGACGTCTAACTTGTTTTTGCAGGGCATGTTGTGATGTGATATGGTCAAGACATGATGCTAAATTTTATTGTATGAGATGATCATGTTTTGTAACCGAGTTATCGGCAACTGGAAGGAGCCATATGGTTGTCGCTTTATTGTATGCAATGCAATCGCCCTGTAATGCTTTACTTTATCACTAAGCGGTAGCGATAGTCATAGAAGCATAAGATTGGCGAGACGACAACGATGCTACGATGAAGATCAAGGTGTCGCGCCGGTGAAGATGGTGATCATGACGGTGCTTCGGAGATGGAGATCACAAGCAGAAGATGATGATGGCCATATCATATCACTTATATTGATTGCATGTGATGTTTATCTTTTATGCATCTTATCTTGCTTTGATTGACGGTAGCATTATAATATGATCCCTCACTAAATTATCAAAGTATAAGTGTTCTCCCTGAGTATGCACCGTTGCGAAAGTTCTTCGTGCTGAGACACCACGTGATGATCGGGTGTGATAGGCTCTACGTTCAAATACAACGGGTGCAAAATAGTTGCACACGCGGAATACTCAGGTTAAACTTGACGAGCCTAGCATATAACAGATATGGCCTCAGAACACTGAGACCGAAAGGTCGAGCGTGAATCATATAGTAGATATGATCAACATAGTGATGTTCACCATTGAAACTACTCCATCTCACGTGATGATCGGACATGGTTTAGTTGAAATGGATCACGTGATCACTTAGAGGATTAGAGGGATGTCTATCTAAGTGGGAGTTCTTTAAGTAATATGATTAATTGAACTTTAATTTATCATGAACTTAGTCCTGGTAGTATTAGCATATCTATGTTGTAGATCAAAAGCTCGCGTTGTTGCTTCCCTATGTTTATTTTGATATGTTCCTAGAGAAAAATTATGTTGAAAGATGTTAGTAGCAATGATGCAGATTGGATCCGTGATCTGAGGATTATCCTCATTGCTGCACAGAAGAATTATGTCCTTGATGCACCGCTAGGTGATAGACCTATTGCAGGAGCAGATGCAGACGTTATGAACGTTTGGCTAGCTCAATATGATGACTACTTGATAGTTTAGTGCACCATGCTTAACGGCTTAGAATCAGGACTTCAAAGACATTTTGAACGTCATGGACCATATGAGATGTTCCAGGAGTTGAAGTTAAAATTTCAAGCTAATACCCGAGTTGAGAGATATGAAGTCTCCAACAAGTTCTATAGCTAAAAGATGGAGGAGAATCTCAAGCAGTGAGCATGTGCTCAGATTGTCTGGGTACTACAATCGCTTGAATCAAATGGGAGTTAATCTTCCAGATAAAATAGTGATTGACAGAATTCTCTAGTCACCATCACCAAGTTAGTAGAACTTCATGATGAACTATAGTATGCAAGGGATGACGAAAGTAATTCCCGAGCTCTTCGCAATGCTGAAATCGACGAAGGTAGAAATCAAGACAGAGCATCAAGTGTTGATGGTTAACAAGACCACTAGTTTCAAGAAAAGGGCAAAGGGATAGAAGGGGAACTTCAAGAAGAACGGCAAGCAAGTTGCTGCTCAAGTGAAGAAGCCCAAGTCTGGACCTAAGCCTGAGACTAAGTGCTTATGCTGCAAAGGAACTGGTCACTAGAAGCGGAACTACCCCAAGTATTTGGCGGATAAGAAGGATGACAAAGTGAACAAAGGTATATTCGATATACAGATTATTGATGTGTATTTTACTAGTGTTCGTAGCAACCCCTCGGTATTTGATACTGGTTCAGTTGCTAAAGAGTAGTAACTCGAAACGGGAGTTGCAGAATGAACAGAGACTAGTTAAGGGTGAAGTGACGTTGTGTGTTGGAAGTGGTTCCAAGATTGATATGATCATCATCGCATGCTCCCTACACTTTCGGGATTAGTGTTGAACCTAAATAAGTGTTATTTGGTGTTTGCGTTGAGCATGAATATGATTTGATCATGTTTATTGCAATACAGTTATTCATTTAAGTTAGAGAATAATTGTTGTTCTATTTACATGAATAAAACCTTCTATGGTCATACACCCAATGAAAATGGTTTGTTGGATCTCGATCGTAGTAATACACATATTGATAATATTGAAGCCAAAAGATGCAAAGTTAATAATGATAGTGCAACTCATTTGTGGCACTGCCATTTAGGTCATATTGGTGTAAAGCGCATGAAGAAACTCCATGCTGATGGGATTTTGGAATCACTTGATTATGAATCACTTGATGCTTGCGAACCATGCCTCTTGGGCAAGATGACTAAAACGTTGTTCTCCGGAACAATGAAGCAAGCAACAGATTTGTTGGAAATCATACATACTGATGTATGTGGTCCGATGAATATTGAGGCTCGTGGCAGGTATCGTTATTTTCAGACCTTCACAGATGATTTGAGCAGATATGGGTATATCTACTTGATGAAACATAAAGTCTGAAACATTTGAAAAGTTCATATAATTTCAGAGTGAAGTAGAAAATCATCATAACAAGAAAATAAAGTTTCTACGATCTGATCGTGGAGGAGAATATTTGAGTTACGAGTTTGGTCTTCATTTGAAACAATGCGGAATAGTTTCGCAACTCACGCCACCTGGAACACCACAGCGTAATGGTGTGTCCGGATGTCATAACCATACTTTATTAGATATGGTGCGATCTATGATGTTTCTTACCAATCTACCACTATCGTTTTGGGGTTATGCATTAGAGACAGCTGCATTCACGTTAAATAGGGCACCATCTAAATCCGTTGAGATGACACCTTATGAACTTTGGTTTGGCAAGAAACCAAAAGTTGTCTTTTCTTAAAATTTGGGGTTGTGATTCTTATGTGAAAAAATTCATCCTGATAAGCTCAAACCCAAATCGGAGAAATGTGTCTTCATAGGGTACCCAAAGGAGATAGTTGGGTACACCTTCTATCACAGATCTGAAGGCAAGATATTCGTTGCTTATAATGGATCCTTTCTAGAGAAGGAGTTTCTCTCGAAAGAAGTGAGTGGGAGGAAAGTAGAACTTGATGAGGTAACTGTACCTACTCCCTTATTGGAAAGTAGTTCATCACAGAAATCTGTTCCTGTGACTACTACACCAATTAGTGAGGAAGCTAATGATGATGATCATGTAACTTCAGATCAAGTTACTACCGAACCTTGTAGGTAAACCAGAGTGAGATCTGCACCAGAGTGGTACGGTAATCCTGTTCTTGAGGTCATGTTACTTGACCATGATGAACCTACGAACTATGAGGAAACGATGATGAGCCCAGATTCCGCGAAATGGTTTGAGGCCATGAAATCTGAGATGGGATCCATATATGAGAACAAAGTATGGACTTTGGTTGACTTGCCCGATGATCGGCAAGCCATAGAAGATAAATGGATCTTCAAGAGGAAGACGGACGCTGATAGTAGTGTTACTATCTACAAAGCTAGAATTGACGCAAAAGATTTTCGACAAGTTCAAGATGTTGACTACGTTGAGAGTTTCTCACTCGTATCTATGCTTAAGTCTGTCCGAATCATGTTAGCAATTGCCACATTTTATGAAATCTGGCAAATGGATAACAAAAAATGCAATCCTTAAATGGATTTATTAAAGAAGAGTTGTATATGATGCAACCAGAAGGTTTTGTCAATCCTAAAGGTGCTAACAAAATATGCAAGCTCCAGCGATCCATCTATGGACTGGTGCAAGCATCTCGGAGTTGGAATATACGCTTTGATAAGTTGATCAAAGGATATAGTTTTATACAGACTTGCGGTGAAGCCTGTATTTACAAGAAAGTGAGTGGGAGCACTACAACATTTCTGATAAGTATATGTGAATGACATATTGTTGATCGGAAATGATGTAGAATTATTCTGCAAAGCATAAAGGAGTGTTTGAAAGGAGTTTTTCAAAGAAAGACCTCGGTGAAGCTGCTTACATATTGAGCATCAAGATCTATAGAGATAGATCAAGACGCTTGATAAGTTTTTTCAATGAGTACATACCTTAACAAGATTTTGAAGTAGTTCAAAATGGAACAGTCAAAGAAAGAGTTCTTGCCTGTGTTACAAGGTGCGAAATTGAGTAAGACTCAAAGCCCGACCACGGCAGAAGATAGAAAGAGAATGAAAGTCATTCCCTATGCCATAGGTTCTACAAAGTATGCCATGCCTATACCAGATCTATTATATACCCTACCATTGAGTTTGGCAAGGGAGTACAATAGTGATCTAGGAGTAGATCACTGGACAGCGGTCAAAATTATCCTTAAGTGGAATAATGATATGTTTCTCGATTATGGAGGTGACAAAAAGGGTTCGTCGTAAAGGGTTACGTCGATGCAAATTTTGACACTGATCTAGATGACTCTAAGTCTCAATCTGGATACATACTGAAAGTGGGAGCAATTAGCTAGAGTAGCTCCGTTCAGAGCATTGTAGACATAGAAATTTGCAAAATACTTACGGATCTGAATGTGACAGACCCGTTGACTAAAATTATCTCACAAGCAAAACATGATCACACCTTAGTACTCTTTGGGTGTTAATCACATAGCGATGTGAACTAGATCATTAACTCTAGTAAACCCTTTGGGTGTTGGTCACATGACGATGTGAACTATGGGTGTTAATCACATGGTGATGTGAACTATTGATGTTAAATCACATGGCGATGTGATCTAGATTATTGACTCTAGTGCAAGTGGGAGACTGAAGGAAATATGCCCTAGAGGCAATAATAAAGTTATTATTTATTTCCTTATATCATGATAATGTTTATTATTCATGCTAGAATTGTATTAACCGGAAACGTAATACTTGTGTGAATACATAGACAAACAGAGTGTCACTAGTATGCCTCTACTTGACTAGCTCGTTGATCAAAGATGGTTATGTTTCCTAGCCATAGACATGAGTTGTCATTTGATTAACGGGATCATATCATTAGGAGAATGATGTGATTGACTTGACCCATTCCGTTAGCTTAGCACACGATCGTTTAGTATGTTGCTATTGCTTTCTTCATGACTTATACATGTTCCTATGACTATGAGATTATGCAACTCCCGTTTACCGGAGGGACACTTTGTGTGCTACCAAACGTCACAACGTAACTGGGTGATTATAAAGGTGCTCTACAGGTGTCTCCGAAGGTACTTGTTGGGTTGGCGTATTTCGAGATTAGGATTTGTCACTCCGATTGTCGGAGAGGTATCTCTGGGCCCACTCGGTAATGCGCATGACTTAAGCCTTGCAAGCATTGCAACTAATGAGTTAGTTGCGGGATGATGTATTACAGAACGAGTAAAGAGACTTGCCGGTAACGAGATTGAACTAGGTATTGAGATACCGACGATCGAATCTCGGGCAAGTAACATACCGATGACAGAGGGAACAACGTATGTTGTTATGCGGTCTGACCGATAAAGATCTTCGTAGAATATGTGGGAGTCAATATGAGCATCCAGGTTCCGCTATTGGTTTTTGACCGGAGACGTGTCTCGGTCATGTCTACATAGTTCTCGAACCCGTAGGGTCCGCACGCTTAAAGTTCGATGACGGTTATATTATGAGTTTATGTGTTTTGATGTACCGAAGGAAGTTCGGAGTCCCGGATGAGATCGCGGGCATGACGAGGAGTCTCGAAATGGTCGAGACATGAAGATTGATATATTGGATGACTATATTCGGACACCGGAATGGTTCCGGAGGTTATCGGATATATACCGGAGTACCGGGGGGTTACCGGAATCCCCCCAGAGGCTATTGGGCCTCATGGGCCCAATTGGTGGAAGAGGAGAGGAGGCCAAGGGGCAGCCGCACGCCCCTCCCCCCCAAGTCCGAATTGGACAAGGAGGGGGGGCGGCGCCCCCCCTTTCCTTCCCCCCTCTCTCCTTCCCTCTCCTCTCCTAGTCCAACAAGGAAGGAAGGGAGTCCTACTCCCTGTGGGAGTAGGACTCCTCCTGGCGCGCCTCCTCCTGGCCGGCCGCACCTCCCCCCTTGCTCCTTTATATACAGGGGCAGGGGGGCACCCTAGAGACACAACAATTGATCGTTTGATCTTTTAGCCGTGTGCGGTGCCCCCCTCCACCATAGTCCACCTCGATAATATTGTAGCGGTGCTTAGGCGAAGCCCTGCGTCGGTAGAACATCATCATTGTCACCACGCCGTCGTGCTGACGAAACTCTCCCTCAACACTCGGCTGGATCGGAGTTTGAGGGACGTCATCGGGCTGAACGTGTGCTGAACTCGGAGGTGCCGTGCGTTCGGTACTTGACCGGTCGGATCGTGAAGACGTACGACTACATCAACCGCGTTGTGCTAACGCTTCCGCTTTCGGTCTACGAGGGTACGTAGACAACACTCTCCCCTCTCGTCGCTATGCATCACCATGATCTTGCATGTGCGTAGGAATTTTTTTGAAATTACTACGTTCCCCAATATATGGAGCATAGCCATACTATATGATTTTGTAGGGATAACTTGCTTTGGCCATGTTATTTTGATAAAACATAATTGCTTAGTTAGTATGCTTGAAATATTATTGTTTTTATGTCAACATTAAACTTTTATCTTGAATCATATCAAACCTGAACATTCATGCCACAATAAGTAGAATTACATTGAAATTATGCCAAGTAGCATTCCACATCAAAAATTCTGTTTTTATCATTTACCTACTCGAGGACGAGCAGGAATTAAGCTTGGGGATGCTTGATACGTCTCCAACGTATCTATAATTTTTGATTGCTCCATGCTATATTATCTTCTGTTTTGGACATTATTGGGCTTTATTATTCACTTTTATATTATTTTTGGGACTAACCTATTAACCGGAGGCCCAGCCCAAAATTGGTCTTTTTTGCCTATTTCAGAGTTTCGCAGAAAAAGAATATCAAATGGAGTCCAAACGGAATGAAACCTTCGGGAACGTGATTTTCAGAACGAACATGATCCAGGAGACTTGGACCCTACGTCAAGAAATAAAGGAGGAAGCCACAAGGTAGGGGGGTGCGCCCCCCCAGGCGCGCCCTCCACCCTCGTGGGCCCCCTGTTGCTCCACCGATGTACTCCTTCCTCCTATATATACCTACGTACCCCCAAACGACCAGATACGGAGCCAAAAACCTAATTCCACCGCCGCAACCTTCTGTACCCACGAGATCCCATCTTGGGGCATGTTCCGGAGCTCCGCCGGAGGGCTTCTACATCAACACCATAGCCCCTCCGATGATGTGTGAGTAGTTTACCTCAGACCTTCGGGTCCATAGTTATTAGCTAGATGGCTTCTTCTCTCTTTTTGGATCTCAATACAATGTTCTCCCCCTCTCTCGTGGAGATCTATTCGATGTAATCTTCTTTTTGCGGTGTGTTTGTTGAGACCGATGAATTGTGGGTTTATGATCAAGTTTATCTATGAACAATATTTGAATCTTCTGAATTCTTTTATGTATGATTGGTTATCTTTGCAAGTCTCTTCGAATTATGAGTTTGGTTTGGCCTACTAGATTGATCTTTCTTGCAATGGGAGAAGTGCTTAGCTTTGGGTTCAATCTTGCAGTGTCCTTTCCCAGTGACAGTAGGGGCAGCAAGACACGTATTGTATTGTTGCCATCGAGGATAACAAGATGGTTTTTTTTATCATATTGCATGAATTTATCCCTCTACATCATGTCATCTTGCTTAAGGCGTTACTCTGTTCTTATGAACTTAATACTCTAGATGCATGCTGTATAGCAGTCGATGTGTGGAGTAATAGTAGTAGATGCAGGCAGGAGTCGGTCTACTTGTCTCGGACGTGATGCCTATATACATGATCATACCTAGATATTCTCCTAACTATGCTCAATTCTGTCAATTGCTCAACTGTAATTTGTTCACCCACCGTAAAATACTTATGCTCTTGAGAGAAGCCACTAGTGAAACCTATGGCCCCCGGGTCTATTTTCCATCATATTAATCATCCAACACTTAGTTATTTCTGTTGCTTTTTTTACTTTGCATCTTTATCATAAAAATACCAAAAATATTATCCTATCATATCTACCAGATCTCACTCTCGTAAGTGACCGTGTAGGGATTGGCAACCCCTTATCGCGTTGGTTGCGAGGATTTATTTGTTTTGTGTAGGTGCGAGGGACTCGCGCGTATCCTCCTACTGGATTGATACCTTGGTTCTCAAAAACTGAGGGAAATACTTACGCTACTTTGCTGCATCACCCTTTCCTCTTCAAGGGAAAACCAACGCAGTGCTCAAGAGGTAGCATCCGACGAACCGAAGACGACTTCCAATGTGATTGAGCTTTTGCAGCGGGCCTCTACACCAGATATTACTCCTTTAAAGGTAGTTTTAGTGGGCTTGATTCTTGACGGATCAACGCCCATTTTGCGGACAATGTCTTGATAAAGTAGATTGAGAGTGTTGCCGTCGTCCATGAGCACTCGCGTGAGGTGGAATCCGTCGATAATTGGATCGAGGACCAGAGCTGCCGAACCTCCGTGACGGATACTGGTTGGGTGGTCCTTTCGATCGAAGGTGGCCGGGCAAGCCGACCATGGATTAAATTTTGGGGCGACCGGCTCTATGGCGTAGACGCCCCGTAGTGCACGCTTGTGCTCCCTCTTAGGGATGTGTGTGACATATATCATATTCACTGTTTTTACCTCGGGGGGAAATTGCTTCTGCCCCCTGTGTTCGGTTGACGAGGCTCTTGGTCATCGTCGTCGCTTGGCGAACCTTTTTCCCTTGTGTTCGGCGTTAAGTTTGCCGGCCTGTTTGAAGACCCAACAATTTCTGTTGGTATGATTGACGGGTTTATCGGGGGTGCCATGAATCTGGCAAGGCCGATCAAGTATTCTGTCTAAACTGGATGGGCCATCCCTACTTGCCTTGAATGGCTTCTTCCGTTGACCGGGTTTGGAGCCGCTAAATCCGGCGTTGACTGCCGTGTTTTGGGTTCCTTCATTATTGTTTCGACGCTTGTGCTTGTCGCGTCGTGGCTTGCCATTGCCGTCCCTGGTTTCAGAGGTGCCAGGGTCGCTGGTGCTATTGCTTCTACGAGCAAGCCAGCTATCTTCTCCAGCGCAAAAACGGGCCATAAGTGCGGTGAGTGCTGCCATGGACTTCGGCTTTTCTTGGCCGAGGTGTTGAGCGAGCCACTCGTCTTGGACGCTGTGTTTGAAGTCCGTGAGGGCTTCGGCGTCCGGACAATCCACAATCTGGTTCTTTTTAATTAGGAACCTTGTCCAGAGCTGCCGGGCTGATTCTCCGGGTTGCTGGATTATGTGACTAAGGTCATCGGCATCTGGGGGCCGAACATAGGTACCTTGGAAGTTGTCTCTGAATGCGTCTTCCAGGTCTTCCCAGCTACCAATAGAGTTTTCTGGTAGGCTGTTCAGCCAGTGCCGTGTTGGTCCCTTAAGTTTGAGGGGAAGGTATTTGATGGCATGTAGATCGTCACCGCGAGCCATGCGAATGTGGAGAAGAAAATCTTCAATCCATACTGCAGGATCTGTTGTGCCATCGTATGATTCGATGTTCACGTGTCTGAACCCTTCTGGGAACTGGTGCTCCATTACCTCATCGGTGAAGCATAGAGGGTGTGCGGCTCTGTTGGGGAACGTAGTAATTTCAAAAATTTCCTACGCACACGCAAGATCATGGTGATGCATAGCAACGAGAGGGGAGAGTATTGTCCACGTACCCTCGTAGACCGAAAGCGGAAGCATTATGACAACGCGGTTGATGTAGTCGTACGTCTTCACGATCGACTGATCCTAGTACCGAACGTACGACACCTCCGCGATCTGCACACGTTCAGCTCGGTGACGTCCCACGAACTCACGATCCAGTAGAGCTTTGAGGGAGAGCTTCATCAGCACGACGGCGTGATGACGGTGATGATGAAGCTACCGACACAGGACTTCGCCTAAGCACTACGACGATATGACCGAGGTGGATTATGGTGGAGGGGGGCACCACACACGGCTAAGAGATCAATGATCAACTTGTGTGTCTATGGAGTGCCCCCCTCCCCCGTATATAAAGGAGTGGAGGAGGAGGAGGGCTGTCCCTCTACTATGGCGTGCCCTGGGGAGTCCTACTCCCACCGGGAGTAGGATTCCCCCCTTCCAAGTAGTAGGAGTAGGAGAGCAGGAAGGGGAAGAGAGAAGAGAAGGAAGGACGGGGCACCGCCCCTCCCCCTAGTCCAATTCGGACTAGGCCTTGGGGGGCGCATGGCCTGCCCTAGGCAACCCCTCTCTCTCTCTCCCCTAAAGCCTAATAAGGCCCATATACTCCCCGGCGAATTCCCGTAACTCTCCGGTACTCCGATAAATACCCGAACCACTCAGAACCTTTCCGATGTCCGAATATAGCCTTCCAATATATTGATCTTTACATCTCGAACATTTCGAGACTCCTCGTCATGTCCCTGATCTCATCCGGGACTCCTTACAACCTTCGGTACATCAAAACACGTAAACTCATAATACCGATCGTCACCGAACGTTAAGCGTGCGGACCCTACGGGTTCGAGAACTATGTAGACATGACAGAGACACATCTCCGGTCAATAACCAACAGCGGAACCTAGATGCTCATATTGGCTCCTACATATTCTACGAAGATCTTTATCGGTCAAACCGCATAACAACATACGTTGTTCCCTTTGTCATCGGTATGTTACTTTCCCGAGATTCGGTCGTCGGTATCTCAATACCTAGTTCAATCTCGTTACTGGCAAGTCTCTTTACTCATTCCGTAATGCATCATCCTGCAACTAACTCATTAGTTACATTGCTTGCAAGGCTTATAGTGATGTGCATTACCGAGAGGGCCCAGAGATACCTCTCCGATACTCGGAGTGACAAATCCGAATCTCGATCTATGCCAACCCAACAAACACCTTCGGACACACCTGTAGAGCATCTTTATAATCACCCAGTTACGTTGTGACGTTTGATAGCACACAATATCTCATAGTCATAGGAACATGTATAAGTCATGAAGAAAGCAATAGCAACATACTAAACGATCAAGTGCTAAGCTAACGGAATGGGTCAACTCAATCACATCATTCTCTAATGATGTGATCCCGTTAATCAAATGACAACTCATGTCTATGGCTAGGAAACTTAACCATCTTTGATTCAACGAGCTAGTCAAGTAGAGGCATACTAGTGACACTCTGTTTGTCTATGTATTCACACATGTACTAAGTTTCCGGTTAATACAATTCTAGCATGAATAATAAATATTTATCATGATATAAGGAAATATAAATAACAACTTTATTATTGCCTCTAGGGCATATTTCCTTCAGGCGCCTCTATATCGGGCCGTGTCGCGGCGCAGTTCGGATGAAGTCCGTATACGGTTTTCGGCCGGGGCGTGGTTGTACTTGCCGCGCCGGGATTGGTAACCGTCCTCTCGTGCCGGGGCATGCCCCCGCGATCCATAGATTGATCTGGTCTGACCTGCTCTATTTTCCAGGTCCTGTCGTAGGTCATATGTGTATCCCCGAGCTGTTGTTTCTCTGTTTTTACGGCGAGGTGGAGCGGGCTGGTGTTCGACTTGAGTTGCCATTCTGTCCCGGCCACGTGGTGGTCGGTCGGGTCCGTCAGCCGCGTTACGTGCAGGTGGTATGGGCTCCAGCGCCTCGTCGTTGAATTGGGGTAGCAGCTTACGCTTCGGGTAACTCTTTGTTGGGCGTTCGAGGCCGTACTCTTCAGTTGCCAGGACATTAGTCCATCTGCCGTTGAGCAGATCTTGGTCAGCTTGGAGCTGTTGCTGCTTATTTTTTAGGCTTCTTGCCGTGGCTATTAGCCGGCGCTTGAAGCGCTCTTGTTCGAGGGGTTCCTCTGGCACGATAAAATCTTCGTCGCCGAGGCTCAAGTCGTCCTTGGAGAGTGGCAGATAGTTGCTTTCCTCTGAGTCTTTGTTCCTTGCTTGCTTGTCAGGGTCAACTTGCCCATCCTCCCGATCATCCTGTTCGGATGTTGGCTCGATAGGGTCTTCTTGGTCTTTGGCGTTCTCTAGAGTATCATTGTCTCCGGTGCCGGTATTGCTGTATTTTCCGCGACGCGATTTAGAGCGGCGCCGCTGACGTCGACGCTTCGGCGGTAACTCAGGAGGCTCGTCCTCGACTGGGTTCTTCTCATCATCATCGTCGCCTTCTTTAGGTGTATCCACCATGTATACGTCGTACGAGGAAGTGGCCGTCCAGCGTCCGGTGATCGGCGGGTTTTGGGCCTGCTCCTCTCCGGCATCGTTGTCCATACCGTCGATGTCTTTGGAGGCGTAGTCGAGCATGTCGGTTAGGTCCTCGACAGTGGCTATAAAGTGGGTGGTGGGTGGGAAGTAAAATTCCCTATTTTCAGCCCCTAGTCCGGGCTGGGCACAATTCAGAGGCGGTTCCTCTATAATCGCGAGGGTCGCATTAAGTCTAGAGCCTCATTTAAGGGCGAGGTTTGGATGGGGACGGAAGTTCCCTGGCCAAGCTCGCATGACGCGGACTTCGAGGGTCCGGAGCTAGTGTCCGGAGAAGAGCTCGGCTTTGTGATGACTGCCGGTGGTGCTATTCTCTCCCGTTCTCCAGTGTTGAGCTCTATAGCTGCTGAGAGTCCGGCGGGCCCTAAACTCCCGTCTTCGGACCTGGTGACACGCTCCGGATCTAAGGCCGGAGCGGTGGTTGGAGCCGCGAACCCTTGGAAGATCAAGTCTCCTCGGATATCAGCGACATAGTTTAGATTTCCCAAACCGATCTGGTGACCAGGGGCGTAGCTGTCGATCTGCTCCAGGTGGCCAACAGAGTTGGCGCGCAGTGCGAAGCCGCCGAATACGAAGATCTGGCCGGGAAGAAAGATCTCCTCCCTGGCAGCATTGTTGTAGATGATGAAGGAAAGATGCCCTAGAGGCAATAATAAAGTTATTATTTATTTCCTTATTTCATGATAAATGTTTATTATTCATGCTAGAATTGTATTAAACGGAAACTTGATACATGTGTGAATACATAGACAAACATAGTGTCACTAGTATGCCTCTACTTGACTAGCTCGTTAATCAAAGATGGTTGAGTTTCCTAGCCATAGACATGAGTTGTCATTTTATTAACGGGATCACATCATTAGGAGAATGATATGATTGACTTGACCCATTCCGTTAGCTTAGCACTCGATCGTTTAGTATTTTGCTATTGCTTTCTTCATGACTTATACATGTTCCTATGACTATGAGAGTATGCAACTCCCGTTTACCGGAGGAACACTTTGTGTGCTACCAAACGTCACAACGTAACTGGGTGATTATAAAGGTGCTCTACAGGTGTCTCCAAAGGTAATTGTTGGGTTGGCGTATTTCGAGATTATGATTTGTCACTCCGATTGTCGGAGAGGTATCTTTGGGCCCTCTCGGTAATGCACATCACTTAAGCCTTGCAAGCATTACAACTAATGAGTTTGTTGCGGGATGATGTATTACGGAACGAGTAAAGAGACTTGCCGGTAACGAGATTGAACTAGGTATTGAGATACCGACGATCGAATCTCGGGCAAGTAACATACCGATGACAAAGGGAACAACGTATGTTGTTATGCGGTCTGACCGATAAAGATCTTCGTAGAATATATGGGAGCCAATATGAGCATCCAGGTTCCGCTATTGGTTATTGACCGGAGACGTGTCTCGGTCATGTCTACATAGTTCTCGAACCCTTAGGGTCCGCACGCTTAAAGTTCGATGACGGTTATATTATGAGTTTATGTGTTTTGATGTACCGAAGGTAGTTCGGAGTCCCGGATGAGATCGGGGACATGACGAGGAGTCTCGAAATGGCCGAGATATAAAGATCGATATATTGGACGACTATATTCGGACTTCGGAAAGGTTTCGAGTGATTCGGGTATTTATCGGAGTACCGGAGAGTTACGGGAATTCGCCGGGGAGAAGTATTGGGCCTTATTGGGCCATACGGGAATAGAGGAGAGAGGCCAAAAGGAAGGAGGCGCGCACCCCCCCTCTGGTCCGAATTGGACAAGGGGTGCAGCCCCCTTTTCCTTCTCCCTCTCCCCCTCTTTCCTTCTCTCCTACTCCAACAAGGAAAGGAGGAGTCCTACTCCCGGTGGGAGTAGGACTCCCCCCTTGGCGCGCCCTTCTCCTTGGCCGGCCGCCTCCCCCCTTGCTCCTTTATATACGGGGGCAGGGGGGCACCCCATAGACACAACAATTGATCTCTTGATCTCTTAGCCGTGTGCGGTGCCCCCCTCCACCATAATCCACCTCGATAATATCGTAGCGGTGCTTAGGCGAAGCCCTGCGTCGGTAGAACATCATCATTGTCACCACGCCGTCATGCTGACGGAACTCTCCCTCAAAGCTCGGCTGGATCGGAGTTCGAGGGACGTCATCGAGTTGAACGTGTGCAGAACTCAGAGGTGCCGTGCGTTCGGTACTTGATCGGTCGGATCGTGAAGACGTACGACTACAGCAACCGCGTTGTGCTAACGCTTCCGCTTTCGGTCTACGAGGGTACGTGGACAACACTCTCCCCTTTCGTTGCTATGCATCACCATGATCTTGCGTGTGCGTAGGAATTTTTTTGAAATTACTACGTTCCCCAACAGATGATCGATGGAGCCATCGAGCCTTTCGACGACGGCACAGTGGAACTCTCAATGAAAGTACCAATGTCGGTGTCAAAACCGGCAGATCTCGGGTAGGGGGTCCCGAACTGTGCGTCTAAGGATCAAGGGTAACAGGAGGCAAGGGACACAGTGTTTACCCAGGTTCGGGCCATATTAATGGAGGTAATACCCTACTTCCTGCTTGATTGACTTTGATGAGTATATGGGTTACAAGAGTTGATCTACCTCGAGATCGTAATGGCTAAACCCTAGATGTCTAGCCTGTATGATTATGATTGCCTCTACGGACTAAACCCTCCGGTTTATATAGACACCGGAGGGGGCTAGGGTTGTACAGAGTCAGTTTACAGAGAAAGGAATCTTCATATCCGAACGCCAAGCTTGTCATCCACGAAAAGGAGAGTCCCATCCGGACACGGGGGAAGGCCTTCTATCTTGTACCTTCACGGCCCATCTGTCCGGCCCACGTCACACAGCCCGGACACTCGAGGACCCCATAATCCAGGACTCCCTCAGTGATGGCCTCCCGTGCGGCTGGGCCGGCCCATCTGGCACGGCCGCGACGCAGGGCTTCCCTCTGTCTCGTAAGAAGCGAGACATAGACGAACTATATCTCATGCCAATTGTTGATGAAAAAGATACAACAAACAAGACACTGACAGTCTTGATCTTCGCTATAACACGATTTTACCATAAGGAGAGGCAGAGCCCAAGAATCACCATTTTTGTGCCGAGTAGGCTGTTAGAAGGAAGAAGAACAATTTAGTTCATTTTCTCTCTCTCTCGAGAGAGAGAAGTATCCATTTACTAGAATCAGATCACACTAAGACTCTAGGAGAGGAAACGTGGAAGTGATGGAAGTCCATAATTATTCGATGTTATTTTCAAGCTTGGAAATGTAGCCTCTATAATTACCATGGATGATGGGTTGAAAATTGGAGGATATGTTGGGCCTTGCTTAGCCACGGCCACTGAGTTCATGCTATATTTTGAAGTAGTTGCAAGTCCTCGAACAGGCATGAATGTTATATCACGCTTATAGCAAGACTAGAATTGGTCTCGCCTGAAGGGCTGCGTGTATGGGCCGGCCCGTTAGCGCTATCGGTCGCTCGCTCATTTTACATACGGTTTCGTCTATTTTTTTGTTTTCTTTTGGTTTCCTTTTCTCTTCATCGGATTTCTTTGGTTTTCTGTTTTGTTACATTGTTCTTCATTTCTTTCACAGTTTTGCGATTTTTTATTTTCTTTATTTTCTTTATTTTTTACTGTCTTATTTGGTTTTTAATGGTTTTCATGCTTTTCTTTTGTGTATCATTTGTTTTTTGTGTGCTTCATGTTCGGGTTTTATAGGTTTTTCTTTGTACATTTTCCGTATACACGAGGAACAATGTTTAGATACATGTTTAACTACTTGTGCATACATGATTAACATTTTTGACAATTTATACTTTTTATGTCTACCTTTTCCATACAGATGGTACATTTTCTGTATACACCACAAACAAGTTTTATATACACGTTTAACTATTTCCAAATACGTGATTAACAATTTTGACAACTTATATTCAGTTTTAACATGGTACAGATGCAAAGGCTCATATACGTGCATACACTCACCTTTATGAACGCACACATGCACACCCTACCCCCACGACCACTGGCATATCATGCTGAGTTTTTACGAAGTCAACGTAGGCGCCTTGTATTCGATGGGAACGTCTCCTCCACTGAACATGCATCATCGAAAATCCTAAAATAAATCCAAGATAAATGCAAGCACCAGGATTTGAACCTTGGTGGCTTGGTGATACCACTATCCTCCTAACCATCCAACCACAGGTTGGTTCTCTGACAACTTATACAAATTTTACATTTTTTGTATACAGCACGAACCTTTTTATATACATGTTTAACATTTTGAAAATACATGATTAACATTTTTTGAAACATGTATATATTGATGTCTACTTTTTCCGTAAACGTTGTAATTTTTCTGTATATATCAAGAACATTTTATATATACACATCTAACATTTTCCAAATTCATGATTAATATTTTTAACATGTTTTTCTTTGTCTACTTTTCCATACACATTCTATATTTTTTGTATACATCAGTAATAATTTTTATATACACGTTTTACATTGTCCAAATACATGATTAACATTTTTGGAAACTTATATTTTTCATGTCTACTTTTTTTCATACACAATGTGCATTATTCGTATACATCAAATTTTTTTTAATGCACATTTAACATTTTCTAATGCATGATTAACATTTTTCGAAAAATGGAAAACCTATATTTTTGTATATCTACTTTTTTTATATACACGTTGTATTATACTTTTTCTATACAAAATTTGTATATAAAGGGATTTTTTATAATGAACATATGCAGAATATTTCCAACTATATGAAAATTTTAAAAACAAATGAAATAAGTGAAACAAATGAAAGAAAAAAAGCACTAAAGGCATGTGTCCTCGCTGGGCTGACTCAATCGGGCGGCTGCCATCAGCGAGACGTCCTACTCTCTTGCTAGAAGCGAGACATAGGCGCACCCCCCAACCTAGAGACACGAGCGCTTCCTCGGATGTGTAGCATAGCATATTGGCCACCCTGTATACACTTTTCCTTCTGGTTTTTTCCCATGGTTTTGCGAAGATTCTAGAACCTTCCTTTAACCACTTTCTATTTTTGGTTTCTTTTTCCCCTTTCCTTCTTAATCTGTTTTTCCTTTTGGTTTTCTTCATTTGTCTTTTCATTTTTTCCAATTTAAAACTTCGTGAAAGTTTTTTCAAATTGATGAACATTTTTGAAAATTACAAACATTTTTAAATATTAAAACATCTTTGAATTTGTGAACATTTTTTAAATAATTATTTTTAAAAATTGTGAATATTTTTAAAATTTGCGAATAATTATCGGAATTATGATCTTTTTTCATATTCATGAACATTATTTGCAACTCACAAACATCCTTTTGTATTGGAGAACATTTTTTGAGTTTTGTGAATATTTTTTTCAAATTCGTGTATTTTTTTGAAATCCAAGATCACTTTCTAATTCATGAACACTTTTTTAAATTATACCTTTTTCATATTTCTATTTTTCTAATTCTAGGAACATTTTTCAAATCTGTAATTTTTTTGGAATTTAGAACACTTTTTGAAATGCTGGACATTTAAAATCTCAAACATTTTTTTAAAGAAGTAAAAATACATAGACAAGAAATAAGAAATAAGAAATAAAAAGAAAAATACAGCATATGGGCTGGTCCAAAGCTAGCATGGGGGTGGGGGAGAGCGGAGTGCGTGTTTTCTCACTATTCACCACATAGGTCAAGGAATGGGAGGTTCCCATGTGCACCCTACACCGAATAATTCTATGTTAATTTCCTACTGGATATTTTTTTTTCACCCATGTGTTTTAGTTACCAAATGATTTAGTTTATTGGCTGATGAACCAATTTCAAAAATGTTTTGAGATAATGAGATTCAGATGTGGCGAACATAGATACTGAAGCCCCCCCTGCCGATATGTTACTATTTTGAGGGAGATCAAGCACCAGCGGAGCACTTTGTGAGCCCTCATGTTCATCCACGAGAAGCGACAACACAACAAAGTGGCGCATGCCCTTGCCGAAGCGGCTTCCTCTCGTTCTTCCAGGCGCCATGTTTTGCTTGCAATTTTGCCCGATATCATATGTATCCCTACGAACATTTACATTTAATAAAGAAAGCAGATGCTAAAAAAACAAATAACTCCATGTTAATTTTCTACTGGATATTTCTTTTCACCCATGTGTTTCGGTTACCAAATGATTTAGTTTAATGCCCAATTTCAAAAAGGTTTTGAGATACTTATATTCAAATGTATCTCAAGTTGTAGTCTAGTTTTCGTAGTTGTTCACAATATCTACCGACTCACTAAATACAAGATTGTCACAAGGTTTCGATCTCGTCCTATGTAACTTGATAACCTTCGACTACGAGAATACATTGCAATTTAACAGAAACACTATGAATTTTAAAGAAAACAATTAACATAATGTATCTATCCAGCATCGCTAAAGTTCTCCTTGCATGCAACAAGATCTCATGGCGTGGTAATGCAGGCATTGCTAGTTACAGATACAGGATTAGAGGTACACACAAGAAAAAATAAGCATGATGGCATCGATGAATTTAAAAGCTAATCTCATAAATAAAAATTATTTGCAACTCATATCCTCTCAGTTGAAAATTCATTTTCAATGTTAACTCTGTACCGATGAGGGCTTCAAAACAATCTTCTCCAATAAAACAATTGTCGGTGACCGTAAACAATCTTTTGATTGCATCCTTCTTATGTTGTTGCAATAGCTAGTAATCGTCATGTTTCTTCCTTTCTTCTAATCATAACTTAGTACATGTCCTATTAGCAGTAGGTGGTAGCAAACTATTTGTGGCACATGGATGATGCACTTTTTTCTGTTTCGTATACTCGTGATAGCGCAATATGGGTTCGTATGGAAAATATGGTAACGTCTTTCAACAGAAGAAAAGAAAATAATAATTGTTCTACATATGGTATACATGTACAGCTTTCATAGCTTTTGTAGCTACAAGAACTCTTCCACCACCCGGTAAGGTCTATTTGTCCCGCACTTCTTTTGATTTGGCCCACAAGAAAATGTAGATCCCAACAATCACCATTGTTGTACCGAGTAGGCTACACATTCAGAGGAAAAAGAACAATTTAATTCATTTTTCTCTCACAATATCAGCTATAGAGATCTATCCTCTTATTGGGATTAGAAAGACAAAAGTGAGAGAAAAAGGAAACAAACATATATACCTTCCTACTGTAATTTCATCGCCTATGAAGATGGAGTCTAACAAAGTTGTAAACACTAGAGATAATGGGTTGAACATGGGAGGGTATGTTGGGCCTCGCTTGGCCACGACCCATGAGTTCAGACTATATCTCCCTGCCGTTGCAAGTGCACCCTACACCACATGGTTCCATGTTAATTTTTGAGTGAATAATTTCCATCCAGGGTTTTAAAATACCAAATGGTTTAATTTAATCCCTAATGTGATAATTTAAAATAATTTTCAAGTTGTGTAAATTCAAATGTGTCTCAATTTATAATCATTTTTATGGATGTTTGGAAGGTCTACTCACTCACCGAGTATATAATGGTCACAAGGTTCAGATCCCATCCTAGCTTCCATGTGTTCTTGTCTCTTCTCAATAGTATTCCAACTAGTGATGTCTGAAGTCCTCCAACCAAGCATGTTGTCATGGACGACCAGTATTTGTATGGGTACACCTTGAGAACCTTTGACTGCAACAACATGTTGCAATTATATTAAGCTTCGGCTTCTACTAACATATACAATACATTAAAAAAACATCATAATTATGGATCTGTGGCACGACCTAATCCCTCGTCGAAGTTCTCCTTCCATGCAACAAGGTCATCATCAACTCTTTCATGACATCCAAGGAAATACATTGCTAGGCACACACATGGGGAAAATATGAAACCGCTAGGTGCACATAGGAAACAACAAGATGATGCTAGAAACAAAGTAAAAGCTTATTGTGAGAATAAGAAATGATTTGCATCTCAAACCTTCTCGTCGATTCAATTTTGTTTTTCACCGTTAGCGTCGTACCAATGAGGGCTACAAAACTAGATCCCATTGGCGGATGTTTCAGTTTAGAAGTTTTTTAGACGTGTCAATGCACTGGTTACTATCTTGTTGTGTAGCATGTCGGTGAAAAATGCGGACCACGGTGATTGCTAGGTCGTAAAACTTCTCACCAAACTTCATAGTAAATGCATCCTCATTATGATAACTACATCACCACTATGATGGAAAGGTTTTCAAAGCATAGTGGCAATTGGTTATCATCACACCAGATAGTATGTAATTCTAACTGATGTGGTTAGTTTATCACCATTACTATGGTACTTTTTTACAACGTTACGGTAAATACAACACCGCTATTGGGGTAGCTTCGAGGGACATGTCCTTGCTATAGCACCTCTACGTAACTTAGTGCTTACATGTCTACACAGTGACAAATACTTGATGGTTGACCAATGATGAAGCTATGTGTAGACTATGATGTCAGCGACATCCTAGAAATTTGCTTAGTATTCTTAAGTTTATATCTTTACATGAGATTTTGACATCATAGGCTTCAATTGGTAGTACCGCCACTAGTTGGTGCACCTAGAACCAAATTCAACAAGGATACTGAAAGGTGGTAACTTTGGTACTAATAGGATACTAACTCCGCAAATTACTCGATGGTAACTTTTAAGGCAAAAAAACGCTGCAACATACTCATATGGGATCTAGTTCTCGTTAGTGAAGTTGACATTATAGACAATATTGATGACATCTTCTTTTTCTCTTCATGCATGCATGGAAGTAGCTCTTTCACATACTCTAGTCGTGAGTACCCCACATAAGACTAGCGAGGATGGATAATGTAATGAACTTGAGAAGAAGAAAAGTGAAATACCAACAACATGGCAGTCACCTGAATCAGGTACCAGCAAGCAAATGTGAAGCTGCTGCCTACCAAGAATATTGTCCCTCGTAAGTGATTGCCTGCAACCTCAGCCACATGACGTTCCTTGTGGTGGTTCACAATGATAGGATCCCACAGGTGCAGCGTCTTGCCCTTGTAAAGGCTAAGCAACATCGTGCCTCCCACAGAGAGTAGAACACCTACGATCTTCAGCAATCCAGCTATGCTCCAGATTTGCAGCGCCTCCATTCTAATATGTTCATGCATACCACATAAGTGTGTTGAAAATAAGATATAAGAGAAGTTATTGATCAGTAGTTGGAACCCTTAAATCTATTTTGGACTTGACTTTGCATTTTTTTTTGTGGGTGCAAGATGTCTATTTTAGGCCCAATACATCAAATATGGAGTTTATTGTGAATCCCTGAATAATATAAGAAATTTGTTACCTGAAGACGAGCGAGAGAACGAAGGTGAACAGTGGGATCATATTTACAAAGATGACGGCATAAGATGGGGTTGTATCACTGAGGCCATAGTAGAGTAGACTCATTGGCACCGCGTACCTGCATACAACATACCATGACGTGTGGTCACTTGAATTAGTTCATGTGATCAAATAGTTTGTTCACACGTTTGGCCCTCTAATAGTCTAATCAACTATCATAGTGTCAAAAACGTATTATAGGACGGAGGGAGTATATGTTAGATTGAAAATGGTTAGCTAGTTTTCTCTCTGCTTTGTTGCGTGGGTACTTTTCTCTCTGCAGCTAAGCACTAATATATGGGACGGAGAGAGCACTAATATTTGACTCGGAGAACCCATCAAAAAAAAATTTGACCTGGGGAAGAAATTCGTACCCTGTTACTTACTCCCTCTGTCCAAAAGAGCTTGTCCCTTAAATGGATGTATCTAGCACCAAGTTAGTGCTAGATACATTCATTTGAAAGACAAGCTTGGGACAAGCTTTTTCGAATGGAGGGAGTATCAGTAATCACTATAACATTGACATGGCGGCCGGCTTTAACTTGTGATGAGTTCATTTGTTGGTCAAGCATCTAACCTAAGGATCATCATGGGATCTTTTTTAACCCAGGAGCTATCACACCTTTTTGTGCATTGAAAACAATGGTTTTAACAGTTCCAGAGGGAATGTACGCATTTGATGAACGTACCCGATGAAAGCATTGAGGAAGATCCATCCTGTGGCGTGCCAACCCATCTCCCTCCACTTGTCCCTACCAAGAACCGAAATGAAATCCACGATCGAGGGGTGGTGAGAACTCCTTCCTTTGGTTGGATGAAGGTTTGGGCACACAGCCAGCGTACAGTACCTTTCGGAGATGAGCGCGAAGGGGAGGATGAATGCGGCGCCGAGGAAGCTGCGGTAGGCGAGGAGCGCGAAGATGAACATGCCGGCGACGATGGAGACCTTGGACAGCAGGAGCATCCCCGTGATGAACAGCTGCACCAGCACCATCGACGCCGGCGTCCTCCAGTCCCGCGGCCCCGCGTCCACGGCCATCGATCGCTGCAGCCGGTTGTCAGCTCTTGCTCGATCGCCAGGCAGAGGGCATGCACAAGTTGGAAGAAGCCGAAACCTGCTAGGAGCTGATCCGTGGTTTCGTGGTCAGGGACTGCAGGACAGAGGAGGGAAGTGAGTTTGGCTCCGCACGCATCGTGCTGTGTGTTATATAACAACCTCACGACCTGCATGACCCGGCTGGCCGGGAAATCAACCTACCCTGGTCGACAAATCACGCAACTTGCTCGTCGCTCAGCGTCGATGGACGCGACGGCCGGCCTAGCTTTTCCCTCCGCGGTGGCGACGGAGAGGAGGAAGAGGGCGTTGTAGAGGTGGCTGCACACGCCACTGGCGTCTTTAGTAGCTGAGTGGAGCAGTACTGGGGAGAAGGCGAGTGGGCAAGGTGATGATAGATCGATGTGTCAAGCATGATCGATGGGCTGGCCACTATCTCATCTCAAATACATTTTTACAAATTTGTGACGTATGATGAACACGTACGAGATAGCCCTTTTTGAGGAAACATACAATTGGATGGTTGTGGTAAGAAATGCTAACGATCAGATAAAAATGGAAAGCAACCCCTAAAAAAAGATAAAAATGGAAAGCAGAATGAGATTCCGACTATTTTTTGTCTTCCACTGGAACACGGTCGTATTGGCCATCGTCATAGCCAACGCACGCCACATGTCTGATGAAAGGCTAATCTACATGACCGTTCAATAATCTCACAGTTGTTCTTTGCTGTTGAGAAAGCATAGGCTAGTTTCTAGGTAAACCATAGTTTAACCCCAACACTCAACCAAATGAGATCTCTCCCATGCTCGTCTCCCTAAATACCCCTCGCGTGTGTAATTTGAGAGCATCTCTAACCATCCCAAAAACTAAACTCTCAAAAGCAACTTATAGGAGCCAGTCTGAAAAAAAACTTATAGGCGCCCACCTAAAAAAATCTAGTTATTCAGAGCCTCCCAAGTAGTCCAACCCACACTTAACTCAGTTTCTTTTGCTAATCCTCACATCCGTTTGCATATATAAAACTCATTTCAACTATATTTTTACAACATTGATTGACCCAAAAGCTTCAACAAATTTGACAAACTCCAATTCAAATTCAAACAGGACATTTGGTCCAAATGAAGCAAATGTTATAAACGAACATACGAGGAACAAGTGATAGCACATGCATGAACTCTTGCACATGGAGTTCCCACACATGCTCCACTAGTTCGTCTCGGAGTTGCTCATGAGTTTGTTGGTCTTCGATCCGTTGATGCACTCTTTAAATCTATGGTTTATGTTTGCATTATGTAGAGGATTGACATGTGTTCAATTGGGGTTCATGATCATCATGTAGAGGAGTGCAAATGTAACTCCCATCTGCTTGACGTAATCATTATAATCTTGAACAATAGCTACAATGCACAAAAAGAGCTCCGACGACATTTAAAACAGTTCCCTGGAAATGTCTCTGGATGCACCTTCAGATCCACAAAGCAACCTCTCACCAGTTTGGTTGACCATTTGCCGTATTGCGACGAATGCATATACAAGTCTTGGCTAAGAACCGTGTCTAGTTTCCTTCTCTCCCCCTTGAATGATTAACGCAGATGCTATCTCAAAGTCGTCGTCTTCTTTCTCCTCCTCCAACAATGAGTCATAAAAAACTATTGGATAAGCTTTCCCATATGTCAATTGGAAAACATATTAAAATGGATGAAATCTTCAATTGGAATTTTGATAGAAAATAAAAATAAAAATAAGACATCTTATGGCCTTTTTTGTGAAACATCTCATGTGTGTCACCACAGATGTCGCACGGTGGCCACCACGAAGTGGTGTCTATGATGTATAGAAGGAGGCGGCGAGGCGATGAAAGTCGATTGTTAGCCTTGCCGAAGCTCTTGGCCGCGGCATAGGAGGCGACAAGGGCATGAAGGATTCCGGGAGCTCATGCGGTGGCCACCAGCTTGGCTCGTCGGCAGGAGGAGGCAACAATCGTGACAACAACTCAAGATGGTTCTCACACAACGGTGACCCAGAAGGAAAAGCCAGGATGAGCCTAGCGGCGACGCCAGAGAGGACACTAACGGATGACGATGTCAGTTGGGTTGGGAGGTTTCTTCCCGCAGAAACCGTGTATGCGAGGATTTTTAGCTTGGGGCACAACTTCCCTACTTTTGGGGAGTGAGGGGTTGTTTAATGGGACATGTACATTTTTTCCCCTAACTTCGCCCCGACCTCATCTTTACCCCTAAAATAAAACGGTGCTCAACTATACCCCTCTTCCGTCTATGACGCTCATGAAAATACCCCTCCGTACCCTTTCCGTCTGGTCAAAGTGCTTTGACCATGTTAGGTAGTTATTCTGGACATCTTTCCCCTTCCTTCTTACATGTGGGGCCTACACGCATCTCTCCAACCCCATCTCATCCCCCCTCTCTTCTCTTCTGTTCTCTCTCACGACAAACCCTAACCCTAGTTCATCGATTTCCCCTATCACGACGGCTTCCGAGGGCGAGCTCGTGGATCCAGATGTGGAGGCGGTGGATCTGATTGCGCTGCTCATCGTCGGTCTTTAGAAGTGGTAGAAGCGGTGGCGACCAGACAGAATGGCCGTTGTTCGTGCTAGCGGCAGAGCAGAGAGCTCGCAGACCACGACGGCGACTACAAGGGCGGTTCCAAGAGGGTATGTCTCTATGCACACTCATCATTTGCTTGCATGCGCGCTCGTTTAGGGTAATTTCGTCATGGGCTCCCTTTCATCAATAGTGCTTGTGCTCTGTTCATGAACTTGCTTTTTCTTCTGAATATTTGCCGTAGGATGGACCCAGCTAGAGCGTTTAATCTGAACTGTAGAATGGAAACAAGTGTGTTAGGCAGTTCTGGTACCAAAGGATCTGGCACAGGGTTTTCTTTCCCATTGGTTGTTGACTGTACATCAACTTTTATCAAGTTTAGAAGTGCTATCTCAGAGAAATATCCATGGGGGTTATATGATGCTGTTGAAATTAGGTATTGGGACATGGCAAATACTGCTTGGGTGCCTGTCCATGGTGATGATGAGCTAGCTATCATGTTTGGAATATATGCAGAAAGTAAGTCAACAGAGATTGAAATCAATGTAATACAAAGAAGTAGAGGAGAGCTTGAGAGGAGAACTACTAGATCACAAGCTAATAGTTCTCAAGCTAGGTGCAGCCAGACAAGAGGGAGGGGTAGAAATGCAGGTGGGAGAGGAAATGCAGGTAGCACAGGAAGTTCTGGTGGCAGAGGTAGTTCTGGTGGTAGGAATGCAGGAAATTCAGAGGCTAGTTCAGTACATGAACCAACTGGAGCTGGTCCTAGCAGTAGCAGACAATCAGATGCTGCTCCTATCATAGAAGAGGAAGCTCCTGATGATGTTCCGGAAACTACTATAGACATTAGTGGCGCACTATGTATGTGGTGCGCCACTAATGTTTATATTACTAATGGCGCACCTTGTGTGTGGTGCACCACCGCTAAGTTTCTCCTGGGCACCCCCCCTCCCAAGACTTACCAGTGGCGCACCGTGGTTTGGTGCGCCATTACTAGTTTTAACTAGTAATGGCGCACCACACCCACGGTGCGCCACTACTAACAATTTTTTTTTTCATTTTTTCCAAACTAGTAATGGCGCACCACACACCAGGTGCACCATTAGTAACCCTGGTTACCAATGGCGCATTCTTAGAAGGTGCGCCATTGGTAACGTGAGAGCAGCTAGATATTTTTGACAGCCACCTACCACACACACTTTCCCCACTTCATTCTCTCCACCTCTACCAAGCTTGGTCTCGGCTGCCTCCTCCCCCTCACCTCATTTGCACCATAGATTCACCCAAATTAAGTGGTTAAATTTCCTTTTTTTTGATAGGTAAGTAAGGGGAAAGCTTTCTTTATGTTTTAGATCTACTTTTTTCTCCCTCCAACAACGTACACACTTCTTATGGCCTAGATCTACATATGTTTGTGGTGTTGCATATGTTTGTGTTTGCAGGTACCGGTATTTGAAATGCGATAGTTGCCAATATTTTGCCGGAATGTTGATTCATTTCTGTTTCGGCGAGAATTTGGCACTATGCATTCTTTTTGGTCCTATTTTTAGGCAAAGTCATGCCAAATTTTTTGGGTTCTAAAATATCGTTTTGCTCTACCCCACAGGCGACCATGGTCCGCACGATGACCGAAGGCATCGTGAATAGGTTTTTGAGCTCTGCGAAGGCCGAGATGCTTCAAAAGAACGAGACGGAGATAAGATGTTCGTGTTGAAGATGCAAGCTGAAGAGCCTTATGGACTCGGATTCCAGACAGGTGCGGGACCACCTGCTCTTGCGTGGTTTCATGGATGGCTATCGGTGGCAAGGTGATGAAGATGATTAGGTAGTCGTCCATGGGGGCCGGGCAAGAAATAAGGAAGGGCGGCAAGACAATAGCGGCGAGGGCGGGCGAGAAGACGAAGAATCTCCAGGACATGATCACGAACTAGATGCAGGACACAGTCATCATGTAGAAGATGCCGGACATGATGATGAGGAAGATCAAGACGAAGGGCATGATCATGAAGATGAAGATGCCGGAGCAGACGACGATGGACCATCGATGGGCTGGGTGCAGGACCCTCATATTCAAGAGCTGCTTCTCAAGCAGACGGGTAACGCAAGAGCTGCCGCCCGAGAGAAAGCCAAGCTGGATCAACTGGAGATAGACGCGGTTACTCCATTGTATGAAGGATGCAGGCCCGAGGATACCCGCCTGAAAGTAACGCTCATGGCTCTGGAGATGAAGGTAAAACACAAAATGACCGACGTATGCTTCGACGAGAACATGTCATTCTGGCACGAACGTCTTCCCAAGGGGAACAAGTGCCCGACCAGTTTCGAGGAGGCGAAGAAAATCGTGTGTCCTCTGGATTTACCGCACGTGAAATACCATGTGTGCATGAACGATTGCATCATTTATCGGGACGAGCACGCGGAGTCTACCATATGTCCAGTGTGCGGCGTCACTCGATACAAGAAGAGGAAGAAAGCTCCTCGAAAAGTGGTGTGGTACTTTCCGATCACTCCTCGTCTGCAGCGGTATTTCGCAGACCCTAAGCTAGCAAAGCTCCTGCGTTGGCACGCGGATAGGGAGGAGAAGAAGCGAGAAGATGACGGAAATGATCCGGAGATAAATAAAAAAGACAAGATGCAGAGTCACCCTAAGGATGCGAGCCAGTGGCAAGCGTTGAACTTCGAACACCCAGAATTTGGGGACGATCCAAGGAACATCGTGCTGGGCGCGAGCACCGATGGAGTCAATCCGTTTGGCAGCCAGAGAAGCACACATAGCACCTGGCCTGTGTTTGTGTGGATGTACAACCTTCCCCCTGGATGTGCATGAAGAGGAAGTACATTCACATGAGTATGCTAATTGAAGGGCCAAAACAACCAGGGAACGACATCAGTCTGTATCTGGGGCTACTGAAAGAGGAGCTAGACACGCTGTGGAAAACGCCAGCCAATACGTGGGACGCCGCAGCGAAAGAATATTTCACTATGAGAGCCGCACTGCAGGATATGTCGGTTACGGATATGTCGCGGGGCAGGTGGTCCACGGATTTTGTGCATGCGTCAGGTGCATGGATGACACAACGTATCGCCAGCTAGATAGGGATCCCGGGTCTTCGAAAACCGTGTTCATGGGACATCGAAGGTGGCTTCGCGACGATGACGCATGGAGAAAACGCAAGGATCTATTCGATGGTGAAACCGAACCCCGAAGACGCCCGCGTATGAGGAGCGGCGAGGAAATAGATGAGCTGTTGAAAAATTGGAAAGAGTGCCCACCGCCGGGAAAGAAGCAAAAGGCGCCAGAGCCGCTGCTGAAGGTATGGAAAACGAGGTCTGTTTTCTGGGACTTGCCGTACTGGAAGATCCTCCGTGTGCCTCACAGCCTTGATGTCATGCATATCACGAAGAACGTGTGCGAGAGTCTGCTTGGTACCCTGCTCAACATGCCAGAGAGGACCAAAGATGGGCCGAAAGCAAGGGCAGACTTGCAATCAATGGGCATTAGGGAGGAGCTTCACGCAAAACGCCCTAATGATGATGATGATGAGGCGAAGGACATGGAAAGTCGTCACAAAGGCAAAAAGGCCAAGAAGATCGAATATGACTGCCCTCCCGCGTGCTTCACTCTAAGTCAGGAGGAGATCGAGCAGTTTTTCACCTGCCTCGTAGGAGTAAAACTTCCTTATGGTTACGCGGGGAAGATAAGCAGATACCTAGACTCAGCGAAGCAGAAGTTCAGCGGGATGAAGTCTCACGACTGTCACGTGCTGATGACGCAGATACTTCCAGTTGCAATCCGTGGGATCATGGACGCGCACGTCCGTGAAACGCTATTTGGCCTATGCAACTTTTTCGACGTCATCTCTCGGAAGTCGGTTGGCGTGAGGCAACTTAGAAGGCTACAGGAAGAGATCGTGGTGATACTATGCGAGCTTGAGATCTACTTCCCGCCCACATTCTTCGACGTTATGGTGCATCTGCTGGTCCATATCGTGGAGGATATCATCCAACTCGGGCCGACGTTCCTGCACATCATGATGCCGTTCGAAAGGATGAATGGTGTCATCAAAGGATACGTTCGCAACAGAGCACGTCCAGATGGAAGCATAGCCAAGGGCTTTCTGACCGAAAAGTGCATCTCCTATTGCACGAATTATCTAGGCATCGAGAACCCCGTTGGTTTGCCCGTCAACAAGCACCTCGGCAGGCTCGCTGGATGGGGTCACCGCGAGGGTCGCCGCGAAATGCATGTCGACTTCAAGGGCCGACTCGCCGACTTTGAAAGAGCAAACCTAGTCGCGCTACAACACATAGATGTGGTCGATCCTTGGGTGGTAGAGCACAAAACCTTTATTGAGAAGACGTACAATGACCGAGGCCAACAGAGGACGCATGGAGATATAATCAAAGAGCACAACTCATGTTTCACGCGTTGGTTCAAGGAGAAGCTTATGTCGTACCTTTACATGAGGATTCTTCCGCGGAAGAAAAACTCATATTCGCCTTGTCACAGGACGCCAAGCACAACCTGATGACCTATGAGGCGTACGATATCAACGGCTACACATTCTACACCGAGGAAAAGGACATGAAGAGCGATTATCATAACTGCGGGGTAACGATGGAATCCTACACCGGTAACGACAAGGACAGATACTACTGAAGGATCGAGGAGATCTGGGAGCTGAGCTACGCTGGAGAGAAGGTTCCGATGTTCCGTGTCAGATGGGCCAAGAGCGTCCTAAAAGAAGACCGGTATTTCACCACCATGGTTATACCCGAAGCCAAATCCAAGACCGCGGGCGCAAACGTCACCGGGAAAAATGAGCCATGGGTACTGGCTTCCCAAGTGGACCAATGCTTCTTCATTACCGACCCGTCAAAGCCCAGTCGTGTTGTCGTGAGGAGAGGCAAAAGGAACATCATCGGAATGGATGGAGTCGCCAATGAGCAAGACTTCGACAAGTAAGGCGACCCGAAGATGGAAGATGACGACGACGATGAAGTACCATACACCACAAGAAGAAGCAGGACCACCCTACCTAAAGGACGTCCGTTCAAGAGAACAACTCCATTTGCGAAAAAGAAGGGCAAGAAGATTGTGAAAAGATAGCTAAGATCGAATCACGACGTGTCGGCCGCGTGTGTGTGTGTCAGTGGCAAGCTCAATTATTACATGCAACTAAATTATTACATGTATCACTTGATTTCAACCATGTCATCTAATTCTAAATCTTTGCACAATGGTTTTATCACTCCATTTGCATTTTCCTTTCCTTTTATCTCAAATCTTAAATTATTACATGCAACAAAAATCCAAAAAAATAAAAAAAGTTAGTAATGGCGCACCAGGAGAAGGTGCGCCATTGCTATCACGGTGTTTATGGCGCACCCCTAAAAGGTGTGCCATTGATATACCAATTTTTATGGCGCACCCCTAAAAGGTGCGCCATTGCTAACCCTCCCCCACTAAAAGATCCCAAATCCCCAATCCCCAATCTCACACCTCTCTCAGCCCTCGACCTGCTGCCCCCGACCTGCGCCGCCGCCCCGACCCACTGCGTCGCCGCCCCGACCCACTGCGGCGCCGCCCCTACCTGCGCACTTGCCCCCTCGCGCTTCCCCTCGCCCTCTCCGCCTTCTCCTCTCCCCCAGATCCGCGTCGGCAACCCGCGCGCGACGCGCCCGTCGCCGGCCACCTCGCACCGCCATGGCAACCGTCGACCTCGTGCCACACCGACGTGCCCAAGCACTCCACCTCCCTCGACTACGTCTCCCCGGACAAGCCGCAGGACGCTGGACGCCCCCGCGACGCCTTCCCCGCCACCGGCTTCCTCCTTGGCCCGGCGGACTCCGTTGACAATTCGCTCCGGCGAGCTCTCCCCCGAGCCCGCTTTGCTCACCTGCAGGTCACGGTGAGCTCCTTTGTCAATCCCCTCCTTTCCCCCTTCGGTTCGTCGCCGTTTGTCATCGTTTCCGAGCTCGTCCGAGCTCCCGAATACGCGTACGTACGTGTGTGCATGCGTATTGCGGCTGCTTCTGTGCGTGCACGCCGGCCTCGCCGCGGTCTTCTGCTGCTCCGCTACGGCTGCGGCTTGCTGCTCTATTGGCCGCCGCGGCTCCTGCTGCTGTGTGTTGCTGTTGCTACTACTGATTGTTTTAGGACCAACTAAAGGTTATTCTAATGTTGCCAGTAATTGCTGCTATCCCTTTAGTTGCTCTTGTGGTCATACTCTTGCTAATGTATCTGATTTGGTGTTCTGGTTTGTGTAAGAACTTGGATAATGCCAATATGTTATTGACATCCTACTGTATGTAGTTCAAGTGGTTCTAGGTTGTTTCTACTGTTGTTGGCACTATGGATATAGTTGATTGTTTTCTTGTACTGTTAATTGTGCTATTGTTATCACTTTTGTAACATTGTTAGGATAAAAGGCATGAATTACTAGTCTAAGGCTTTACTGATTGTGCTCAGTACTACTGTCATGAGGCATGCTACTTTTTTAGTCAGTATGCTACTGCTTTATGTCACATGTACATACAGGGGTCACTTGACAGCTTGTTTATATTGTTATATAGTTTTGAAGTTTATTTAGGTGTGAACTGTAACTCCTGATTATGGGCAATTATCAATCATGCTTAGTATTGTTTCATTACTGGTGTCATATAATTTCTTATACTTTAATTAAATGTTGAATATGACTGCTGGTTGTTACTGCAGTTTGGTCATGACATATTTTGTATTTCTCTGCTATGTTCCACTTATTAATGACGGTAGTACTGCTATTTTCCTTATGAGCACACAATCGGTATCCTTCATTTTGTTTGGCTGTAATTTTACAGCATCTACTTTCCTCCGGTTCACACAACATCATGTTTATAATTGACTTGGGAACTTAAATAAATTGCTCAACTGAAGAGTATTAATACATTGTGTTTGTTCACAAATTCTGGAAGACACTAATATATGACAACAGTCGAGTCTTTGTTGGTTAAGTGGTTAGCACAGCTGGGAGCATTAGTGTATGAGGTGTACTAATTACAAAATAGTAGCAGTGAGGCAAGGCCTAATAACTATAGGTAAACATGACCCCTTGCTTGTACATATTTGCTAGGTTGCCTGGCATGTGCTGGATGAAGCTTATGGTGTAGTATCTTAATTGACTGATGTTGATGAACCTTTCCTGTACATATTTGGTTTGGTTGATTGCCTGGCATGAGCTAGATGAAATGATCCGTTTGCTCTATTGATTCGAGTGGATGTGGATGCTTGATAAAATTATCTTATGAAATGATTCCAATGCTGGCAGCTTATGATGTTCCAATGCTGGCAGCTTCTGATGTGAAATGACCCCTTTCTCCTGAAATGTTGATTAATTTCCGTTTCGGTTGAGAATGGGGCACTCCTAGGTTAAGAAAATTAGCAAAGGTCATGCCCAATTTTCTTGACCTAGAAGGTGCCCGATTCTCAACCGAAACGGAAATATTCCTCTAAATCTGAGAAGAATAGATACTACCCTGATCTCATCCAATAACTCTAGTAGCCTTTTTTCCTATTTAGAGCGAACATGGCCGACAACGATGAGGCCGGCGGTTCAGGCAAGCTATTCTGGGAGCTGTCCCAGGAGATGGAGGAAGAACCTCACTGCTATGAGGACGCCGCGGAAGACACCGATCCCGACTACACAACCCCTATTGGCGTCGGGGATGACACCACTGATGGTGCCGCCGGGAATGCCACCACTGATGATGGTAGCGAACACACAGATGGCAGCCAACCGAAGAGGCAACGGATGGACCGGCGTCCGAACGTGCTCGACACCGTCAAGGAGGAATTTACTGAAGTGTCCTCCAGTGGGCATCCAACGGCGCCCAAAGAATTAGTCAGTGGGTACGCGTGACAACTCGGGTGCATTCTCCGGAGCACCGTCTCGATCAACACCGAGAACCTAAGGCATCGTGACCGAGGGAATTTGCGCAACCTCCTCTTCACGAAGCTGCACGAACGATACAAGTTCCCCGGTGACTTCGCAAACACACGCATCTTAGGGAATAAAGTGAACAGTGCCGCACTCACGAAGATGAGCACGGCCCTGGCTACTTGGAGAGCCGCGGTGAAGAGAAGGATTCTAAGTGGTGATAGTTATGAGAAGATCAAGGAGACAAATCCTTTGATCAGTGAAGCTAACTACCTGGAGTTCAAGATCAAGTGCGAGAGCAACGCATCCGCGGAATCAAGTCAGTGGGGGAAAGATATGCGGGACTTGAACTTAGGGGTCCACAACTCGGTCCCGGCGGTTACAGAGTGGCGGAACCTATATGGGACAAGGAGGACGCGGAGCGTGCCGAGCAAGGCCTACCGCCCCTCTTCGATAAATACCATGAAAAGCAGACCAGGAACTATGTCAGGGCCCGGTACAAGGTGCACCCGGTAACAAAGGAGCTTACCACGGATCCGAAGGTGAAGGCGCTTGAGCTTGTTCTGGTAAGGAATACACCCCCGCGTAATTAGCTCCATACGGTTGCATTCTAATTAATGAAGCCAAATTTCTAAATGGTTCACGTTCCTTCCGCAGGAAACTAAAAGCAGTAGCGCTGGGTCTTAGAGCTCCCCGTCTGCCCCTTGGGACACCACTTTAAATAGGGCGTTGAACGTAATGAAACACAAGGATAAGTTCAGTAAGCCGTCGTCAACTGGTCGTGTGGCCGGCAAAGGCTTGTCCACGAAATGGTCGGAATACTATAAGGCTAGGCGAAAGGAGAGAAAGACCAGCTCTGAAAGCCAGGAGCGTGAGGTTAAAGAACTCAAGTCACAAGTGGCGCGGATTCCGGAGATAGTCCAAGAGCAAGTGCGAGACCAACTGGGAGCGACGATCACCGCCATTATGCCTACCTTGCTTGAGGGGCTGCAGGCGTGGATTGCGGGCGGCCAACAGGGTCCACCCCCGATTCCCAGCTTCACGGGCAGCAACTCGCACAACGCGTCGACATTGGTGTCTCCGGCGGAGGCGGCATTGGTGTCTCCGGCGTCGGCACCGGCATTGGAGCTTAATGCACCCAGGTGTGGGAAGAATACGCCGGCCGGCACCTCGGCAGCAAGCGGCCCCTCCGTCACTTGCACGCCCGCCGTTGGCGGTGCCTCGACATTAGCCGAGCTCGACGCCATCAGGGTAACTAAGCCTCGGCCGATGACTTCATCTCCTTGCCTTTGACGGGGAATCCCTGACGCCCTACATGTTTTCGCAGGGCGCCGCCAACATTCCATGCACTCTCCTGCACTTCATGGACGGCGAGTTGATCGATGTCGCCAAGGCCAAAATCGTTGAACCGGGTAACCGCGTGTTCCACGGTAATCCGATGCCACCCACCGTGTATAGGGTTCAACTGGTTCGGGTGCTGCGGGGCTGCGACGACTTGTTACCTCCGTATCGACCCCCTGGGGCCGATGAAGATGATGTGATGACCCTCAGTGCCTGCTTAGGCTGGTCCATGCTTTGGCCGAAGAGCCAGATTTGTTTGGGGGCGGGGGACACCACCCCACAGACAACACCGCCAGTCGTGCCGGCGCCAAGACATGGCAAGACCGCCGCAACGCTACCTCCGTCAGCTGATCCAGACATGCATATGGCACAGGATCCGGACGACAATGACGGTACATTTTCCAACGTCGATAAGTACTTCAACGAACATGGGTACAGTGACGAATTCTTGGGGCCTCCTTCTCAAGAACCCAACCCTGCAAAAGACGATCGCGATCTAGCTGGTACCGCGGAGAAACCCAATTGCAACAGGCGTCGTCTGGCGTTCAGTTCTCAGGAGACGCCTCCAGCTGCCGCCTTCACCGAGACTCAAATAGCCAAGGTGCAAAATATTATCAGCCCCAACACACTCAAGAAGGTGGTCTCTGAGCAGAACTCGATCCCATTACAGCAGAAGAAGCAGAAGGGACGGAAAAGAAAAAATAACAAGGGTGCGAGCTAGCCGGCACCGAGTACGATCCGTGCTCAGGACGGGCCACCAATACCTAAGGATATCTCGAGGAGGGTGCATGTGGCGGGTAGGCCGATGCTACCGACTAATCTGCTCAATGCTGCAACCGGTGCTATGCGGAGTCTGCATGACAGTGTTCTTTCTATGGAGAAGCGGCGTCTCTCCGAGAATGATGTGGCATACCCGGTTTTCATGGCCAAGGTGCCAGAGGTCAAGGGCTTCGTCGATAGCACCACCGGGCGTATGATCGTCCTGTGGTTTGATGACATCTTCGCTATGTTTAACCTTCATCCGCTACACTACACCTTCATTCGGCTATTTTCGCTCAGTATGGAGATGCGGATCATTAGAGACAAGACCCCGGACATCGTGATAGTCGACCCCTTCTACATGCGTGCCAAGATCTTGGGCAGCGCTGGGGACCGGCAAGTCGCGAGTTCATACCTCGAAGGCGTCATTCTGGCGAACCCAGATAAGGATAACTTCCTCGTGCCTTACTTTTCCGAGTAAGTCATCCCCTCACCGCCCCGTAACAAATGATTTCTTAGATTTCGATCGTTCTTTTTTTCCCTAACATTCCGTGTTTTGTGCAGTGACACACATTGCACACTCATCCTCTTAAGCCCGAAATATTCCATGGCCACGTATTTCGACTCGGACCGTCAGTCGAAGAAAGACTACACAAATATCAAGAAAGTTCTTGATGATGCTCTCCCCAGCTACGCCAAATCTGGAGGCACCTTCAGGAGGCCAATTTGTAGGTATGGCAAGCACGTGTTCACCCACGTAACAACGTTCCCCTGCGTCAAGCAGCCGCCTGGCAGTCAGAAGGATGCCTACTACGCCCTCCATCACATGCGGGCGATCGTACGGGACCATAATCACCTTATGCTACCAAATAATCTCAAAGATTGGGCCGCACGCTTGTCGGCAATCCAGGACGAGGACATCAGACAAGAATTCTTTCGCATCCAGTCGGAGTTTGCGGAAATCATCTATCAAGATGTCCTTCGTACCTCGGGGAAGTTCTACCTCAAATATCAACCGTCCAACAGTGAAATAGGAACGACGCTACAAATGCAGGCTGACAACGACCGCACATTCATGACCATCACGAAAGACGGCGGTTTCATCCACGCTCCGGTCCCTGAGTCGAGTCAAAAGTATTGATGCTATGTAGTTCTGAAATATCGATTAGCTCATGTTGTAATTAAACTTTAATGAACTTGTATGTCTCTTTAGTTTGGACAGTCATTCAACTTATATGTAATCAATGCTATTTATTAGTAGGACATGAATCGTGCTATTAATGTGTTGCTTTTCTCTTCCGATCCTTTTGTTGCATACTTATATATTGCTTATATATTATCTGTGAATTGCTACTAACGTTTTGTTTGTCTAGTGCATAGAGATGCCGTCGTATGTCGTGTACAAGGGTAAGGTTCCCGGAGTCTACGACGACTGGGAGGAGTGTCGGAGACAGGTTCACCATTTCAGCGGTAACAATTACAAAGGGTACACCACTAGGGCGGAGGCGGAAGCTAGATACGCGTGCTATCTAGCGGGAGAGAGGAGGGAGCGGAGGAGGAACCGGATGAAGACCAGTTTCATCGCGATGATGCTCATCGTGACCGCATCTCTCTTCTATGTGATGGTAGTTTAGATGGTCGATATCAACTTTGTAATGTGACGACAAACTCGGCTAATATGATGAACTTTGCTAATGTCTTGAGACCTAAACTTGGCTAATGTGACTTTGTTCGCTATTTCGAATTTGGAGACTAATATGATGAATTCTATTGTGTGATGTTTATATTCTGTGCTGTAACGTATTTTGTAACCTGTGCAAATACGAGAAAAGCAAAAAATAATAATTCCTAATATTCATAGTAGTGGCGCACCATATTGAGAATTAGTGGCGCACCAAGATAAATACCAGTGGCGCATTATCGGGCATAGTAATGGCGCACTTGGGGCATAGGTGAAGGCAAATATGGCCCCCAGTAGTGGTGCACCATATTGAGCATTAGTGGCGCACCAAGGCTAAATACTAGTGGCGCATTATGGGACATAGTAATGGCGCACTTGGGGGCATTCGTGAAGGTAAATATGGCCCCCTAGGAGGCATAGTAATGGCGCACTGTTGGACATAGTAATGGCGCACTATGTGGTGCGCCACTATTATCTGGGATACTAATGGCGCACCAGAGGTTCACCATTACTATTTGTTACTAGTGGCGTGTTAATAGTGGCGCACCTATAGTGCACCATTAATAGCAAAAACTGGTGCGCCACTAACAGCCTTTTTTCTAGTAGTGGATCCCACAGATGATGAGGATGAAATCTTGCATCCAGAATTTGTAATTGGGAAAGTGCCCAAGGGGAAAGAGGCAGTTCTAGAAGATCAAGATTCTATCCCCCCCTCAATTTGAAGAGACAGATTCAGATGAGAGAGATGAGGATTAAGACATGGCTTATTCTGAGAGTTCTGATGAGGATAGGGCAGAAGTGCAATTTAACAGAGATGACCCTTCTCTGGCAGAAGGAACTGTATTCTCTGATGTGATAGAATGCAGAAATGCACAAGCAACTTTCTCAATCAAGACACAAAGTGAGTTCAAAGTTGACAAAAGTGAGCCAGGTAGATTGACAGTTCACTGTGCATATCCAAGGTGTAAGTGGAGCATGCATGCCTCCTTAATGAGAAATAGCAAATTATTTCAGGTACTAACAAGCAGGAAATAACAATACTAATTGCAGGTTATTTGTTGTTTCAGCAGATACAACTGTAGAATTTCTATGCTCATTTGTTTGTCTGACTTGCTTGTTAATTGTAATTGCAGGTGAAAGTTAACAGGCATCCTCACACATGCCCTAGTGTGACAAGAAGGCAAAGGTTGAGGTCAGCAAAATGCAGATGGGTTGCAGATGCAGTTAAGAACTGGGTCAGAGAAAATTCAAATATTTATGTGCCACAGCTTCAAACCGATCTGAAGAAAAAGTATGGGGTTGAACTGCTATACATGAGAGTTTTCTATGGTAAGCAAATGGCCATTGACAACATATATGGTAAGTGGACTAAAAGTTTTCATTTGCTTTATACATTCAAAGCTGAGGTTGAGAAGGCATCACCTGGTAGTGTAGTCCACATTGATAAGAACACAATGGAGTTTGAAAAAAATGGTCAGAGAAGGTCCAAGGAGTGTTTTAGGAGAGCCTCTGTGTCATTTAAGGCCTGCTGGAAAGGGTTTCTAGATGGGTGTAGGCCATATCTGGCAGTAGATGCCACTGCTCTGAATGGGAGGTATAGAGGACAACTTGTAAGTGCTTGTGCTGTAGATGCAAACAACTGGATCTTTCTAGTTGCTTATGGTGTGCTAGAGGTAGAGAGCATAGAGAGTTGGACATGGTTTTCCAACACTTGAAGGACCTCATAGGGCACCCAGAAGGGCTTGCCATACGCACTGATGCATGTAAAGGACTTGAATCAGCTGTCGATGATGTGTTCCAAGGAGTAGATCATAGGGAGTGCATGAGGCACCTTGCTGCTAACTTCTCCAAGAAGTTTAAGGGGGATTTTTTTGATGAGAACTTGTGGCCCTTTTCCCTAACTTATAGCAGTAAAAAGCATAACTACCATCTGAGGCAGTTGTATAGCAAGCCTGATGTGAAAGAGTATTTAGATGAGCATCACACCAAGATATGGGCCAGGGCACTTTTCAATGAGTTCTGCAAGTTAGATTATGTGAACAATAACCTTGCAGAGTCATTTAATTCCAAGATAAGAAAATGGAAAGGATTGCACATTGTAGACCTGTTTGACAAGATCAGGCAATATTTGATGGAGAAATTTGACCCGGGGCAGAGCATTGCTGCTGCTACTTATGTAGGGCACATCATAGTCCCTAAAGTGATGAAAATGCTGCTGCTAAAGTCCAAGGGATTGGACATGAATATTGTGAAGAGAAGTACATTTCAGGCAGAGGTAACTGCAATTGACAAAGAGAAGAGGGAGTGGAGGTATCCTGTGGATCTGCAAGCAATGACATGTAGTTGTAGAAAGTGGCAAATTACTGGACAGCCTTGCATACATGCTCTCTATTTCATTACTTCAATGAGAGGTCCACTAAGTGAGATAGATCAGTATGTGCATGAATTTTACTCAGTTAAAAGATTCAATCTCACTTATGCTGAAAATTTGCCTGCAATGGAGGGAGAACAACAGTGGGACATTGTTGACCCTGGGTTTAAATTCTCTGCACCTGTGCAGCACAGACCTCCTGGCAGACAAGGAAGACTAGGATAAGGGCACAGTCTGAAGGAATATGCCTAGGAGGCAGGAGAAAGAAGTGCTCTCGTTGTGGAAGACTAGGACACCGTGGGACCCACTGCAAAGAGCCCATTGATCCTGCTTTTGGAGAAGATGAGCATTGGGGTGCTGATAATGCTGGAACAGAAGCTCCAGAATCTGCTCAAGCAACTGCCCAAAATGAAGCTCTAGAAGAAGGAACATAAGCTCCTAGCTCTCCTCCAACTGCTACTAGCTCTCCTGCTGCAACTAGCTCCCCTGCTGCTCCTGAAGGAAATATGCCCTAGAGGCAATAATAAAGTTGTTATTTTATATTTCCTTATATCATGATAAATTTTTATTATTCATGCTAGAATTGTATTAATCGGAAACTTGATACATGTGTGGATACATAGACTATACACACTGTCCCTAGTAAAGCCTCTACTAGACTAGCTCGTTAATCAAAGATGGTTAAGTTTCCTAACCATAGACTTGAGTTGTCATTTGATGAACGGAATCACATCATTAGGAGAATGATGTGATGGACATAACCCATCCGTTAGCTTAGCATATTGATCGTTCAGTTTTATTGCTATAGCTTTCTTCATGTCATATACATATTTCTTTGACTATGAGATTATGCAACTCCCGGATACCGGAGGAATACCTTGTGTGCTATCAAATGTCACAACGTAACTGGGTGATTATAAAGATGCTCTACATGTATCTCTGAAGGTGTTTGTTGGGTTGGCATAGATCGAGATTAGGATTTGTCAGTCCGAGTATCGGAGAGGTATCTCTGGGCCCTCTCGGTAATGCACATCATAATAAGCCTTGCAAGCAATGTGACTAATGAGTTAGTTGTGGGATGATGTATTACAGAACGAGTAAAGAGACTTGCCGATAATGAGATTGAACTAGGTATGAAGATACCGACGATCGAATCTCGGGCAAGTAACATACCGATGACAATGGGAATAACATATGTGATCATTACGGTACGACCGATAAAGATCTTCGTAGAATATGTAGGATCCAATATGAGTATCTAGGTTCTGCTATTGGTTATTGACCGGAGAGGTGTCTCGGTCATGTCTACATAGTTCTCGAACCCGTAGGGTCCGCACGCTTAACGTTCGATAACGATTTGTTATTATATGAGTTATGTGATTTGGTGACCGAATGTTGTTCGGAGCCCCGGATGAGATCACAGACATGACGAGGAGTCACGAAATGGTCGAGAGGTAAAGATTGATATATAGGACGATGGTATTCGGACACCGGAAGTGTTCCGGGAAGCACCGGGTACTTATCGGGTCACCGGAAGGGGTTCCGGGCACCCCCGGCAAAAGATATGGGCCTTATGGGCCAAGAGGGGAAACACACCAGTCACAAAGGGGCTGGTGCGTCCCCCATATGGGCTGCCCAAATTGGAGAAGGAAAGGGGAAGGAGGAAAGGAAAAAGGGAATAGGATTCCCCCTTCCCCCTCTTCCCTTCCTACTCTGAATAGGAATAGGAAAGGGGGGTGGCCGAATTGGGAGGTGCCCAAGTAGGATTCCTCCTACCTGGGGCGCCCCCTTGGATGCCTCTCCTCCCCTCCAACCTATATATATGAGGGGGGCACCGCTAGAACACACACCAACAATTGTTAGCCGTGTGCGGCGCCCCCTCCACAGTTTACGCCTCCGATCATATTCACGTAGTGTTTAGGCGAAGCCCTGCGCGGATTACTTCACCATCACCGTCACCATGCTGTCCTGCTGACGAAACTCTCCATCGATAGTTTGCTGGATCAAGAGTTCGAGGTACGTCATCGAGCTGAACGTGTGCAGAACTCGGAGGTGCCGTGCGTTCGGTGCTTGATCGGTCGGAACAAGAAGAAGTTCGACTACATCTACTGCGTTAACAAATGCTTCCGCTTTCGGTCTACGAGGGTATGTGGACACACTCTCCCCTGTCGTCCTTATGCATCTCCTAAATAGATCTTGCTTGAGTGTAGGATTTTTTTGAAATTGCATGCTACGTTTCCCAACAGTGGCATCAGAGCCAGGTCTACGCGTAGATGATATGCACGAGTAGAACACAAAGAGTTGTGGGCGTGATAGTCGTACTGCTTACCACCAATGTCTTATTTTGATTCGGCGGTATTGTTGGATGAAGTGGCCCAGACCAACCTTACATGACCACGTTCATGAGACCTGTTCCACCGACAGACATGCAACTAGTTTTGCATAAAGGTGGCTGGCGGGTGTCTGTTTCTCCAACTTTAGTTGAATCGAATTTGACTCTGGCCGGTCCTTGTTGAATATTAAAACAACAAACTTGATAAATCACCGTTGTGGTTTTGATGCGTAGGTAAGATCGGTTCTTACTCGAAGCCCGTAGCAGCCACGTAAAACATGCAACAACAAAGTAGAGGACGTCTAACTTGCTTTTGCAGGGCATGTTGTGATGTGATATGGTCAAGACATGATGTGATATACATCATTGTATGAGATGATCATGTTTTGTAAAAGTTATTGGCAACTGGCAGGAGCCTTATGGTTGTCGCTTTATTGTATGAAATACAAACGCCATGTAATTGCTTTACTTTATCACTATGCGTTAGCGATATTTGTAGAAGCAATAGTTGACGAGACGACCACGACGCTACGATGGAGATCAAGGTGTCGAGCCGGTGACGATGGAGATCATGATGATACTTTGGAGATGGAGATCAAAAGCACAAGATGATGATGGCCATATCATGTCACATATTTTGATTGCATGTGATGTTTATCTTTTATATGCATCTTATTTTGCTTAGTACGGCGGTAGCATTATAAGATGATCCCTTAACTAAATTTCAAGGTATAAGTGCTCTCCCTAAGTATGCACCGTTGCGAAAGTTCTTCGTGCTGAGACACCACATGATGATCGGGTGTGATAGGCTCTACGTTCACATACAACGGGTGCAAGACAGTTTTGCACATGCGGAATACTCAGGTTAAACTTGACGAGCCTAGCATGTACAGACATGGCCTCGGAACACTGAGACCGAAAGGTCGAACGTGAATCATATAGTAGATATGATCAACATAGAGATGTTCACCATTGAAGACTACTCCATCTCACGTGATGATCGGACATGGTTTAGTTGATTTGGATCATGATACGTCTCCAATGTATCTACTTTTCCTCACGCTTTTCCTCTTATTTTGGACTTTAATTTGCATGATTTGAATGAAACTAACCCCGGACTGACGCTGTTTTCAGCAGAACTACCATGGTGTTGTTTTTGTGCAGAAATAAAAGTTCTCGGAATGGAACGAAACTTTGTGAGGAATTTTTATATGATATATAAGAATTTCTGGAGCCAAGACATACCAGAGAGGGGCTCCTGGGTGGGCACAACCCACCAGGGCACGCCCCCTCTCCTGGCGTGCCCAGGTGGGTTGTCCCCACCTGGTGGCCCTGCAGACCCTGAAACCGACGCTATAAATTCCTATTTTCCAAAAAAATATCAGGGAGAAAGAATTATCACGATCCACGAGACGGAGCCGCTATCACCTCTTGTTCTTCATCGGGAGGCTAGATCTGGAGTCAGTTTGGGGCTCCGGAGAGGGGGATCCTCGTTCTTGATCATCACCAACCCTTCTCCATCGCCAATTCCATGATGCTCCCCACCGGGAGTGAGTAATTCCTTCATATGCTCACTGGTCGGTGAGGAGTTGGATGAGATTCATCATGTAATCGAGTTAGTTTTGTTAGGGCTTGATCCCTAGTATCCACTATGTTCTTAGATTGATGTTGCTATGACTTTGCTATGCTTAATGCTTGTCACTTTGGGCCCGGGTGCCATGAACTCAGATCTGAACTGTTTATGTCATCATAATTATATGCATCTTTTAGATCCGATCTTGCAAGTTATAGTCACCTACTACGTGTTATGATCCGGCAACCCCGGAGTGACAACAACCGGGCCCACTCCCGGTGATGACCGTAGTTTGAGGAGTTCATGTATTCAGTATGTGTTAATGCTTTGTTCCGGTTCTCTATTAAAAGGAGGCCTTAATATCCCTTAGTTTCCAATATGGAGCCCGCTGCCACGGGAGGGTAGGACAAAAGATGTCATGCAAGTTCTTTCCATAAGCACGTATGACTATTTACGGAATACATGCCTACATTATATCGATGAACTGGAGCTAGTGCCGTACCGTCCTAGGTTATAACTGTCACATGATGAATATCATCCAACAAGTCACCGATCCGATGCCTACAAATTTATCTTATATTGTTCTACTAAGTTACTACTGCTATTATCACTGTTACACTTGCTACAAAAATACTGCTATCATTGTTACTGATACCGTTGCTGCTGTCACTACTATCAAAACTATCATATTACTTTGCTACTGATTACTTGCTGCAGATAATTAATCTCTAGGTGTGGTTGAATTGACAACTCAGCTACTAATATCTTCAAATATTCTTTGGCTCCCCTTGTGTCGAATCTATAAATTTGGGTTGAATACTCTACCCTCGAAAACTGTTGCGATCACCTATACTTGTGGGTTTCAAGACCTTTTTCTGGCGCTGTCGTGGTTTTGTCACAGCAGATGTCCTAGAGAAAGGACTTAGTCGTGGAGCCATCGCTACGGGTTAACTTAAAGGGGTTAAAGCGGACAACGGACGCAAGGGAGTTTTATACTAGTTCGGCCCCTTACGATGAAGGTAAAAGCCTACGTCTAGTTGTGATGGAATTGCTGGGGTTTCGATGACCAGGGAGCGAATACGCTTTGCCTGAGTCTCGAATTGTTGTCTGTTGTTCTTGAACCGCCGTCGGGTCGTCCCCTTATATACATGGGTTGACGCCCGTCGGTTTACAGAATCCCGAGGCCGGCTCATAATCGTGTCCGGCTCGGTCTCTGCTACTTCTATCTTACAACACAAGTTTACATATCAATGCCGGTTTATGTCTACAGGCCTTAAACCGGCTTTGGGCCCTGGGCCTCCATAAAGCGTCACCGTCTATCTTCATGGACTTCAGATACAGATGAACTACTTATGGGGTTAACCCGGCCTCTCCTGGCCGGTTTACACCCAGTAGTAATATCCCCAACATTAGGCCCTAGATTGATTTGAACTGGTTCATGTCAATCCTCAATACTTAAGAAATTTTCTTCTTCAACATCTTCGCATGATCTTGTAAACCGCCGTGACATCATCTTCTAGGATCATGGTAAACCGCCGTGACATCACCTGTTATTTAAAACTGTGTATAATCCACCCTCATTAATGAGCCTCCGACAATCGAGGCGACAGCTCCGCCTCATATCCAAAATTTAGGCTCCTCGATTTTCGCACCCGACGCTTATCTTTCTACCCTTATAAATAGGGCCAGGGGGTCTTTCCATTTTCCCCCTCGTGCCTCTTCCTGTCGTCGTCTTCCTCGCGCCGACCGACCCTCAAGCTCTGCCGCCGCCATCGTCCTTCGCCTCATGGCTTTGACAAAGGCCGCTGCATCAACCTGATCGTATCAGAGAAAAGCGGTGATCCTCATGGCTTGAAGCATTTCTTCTCGCCCCAGTAAGTCCCTCTTCTTCTCGCCCTAGATCCACCATTAGGGTTCGATGTTCTTCATGGCTTGAAGCTGTTCTTCCTTCGGTAGCACCAATGGCCGGTTAGATCTGACTATTTTCAGCGCCTTTTGTAGTTTAGACTCCTTTCTTCTTGTTAAGGCACCTGCTTGACATCCAACTCATCTGAACTCACTGAACTTTTTGAGCGCTTGATATTAGACCAGAGTATATTTTGATTATCCAATGCACGACATATCTGAAATTCTCATGCCAAACTGTGAAAGTTGTTTTTCCCTTCACTTATACATCTTTAATACCAGATTGGGCGGTTTAACTTCACAGAAAAAATGATGACCCGGTAGATACCATTAGTCCCCTGTTGAACCGCCAATGCATTACACCGTTTCCATTGTCAGACTCTGGTTTACGAATAACCAAATCCGGTTTATCAATATGCTTGTATCCTTATACCGCTGTATAGTTCTCCACTGTGAATCTTAAACCGGCAATAATCATGTTTCTGATTTCCATTGTCATGGCGAAGCAAGTCTATGAATGCAATTGGGCTCCCTCTCGAGTAACTGAAGAGCAGTTAAACAATCTTGTTAAAACGGGCGCTTTAGCCAAGAAAGATGTCATTCACTGGAGGGTCCCTGGCCCGGAAAATCCTCCTACACCCAAGGACGGAGAGGTAGTCATGTTTGCTGACCATCTGAGTCGAGGTTTTAGCCCTCCCGGTTCGAAATTTTTCCGAGATGTACTAGCCAATTTTCAGCTGCGCCCTCAAGACATCGGTCCCAATTCTGTGACCAACATCTGCCACTTCCAAGTCTTCTGTGAGGTTTATCTGCAAGAGGAACCTACAGTCGAACTGTTTAGGGATTTCTTTCACTTAAACCGTCGCACCGAGTTCTCAGATGGACCCAATATGGAACTGGGCGGAATGGCGGTTCAGAAAAGGAAAGAAGTCACCTTCCCTCATCCCAAACTCCACAGTCACCCCAAAGAGTGGAACCAGACTTGGTTTTATTGCATGGATACATCTCCACCTGATGAAAACCCCCTGCCGGGTTACCGCCCTGAACGCCTGAGCAACACACATCCTTTTCCTCAGAGGTTGACTGCAAGAGAGAGGGCCAAGTATGCTCCTCAATTATCAAAGCTTAGAGCCTTCATGGCAAACGGTTTGACATGAGTTGATCTTGCTCGTTGTTGGATAAGCTGGAGTATTCTGCCCTTAAGCCGGCGCTCCGGTTTGATGTGTGAGTATACGGGGAGTTTGAAGGATGCTCAGCGGCACATTGACATTCAGCTCACATATGCAGAAGTCACTGAGGCTGTAAAAAAGATACTGAACGAACCGGAGGCTGTCTGTTCCCAAATCGGACTACTCCCTTTCAGCACCTTCAACAAACCACCAGCTGTAAGAATCATATAATCTTTTTATCTGAAGTTGCTTCTGTCCAAATATTCTGTGAAAGTGTGATTATTTCTGACAGGGTGATGATCCGTTCTGGAACAAGAAACCATCACAAGACAAACCGGCGAAGCCGCAAGACAAACCGGTCAAGCCAGTTCGTCCAAAGTAAAAAACCTGCCAAGAAAAGGACCACCACATCCTTCGATCTACCAGCTGATGACGATGTGGGTAATCCGGAACCAGAGGTAGAACTTGACTCTCTTGGTTCATTTTTCGTACACCTCATTGACAATGATTATTATTAGGACGACGCTGAAGGCAGTCATGCTGATGATGTAGAGGTAATCATTCTTTCCTCCAATTCAGATCCTCTGCCGACATCAAAAATCCGTCGAGCAAACCGGAAAGTAAAATTTTCTCACCCCCTTGCTTACTTGGACCCAAACTTTCTTTTGAAGACACAGCAGCACGAGGCTCGCCGCACAACCCGGCACAGCGGCCAGGTAGTTACCTCCGCCGGTTTACCGAACAGTCCGGTTCGGAAACGCCGATCAGAGGTCTCTTATCCCATTGATACTTCATGCCCCAAAGCAGGTTGTTTCCACCAGCCTCTTAACCCGTCTGATTCAAATTATCAGGGTACTTCTCACTCATCTTCTGGCAAGTCGTCGGCCACAAAACTTCCACCCCTCAAAACGGTTCTTGGGTGAGCTATACACTTGTTGTTATCCTTGATGTTGCTATTTTGATATACTGTACTGATCCTCATGTTTATTTTTCTCAGCGCCAAGCCCAGACCCAGCAAGAAAGCTCGGTTGAATAAACCGGCTGATGAAGACGTGGTTGTTGAACCGGAGAAAACTCCAGATCCTGAAGAGACCAACATTGATGCCATATTGAATGACCCACCGCCTCAAGATCATGACTTCGTTGCTGAGCTGGCAGAAATTGACACCACAAGCCATGCTGACCAGCCAACCAGCCTTGTCCGAACTGACAATAAACCGGCAAGTCCAGTTAAAAATACTGACAAACCGCCAACCCCAGTAACGGCTGCTGATGACAAAGATGATGACATTATGATTACTGGCACTGGCCATACCGCTCCGGGCAATCATGTCGCTTTGTCAAAACATACTGCCAAAGATGAGCTCTCTGCAATTGGCAAAGGCAAATGGAACGCCGATTTGTCCAATTATGCCCATCTGAATGCTCAAGACCTTCACTCTGGCTTCCTGAACCGTCTGTACACCAGCCGTGACTATGAAGCCGGTTTGGTAAATATGATGAAGGAGCGATATGAGGTAACTTCATAAGTGTTTCTCTCTCATATTTAATTGCAGCTTATCAACTCTAGTAGCCCCCAAGTGACGGTTTAAGATACCAATTTAAACCGGGACTTAGTAACAATTTCATGTTTGCACCAATGCATCTTAACTTCACTGATGTAGCCCCCAAGGGCCGGTTTAACTTTATAAAGATGAACCGGGACTTTGTAGAAGAATTCCCATATCAGCATTTTATGAGCAAATACACATTAGCCCCCAAGTGCCAAGCTTAATACTTCTATTGTGCTTGGGACTTGTAGAAATTTCTGATAAAGAGCAAATATGCATTAGCCCCCAAGTACTAAGGGCATAACTTGTTATGTGCTTGGTACTTCAAATATGTACTGTCAACTCATTATATATCTATCTCTTTATAGGCTGAACTGAGCAAGAAGGAAAGCCAAACCGTTGATCTGCAAGAGAACCTCAAGTCCCAACAAGCTGAAACTTCCAAAGCAAAGGATGAGCTGACGAGCGCTTTAGCCGCTATGGAAAAGCTAAAGGAGAGCTTCGCCAAGGAGTGGGCGGATTGGAACACAGAGAAATCCGCTTTGCGAAAAAGAGCTAAAGACGCAGAAGCAGCTCTCAAACCGGTGGTAGACGAGCTAACTGGCGTAAAGCGGCAGATACATGCTATGATCGCTGCTGTGTTTGGTAAGCATCCTTGCTTTATACTTTCAACATATCTTCCCATGTGTTGCTGGTTTACTGATATTTATAATGATGTAGGAACTCGTATTAGCCATCTGGGCTCTGACGTACAGAAGAAATTGAAAGCGGCCTATACTCTGATAGAGCAGCTGTATACCGGTGCGCAGCAGATCATCTGCACCGCTTCACACAATAAACCTCCTCCAACATTGATCAAGGACACCTTAGAAAGGCTATCCATGCTGCCTGCCCGGGTTGAAGAACTAAAGAAAGCTGCGGCAAGGGCCGGAGCTCTGACCGCTCTAACCCGGGCAAAGGCGTGGGTGCCTGATCTTGGTCCGGTGGACGTGGCTAAAGGCTTCCCAAGCTTAAAAGAAGACGGATCATAATTTGGCCAGGAGGATCTCCGCGCCATAAACCGGGAAGTACGTCCACTGGCTTGTCAATTGGCTGAAGAAGCTGATCTCTCATACTATCAGGCAAGTTATGATGACAAAAACAGACGGGTTGCTGCACCAATTCCGGAAGCGCAAAATATGATCCCTCCAATCCGTAAGCACACTTATGCCCCTGATATTGAACCGTCCACCCTTATAAGCGACGAAGCTGTGTTCCAAGCTTTAACTGGGATCGACTGGGCAACTGTTGACTTCCAGCCGCTGGGTAGAGACGAAGAAGATGAATCGGTGCAAGATGATCCGCAGCCTTCAGGTCAAGCTGATAAGCAATCATAATCCGGGGGCCGGTTTAGTCTTCCATGTGCTGCAATGCTTATTGAAAAACAATTATCCCTTTGGGCATTGAAACGCCTTGTAATAGGCTAGTCAAAACACTTGGTCTGTTATGCCTTCGTGCATATTTATCTGCAACTGATGCGTGCTAATCCGCCATGCTTAAGATATGATGTTCATAATCCATAGCTATTTATTCAAGTTGTTCCTGCAGATAAGAAGCTTAAAGCGCCCTGGCGGTTTACCACCGGGCGGGTCATGATACCCAAATATATATATGACCAAGGTTTATAACCAAGGTTGTAAAAGATAACCAAATATGGAAATATATAATACCTGTGACCTTTAGGCATAGTGTTGGCTGACCAACTGTGTAATGAGGGTAATAACCCTAATCCGGAGTAGAAGTAACTCCTGTTATACGATGCCGATTTATCAGAAAACCATTCTGGGCTGTGATAAACACCGGTTTACTCCATACTGGTGACTTTGAGTCAGAACCAGACCGGGCTGATAGTCTCCAGATTATAATTTGATCGTGTACTGATAACTTGTGTTGACAGCCTAACTGGGTTGATAAACACCGGTTTTAAAAACATCACAAATCTTATGAAACAAAGAAAACTTAGCAAAAGGCAAAGAAAAACCGTTGTAGTCGAGGCTTTTCACGGGCTGCCAGGCCCCAAATTCGAGGCTTTTCATGGGCTGCCAGGCCACCGAGTTAAACCATTTTTGCAAAGCCTTTTAAGATGGTCCTCAATCCTTAACCAATCATCGTTTTAACTTGACAAGTTCAGGGTCTTCATTTTAGAGTAACTTGTCAAAGTTTGAAGGGTCATACCAGGTTTACCTGGGCGGAGTGACTTACTTAAATAGGCAGGTTAACCCGGGGTTTTAGGTGTATACACCAGGCTTCCAAACCATGACTTGATAGCCTGTTACAAGTGTAGATTCTGAGTTCATTTCGACAGCAAAGAATCCCCAAGCAACATTGTGAGCTGTGCTCAGTGGGTGCCTATGTTTGAGCTGTTGTTTTACAACACTCTCTTTGGCTCCCGGATTGATGTGACTTTGAGCCGATCAAGAGGTGTAGCTATGGTTCGGATATGACCAAGCCCCCAAGTGATGCTGTGGCATTGCGCCGATCAAGAGGTGTAGCTATGGTTTGGATACAACCAAGCCCCCAAGTGATGCTGTGGCATTGTGCCGATCAAGAGGTGTAGCTATGGTTCGGATACGACCAAGCCCCCAAGTGATCTAATATAAAGCTTCGAGAAGCTAAATCAAGGGGTAAACCGGACGCCGCTTTGTAAGCTCCATGTAACCACACATGATGTAAGGAAAACAACAGATACCCCGCTTTAGCTAAGGTTCCGTTTTATTATATTGATCATAATATATACAATGTCATAACATGTACATAAGCAGAGCTTGTAGCTCAAGTATAGTAGGGCTGAAGATGAGCAATATTCCACGGCCGGTTGGTCTCCTCCTCCGATTTACGTGAGTCTTTGCGCTCTCGAACATCGATTAGGTAGTATGACCCGTTGTGCAGATTCTTGCTGACCACAAAGGGTCCTTCCCAAGGGGGGGATAGCTTGTGCATATCCGTCTGATCCTGGATGAGTCGAAGAACCAAATCTCCTTCTTGAAAGGTTCTGGTTCTAACCCGGCGGCTATGATAACGACGCAGATCTTGCTGATAAATCGTCGAACGGGCTGCCGCCATGTCACGCTCCTCATCTAACAGGTCAAGAGCTTCCTGCTGTGCCTTCTCGTTGTCAGCTTCAACATATGCGGCTACACGAGGTGAGTCATGACGGATGTCATTAGGAAGAACCGCTTCCGCTCCATAAACCGTGAAGAACTGTGTGTATCCTGTCGATCTGTTGGGTGTGGTATTGATGCTCCATAACACAGAAGGTAACTCCTCAACCCAACAACCCGGCGTCCGTTGCAAAGGAACCATAAGCCGGGGTTTGATGCCTCTCAAGATCTCTTGTTTGGCCCCCTCTGCTTGACCATTGGACTGGGGGTGAGCCACTGATGACACGTCAAGCCGGATGTGCTCACGTTGACAGAACTCCTTCATGGCACCCTTTAACAGATTGGTACCATTGTCTGTTATAATGCTGTGTGGAAAGCCAAACCGGAAGATCACCTTTTTGATGAATTGAACCGCCGTAGCTGCATCACACTTACTAACTGGCTCTGCCTCCACCCACTTTGTGAACTTATCAACCGCCACCAAAAGGTGGGTCTTCTTGTCCTTGGACCTCTTGAAAGGCCCAACCATATCCAGCCCCCAAGTTGCAAACGACCAGGTGATTGGAATCATCCTCAATTCTTGAGCCGGTACATGAGCGTGCTTGAGAATTTCTGAGAGCCATCACATCTTTTGACCAAATCCTCAACATCAGCATGAGCTGTCAACCAATAGAAACCGTGACGAAATGCCTTGGCCACCAAAGATTTTGAACCGGCGTGGTGACCACAATCTCCTTCGTGGATCTCACGCAAAATTTCACGGCCTTCCTCAGGAGACACACAGCATTGAAACGCCCCTGCCACACTACAATGATGTAACTCTCCATTGATAATAGTCATGGACTCGGACCACCGGATTATCTGCCTGGCTAAAGTTTCATCCTCTGGTAACTCGCCCCGGTTCATATACGCCAGATATGGAACTGTCCAATCCGGAATAACATGAAGAGCCGCCACCAATTGAGCCTCCGGATCAGGAACAGCCAAATCCTCTTCACCAGGGAGCTTGACGGACGGATTATGCAAAACATCCAGGAAAACATTAGGTGGAACCGGTTTACGTTGGGAACCCAGGCGGCTTAAAGCGTCCGCCGCTTCATTCTTCTGCCGGTCCACATGATCCACCTGATAACCTTTTAAGTGACCTGCAACAATATCCACCTCACGACGATATGCTGCCATTAGTGGGTCCTTAGAATCCCAAGTGCCGGACACTTGTTGAGCCACCAGATCCGAGTCACCGAAGCACTTAACTCGGCTTAGGTTCATCTCCTTAGCCATCCGAAGACCATGGAGTAAAGCCTCATATTCAGCTGCATTGTTAGTGCAAGGGAACATTAAATGGAGAACATAACAAAACTTATCACCTCGTGGGGAAGTTAATACGACTCCAGCCCCCGAGCCCTCCAATGGCCTGGACCCATCAAAATGAATAGTCCAATAAGTATGATCCGGCTTCTCCTCTGGCGCTTGTAATTCTGTCCAATCATTGATGAAATCCACAAGTGCCTGAGATTTGATCGCCGTTCGTGGTATGTATTTCAACCCATGAGGCCCAAGCTCTATAGCCCACTTAGCAATCCGGCCAGTTTGCTTCCCTGTTCTGGATTATATCTCCCAACGGAGCAGAGCTGACCACCATGATGGGATGACCTTGGAAATACTGCTTAAGCTTCCGGCTTGCCATAAAAACCCCATACACCAATTTTTCCCAATGCGGGTACCTCTGCTTGGACTCAATAAGTACCTCACTGATATAGTAAACCGGCCGTTGAACCGGATATTCCTTTCCGGCCTCCTTGCGCTCCACCACAATAGCCACACTAATAGCCCGGGCATTAGCTACCACATATAGCAACAATGGCTCTTTGTCAACCGGAGCAGCGAGAACCGGCGGATTAGCCAGCTGCCGCTTTAAGTCCTCAAATGCTTCATTAGCGGCGTCACTCCAGACGAAGTTATCCGTTTTCTTCAGCATCTGATACAAAGGGATGGCCTTCTCGCCAAGGCGACTGACAAACCGGCTCAACGCGGCAATCCGGCCTGCCAGGCGTTGAACATCATTGATACACTTCGGTTTAGCCAAGGAGGTTATGGCTTTGATCTTTTCCGGATTAGCTTCAATGCCCCTGTTAGACACCAAAAAGCCCAAGAGCTTGCCTGCAGGTACACCAAAGACACACTTGGCCGGATTAAGCATCATTTTATAAACCCGCAGGTTATCAAAGGTTTCCTTCAAGTCATCAATCAATGTCTCCTTCTTCCTTGATTTTACCACAATATCATCCAAATAGGCGTGAACATTGTGGCCGATCTGTTTATGAAGACAATTCTGCACACACCATTGATAAGTCGCTTGGGCACTCTTGAGCCCAAAGGGCATGGACACATAGTAGAAGGCTCCAAAGGGAGTTATGAAGGCTGTCTTCTCCTGATCCTTAACTGCCATTTTGATCTGATGATAACCAGAATATGCATCCAAAAAGCTCAAACGCTCGCAACCCGCCGCAACATCAATAATTTGGTCAATACGAGGGAGGGCAAAAGGATCTGCTGGACAAGCTTTGTTAAGGTCTGTGTAGTCCACACACATACGCCAAGTGCTGTTCTTTTTAAGGACCAGCACCGGATTAGCCAACCACTCAGGATGGAATACTTCAACGATAAATCCAGCCGCCAAGAGCCTGGCTACTTCTTCTCCAATAGCTTTGCGTCTTTCTTCATTGGACCGACGGAGAAACTGCTTGACCGGTTTATATTTGGGATCAACATTGAGAGTGTGCTCAGCGAGTTCTCTCGGTACACCTGGCATGTCAGAAGGCTTCCATGCAAAGATGTCCCGATTCTCACGGATGAACTCGATGAGCGCGCTTTCCTATTTCGGATCCAAGTTAGCGCTGATGCTAAACTGCTTGGACGAATCGCCAGGCACGAAGTCAACAAGCTTAGTCTCATTAGCCGATTTAAACTTCAGGGCCGGATCATGCTCTGTAGTTGGTTTCTTCAACGAAGTCATATCCGCCGGATCAACATTGTCCTTATAAAACTTCAACTCTTCCATTGCACAAACCAACTCAGCATAAGCCGCATCACCTTCTTCACATTCCAGAGCAATCTTGCGGCTCCCATGCACAGTTATAGTTCCCTTGTGACCCGGCATCTTGAGCTGCAGATAGACATAACAAGGCCGTGCCATAAACTTAGCATAAGCTGGCCGTCCAAATAGGGCATGATACGGGCTTCTAATCTTCACCACTTCAAAGGTCAAGATTTCTGATCTCGAGTCATGCTCATCCCCAAAAGCCACCTCCAGAGCTATCTTACCAACAGGATATGCCGACTTACCAGGCACCACACCATGGAACACCGTATTGGACGGTTTAAGATTTTTATCTGTTAAGCCCATGCAATGGAAAGTTTCATAATAAAGGATACTGATACTACTCCATCCATGAGTAACTTAGTGAACTTATAACCTCCCACCTGAGGTGCCACCACCAGAGCCAGATGACCCGGATTGTCCACCCGGGGTGGATGATCTTCTCTACTCCACACAATCGGCTGCTCAAACCAGCGCAAATAATAGGGCACTGCCGGTTCAACGGCATTCACCGCCCTTTTATGAAGCTTCTGATCGCGCTTGTCCAAGCTAGTGGTGAAGACATGATACTGTCCACTATTCAACTGCTTCGGGTTGCTCTGGTAACCCGACTGCTGCTGTTACTGCTAATTGCCCTGATGATTATAGCCACCTTGGTTACCCTGATTACTTTGATTGTTATGTCCACCCTGATTACCGTGGAAGCCTGAACCGGAATTTCCTCCACCATAACCCGGCCCATGAGACCCGGGGCCTGAACCGCCTCCTGGCCCATGATCATACCGGAAAGAATCAGAATTTTTGAACTCTTGCATGATGTAACAGTCTTTCTAGAGGTGGGTGGACGGGATCTCCTTCGTCCCATGCTTTGGACAAGGCTGGTTCAACAGATAAGACAAACGGTCCGGATTAGGACTTGGCCCTCCACCGTGCTGGGGCGGTTTACCCTTACGCCGCTGGCCCTTGTCATGTGTATTAGTATTAGCCACAAAGTCTAAACCGTGGTCCGCCTTACGCTTGCCGCCGTTTCCATGACCCGCCGGGTTGTGGTGCTGCCCCTTGGCGTTGCCGCTCTTTTTTCCCTTCCCTGTCTTATCATCGTTAGACTCGGGATCCTTGGTACTATCAGAGTCGGCATACTTCACCAGTGCAGCCATGAGGGTTCCCATGTCATTACAATGACGTTTGATCCGTCCCAATTTCAACTTCAGGGGTTCAAACCGGCAATTGCCTTCCAATGTTAAAACTGCGGTGTCAGCGTTGATGCGGTCCGATGAATGCAAAATCTTCGAAACCCGGCGCACCCAATGGGTTGTTGACTCTCCTTCCTCCGTGACACAGGCAGCTAAGTCCACAATTGACATGGGCTGCTTGAATGTATCCTTGAAATTCTGAATAAACCGGGCTCTCAACTCGGCCCATGACCTGATAGAATTAGCCGGTAAGCTCTTTAGCCAAGTGCGGGCCGTCCCTTCTAGCATCATGGTGAAGTATTTCGCACATGCCGCATCATCCACATCCAGCATCTGCATGGCCATCTCATAGCTTTCGACCCATGTTTCAGGGGATAAATCGGCGGTGTAATTCGGCACCTTGCGCGGGCCCTTGAAATCCTTGGGCAGGCGCACATTGCGCAATGCCGGGACGAGAGACGACACTCCCAAAGAACTAGAGGTAACTCCTGGTTCCATCGATGTGGTTGGACGAACCGGAGTAAGCTGACGGGCTTCATGCTGTGCCACTAACTCGGCCTCTCTGCGTGCCCGTGCCCGGTCCACCACCTCCTGAGCATCACCAGCACCACCCGCCGGGTTATTGCCATGGGGCGGATCACAGTTCCGCGCATTGCTTGACACTGCCGGTTCATCCATACACCTGCTGTAACTCCGGCTTGGACGGGGAGTGGAATGAATCCGATCGCGACTATATGAATAAGCCTCCTGTTGAACCAAGGCTGTCTGAAGAAGCTCCTTAACCCGACGCGTCTCGACCGCCGCCGGAGAATCTCCTTCGATCAGGATGGCCGCCAGCCATGAAGCGGCAGCAATGTTGTCCATCGGGTTAGAGTAATGACCCGATGGCGTGGGGACATGCGATGTTACACTGTTGTTCTGACGGGGCGGATCCATCAAACGTGGCTGAACGGGCGCCTCTGCTCCAGGTGCCTCCGCCCGGTTTACCATCGGCGGATTACTGGTCCCTGCTCCTGGGGTGTTAAAGAGATTTCTAGCATCGTAAACCGGCGGCAGGCGAGATCGGTACCTCCTCTTCAGGACTTCGTTCGACGCACTCTGATCCAGCATAATCCGGTAAGCTTGTGCATCCAAAGCGGCCCGCTCCGCGGCCATCCTGGTATCCTCAGCTGCTAAGTCGGCTTTGGCCTAGGTGATCTTATCTTTCACCTTCGCGATTTCCGCATTGTGTGCATCCTGATCCGTCGGGTTAACCTCCGCTATCAGCATTGCCAACGCGTCAAACAAATCAGATAGAACCTGAGTTGGCGGTCGCACAGGGCCTCCTGCCCCGGCCGCTGTTGCCGCTGTCGATCCGGAAATTATCGGCGCTGCGGTCGAAGAGTGGAGCGCCGGTTGCGTACCGGCCATGAAGATCGCAACCCGTTTTGGCTGATCGAAGGGGTCCGGAATACTGTCGCCATCGGAACAGCCCCCAATCCGGCCATCTGTAACTGATATAACGACTTGGTCTCTCCGGTCGATGACTCGTCGCCGGAATAAATGACGGTCTCACCACCAGATTCTGATCTATCCTCAGATTCCCCTCCATGGACAACTCCCACGAAGCCACGCTTCATGACAGGCTTGACCCGGGCAGATCTCGCACGCTGAGCCGTTTCGACGAGGTTGGTGCAGATGTCCGGCTCAGGGCCCGGTTCGATGATCTTGCCAATGAAAACGTGTATGCCGCCAAAGGGGACCTGGTACCCGTACTCGATTGAGCCGGCCTCAGGGCCCCAGCTTGCATCGTCGATGTAGAGCTTGTCGCGACGACTCTTGGTCATCCGGCCCACAGCGTAACCCTTGAGTCCTTCGAAGTTGCCCTCCAAGAACTTGAAACCATCGTGCGATAGCCCCACGATGGGCGCCAACTGTCGTGGTTTTGTCACGGCAGATGTCCTAGAGAAAGGACTTAGTCGTGGAGCCATCGCTACGGGTTTACTTAAAGGGGTTAAAGCAGACAAGGGACGCAAGAGAGTTTTATACTAGTTCGGCCCCTTACGATGAAGGTAAAAGCCTACGTCTAGTTGTGATGGAATTGCTGGGGTTTAGATGACCAGGGAGCGAATACGCTTTCCCTGAGTCTCGAGTTGTTGTCTGTTGTTCTTGAACCGCCGCCGGGTCGTCCCCTTATATACATGGGTTGACGCCCGTCGGTTTACAGAATCCCGAGGCCGGCTCATAATCGTGTCCGGCTCGGTCTCTGCTACTTCTATCTTACAACACAAGTTTACATATCAATGTCGGTTTATGTCTACAGGCCTTAAACCGGCTTTGGGCCCTGGGCCTCCATAAAGCGTCACCGTCTGTCTTCATGGACTTCAGATACAGATGAACTACTTATGGGGTTAACCCGGCATCTCCTGGCCGGTTTACGCCCAGTAGTAATATCTCCAACAGGCGCCGTTGCCGGGGAGCATAGCTATATTTGTTGAGTCACTTGGGATTATTATCAATTTATCACTATGAAGAATCTGAAGGATCCTAAGACTAAGATATTTCCCTCAAGGACGAGGGGAGGTAAGGAACTACCATCCAGTTCTGCTTTAGATTCACCTTCTGTTATGAGTAAACTTGCAACACCACCACATGCTATCAATTCTAATATGTTACAAGTTATGGATGATGCTACTTCTGCTATGGATAATGTTTATGATGATGCTAGTACCTTGCTTGATAATGAGGATGTGCCACTTGGTGAATTTCTTGATGCACAAATTGCTAGAGTAATACAGCATGATGTTGTTGAATCTGATGATGAGCTTGAAACTGAAACTCCTAAAACACCTGCTAGAACTAGCCTTCCTAGATATGAATTGCCTAAGGTACCGGAAGGTTATGTTATGAATGAGGAAACAACTAGAGATATTCTTGCTTGCAAGGATGGAGATGATCTAGAAAAATTACTATGCAAGTATAAAGAAAAATCTCTGAATGCTAGAATGAAATGTGATCCTAAGTTTGCTACTTCACCTATCTTTGTTGATGATAAGGATTATGAATTCGCTGTCGACCCAGAGTTAATTACTTTGCTTGAATCTGATCCTTTCCATGGTTATGAAACTGAAACTGTTGTGGCACATCTTACTAAGTTGAATGATATAGCCACTCTTTTTACTCATGATGAGAAAACTCGCTATTACTTTATTCTCAAATTATTTCCGTTCTCATTAAAGGGTGATGCTAAAGCTTGGTACAATACTCTTACTCCTGGTTGTGTGCGTAGTCCCCAGGATATGATTTATTACTTCTTTGAAAAATATTTTCCTGCTCATAAGAAACAAGCTGGCTTACAGGAAATATTCAACTTTGTGCAAACTAAAGAAGAGAGTCTCCCACAAGCTTGGGGGAGGCTTTGCCAGTTACTTATGCTTTTCCTCATCATCCTCTTAAGAAAAATGAAATACTTGATATCTGCTATAATGGACTAACCGATGCTTCTAGGGACTTCCTAGATAGTTGTGCTGGTTGTGTTTTTAGGGAACGAACTGTTGGACAAGCTAAAGAATTATTGAATAACATATTGAAAAATTATGATGATTGGACTCTTCCTGAACCACCGCCTAAACCCACTCCGAAGAAGAGGGGTATATTATATCTCAGTCCTGAAGATATGCAAGAGGCAAAGAAATCTATGAAGGAAAAAGGTATTAAAGCCGAAGATGTCAAAAATTTACCTCCTATTGAAGAAATACATGGGCTTAATACACCACCACTGCCTAAGGTGGTAGAGGTAAATTCTTTAATGAAATTCAATGATAATGATAATCCTCACAATATGCATCCTAGTCAATGCCTTTATGAGTTTAAAAATTACATTAGAAAACAAGATCACTTCAATGCAAATGTTATGAAACAATTGAAATATAATTCTGATATGATTGCTCACTTGAGTGACTTGTTATTTAGAAGCTGAAATGATGTTAGAGGTGTTGGAAAACATGCTTCTATGGTTCAAACCCAGTTAAAACAAGTTGCTAAATCACAAAGAGAATTACTTGATGAAATGAATCATAATATGCATGACTTTGCTGTTAGAGTTGCAACTAGAGGAGGTAAAATGACTCAGGAACCACTTTACCCTGAGGGACACCCAAAAAAATTGAACAAGACTCACAAAGAAATAACACTAGTGCACCTAGTCCTTCTAAAAAGAAAAATAAGAAATAAAATGATAGAACTTTGCATGCTTCTAGTGAACCTGAAATAGAGAAACCTCCTGATAACGAAAATGAAACTTCTATCTCCGATGCTGAAACTCAATCTAGTAATGAACACTCACCTAGTGATAATGAAAAAGATAATGCTGATGTTCATGAAGACACTCAACCAAAGAATGAAAAAGAACCAAATAATGATGTTGAGATAGAACCACCTGTTGATCTTGATAACCCACAACCCAAAAATAAAAAGTATGATAAAAGAGACTTCATTGCTAGAAAACACGGCAAAGAAAGAGAACTGTTGGTTCAAAAACTATGCCTTTTCCACCCAAGTCAGCTAAAAAGAAAGATGATGAAGAATTTGAACGCTTTGCTGAAATACTGAGGCCAGTCTTTTTGCATACTCGCTTGACTGATATCTTGAAAATGCCTCCTTATGCAAAGTATATGAAAGAAATCATCACTAATAAGAGGAAAATACCAGAAGCTGAAATCTCCACTATGCTTGCTAATTATACTTTTAAAGATGGAGTGCCTAAAAAAGTTGGAGATCCGAGAATACCAACTATACCTTGCTCTATCAAAAAGAATTATGTGAAAACTGCTTTGTGTGATTTAGGAGCTGGTGTTAGTGTTATGCCTTTCTCTTTATATAAAAGACTTGACTTGAATAAACTCACACCTACTAAAATATATTTGCAAATGGCTGACAACTCAACTGCCATACCTATCAGTATTTGTGAGGATTAGCCCGTCATTGTTGCTAATGTTACTATTTTGACTGACTTTGTTATACTTGAGATGCCCGAGGACGACAACATGTCGATTATCCTTGGTAGACCCTTCTTGAATACTGCAGGGGCTGTTATTGATTGCAATAAAAGCAAGGTCACTTTTCATATTAATGGTAATGAGCATACGGTGCACTTTCCGAAGAAACAATTCCAAGTGAATGCTATTAATGTTATCAAAAATCTCCGACAATCACAATTGGAAGTTTTCAAATACCTCTACCTACTCTCAAGAAAAAATATGAAATGCTTATTGCTGGGGACATTCATATCCCCATTGAGGTAACTTAGTGATTTACGAAAGTTCTTCGGTTTCATGCTAATCGAAAGTGGTTGTTAATAAGACCTGATCAACCTTATTAATGAATCATTTTTGAGCGGTATGAAGTTGATGAATTTAGTAAGCACTACCTTCTGTCCTTACTTCTAGTTTTCTGTTTTTATTAGTTAAATAAAATAAAATGCCATGATTTGTCTGTTTTCTGAATTTCTCATGCAATAAAAAATGACCCAAAAATAAAAGTTCTCAGAATGCTCTGAAAATTTAATATGATTTTTTTCTGAATATTTCTGAATTTCAGGTGCAAATAATATCAGAGGGAGGTGCACCAGGTGGGCACAACCCACCTGGGCGCGCCAGGGCCCCCAGGCGCGCCTTGGTGGGTTGTGGTCCCACGTGGGCCCCCTCACTTACCTCTTCATCTCACATCATCACTTACCTCCAGAAAAAAATCTCCATTGCTCTCTCTCCCGTGTTCTTGATCTCAAACCCGTGGATTTCAATCTCTTTGCTCGAAGCTCCATTTCCGAAATTGTTTCAGGGGATTGTTCCTTGGTATGTGACTCCACCATTTGTCCAATTAGTTTTTTTTAAGTGATTTATATTTTGAATAATTAGCTACTCTTGGTGCTGCTGTGGAAGAGCTTGCATGTTGAATTCTTAGTGTTCTAAGTAGTTTGAATGCTTGATGTGGCCTTTATGTATCCCTATCAGTAGTTGCTATGAATTTGATAAGGTTTTGTTGACAAATTTTTGTCACCCAAAATTTTTATTTTCAGAAAATTGTATGCGGACATGAATATCTTTAGGAAGTTTGGCTCTAAGAAGAACTCCAAGGGTGTTATTGGGGAGTCTTTTGACAGTGATCTCCACCCTCGGAGGTTGGCGGAGGTACGACCGTGCGAATGGCTGCACATCCCGTTCCTGAAAGAGGCTGGAATCCTTCAGGAGTTCACACAATATGCTGCTAATGCTAGCCTCACAGACTTCATCACAGATGAGTGTGACCAGCACCAAATCCTCACAAACATCTTTGTTCAGAGTTTTACTTTCCTGCCTAGAAATAATCCTCCCGAAGTGAGCTTTGATTTATATGCTGAAAACCATCAGATACCAGTTACTGATTTTTGTGACATATGCCTGATCCCTTCTGATGGCAGTTTAGCACAAGATTATCCTAATATTCCTATTCCTTATAACATGGTCTTTAGCGTTAAAACCCGTGATATTATTCCTTTGCCTGCACCTGCTTTGTTTGACTCTATTGCCAGGGGCGGATACCGGATTATGCCTGCAGACATCATCGCCTACCGGAACGCTCAGGTTGCCGCAGAGGTAGAGGAGGAGCCTCAGCAGTGGGATGAGTGGATGCCTGCTCCTCAGGATCCCTACTACCCTCCAGGCTACTGACTGATTACCAACTGAGGCCAAAAGCCTAAGCTTGGGGGCGTATGTGTTTCTCACCGACATTTCATTCATGTCCACATATCATTCCATTTGTCGGTGTTCACACTTTTTCATTGTATCATCCATGCTTAAATTTATTTTCTTGCTTTCTTCTTATGTGTTTGAAAAACTTTAGAAAAACCAAAAAAATTAGTTACTTTCTATGCATGCTTAGTAGTAGCACTAAAAAGAAAACCCAAAAAGATTTCCTTGTCCTTCTTTTGCTTGTTGGGAGCTTTCCCGTGTAAATATTTTTTCTCGTTTTTGCTTTCCCCTTTTATTTGCTTGTTCAAGAAAACCAAAAACTCCAAAAATATTTCAGTGTGTTTCTCTGAATTTATTTTCTTTTTATTCGAGTTGTACCGAGGAGAAGACCACAATGAAAATGTTGAGTGGCTCTCATATGAATAATTGTTGATCTAATAAAGAGCCCATTTTACCTTGTCTTCTCCTATTGAATAAAATGTTTTTCAGATTCCAGCTTAGTCCATGGCACTCTTGCACTATGTAACATCCCAATTTTCAATTTGGATGTTATACTTAGGTCATCATATGCATATCATATTTTATTTGCATTTTGGATTGTGATCCTAGAAATCTTAAGCAACTCAAGGACCCAAGGAGAGAGTTGGAGGTTTCACAAATTTTCATATTTGAATTTTTATCAAATTTGAAAAGAGGATCAATTTGATTTTAAATATATTTCTCTCCAATTATTTCCAATAATAAAAATAAGAGAGAGAAGATAAAACGACTTCTTCAAAAGAGAGGGATATTGGAGGAGAAATTTTAAAATCAAATTATTATTTTATTTGCTATTTTATTTGAAATTAGTAAAATATGCATTTTTGAAAATTGCATTTCTAGGCCAGAAAAATGTTCACTTTGTCCTAAATATTAGGATTGGACGGTGAAAATTATTTCTGGTATTTTTAGAATTACTTATATTTTATTAGGATTTTTCTTTCAGGCGATTTTTTTTTAAAGTTTCGTCGCCCGACTGGGCCAAAGGCTCAGCCGAGCCGGCCCGCTCGCTCGTGCCGCCTTCCTCCCGGGTAGAAGGAGTCCCGCGCGCCGCCGCCGCCGAGGGAGTCCGGCTCCGACTCCCCTTCGCCGCCCCCTCCCGCAAGAAGTCCCCGAGCCGCCGGCCTTTATAAGCCGCGCCCCGGCCCCCCACCTCCTCATCACCGCCGCCGCAGCCCGCCTCCCCGAGCCGCCGCAAGCCGCCACTGCCCCGCCGCCGCCTGCCGCGCCGTCGCCGTCCGCCGCCGTCGCCTCGCCGTTCGCCGTTCACCGCCGCCGGCCAAGTCCGGTTAACCGGTATAAAACCGTCGGTTTTCTTCTTCGGTTTTTTCGGTTAGTTAGGTTTAGATCGGTTTTATTTTTTTAGTTCGTTATTTGACGAACGTTCACCCGTTAGTTTATTTTTACGAATGAATTCGTTCGTTATGTTTTCGTAGCGAACGTTCGCTCGTTAGATTCTTTCTTTTTATTTTAATTTTCGGCCAGGGGCCTATCCACGAATACTTTTATCGCAGATTAGTCCCTGATCTTCAAACCCTCGTTACTTCTTACTCATTTGTCCAAATCCAGTGAAAGCAACGCCAAAATCTTTGTCTTGTTCCCCTCTTTCCAGATAATCAACTTGAACATGATTTTGACAAATTTAAAATTTGGTTTCAAGCAGTTTTGAATTCGAACTTCTTTTGATCGTAGTTTGAGTTTCGTAGCTCCGATTCGATAGATTTTTTTGCAAATCGAAGCTCTTCAGTTGAAATTTCTGTTTGGATCTTTTCTCTTGAGTTTAACCTTGCATCTTATGCTTGATTACTTATGTATTCTACCGTTTGTTTACGATAGAGTTTCCGGAGTGCGAAGTGTGCTACTACGAGTCACTAGGGTTTTCAAATCGTCAGCAAGGCAAGTAACACTTTGATCATACCCCTTTATTACCTAGTTTTTATGCATTAGTTTCAATCCGCAAGCATTGCATGGTTAGGACTTGATAACATGTGGGTATTGGGAAGTAGTTGATGAGGTAGAACCTATTGTCTTTATTTCAAACCCTGGGAGTTACTTCTACGTTATGCTTATGCTGTTTTGCTATGCTCGTAGACGTGGTTTGGTTTGAGTGATCCATGAAAGATGTGAGAGTTATCATTTATTAATGGTTAAACTTAAGGTGGCTACTTTAATACACATCTAGGTGGATTGTTTGGGGCACCCTAGAGTACCCAATGGTTGTCCGGACTCTTGGAGCAATCCGGTATGGTCCTGGGATATCCCGGAGTACCCGTGTGATCATCCTATGGTTTGCCACCCAGGCTCAAAGGGATCATAAGATTATTCATGCTAGAAACTTCCATGTGCAGCCACATGCCATTATGGGCTCTGGCATAGTTGAGTAAGTTGTGGGAAACCTTTCCATGATGGGCTAGCAGATGTAGGGGATTGTAGGTGTACCGGCCTATCTATCGATTAAGGGGACCTCTTCGGAAAGACTGTGTCTCGATCATCCGTTTCTCAAACGTCATGCAGTGCGAGAAATCCAACGGAGGAGATCGAGTCTTGTGGGGAAAAGTGCGCAAACCTCTGCAGAGTGTATAAACTAATCATGGTTAGCCGTGTCCCCGTTTATGGACATCTTGAGTATCTGGTACTTAAATTATTGATTTGATCTCATCACTCTACTTAATTAATTTGTTGGGTTGATAATTATTATTTTGGGATTGAGTTGGAGGAACCTTCTTAATATCTCAACAAACTTTGTAGTTAAATGAAATATATTACTTTGTTGTAGGGGAAAACTAGCTTTATGCAAATGATAACCATAGAGCCTCCACCAGCCATATATGCATGTAGTGATAGCTGTTATTTGTTCATTGCTCTTGTGTTATCTTGCCAGCATATTCCATGTGCTGACCTACACAGGCTACAACGTATTATGTTGCAGAATTTTCAGACAAAGAGTAAGGTGCGCTAGGTCGTTGTCGTGCACTCAGTTATGCCGTTGGAGTTGATGGACTCACTTACCTTTGAAGCTTCCGCTATTATCTTATTTAGATGGCCTGCAGCCATATTATTGTAATAGTTCTCTCGTGAGACATTCGATGTAATAAGTGTGTGATTGAACTCTATTATAAATCCTCGAGTACTGTGTGTGTCAGCATTACCGATCCAGGGATGACACTTATGCACAGAGATTTGACCGTCTGAGGTCGAATCGCTATAAGATGGTATCAGAGCCCACGCTGACTATAGGACGCGACCACTAAGATAAGCCATAGGACACTCTTCTCTACTCATTTCTGACTCTTCTCCCTTTTCCACTCTATAGATGGCGGACCCAAGGAACAAGTTTGCTCAGCCGGATGAAGACACACCTTTCGGACAACACTTGAAGGAAGCCACTAAGTACCCGAGCATCGGAATACCAAGCTTCACCGGGACCTACACCGCCAATCTACCAGAAGAGGAGCGTTGGATGATTCGGGTTTATGTTCCAGGAAGGACATTCACACCAGTTACTGAGCCCATAGAGTTTTCCTTTGATGCACCAACCTGGAGTCTAGGAAAGAGCATGGCAGCCCACATCGCCATGGGACGCATTGGCAAAGTTTATCACAAGGATCTGAAGGACACCATCTACCAGATATGTGGACGCCGAGATGAGCAATGGGAGATGATTTGCACCAGGAGGGATAAATCCATTGCAGCCTACATCCAGGAGTTAAACCAGCACATTCATCGTCAGGAGAACCAGATGTGCGCTAGTATGATAGACCTGAAGAAGGTGATTACCAGGAACATGGAGCTAGAAGAGGAACTCAAGTCTACACGCGATGGATACGAAGAAGAAATTTCAGTACTACTGGAGAAGAATGAAGAACTGAAGAAGAAGCTTGGAATATTCATGGGTGATCCCAAACTTGAAGCGGACATCCATTCTGAAGACTACATCATCATCGACGACACCGACTCTGACCCCGATAGTGATGATGATTATGAATACGAAGCTGGAGCAGATATCATGGAGTCTTCCACCGATCAAAATTTCTAGTCGACCACCAAATTATCAGTAGTATTCCCCCATGTAAATAGTAATAGTCCGAGTATTTTGTAACGGTAGCTTAGACCTATTTTATGCCCTTGTTTGAATTGAGTGGTGTGTTAATGAATGTGCTTGTCTCATGTGCATATGGGTAGTGATTTATCTTTAGACCTCACTCTATTCTATTCTCACCCTCTAAACCTATCAGATGCCTCCGAGACGTTACCCCTGATTTGCCTTCCCACCGGAGCTCACGCAGTTGATCCAACAGCAGAATGCCTTGATGCAGCTACTAGTCCAGAACCAAGGCAACAACAATAACAACAACCCACCGCCACCACCTCCAGTTGACAACTTAGCCCGTTTCCTGAGGTTGAATCCGCCGATGTTTTCCAGTAGCACCGAGCCGATTGTTGCTGATGACTGGCTCCGCAGGATTGGAAGGGAGCTGACCATCGCAGGTTGCACAGATGCTGAGAAGGTGCACTTTGCCGCACACCAACTGGATGGACCCGCAGCCTCATGGTGGGAGAATTACACCGTCACATTCCCCATAGAAAATGTCACTTGGGATCAGTTTCAGCAAGCTTTCCGCACATCACATGTCTCAACTGGAGCGATGAGTATGAAGAAGCGTGAGTTCCACAACTTACGCCAGGGAAACCGTACTGTAGGGCAGTACGTGGATGGGTTCAGCAAGTTAGCCCGTTATGCTCCAGATGATGTGGCCACAGATGCCGCAAAGCAGGAGAAGTTCATGGAAGGGTTGAATGATGAGCTGAGTATGCAGTTGATGGTGGCAACATTTGCTAACCACCCGGAGTTGGTGGATAGAGCTCTTATGATTGAAGGCAAGTAGCAGCAGATAGAGAGCCGCAAACGGAAGTATGGACAGGGGAAGTACAGTTCAGGAGCTCAACAGAAGCCTCGTTTTACCCCAAACTCGGGAGGACATACCCATCATAACCATGGAGGCCACACTCACAATGGAGGGAGTTTGCATAACCACAGTGGCCCTAAGAATGGTAATGGGAATGGAGGAAACAATGGTCAAAATCGTTTCAACCCCACTACACCCGCCAAGAAGGATCTAAGTCACATTACTTGTTTCAAGTGCGGGAAGACTGGACACTACGCCACCGAGTGTCCTGAAGCAAAGAATGGAAATGGCAATGGAAGTTCTGGGAAGAAGCCCAACCCTTTCACCAGAGGATAGGTGAACCACGTTAACGTGGAGGAAGTTGAGGAGCAGCCAGATGCAGTTATCAGTAAGTTTTTGATTAAGTCATTTACTGCTACTGTTGTAACACCCTGAGAATCATGCTACAGTAACCCCCTGTGATTAAGCTAATCATGTGCTAAACAGGGCTTGATCACATTTGGATCACCTTCCTTTTCAAACTCCTAGTTCAAACTTCAAATATAATTAAAGTGGAAAATAAAAGTTTTCAAAAATTCAAACAAAAATGTCCAGTGGGTTCTAAATAATACACTGGTAATTATGGTGGAGAAAACACATTTTTATAAAATGTCTAAATACTTTTAAATGAAATAAAACAGAAAAGGAAATAAACAAATAAAGAGAAAACAGAAAACAAAACAGTCAAAAGAAAAAAAGAGCAGGCCTCCCCCCCACTGGACCCGCGGCCCAAACCCCCCCGGCCCAAGCTGGGCCGCCACCCGCGCCCCGGCCCAGCCCACCTCCCCCCCGCGTCCCCTTCCTGTTTCCCCGACCGGGACGGAACAGTGGCCGTCCCCGCCGCACCCCCTCGCCGGCGACGGGGAGGATAAGGGCGCCAGCTCCCCCGCCTCCTCGGGCCTCTCTCCCACTCGCCCCCGCTCTCCCTCGGCCTCTGCGCCTTCTCCCCCGCCAGATCCCCCTCCCTCTCCCCTCCGTTCCCCTCTGCCCGAGAGCGCTCGCCGCCGTTCACCGTCGTTCACACGGCCACCGTGCCCGCCTCGCCGCCCCAAGGAGTCTCCAAGGACCGCCGTCGCCCGCTGCTGCGTCTGGTGCAGCCCGTTGGAGACCGGAGCCCCTACAACGAACGCACCAAGCTCGCCTTCATCTTCGGACGCCGGCGACCCCCTTCTTCCCCGGCGACGACCTGCTGCTCCTAAGCACCCACGGGCCCTTCTTGCGCCGCGTGGTGAGCTCCTCTACCTCCTCCCTCTCTCCGCTAGCTCGCTCGCGCTCCGTAGCTACTTCCCCGCGCGCGCCCGAAAGCCACGCCGCGGAGCTCGCCGCCGGCGTGTCTCCGGTGACCAAATGGTCACGGGCGTTGGCCCGCTAGCCCGACCGCACCGTGCCGCACCCACCTAGCTAGCTAGTTCGGCCGTTCGCGCGCTCTAGCGTAGCTCCCCTCGGGCACCCGTAGCTCCTCGCCGCCGGCGAGTTCGTAGCGCACGTCTCCGGCCGTTCCAGCCCCTCCGGCCACCGCCGTTGGACGCGCGACGTCGAGCCGCGTCGTACGCGCCCAGCCCCGCCCCCGCAAACCCACTGTGGGCGAAACCCGAAGCTCACCCGCGCATCGCCGCCGCGCTGGAGCTCGCCGGAGCCCCTCTCCGGTGCCCTGCCGACGTGGCCGGCCGGGCCCCACCCCTGGGTCACTGCCAGTGGCCCCCACGGGCCCAGTTGACTGGGTTGACCCAGTCAACTGCTGACTGGGCAGGCCCAGTCACTGACATGCGGGCCCCGCCGCAAAAACTAAAAAAGAAAATTAAAAAGAAAATGTTTTATAAATAAAAATAATTATTTTAACTAATCACTCACTGACATATGGGGCCCACCCCTCTAATTATACTGTTAGATTAGTTTAAATAGATATTAGACTAACAGAGGCTGACATGTGGGTCCCACTGGACCCACCTGTCTGGTTTGCCTGGTCAGCCGACCAGTTGACCTGCTGACGTCAGCATTACCTCATGCTGACGTCATAATTCATTTTTCTGAATATAAAAAATTCCAGAAATTCAAATAAACTTTGAAAATTCATATCTTTTAAACCGTAACTCGGATGAAATTGTTTTCTATATGAAAGTTGCTCAGAACGACGAGACGAATCCGAATACGCAGTCCGTTCATCCACCACACCTCCCTAACCTATCGAACTAGCAACTTTCCCCCTCCGGTCCGTCTGTCCGAAAACGCGAAACATCGGGAATACCTCCCGGATGTTCCCCCCCCTTTCACCGGTACCACCTACTGTCGCGTTAGGGCACACCTAGCACCGTTCATTGTCATGTCACGCATCGTCATGCTTATGTTTGCCTTGTATTTACTGTTTCTTCCCCCTCTTCTCTCCGGTAGACTACGAGACCGACACTGCTGCTGCCCAGTTCGACTACGGAGTCGACGACCCCTCCTACTTGCCAGAGCAACCAGGCAAGCCCCCCCCTTTGATCACCAGATATCGCCTACTCTAATCTCTACTGCTTGCATTAGAGTAGTGTAGCATGTTACTGCTTTTCGATATCCTATTCTGATGCATAGCCTATCCTTGCTACTATTGTTACTACCTTTACCTGCAATCCTACATGCTTAGTATAGGATGCTAGATTTCCATCAGTGGCCCTACATTCTTGTCCGTCTGCTGTGCTATACTATCGGGCCGTGATCACCTGGGCGGTGATCACGGGCATATACTTATATACTATATACATGACACATGTGATGACTAAAGTCGGGTCGGCTCGTAGGAGTACCCGCAAGTGGATCTTTGTGGCGGAGCGACAGGGCAGGTTGAGACCGCCTAGGTAAGAGGTGGGCCTGGCCCTGGTCGGCGTTCGCAGATACTTAACACGCTTAACGAGATCTTGGTATTTGATCTGAGTCTGGCCATTTGGTCTATACGCACTAACCATCTACGTGGGAGTAGTTATGGGTATCCCGACGTCGTGGTATCAGCCGAAGCTCTTTTGACGTCAGCGACTGAGTGGCGCGCGCCGTGTTGGACCGCTTTGACGTAACCGCCGTGATCGTGTGGGTTGCTAGGTCTGCTCGCGGCCGCGTTCGCAACGTGCAGGTGTGCATAGGGCGATGGGCCCAGACCCCTGCGCGCATAGGGTTAGACCGGCGTGCTGACCTCTCTGTTGTGCTTAGGTGGGGCTGCGACGTGTTGATCTTACGAGGCCGGGCATGACCCAGAAAAGTGTGTCCGGCCAATTGGGATCGAGCGTGTTGGGTTATGTGGTGCACCCCTGCAGGGAAGTTTATCTATTCGAATAGCCGTGTCCCTCGGTAAAAGGACGACCCGGAGTTGTACCTTGACCTTATGACAACTAGAACTGGATACTGAATAAAATACACCCTTCCAAGTGCCAGATACATCCCGGTGATCGCTCTCTAACAGGGCGACGAGGAGGGGATTGCCGGGTAGGATTATGCTATGCGATGCTACTTGGAGGACTTCAATCTACTCTCTTCTACATGCTGCAAGATGGAGATGTCCAGAAGCTTAGTCTTCGACAGGACTAGCTATCCCCCTCTTATTCCGGCATTCTGCAGTTCAGTCCACTGATATGCCTCTTTACACATATACCCATGCATATGTAGTGTAGCTCCTTGCTTGCGAGTACTTTGGATGAGTACTCACGGTTGCTTTTCTCCCTCTTTTCCCCTTTCTATACCGGATTGTCGCAATCAGATGTCGGAGTCCAGGAGCCAGACGCCACCGTCGACGACGACTTCCACGGCACTGGAGGTGCCTACTACTACGTGCAGGCCGCTGACGACGACCAGGAGTAGTTAGGAGGTCCCAGGCAGGAGGCCTTGCCTTTTCGATCGTTGCTACCTTTGTGCTAGCCTTCTTAAGGCAAACTTGTTTAACTTATGTCTGTACTCAGATATTGTTGCTTCCGCTGACTCGTCTATGATCGAGCACTTGTATTCGAGCCCTCGAGGCCCCTGGCTTGTATTATAATGCTTGTATGACTTATTTATGTTTTAGAGTTGTGTTGTGATATCTTCCCGTGAGTCCCTGATCGTGATCGTACACATTTGCGTGCATGATTAGTGTACGGTCAAATCGGGGGCGTCACAAGTTGGTATCAGAGCCGACTGCCTGTAGGAACCCCCTTCCACACTCCTTGGCCGAAGTCGAGTCTAGACATTGCAAAACTTTTACTAACATGGCTGTGCGGCTTACGGGCCCACGTCGCCATTGGGTGGTACTAGGATCTTTTACTCCTCGACCTTTACTCTGGGACTCTGAACTCTCTTCTACTCGGGTTAAACGACTTTACTAACTCTAACACTAGGATCCCGTGACCGCGTTCACCCCAAAGATGGATAAGCCATAGTTGTTTCTTAGAATAGTATTTTGAACAATGCACACACTGTCATTTGACTCCTTTGAAACGTCTTTGCTTTCAGATGGAACCCACGAGGCAGGTTGTTCGCCACACGATGGCCATTGGTGCCTCGGGATCACCTGCGGTGCTAGCTGAGATGATGACCTATCTGGGTTATCGCTGGCACCCTGAGTTCACCGTCTACGAGGAGTACCAGGACTTTAACCAGGAGCAGTACCGTGCCATCGTCCACCTCTACTCTCGGGAGTACGACTCCACTACTGTGCTGCACACCGCACATGGTGTTGGTGTGACCATCGATATGGCTGTCCACGATGCAGCCTATGCTGCTCTGACACGTCTTCGTGGAGAGTATCATGAGTTGGACACCTCCCCTTTCAGGCACATTGCTATCGCCTCTGATGTTGGTACGGAGGGATACTATACTGCTGCCTACTCCACTGTCACCCGGGAGCCCTTCTACCATCAACACCTGGTTCTGCATGCTGATGGGCTGGATCGAGCTAACCGAGCTCTTCGCCACGAGATGTACACCACCCGTCAGCACCTTTACCGTGCTCTGACGCTGCTGCACCCCTTTGTCCGGTCTGGACAGGTACCGCGTGCTGCGATCTACCCAGCCAGGACCGTGATGCCCCACGGTGTCGGTTGGCCAGAAGTGGGAGGCTACTCTCCCGCACTTGGTCCTCTTCTGCCACCTGAGCGTCGGGCTCTACACCTGAGTATCCGCGGCCCCCAGTCTGCTGACGTGGAGGATTATCCATTACCTCACTACCAGCTGTCGGGCTACGATTACCTCCACAGTACCTCTTGGGACTGATGTAGGCTTGTTTGTAGTGTTAAAGGCATTCGCCGCGAGCCTGTGTGCCGCCTATGATGTTTTAGTTTATGTACTGAACTCTATGTACTGAACTCTATGCATGACTCCTTTTGTAAGCTATGCCGACTACTATGTAGTAGCTATCGTGCTCCTTTCATTATGCATGTTTCATCATGAATGATTCTTGTCATTGCCAATTTTCTCAATGCTGAACTACCCCTGTTATATATTAGCAGGATGGTTAGACCAGGTGGTCGTGGTCGTGGTGGCGATGCCCCACCACCACCTGAGTACATGGCTGGTATGATCCAACAGTTTGAACTGAACCGCCAATTCATGGAAAATATGATGGCTCAGTTTCCTCGCCCCAATATGAACCAACAGCCAGCTCAAGTGACTCTTCAAGATTTCATACGCCTCAACCCAACCATCTACCGCAGCTCAACTCAGCCTCTGGATGCTGATGACTGGCTCCGTGACATCACCTATGAGATGGAGTCTGCTGATGTAGCCCCTGCCAGCTATGTCAATTTTGCTTCATTCTTCTTGAAGGGACCCGCAGCTCAATGGTGGGACAGCCACAGGCGTACTCTGCCAGCTGGAACAATCATCACATGGCCAGACTTCCAAGCAGCTTTCCGTGCCCGCTTCATTCCTCAGGGAGTCATGGACCGGAAGAAGCGTGAGTTCCGCAACCTCACCCAAGGCAACAAAACTGTTGAAGCTTATCAGCGGGAGTTTCTGGACTTGTCCCGCTATGCTGAAGAAGACATTGCAACTGATGCACGCAGACAGGAGAAGTTCCGTGATGGACTACAAGCTGACATCAAGCTCGCACTTCTAGTGCATGACTTCGCCGATTTCGCCACCTTGGTGAATAAGGCCATCAATGTCGAGACTGGTCTGCAGGAATACCAGAGCTCTCAGAGGCGCAACCGTGACACGGGCTCATCTTCGGGCTCGCCCTCACAGAAGCGTAAGATATGGATCCCAAGCAGCATGTATCGTCCAAATGCACCTGCTCCCAGGAAATCTTATGCTGCACCGCGTCTGCCTCCTCCACCATCTAAGCAGTCAAAGCTACCAGCTCCCCCACCTGGGGCTCCTGTTCCCACTCCCGATAATGGTCTGTGCTTCAAGTGTGGTCAACCGGGTCACTTTGCCAGGAACTGCTATCAGAACCAGAATCAACTGGCCCTTCCAGCAGCTGGCCGTGGTAACAACCAGCCCCGCAACAACAATGCTAAGTCTTATGGTCGTGCTCATGCCAACCACGTTGATCTCAGCGAAGCTCAAGACCAGCCTGCTACTGTGATGGGTACACTCCTCGTAAATTCAGTACCAGCATCCGTTTTATTTGATACAGGAGCATCCCATTCATTCATATCAGCAGAATTTGCATTCCTGCATGGCATTCATTACGAAGAGATAAACACTCCGCTAGTGGTACACACCCCTGCGGGCCAATGTCAAACCTCTATGGTTAGTCGCGATGTTACTGTTGAAATTGAAGGACTGGAATTTCTTGTCTCTCCCATCGTACTGAAGTCCTGTAGCATTGATCTCATTCTGGGAATGAATTGGTTAAAAGCGCATACTGCTTCAATCGTTTGCACCACTAAGACCGTCCATCTGCTACACCCTTCAGATGAGATAGTTACTTACCAAGCCCATCTGGTGCAAAATGTCGAGGCAAGGCTCTATGCATTGAATGCATTGAACGCTGCACCACTCGAGGGCATTGAAAACATTCCCGTCGTGCGTGAATTCCTCGACGTCTTCCCTGAAGAACTTCCAGGGATTCCCCCTGCTAGAGCTGTCGAATTCATCATCGACTTGAAACCAGGCACCACTCCTATAGCCAAGCGACCCTACAAAATGTCGCCGCATGAACTCCTTGAGCTTAAGGAGGAAATCGAAAAGTCTCTTCGCAAAGGATTCATTCGTCCAAGTTGCTCTCCTTGGGGAGCACCTTCTCTCTTTGTCAAGAAGAAGGATGGGACTAACCGATTGGTTCAAGACTACCGTCCTATAAACCAAGCTACCATTCAGAATAAATACCCTCTTCCTCGGATCAATGATCTGTATGATCAACTGGCGGGTTCGTCAGTGTTCTCTAAGCTCGACTTGAGGTTGGGCTACCACCAGATCCGTGTTCGCGAAGAGGATATCCCAAAGACCGCCTTCGTGACTCGCTATGGTTCATATGAGTACACCGTCATGTCTTTCGGTTTAACCAATGCTCCAGCCACCTTCTCTCGTCTGATGAACTACATATTCATGGATTACCTCGACAAGTTCGTCGTGGTTTATCTGGATGATATCCTGATATTTTCCAAGAACGAAGAAGAACATGCTGAACATCTTCGTCTTGTGCTGGAAAAGCTACGAGAACATCAACTATATGCCAAGTTCTCTAAATGTGAATTTTGGCTACCCGAAGTAACCTATCTCGGGCATGTCATCTCTAAGGATGGTATTGCCGTCAACCCCGAGCGAGTTCAGGCTATTCTTGATTGGACTCCTCCCAAGAACGTTAAGCAAGTCAGAAGTTTTCTCGGTCTCGCCAGCTATTGCCGTCGATTCGTCGAGAACTTCTCTAAGATCGCCAGGCCTCTGACTAACCTATTGCATAAGGGTGTCAAGTTCCAATGGACAGACAAATGTCAGGAAAGTTTCCAGGCACTCAAAGACAAGTTGACTTCTGCCCCAGTTCTAGCTCCACCTGATACTAAGAAGGACTTCGTCATTTACTGCGACGCTTCCCGTCAAGGGTTAGGCTGTGTCCTAATGCAAGACCGCAAAGTGATTGCTTATGCCTCTCGACAATTGCGCCCTCAGGAAGAGAACTACCCAGTTCACGACCTCGAACTTGCTGCTGTCATTCATGCGCTGAAGCAGTGGCGACATTACCTTCTCGGTAATCGTTGCGAGATCTTCACCGACCACCAAAGTCTGAAGTATCTGTTTACTCAACCAGATCTGAACCTCCGTCAGCAGAGATGGATGGAGCTTGTTGCAGACTTTGACTTGGGTATTTCCTATACGCCAGGCAAGGCTAATGTAATGGCTGATGCCTTGAGCCGCAAGTCTTACTGCAACCACCTCCAGGTTCATAAAGTTCAGCCCTCGCTTGTTGAAGAATTCAGGAAGCTGAACCTCCATATTGTTCCTCCGGGTGCACTCGCTCCCCCTCCTAAACAATTTGGCAAGGTGAACCTCCACGTTGTTACCCAGGGTTCCCTCAATACCCTAGTTGCTAAACCAGATCTCGAGGACAGCATCAAAAGGCTACAGAAGTATGACTCTGAAGCCTACAAGATTAAGCGCTACCTCGCAGGAGGAAAGCCCTCATCCTTCACCATTTCTGAAGATGGCACCCTATACTTCAAGGGCCGCCTAGTGGTGCCATGTGCAGAGAAAAACCTGGATATGACACAGGAAGTTATGAAAGAAGCTCATGATACGCCTCTAAGTATCCATCCGGGTAGTACAAAGATGTACCAAGACATCCGTCAAAGATTCTGGTGGACTAATATGAAGCAAGACATTGCTCGTTATGTTGCTGAGTGTGACGTTTGCCGTCGTATCAAAGCAGAACATCAAAGGCCTGCTGGAACTCTGCAACCTATCTCTATTCCTGAATGGAAATGGGACCATGTTGAGATGGACTTCGTCACTGGATTTCCCAAATCGCAGAAAGGTAATGATGCTATTCTTGTCGTCATTGACCGGCTTTCCAAAGTTGCACATTTTCTGGCGGTCAAAGAAGCGATCACTGCTAGCCAGTTGGCAACGCTCTATATGTCCAGGATTGTTTCACTCCACGGTATTCCATTGGTTATCAGCTCAGACCGTGGCAGCTTATTCACTTCAAGATTCTGGGCAAGTTTCCAAGAAGCTATGGGCACTCATCTGTCATTTAGTACTGCGTTTCATCCTCAATCGCAAGGACAAGTTGAACGCGTCAATCAAGTTCTCGAAGACATGCTTCGAGCTTGCGTTATTTCCTTCGGCAAGAAATGGGAGGAATCTCTCCCGTATGCTGAGTTCTCTTATAATAATAGCTATCAAGCTAGTCTGAAGATGGCCCCCTTCGAAGTGTTATATGGACGAAAGTGCCGAACCCCCCTGAACTGGTCAGAAACTGGGGAACGTCCACTCTTCGGTCCGGATATTATCCAAGATGCCGAAGAACAAGTCCGCATTATTCGCGAGAATCTCAAGACTGCTCAGTCACGTCAGAAGAGTCAGTATGACCGTCATCATAAAGACATGGTCTATCAACCTGGCGAAAAGGCTTATCTTCGAGTCACACCTATGAAGGGTGCTCACCGCTTCGGGATCAAGGGCAAACTAGCTCCTCGCTATATTGGCCCATTCACTATTCTCGAAAGGCGTGGAAAAGTGGCATACCAACTAGAACTACCGCCGAACCTTTCTCAGGTTCACGATGTGTTCCATGTGTCACAGCTCCGCCGTTGCTTCAAGGATCCAATCCGAGCGGTGGATCACGAAGTGCTCGAATTGCAGCAAGACCTCTCCTATAAGGAGCATCCGGTCCGCATTCTCGACCAAGCTGAACGCCGCACACGTCAGAAGGCGATCAAGTTTCTCAAAGTCCAGTGGTCACGCCATTCTGAAGATGAGGCCACTTGGGAACGAGAGGATCGTCTGCGCGAAGAATACCCCGCACTGTTTCCTTCTACCTCCTAAATCTCGGGACGAGATTTCTTGTAGTGGAGGAGATTTGTAACACCCTGAGAATCATGCTACAGTAACCCCCTGTGATTAAGCTAATCATGTGCTAAACAGGGCTTGATCACATTTGGATCACCTTCCTTTTCAAACTCCTAGTTCAAACTTCAAATATAATTAAAGTGGAAAATAAAAGTTTTCAAAAATTCAAACAAAAATGTCCAGTGGGTTCTAAATAATACACTGGTAATTATGGTGGAGAAAACACATTTTTATAAAATGTCTAAATACTTTTAAATGAAATAAAACAGAAAAGGAAATAAACAAATAAAGAGAAAACAGAAAACAAAACAGTCAAAAGAAAAAAAGAGCAGGCCTCCCCCCCCACTGGACCCGCGGCCCAAACCCCCCCCCGGCCCAAGCTGGGCCGCCACCCGCGCCCCGGCCCAGCCCACCTCCCCCCCGCGTCCCCTTCCTGTTTCCCCGACCGGGACGGAACAGTGGCCGTCCCCGCCGCACCCCCTCGCCGGCGACGGGGAGGATAAGGGCGCCAGCTCCCCCGCCTCCTCGGGCCTCTCTCCCACTCGCCCCCGCTCTCCCTCGGCCTCTGCGCCTTCTCCCCCGCCAGATCCCCCTCCCTCTCCCCTCCATTCCCCTCTGCCCGAGAGCGCTCGCCGCCGTTCACCGTCGTTCACACGGCCACCGTGCCCGCCTCGCCGCCCCAAGGAGTCTCCAAGGACTGCCGTCGCCCGCTGCTGCGTCTGGTGCAGCCCGTTGGAGACCGGAGCCCCTACAACGAACGCACCAAGCTCGCCTTCATCTTCGGACGCCGGCGACCCCCTTCTTCCCCGGCGACGACCTGCTGCTCCTAAGCACCCACGGGCCCTTCTTGCGCCGCGCGGTGAGCTCCTCTACCTCCTCCCTCTCTCCGCTAGCTCGCTCGCGCTCCGTAGCTACTTCCCCGCGCGCGCCCGAAAGCCACGCCACGGAGCTCGCCGCCGGCGTGTCTCCGGTGACCAAATGGTCACGGGCGTTGGCCCGCTAGCCCGACCGCACCGTGCCGCACCCACCTAGCTAGCTAGTTCGGCCGTTCGCGCGCTCTAGCGTAGCTCCCCTCGGGCACCCGTAGCTCCTCGCCGCCGGCGAGTTCGTAGCGCACGTCTCCGGCCGTTCCAGCCCCTCCGGCCACCGCCGTTGGACGCGCGACGTCGAGCCGCGTCGTACGCGCCCAGCCCCGCCCCCGCAAACCCACTGTGGGCGAAACCCGAAGCTCACCCGCGCATCGCCGCCGCGCTGGAGCTCGCCGGAGCCCCTCTCCGGTGCCCTGCCGACGTGGCCGGCCGGGCCCCACCCCTGGGTCACTGCCAGTGGCCCCCACGGGCCCAGTTGACTGGGTTGACCCAGTCAACTGCTGACTGGGCAGGCCCAGTCACTGACATGCGGGCCCCGCCGCAAAAACTAAAAAAGAAAATTAAAAAGAAAATGTTTTATAAATAAAAATAATTATTTTAACTAATCACTCACTGACATATGGGGCCCACCCCTCTAATTATACTGTTAGATTAGTTTAAATAGATATTAGACTAACAGAGGCTGACATGTGGGTCCCACTGGACCCACCTGTCTGGTTTGACTGGTCAGCCGACCAGTTGACCTGCTGACGTCAGCATTACCTCATGCTGATGTCATAATTCATTTTTCTGAATATAAAAAATTCCAGAAATTCAAATAAAATTTGAAAATTCATATCTTTTAAACCGTAACTCGGATGAAATTGTTTTCTATATGAAAGTTGCTCAGAACGACGAGACGAATCCGAATACGCAGTCCGTTCATCCACCACACCTCCCTAACCTATCGAACTAGCAAATTTCCCCCTCCGGTCCGTCTGTCCGAAAACGCGAAACATCGGGAATACCTCCCGGATGTTCCCCCCCTTTCACCGGTACCACCTACTGTCGCGTTAGGGCACACCTAGCACCGTTCATTGTCATGTCACGCATCGTCATGCTTATGTTTGCCTTGTATTTACTGTTTCTTCCCCCTCTTCTCTCCGGTAGACTACGAGACCGACACTGCTGCTGCCCAGTTCGACTACGGAGTCGACGACCCCTCCTACTTGCCAGAGCAACCAGGCAAGCCCCCCCCTTTGATCACCAGATATCGCCTACTCTAATCTCTACTGCTTGCATTAGAGTAGTGTAGCATGTTACTGCTTTTCGATATCCTATTCTGATGCATAGCCTATCCTTGCTACTATTGTTACTACCTTTACCTGCAATCCTACATGCTTAGTATAGGATGCTAGATTTCCATCAGTGGCCCTACATTCTTGTCCGTCTGCTGTGCTATACTATCGGGCCGTGATCACCTGGGCGGTGATCACGGGCATATACTTATATACTATATACATGACACATGTGATGACTAAAGTCGGGTCGGCTCGTAGGAGTACCCGCAAGTGGATCTTTGTGGCGGAGCGACAGGGCAGGTTGAGACCGCCTAGGTAAGAGGTGGGCCTGGCCCTGGTCGGCGTTCGCAGATACTTAACACGCTTAACGAGATCTTGGTATTTGATCTGAGTCTGGCCATTTGGTCTATACGCACTAACCATCTACGTGGGAGTAGTTATGGGTATCCCGACGTCGTGGTATCAGCCGAAGCTCTTTTGACGTCAGCGACTGAGTGGCGCGCGCCGTGTTGGACCGCTTTGACGTAACCGCCGTGATCGTGTGGGTTGCTAGGTCTGCTCGCGGCCGCGTTCGCAACGTGCAGGTGTGCATAGGGCGATGGGCCCAGACCCCTGCGCGCATAGGGTTAGACCGGCGTGCTGACCTCTCTGTTGTGCTTAGGTGGGGCTGCGACGTGTTGATCTTACGAGGCCGGGCATGACCCAGAAAAGTGTGTCCGGCCAATTGGGATCGAGCGTGTTGGGTTATGTGGTGCACCCCTGCAGGGAAGTTTATCTATTCGAATAGCCGTGTCCCTCGGTAAAAGGACGACCCGGAGTTGTACCTTGACCTTATGACAACTAGAACTGGATACTGAATAAAATACACCCTTCCAAGTGCCAGATACATCCCGGTGATCGCTCTCTAACAGGGCGACGAGGAGGGGATTGCCGGGTAGGATTATGCTATGCGATGCTACTTGGAGGACTTCAATCTACTCTCTTCTACATGCTGCAAGATGGAGATGTCCAGAAGCTTAGTCTTCGACAGGACTAGCTATCCCCCTCTTATTCCGGCATTCTGCAGTTCAGTCCACTGATATGCCTCTTTACACATATACCCATGCATATGTAGTGTAGCTCCTTGCTTGCGAGTACTTTGGATGAGTACTCACGGTTGCTTTTCTCCCTCTTTTCCCCTTTCTATACCGGATTGTCGCAATCAGATGTCGGAGTCCAGGAGCCAGACGCCACCGTCGACGACGACTTCCACGGCACTGGAGGTGCCTACTACTACGTGCAGGCCGCTGACGACGACCAGGAGTAGTTAGGAGGTCCCAGGCAGGAGGCCTTGCCTTTTCGATCGTTGCTACCTTTGTGCTAGCCTTCTTAAGGCAAACTTGTTTAACTTATGTCTGTACTCAGATATTGTTGCTTCCGCTGACTCGTCTATGATCGAGCACTTGTATTCGAGCCCTCGAGGCCCCTGGCTTGTATTATAATGCTTGTATGACTTATTTATGTTTTAGAGTTGTGTTGTGATATCTTCCCGTGAGTCCCTGATCGTGATCGTACACATTTGCGTGCATGATTAGTGTACGGTCAAATCGGGGGCGTCACAACTGTTCTTTTTGATACTGGTGCATCGCATTCATACATATCAAGGGGATTTGCGGATAAATATAAACTTCCCACCAAAGCCCTAAAGACACCTATGTTAGTAAGCTCGCCAGGAGTGGAGTATATGGCAAGCAGAGGATGTTTTCAGATGCCATTGACCATAGGTAGGCATGTTTTCCCCTCAAACTTCATAATTTTGAAGTCACAAGGATTGGATGTGATACTAGGCATGGATTGGCTATCAATGTATGGAGGAAATATCGATTGTGCTAGTAAGTCAATTCTACTTACCACCCCAGAGGGTAAACGGATCAAGTATGTGTCCCGACATGTGCCAAGGAGGACCCAAGTAAATTCACTCTCGGGTGTTGTTCAGGAAGAAGTGCCTGTTGTAAAGGATTACCCGGATGTATTTCCAGAGGAATTACCAGGCATGCCGCCAGACCGAGACATAGAGTTTTTAATAGAGCTATTGCCAGGCACCAGACCAATATCGAAGAGACCGTATCGGATGCCCGCAAATGATCTAGAGGAAATTAAGAAGCAGATTAAGGAGTTACTAGAGAAAGGATATATCCGACCAAGTTGATCACCGTGGGGAGCCCCAGTGCTCTTAGTTGAGAAGAAAGATGGATCTTTGAGAATGGTTGTTGATTATCGTGCATTGAATGAAGTGACGATCAAGAACAAGTACCCACTACTGATGATCAACGATTTGTTTGACCAACTACAGGGAGCCAAAGTATTCTCCAAGATCGATCTTCAATCAGGATACCACCAGCTGAAGATCCGAGAATAGGATATACCTAAGACAACTTTTACCACAAGGTACGGGCTATATGAGTACACGGGCATGTCTTTTGGATTGACTAACGCCCTTGCCTATTTCATGAGTATGATGAATAAGGTGTTCATGGAGTTTTTAGATAAGTTTGTTGTGGTGTTCATTGATGACATATTGGTATACTCGAAGAATGAAGAGGAGCACAAGGAACATTTGCGCTTAGTTCTCGAGAAGCTCATGGAACATCAGCTATACTCCAAATTCAGCAAATGTGAGTTTTGGTTGAAGGAAGTTGGATTTCTTGGACATGTTATATCAGGAGAAGGTATAGCAGTAGACCCTACCAAGGTTCAGTCTGTCACTGAGTGGTTGGCACCCACCTCAGTCGGAGAGATCCGCAGTTTTCTTGGACTTGCAGGATATTATGGGAGGTTCATTGAGAATTTTTCCAAAATTGCGAAGCCCATGACAGAGTTGTTGAAGAAGGACACCAAGTTCAATTGGACCGAGGATTGTGAGGCCAGTTTTCAGGAGTTGAAGAAACGTTTGGTTACAGCCCCAGTGCTGATTCTTCCGGATATACGCAAGGATTTCCATGTGTATTGCGATGCTTCTCGCTTAGGACTTGGAGGTGTACTTATGCAAGACGGAAGAGTTGTTTCATATGCCTCACGTCAGCTTCGACCTCATGAATTGAATTATGCCACTCATGATTTGGAGTTAGCAGCCGTAGTGCATGTGCTCATGACCTGAAGACATTTTCTTATTGGAAACCGTTGTGATGTATACACGGATCATAAGAGTTTGAAGTACATTTCCACGCAGAAGGAGTTGAATCTCAGGCAGAGGAGATGGTTGGAGCTAATAAAGGATTATGATATGAAGCTGCATTATTGATACGTCCATTTTGCATCATGCTTTTATATCGATATTTATTGCATTATGGGCTGTTATTACACATTATGTCACAATACTTATGCCTATTCTCTCTTATTTTACAAGGTTTACATAAGGAGGGAGAATGCCGGTAGCTGGAATTCTGGGCTGGAAAAGGAGCAAATATTAGAGACCTATTCTGCACAACTCCAAAAGTCCTGAAACTCCACAAAAGTTATTTTTGGAAATAATAAAAAATACTGGAAGAAGAATCCACGTCAGGGGGCCTCCACCTGTCCACGAGGGTGGGGGGCATGCCCTACCCCCTGGGCGCGCCCCCTGCCTCGTGGGCCCCCTGTTGGCCCTCCGGTGCCCATCTTCTGCTATATGAAGTCTTTCGTCCGAAGAAAAATCATAAGCAAGCTTTCGGGACGAGACTCCGCCGCCACGAGGCGGAACCTTGGCGGAACCAATCTAGGGCTCCGGCAGAGCTGTTCTGCCGGGGACACTTCCCTCGGGGAGGGGGAGATCACCGCCATCGTCATCACCAATGCTCCTCTCATCGGGAGAGGGCAATCTCCATCAACATCTTCACCAGCACCATCTCCTCTCAAACCCTAGTTCATCTCTTGTTTCCAATTCTTGTCTCATAGTCTGGGATTGGTACCTGTAGGTTGCTAGTAGTGTTGATTACTCCTTGTAGTTGATGCTAGTTGGTTTATTTGGTGGAAGATCATATGTTCAGATCCTTTATGCATATTAATACTCCTCTGATTATGAACATGAATATGCTTTGTGAGTAGTTACGTTTGTTCCTGAGGACATGGGAGAAGTCTTGCTATTAGTAGTCATGTGAATTTGGTATTCGTTCGATATTTTGATGAGATGTATGTTGTCTCTCCTCTAGTGGTGTTATGTGAACGTCGACTACATGACACTTCACCATTGTTTGGGCCTAGAGGAAGGCATTGGGAAGTAATAAGTAGATGATGGGTTGCTAGAGTGACAGAAGCTTAAACCCTAGTTTATGAGTTGCTTCGTAAGGGGCTGATTTGGATCCACATGTTTCATGCTATGGTTAGGTTTACCTTAATACTTCTTTTGTAGTTGTGGATGCTTGCAATAGGGGTTAATCATAAGTGGGATGCTATCCAAGTAAGGACAGCACCCAAGCACCGGTCCACCCACATATCAAATTATCAAAGTACCGAACGCGAATCATATGAACGTGATGAAAACTAGCTTGACGATAATTCCCATGTGTCCTCGGGAGCACTTTTCTCTATATAAGAGTTTATCCAGGCTTGTCCTTTGCTACAAAAAGGATTGGGCCACCTTGCTTCACTTTATTTACTTTTGTTACTTGTTGCTCGTTACCAATTATCTTATCACAAAACTATCTGTTACCTATTATTTCAGTGCTTGCAGAGAATACCTTGCTGAAAACCGCTTATCATTTCCTTCTGCTCCTCGTTGGGTTTTACACTCTTACTTATCGAAATGACTATGATAGACCCCCTATACTTGTGGGTCATCAAGACTCTTTTCTGGCGCCGTTGCCGGGGAGTGAAGCGCCTTTGGTAGGTGGAATTTGGTAAGGAAAAATTTATACAGTGTGCTGAAATTTACTGTCACTTGTTACTATGGAAAGTAATCCTCTAAGGGGCTTGTTCGGGGTATCTTCACCCCGACCAGTAGAGAAAAGAGTTGCTCCTCAACCTACTGAACCTACTAAAAATGAAAATGTCTACTTTGAGATTCCTTCGGGTAGGATAGAAAAACTGCTAGATGAAGTTTGTGGATTATTTAAGCTTGCAGGTGTGCTCGGTGATGTTATTAAAAAGAAGGTCTTCGCTTTATCTTTGAAGGGAGATGCATTGACATGGTATAGGCTATGTGATGATATGGGATCATGGAACTACAAACGATTGAAATTGGAATTTCATCAGAAGTTTTATCCTATGCATCTTGTTCATCGTGATCGCAATTATATATATAATTTTTGGCCTCGCGAAGGAGAAAGCATCGCTCAAGCTTGGGGGAGGCTTAAATCAATGTTATATTCATGCCCCAATCATGAGCTTCCAAGAGAAATAATTATTCAAGATTTTTATGGTCGGCTTTCTGATAACAATCGCACCATGTCGATACTTCTTGTACTGGCTCTTTTATGATGAAGACTATTGAATTTAAATGGGATTTATTGGAAAGAATTAAACGCAACTCTTAAGATTGGGACCTCGACGAAGTGAGTCAGGTATGGCACCTAAGTTTGATTGTGTTAAATCTTTTATGGATACCGATGTTTTCCGTAAATTTAGCACTAAGTATGGACTTGACTCTGAGATAGTAGCTTCTTTCTGTGAATCTTTTGCTACTCATATTGATCTCCCTAAGGAGAAGTGGTTTAAATATCATCCTCCCATAGAAGTAAAAGTAGCTGCACCCATTAAAGTTGAAGAAGAGACTATTACTTATAATGATCCTATTGTTCCTACTGCTTATGTTGAGAAACCACCTTTTCCTGTTAGGATAAAAGATCATGCTAAAGCTTCAACTGTGGTTCGTAAAAGCAATATTAGAACCTATACACCTCCTGAGCAAGTTAAAGTTGAACCTAATATTGCTATTGTTAAAGATCTCTTGTCTGATAATATTGATGGGCATGTTATTCATTTCTGTAATGAAACTGCTAGAATTGCCAAACCTTGTGCTAAACATAAACATAGACCTTTGGTAGGCATGCCTGTTATTTCTGTTAAAATAGGAGATCATTGTTATCATGGCTTATGTGATATGGGTGCTAGTGCTAGTGCAATACCTTTTGACTTATACAAAGAAATTATGCATGATATTGCACCTGCTGAGATAGAAGATATTGATGTCACAATTAAACTTGCCAATAGAGATACTAATTCACCAATGGGAATTGTTAGAGATGTTGAAATCCTGTGTGGGAAAACTAAATATCCTGCTGATTTTCTTGTTCTTGGTTCCCCACAAGATAGCTTTTGTCCCATTATATTTGGTAGACCCTTCTTGAACACTGTTAATGCTAAGATAGACTGCGAAAAGGATGTTCTTACTATTGGTTTGGGTGATATGTCTCATGAGTTTAATTTCTCTAAATTTCGTAGACAACACCGTGAAGAGGAATTTCCTAGTAAAGATGAAATTATTGGTCTTGCTTCTATTGCCGTGCCTCCTAGTGATCCTTTAGATCAATATTTGCTAGACCATGAAAATGATATGTTTATGAATGAATGAAGGGAAATAGATGAAGTATTCTTTAAACAGGAACCCATCCTGAAACACAATTTGCCTGTTGAAATCCTAGGGGATCCTCCTCCACCCAAGGGTGATCCCGTGTTTGAGCTCAAACCATTGCCTGATACTCTTAAATATGCTTATCTTGATGAAAAGAAGATATATCCTGTTATTATTAGTGCTAACCTTTCAGAGCATGAAGAAGAGAGATTATTGAAATCTCTGAAGAAGCACCGCGCTGCTATTGGATATACTCTTGATGATCTTAAGGGCATTAGTCCCACTCTATGCCAGCACCAAATAAATTTGGAGAAAGATGCCAAACCAGTTCGTGATCACCAACGACGGCTGAATCCTAAGATGAAAGAAGTGGTAAGAAAGGAAATACTAAAGCTCCTTGAGGTAGGTATTATTTATCTCGTTGCTGATAGTCAGTGGGTATGTCCTGTCCATTGTGTCCCTAAGAAGGGAGGTATTACTGTCGTTCCTAATGATAAAGATGAATTGATTCCGCAAAGAATTATTACAGGTTATAGGATGGTAATTGATTTCCGCAAATTAAATAAAGCTACTAAAAAGGATCATTACCCCTTACCATTTATTGATCAGATGCTAGAAAGATTATCCAAACATACACATTTTTGCTTTCTAGATGGTTATTCTGGTTTCTCTCAAATACCTGTGTCAGCGGATGATCAATCAAAGACCACTTTTACTTGCCCTTTTGGTACTTTTGCTTATAGACGTATGCCTTTTGGTTTATGTAATGCACCTGCTACCTTTCAAAGATGCATGATGGCTATATTCTCTGACTTTTGTGAAAAGATATGTGAGGTTTTCATGGACGACTTCTCCGTCTATGGATCCTCTTTTGATGATTTCTTAAGCAACCTTGATCAAGTTTTGCAGAGATGTGAAGAAACTAATCTTGTTTTGAATTGGGAAAAGTGCCACTTTATGGTCAATGAAGGTATTGTCTTGGGGCATAAAGTTTCTGCAAGAGGTATTGAAGTTGATAAAGCTAAAGTTGATGCTATTGAGAAGATGCCATGTCCCAAGGACATCAAAGGTATAAGAAGTTTCCTTGGTCACGCCGGATTTTATAGGAGGTTTATTAAGGACTTCTCAAAAATTTCTCGGCCTCTGACTAATTTATTACAAAAAGATATACCATTTGTCTTTGATGATGATTGTGTAGAAGCTTTTGAGATACTTAAGAAAGCATTGATCTCTGCACCTATTGTTCAGCCACCTGATTGGAATTTACCCTTTGAAATTATGTGTGATGCTAGTGATTATGCTGTAGGTGCTGTTCTAGGGCAAAGAGTTGATAAGAAATTAAATGTTATTCAATATGCTAGTAAAACTCTAGACAATGCTCAGAGAAATTATGCTACTACTGAAAAAGAATTCTTAGCAGTTGTATTTTCTTGTGATAAGTTCAGACCTTATATTGTTGATTCTAAAGTAACTATTCACACGGATCATGCTGCTATTAAATATCTTATGGAAAAAAGATGCTAAACCTAGACTTATTAGATGGGTTCTCTTGCTACAAGAATTTGATTTGCATATTATTGATAGAAAGGGAGCTGAGAACCCCGTTGCAGACAACTTGTCTAGGTTAGAAAATGATCTTGATGACCCACTGCCTATTGATGATAGCTTTCCTGATGAACAATTAAATGTCATAAATGCTTCTCGTACTGCTCCATGGTATGCTGATTATGCTAATTATATTGTTGCTAAATTCATACCACCTAGTTTCACATACCAGCAAAAGAAAAAGTTTTTCTATGATTTGAGACATTATTTTTGGGATGACCCTCATGTTTATAAAGAAGGAGTAGATGGTGTTATTAGACGTTGTGTACCTGAGCATGAACAGGAACGGGTCCTACGCAAGTGTCACTCCGAGGCTTATGGAGGACATCACGCTGGAGACAGAACTGCACATAAGGTATTGCAATCCGGTTTTTATTGGCCTACTCTCTTCAAGGATGCCCGTAAGTTTGTCCTATCTTGTGCTGAATGTCAAAGAATTGGTAATATTATTGACGTCAAGAAATGCCTATGAACTATTCACTTGTTATTGAACCGTTTGATGTTTGGGGCTTTGATTATATGGGACCTTTTCCTGCCTCTAATGGATATACACATATTTTAGTTGCTGCTGATTACGTTACTAAGTGGGTAGAATCTATTCCAACTAGTAGTCATGCTCATAACACCTCTATTAAAAATGCTTAAAGAAGTTATTTTTCCGAGGTTGGGAGTCCCTAGATATTTAATGACTGATGATGGTTCACATTTTATTCATGGTGCTTTCCGTAAAATGCTTGCTAAGTATGATGTTAATCATAGAATTGCATCTCCTTATCACCCACAGTCTAGTGGTCAAGTAGAATTGAGTAATAGAGAGCTCAAATTAATTTTGCAAAAGACTGTTAATAGATCTCGAAAGAATTTGTACAAGAAACTTGATGATGCATTATGGGCCTATAGAACTGCATATAAAAATCCCATGGGAATGTCTCCGTATAAAATGGTTTATGGAAAAGCATGTCATTTACCTCTAGAACTAGAACGGCTGTTAAAGAGCTCAACTATGATTTCAAACTTGCCGGTGAGAAGAGGTTATTTGACATTAGCTCACTTGATGAATGGAGAACCCAAGCCTATGAGAATGCCAAGTTGTTTAAAGAGAAAGTTAAAAGATGGCATGACAAAAGGATACAAAAGCGTGAGTTTAATGTAGGTGTTTATGTATTGCTATACAAATCTCGTTTAAGATTTTTTGCAGGAAAACTTCTCTCTAAATGGGAAGGTCCTTACGTTATCGAGGAGGTCTATCGTTCCGGTGCCATAAAAATCAACAACTTCGAAGGCACAAACCCAAAGGTGGTGAACGGTCAGAGAATCAAACATTATATCTCAGGTAATCCCATAAATGTTAAAACCAATGTTATTGAAACCGTAACCCCGGAGGAATACATAAGGGACACTTTCCGGAACGTTTCAGACTCTGAAAAGGAATAGGTATGTGGTACGGTAAGTAAACCGACTCCAAAACAGTTCTAAAGGCAATTTTTCTCCGTTTTGGAATATTTAGAAAAATAGAAAAATAAGAAGCAGTCCGGGAGGACACGAGGGCTCCACGAGGGTGGAGGGCGCGCCCTACCCCCTGGGCGCGCCCCCTGCCTCATGGGCACCTCGTGTGCTCTCCGGACTCCGTTTTCTTGCACGGTACGTATTTTGGTCGGTAAAAATTCATTATATAATCTCCCGAAGGTTTTGACTCTTGTATCACGCAAATATCCTCTATTTTCGTTTCGAGCTGTTGCTGCTGCAGATTAGAGCAAGATGTCTTCTCAAGAGTCAGTCGGGGAGAGCCAGGTGTCTCATCCGGCATCGAGACCAAGGACAAATAGCGATGCTGACCACTTTGGGCCAGCAACGGAGGAAGAGATGGAGTCTGATTTGATGAGGATAGATGCCATGGAGGATCAAGAAGTCACTTCTCGCTTCCGAGCTGGGTTCACGATGGGGGAACTATAGAGCTCGGCTATTCCAAACTCGGTTATCCCTTCCAATGTTAGATTTCTTTCTTATGAAAATATGAAGAAGAGTGTCATTTGTTCTCCCACAGCTATGCAACACCCTTGGGTGCAAGGAGCTTTAGCCGTTACAGGGAAGCTTCATAAGGAGATAATGGATCTCAAGCAGCAACTCAATAAGCTCGAGGAAGAGAATCGTATCCTGAGGGGCATTATCGCCAAGAATATCACATCACCATCCCCGAAGAAGGAGACATAATCACATGGGTATGGGCACTCCCCTTGGCAACTGCCAAGCTTGGGCGAGGTGCCCCGGTATCGTATCACCATCACACTCCTATCTTTACCATTTTTCTTAGTTCGATCCTTTTAGTAGTATCTTGATCTAGTAGAATAAAGTTTTGGTATGATATAGTTTTGAGTTTTGCTTTATGATCCCTCTATGTAATCGAGTCCGTGAGCTATATAATAAAGATTAGTGTTGAGTCAAGGGCTTGATTATTTTGCTACGATCTTGAGAAAGAAAAAGAAAAAGAAAGAATAAAAAGAAATAAAAAGAGATCATATTGATCTTATGGAGAGTAATGACTTCACATAGAAAGAGTATGATGATTAAAAATTGTTGGGAGTTGACAAACATAGCTTTGGTCATCGTTGCAATTAATAGGAAGTAATAAAGAAAGAGAGGTTTCACATATAAATATACTATCTTGGACATCTTTTATGATTGGGAGCACTCATTAAAATATGACATGCTAAAGAGTTGATGTTGGACAAGGAAGGCAACGTAATGGATTATGTTTTCTTATATCTGAGATAAAGTATATTGTCATGGATCATCCAACATGTTGAGCTTGCCTTTCCCCCTCATGCTAGCCAAATTCTTTGCACCAAGTAGAGATACTACTTGTGCTTCCAAAAACCCTTAAACCAGTTTTGCCATGAGAGTCCACCATATCTACCTTTGGATTGAGTAAGATCCTTCAAGTAAGTTGTCATCGGTGCAAGCAATAAAAATTGCTCTCTAAATATGTATGATTGATTGGTGTGGAGGAAATAAGCTTTATACGATCTTGTGAGGTGGAAGAAATAAAAGCGGCGGACTGCATAATAAAGGTTCATATCACAAGTGGCAATATAAAGTGACGTTCTTTCGCATTAAGATTTTGTGCATCCAACTCTGAAAGCGCATGGCAACCTCTGCTTCCCTCTGTGAAGGGCCTATCTTTTATTATTATCTTCTACCTTATGCAAGAGTCATGGTGATCTTCACCTTTCCTTTTTACATTTTATCCTTTGGCAAGCACATGATGTTGGAAAGATCCTGATATATATACCTAATTGGATGTAGGTTGGCATGAGCTATTATTGTTGACATTACCCTTGAGGTAAAAGGTTGGGAGGCGAAACTATAAGCCCCTATCTTTCTCTGTGTCCGATTAAAACTCCGTAACCACAAGTATTGCGTGAGTGTTAGCAATGATGAAAGACTAAATGATAGTTGAGTATGTGGACTTGCGAGAAAGCTCTGACATAGACTCTTTCTGATGTTATGATAAATTGCAATTGCCTCAATGACTGAGATTATAGTTTGTTAGTTCTCAATAAAGTTTCTGATTCATACTTTGCATTGTGAATAGATTATTACTTAAGCATAAGAAATCATATGACATTATCCATATATGTTGCTATTATGAGAATAATCATGATGCCTTCACGTCCGTATTTTATTTTATCGACACCTCTACCTCTAAACATGTGGACATATTTATCGTTATCGGCTTCCGCTTGAGGACAAGCGAGGTCTAAGCTTGGGGGAGTTGATACGTCCATTTTGCATCATGCTTTTATATCGATATTTATTGCATTATGGGCTGTTATTACACATTATGTCACAATACTTATGCCTATTCTCTCTTATTTTACAAGGTTTACATAAGGAGGGAGAATGCCGACAGCTGGAATTCTGGGCTGGAAAAGGAGCAAATATTAGAGACCTATTATGCACAACTCCAAAAGTCCTGAAACTCCACGAAAGTTATTTTTGGAAATAATAAAAAATACTGGAAGAAGAATCCACGTCAGGGGCCTCCACCTGTCCACGAGGGTGGGGGCGCACCCTACCCCCTGGGCGCGCCCCCTGCCTTGTGGGCCCCCTGTTGGCCCTCCGGTGCCCATCTTCTGCTATATGAAGTCTTTCATCCAAAGAAAAATCATAAGCAAGTTTTCGGGATGAGACTCCGCCGCCACGAGGCGGAACCTTGGCGGAACCAATCTAGGGCTCCGGCAGAGCTGTTCTGCCGGGGACACTTCCCTCCGGGAGGGGGACATCATCGCCATCGTCATCACCAACGCTCCTCTCATCGGGAGAGGGCAATCTCCATCAACATCTTCACCAGCACCATCTCCTCTCAAACCCTAGTTCATCTCTTGTATCCAATTCTTGTCTCATAGTCTGGGATTGGTACCTGTAGGTTGCTAGTAGTGTTGATTACTCCTTGTAGTTGATGCTAGTTGGTTTATTTGGTGGAAGATCATATGTTCAGATCCTTTATGCATATTAATACTCCTCTGATTATGAACATGAATATGCTTTGTGAGTAGTTACGTTTGTTCCTGAGGACATGGGAGAAGTCTTGCTATTAGTAGTCATGTGAATTTGGTATTTGTTCGATATTTTGATGAGATGTATGTTGTCTCTCCTCTAGTGGTGTTATGTGAACGTCGACTACATGACACTTCACCATTGTTTGGGCCTAGGGGAAGGCATTGGCAAGTAATAAGTAGATGATGGGTTGCTAGAGTGACAGAAGCTTAAACCCTAGTTTATGCGTTGCGTCGTAAGGGGCTGATTTGGATCCACATGTTTCATGCTATGGTTAGGTTTACCTTAATACTTCTTTTGTAGTTGCGGATGCTTGCAATAGGGGTTAATCATAAGTGGGATGCTTGTCCAAGTAAGGACAGCACCCAAGCACCGGTCCACCCACATATCAAATTATCAAAGTACCGAACGCGAATCATATGAACGTGATGAAAACTAGCTTGACGATAATTCCCATGTGTCCTCGGGAGCGCTTTTCTCTATATAAGAGTTTATCCAGGCTTGTCCTTTGCTACAAAAAGGATTGGGCCACCTTGCTGCACTTTATTTACCTTTGTTACTTGTTGCTCGTTACCAATTATCTTATCACAAAACTATCTGTTACCTATTATTTCAGTGCTTGCAGAGAATACCTTGCTGAAAACCGCTTATCATTTCCTTCAGCTCCTCGTTGGGTTCGACACTCTTACTTATCGAAATGACTACGATAGATCCCCTATACTTGTGGGTCATCAATTATCATCCAGGAAAGGCCAATGTCGTAGCAGACCCTTTGAGTCGCAAGAGTTATGTTAATACCCTCATAAGCGGAGGATTACCGCAGGAGTTAGTCGATGATCTCAAGGAACTTCGTTTGGAGATAGTTCCAAGAGGTTTTGTTGCAGCAATGGAGGTTCAGTCTACATTATTGGGAAAGATTCGAGAAGCTCAGAATGATGATAAGGAAATTGCTGAGATAAAGGAGAAGATGAACAAAGGAAAAGCCAATGGTTTTCGTGAGGATGAGCACGGAACTTTGTGGTTTGAGGATCGTATTTATGTGCCCAATGATGCAGAGATCAGGAAGTTAATACTTCAGGAAGCTCATGACTCGCCATACTCGATTCACCCCGGAAACACCAAGATGTATTTGGATTTGAAGGAACGTTTCTAGTGGACAGGTATGAAAAAGGATATGTCCGAGTATGTAGCAGTATGTGATGTCTGTCAGAGAGTGAAGGTAGAACATTAGAAGCCAGCAGGATTACTTCTGCCTATGCCAATACCAGAATGGAAGTGGGACAAGCTTGGCATGGATTTCATCACCGGATTACCCAGGACACGATCGGGATATGATTCCATCTGGATAGTAGTTGATCGCTTGACCAAAGTGGCTCACTTTATCCCCGTGAAAACCACATATACGAGCGCAAAGTTGACCAAGATATATATGACCAGGATCGTATGTCTGCATGGAGTTCCGAGGACCATCATATCAGATAGAGGAACACCGTTTACCTCGAAGTTTTGGAATTAGTTGCATCAGACTTTGGGTACCAGGCTAGAGTTTAGTACAGCCTTTCATCCGCAGATAGATGGGCAGACTTAGAGAGTCAATCAGATTCTGGAGGACATGTTGAGAGCTTGTGCGCTAGATTACGGGTCTAGCTGGGATGATAATTTGCCTTATGCAGAGTTCTCATACAACAACAGTTATCAGGCTAGTTTGAAGATGGCCCCTTTCGAAGCTTTGTATGGAAGAAGGTGCAGGACACCATTGATGTGGGATGAAGTCGGAGCCAGTCAGTTGTTTGGACCAGATTTAATTAAGGAGTCTGAAGAGAAGGTTAAGTTGATTCGAGATAGACTGAAAGTAGCTTAGTCCAGGCAGAAGAGTTATGGTGATACTAAACGCAAGGAGGTAGTCTGAAATTGGAGACAGAGCATATCTTCGTGTGTCACCGCTCCGAGGAGTTAAACGATTTGGAGTTAAGGGAAAGTTAGCCCCGAGGTTTGTAGGACCATACCGAGTTTTGGAACGTATGGGAGAAGTGGCATACAAGTTGGAGTTACCCGAAGGATTGTTAGGAGTTCATGATGTGTTTCACGTTTCCCAGTTGAAGAAGTGCCATGCAGAGATGGTCGATATTCCTCTGAGAGATATGGTGCCCCTGGAAGCAGTTCAGTTGGAGAGTGACCTAACCTACGAGGAGAAACACGTCAAGATTCTCGAGTTTGCTAGCCGAGTTACACACAGCAAAGTTATCAAGTTTTGCAAAGTTCAGTGGAGCCACCATACCGAGGAGGAAGCCACCTGGGAGCGAGAAGAAGACCTACGGAAGGACCACCCACACCTATATTCTAGCCAAACCGAATCTCGAGGACGAGATTCATCTTAAGGGGGGTAGGTTTGTAACATCCCAATTTTCAATTTGGATGTTATACTTAGGTCATCATATGCGTATCATATTTTATTTGCATTTTGGATTGTGATCCTATAAATCTTAAGCAACTCAAGGACCCAAGGAGAGAGTTGGAGGTTTCACAAATTTTCATATTTGAATTTTTCTCAAATTTGAAAAGAGGATCAATTTGATTTTAAATATTTTTCTCTCCAATTATTTCCAATAATAAAAATAAGAGAGAGAAGATAAAATGACTTCTTCAAAAGAGAGGGATATTGGAGGAGAAATTTTAAAATCAAATTATTATTTTATTTGAATTTTATTTGCTATTTTATTTGAAATTAGTAAAATATGCATTTTTGAAAATTGCATTTCTAGGCCAGAAAAATGTTCACTTTGTCCTAAATATTAGGTTTGGACGGTGAAAATTATTTCTGGTATTTTTAGAATTTCTTTTTATATTTTATTAGGATTTTTCTTTTGGGCGAAATTTATTTTTTTATAAAAAAATCGTCGCCTGACTGGGCCAAAGGCCCAGCCGAGCCGGCCCGCTCGCTCGCGCCGCCTTCCTCCTGGGCGGAAGGAGTCCGGCGCGCCACCGCCGCCGAGGGAGTCCGGCTCGGACTCCCCTTCGCCGCCCCCTCCCGCAAGAAGTCCCCGAGCCGCTGGCCTTTATAAGTCGCGCCCCGCCCCCCACCTCCTCAACACCGTCGCCGCAGCCCGCCTCCCCGAGCCACCGCAAGCCGCCGCCGCCGTGCCCCGCCACCGCCTGCCTCGCCGTCGCCGTCTGCCGTCGTCGCCTCGCCGTTCGCCTTTGACCGCCGCCGGCCAAGTCCGATTAACCGGTATAAAAATGTCGGTTTTCTTCTTCGGTTTTTTTCGGTTAGTTAGGTTTAGATCGGTTTTATTTTTTTTAGTTCGTTATTTGACGAACGTTCACCCGTTAGTTTATTTTTACGAACGAATTTGTTCGTTATGTTTTCTTAGTGAATGTGCGCTCATTAGATTCTTTATTTTTATTTTTATTTTCGGCCAGGGGCCTATCCGCGAATACTTTTATCGCAGATTAGTTCCTGATTTTCAAACCCTCGTTACTTTTTACTCGTTTGTCCAAATCTAGTTAAACCAACGCCAAAATCTTTGTCTTGTTCCCCTCTTTCAAGATAAGCAACTTGAACATGATTTTGACAAATTTAAAATTTGGTTTCAAGCAGTTTTGAATTCAAACTTCTTTTGATCGTAGTTTGAGTTTCATAGCTCCGATTCGATTGATTTTTTTTGCAAATAGAAGCTCTTCAGTTGAACTTTTTGTTTTTTAGCAGGAAACAGTAGGAAAGGATCCTACTGTATTGTATTAAGAGATATCACCACTATACATAGTATATATACAACAGATTCGGGGGGGGGGGGGGAGAGAAGCCCTAACCTATTGGTGTGGGGGGGAGATAAAACAAAAGGAGCTAAGTAAGAGAGGCTACGAAGTCTAGCACCAGAGGCCTACACGCCTCCTTAACTCTATGCTGGAGCAAAGAAAAATCAGTAATAAACCTAGCTAGCCAGGATTGCAATGTGGGGTCCACAGCTCTAAAGTGCTTGTTGTTCCTTTCTTTCCATAAGCTCCATGCGGCGAGGAGGAACTTTTCCAGAAGAATCTTCGTGGTACGGCTCTATTTTTTGTCTTGAATGGCTTGGAACATGCTGGCAAACGGCTCCCAGTTGAGATTAAGGCGTGCCCAACACTGACGGCTGAAGGAGCAGGTGAAGATCATGTGGTCAACCGTTTCTTCAACATAAAGACCACATAAAAGACATGTATGGTCATCACCAATGTCGTAGTGCCTCCTCTTCAACATGTTGCGCGTGTTGAGCCTATCATTGAAGAGTAGCCAACCAAAAACCTTTATTTTCATTATACACTTGGATTTCCAAATCCACAGGAAGATCGGATGTGCCTGGATGTCTCGGAAGTAGTGATTGTAGTAATCAGTAGACTTGAATATTTCCTTGCCCCAGACATAATGCCACACATCAGAGGCAGCCGAAGAGGGTTGAAACTGGGTTGTTTTGGTTTGGATGTCTTGAATCTCAGCATGCGCCTGCGGGGACAAAGGGGGGTGGAAGGCCTCATGGAGCGACATGATACGCAAGAAATCCATGACCGAGGCATCCTCTTGAGTCATGTAGGAGAAAGCCCGAGGATGCGAAAGCATGAGAGTTTCTTGGGCCCAAGGGTCTTTCCAGAAAAGAGTGGTGGATCCACAAACCACGTTGACCATCGAGACCCCCCTAAACATGGGAGTGAGCTTGAGGATGTCACGCCACCAAAAGGAGCCCACCGGGTCCGTGGCATGCGGGATTTTGTCTTTGTACTATGCATCCCAGGTAAGCTGCACCCACGGAACATCCATTTTATTATAAAACTTGTGCAGAAACTTCATGAGCAGCGCTTCATTTTGTAGCCGAAGATTTAGAACTCCGAGGCCACCTTTGTTCTTAGGCTTGCAAACCATATCCCAAGCCGCCAGGGAATTCGAATTCTCCCCATGGTCGGTTTTCTTGATCCATAGGCAGCGACGTCTGATCTTGTCCAACATTTCAATCAACTTTGGAGGGAGCTGCAAGGTGCACATGGCATAAATCAACAGAGATGTGATCGTGGAATTCAACAGGGTAAGTTTTCCAGCATAGGACATGAGCGACAACGTGGATGTCATGTTGCATTCCACCGAGCTGACCAGGGGCATGAGCTCATGAATAGAGGGCCGTGACGTGCCCATGGGCAATCCGAGGTAGGTGAATGGCAGCGAACCAACCGAGCATACAAAGATGGCTGCTAATCTGTCTGTGAGATCCTCCTCCACATTAATTGGAATGAGCGTTGATTTGTGGAAGTTTATTTTAAGACCAATGGAGTCAGCATAATCAACCAGAATCTTTTTTGCAAATAGAAGCTCTTCAGTTGAACTTTTTGTTTGGATCTTTTCTCTTGAGTTTGCCCTTGCATCTTATGCTTGAGTGCTTATGTCTGCTATTTTTTGTTTACGATAGAGTTTCCAGAGTGCGAAGCGTGCTACTACGAGTCACTAGGGTTTTCAGATCGTCAGCAAGGCAAGTAACACTTTGATCATACCCCTTTATTACCCAGTTTTTATGCATTAGTTTCAATCCTCAAGCATAGCATGGTTAGGACTTGATAACATGTGGGTATTGGGAAGTAGTTTATGAGGTAGAACCTATTGTCTTTATTTCAAACCCTGGGAGTTACTTCTACGTTATGCTTATGCTATTTTGCTATGCTCATAGACGTGGTTTGGTTTGAGTGATCCATGAAATATGTGAGAGTTATCATTTATTAATGGTTAAACTTAAGGTGGCTACTTTAATACACATCTAGGTGGATTGGTTAGGGCACCCTGGAGTACCCAGTGGTTGTCCGGACTCCTGGAGCAATCCAGTGTGGTCCTGGGATATCCCGGAGTACCCGTGTGATCATCCTATGGTTTGCCACCCATGCTCAAAGGGATCATAAGATTATTCATGCTAGAAACTTCCATGTGCAGCCACATGCCATTATGGGTTCTGGCATAGTTGAGTAAGTTGTGGGAAACCTTTCTGATGTCTACTACACAACCTTCTTCTTGTAGACGTTGTTGGGCCTCCAAGTGCAGAGGTTTGTAGGACAGTAGAAAATTTCCCTCAAGTGGACGACCTAAGGTTTATCAATCCGTGGGAGGTGTAGGATGAAGATGGTCTCTCTCAAACAACCCTGCAACCAAATAACAAAGAGTCTCTTGTGTCCCCAACACACCCAATAGAATGGTAAATTGTATAGGTGCACTAGTTCGGTGAAGAGATGGTGATACAAGTGCAATATGGATGGTAGATATAGGTTTTTGTAATCTAAAAATATAAAAACAGCAAGGTAGCAAGTGATAAAAGTGAGCGTAAACGTAATTGCAATGCTAGGAAACAAGGCCTAGGGTTCATACTTTCACTAGTGCAAGTTCTCTCAACAATAATAACATAATTGGATCATATAACTATCCCTCAACATGCAACAAAGAGTCACTCCAAAGTCACTAATAGCGGAGAACAAACGAAGAGATTATTGTAGGGTACGAAACCACCTCAAAGTTATTCTTTCTGATCGATCTATTCAAGAGTCCGTAGTAAAATAACACGAAGCTATTCTTTCCGTTCGATCTATCCTAGAGTTCATACTAGAATAACACCTTAAGACACAAATCAACCAAAACCCTAATGTCACCTAGATACTCCAATGTCACCTCAAGTATCCGTGGGTATGATTATACGGTATGCATCACACAATCTCAAATTCATCTATTCAACCAACACAAAGTGCTTCAAAGAGTGCCCCAAAGTTTCTACCGGAGAGTCAAGACGAAAACGTGTGCCAACCCCTATGCATAGATTCCCAAGGTCACGGAACCCGCAAGTTGATCACCAAAACATACATCAACTGAATCAATAGAATACCCCATTGTCACCACGGGCATCCCATGCAAGACATACATCAAGTGTTCTCAAATCCTTAAAGACTCAATACGATAAGATAACTTCAAAGGGAAAACTCAATCCATTACAAGAGAGTAGAGGGGGAGAAACATCATAAGATCCAACTATAATAGCAAAGCTCGCGGTACATCAAGATCGTGCCAAATCAAGAACACGAGAGAGGGAGAGATCAAACACATAGCTACTGGTACATACCCTCAGCCCCGAGGGTGAACTACTCCCTCCTCGTCATGGAGAGTGCCGGGATGATGAAGATGGCCACCAGTGATGGATCCCCCCTCCGGCAGGGTGCCAGAATGGGGTCCCGATTGATTTTTCATGGCTCTGGAGGTTTGCGGCGGCGGAACTCCCGATCTAGGTTTCTTTCTGGGGGTTTCTGTATTTATAGGATTTTTTGGCGTCGGTCTCACGTCAGGGGGGTCTCGGAGTCGTCCACGAGGCAGGGGGATGCGCCCAGGGGGGTGGGCGCGCCCTCCACCCTCGTGGACGGCTCGGGACTCTTCTGGCCCAACTCTTTTACTCCGTCGGCTTCTTTTGGTCCATAAAAAATCATCAAAAATTGGCACGTCAATTGGACTCCGTTTGGTATTCCTTTTTTGTAAAACTCAAAAACAAGGAAAAAACAGAAACTGGCACTGGGCTCTAGGTTAATAGGTTAGTCCCAAAAATCATATAAAATAGCATATAAAACATCCTAGATGGATAATATAATAGCATGGAACAATAAAAAATTATAGATACGTTGGAGATGTATCACTTCCCATGATGGGCTAGCATATGTAGGGGATTGTAGGTGTACCGGCCTATCTATCGGTTAAGGGGACCTCTTCGGAAAGACTGTGTCTCGGTCATCCGTTTCTCAAACGTCATGTAGTGCGATAAATCCAACGGTCGAGATCGAGTCTTGTGGGGAAAAGTGCGCAAACCTCTGCAGAGTGTATAAACTAATCATGGTTAGCCGTGTCCCCCGTTATGGACATCTTGAGTATCTGGTACTTGAATTATTGATTTGATCTCATCACTGTACTTAATTAATTTGGTGGGTTGATAATTATTATTTTGGGATTGAGTTGGAGGAACCTTCTCAATATTCCAACAAACTTTGTCGTTAAATGAAATATATTCCTTTGTTGTAGGAAAAAACTAGCTTTATGCAAATGATAACCATAGAGCCTCCACCAGCCATATATGCATGTAGTGATAGCTGTTATTTGTTAATTGCTCTTGTGTTATCTTGCCAGCATATTCCATGTGCTGACCTACACAGGCTGCAACGTACTGTGTCGCAGAATTTTCAGACGAAGAGTAAGGTGCGCTAGGTTGTTGTCGTGCACTCAGTTATGCTGTTGGAGTTGATGGACTCACTTACCTTCGAAGCTTCCGCTGTTATCTTATTTAGATGGCCTTCAGCCATATTATTGTAATAGTTCTCTCGTGAGACATTCGATGTAATAAGTGTGTGATTGAACTCTGTTATAAATCCTCGAGTACTGTGTGTGTCAGCATTACCGATCCAGGGATGACACTTATCCACAGAGATTTGTCCGTCTGAGGTTGGATCGCTACACACTATTATTATTTTCGTATCATTCGGTCATGCAAGTGAAAGGCAATAATGACGACATTCGATGAACTGGCCGTAGCAGAGAGAAACTAGTATGAACTCGACTTGTTCTGTTTGTGTAAATATGTTTAACCTAGTACCCATGATTCAGCCCATTATGATTAAACATGTTTGCAATGACAATTAGATATTATAGTTTCTCATGCCATGCATAATTCGCTGGGAGTGGATAATGATTTATCTTGGATATCAACATAGCGTTAAAATGATTGTGATGTAGTATGATGATATGGTATCCTCTGAATGTTCGAGTGGATTGACTTGTCACATGTTCATGCATGTAGTTGAATCAAAACCAACATAGCCTCTATGATATTTATGTTCATGGTGTTCATATCCTACTCATGCTAGTGTCCAATGTTACTTATGCATAATGCATGGTTATGATCATTGTTGCTCTCTAGCTGGCCGCTTATCAATCTAATTGCTAGCCTTCGCCTGTACTAAGTGGGAACTCTACTTGTACATCAAAAACCTTGAACCCAAATTTATTCCAGATGAGTCCACCATACCTACCTATATGCGGTATTACCCTGCCATACTAAGTAAATTTGCATGTGCCACCTCTAAAAACTTCTAAAAATTATCCCTTTTTGTGTGTCTGGATCATTCATGGAACGACAGGAGGTGATCGATATCTTCCATGCTAAGTGGGTTATTCTCAGGTCGAGTGTTTATTCACTCGCCATAGCACGAGAAAAGGGCGGTAATAGGGATGCCCAGTCCCAAACTGCAAACATGAAAACGAGTTCATCTCTGAAATAATCAAACAAAAACTCCCAGTGGAGTCAAAACCTTTACTTTTATCGCTTGGGAACCGCCACTAGCGTGCTTAGCATGGAAGATGTTGATAACTGATGGTCGTGAAGTGAATAAGAAGGGTGCATGTCTCAAAATATCATTTACCTCTGTTTTAAAATTTGAGCTCTGGCACCTCTGCAAATCACTGCTTCCCTCTGTGAAGGGACTATCTATTTACTTTTATGTTGTGTCATCACCTTCTTAAACAAGCGCCAGAAACTGAGAGAGCACAGTTGTCATGATTTATGCATTGTGTGTAGCTAATGTTGGGTGCATCATGACTGGATCTTTTCTACCATGAATTACAATGTTTAGTCCCTGCTTGAACTTTGGAGGTGCTCTGCGTTTATGTTTTGCGGTCTCAGAAAGGGCTAGCGAGATACCACTATTGTCATATTATATCATGGTTATTTTGACAATGTGTTGCTGTTTGAGATATCTTATTATTGCTCGCTAGCTGATTATGTCATTGATATGAGTTAATATAATCTTTTAAGAGTTATTGTCGACATGGTTAGTTATAATGTTAGCTGAAAACCTGGGTGCTATTTAAGCTTATTTATGCAAACAAGAGCAAAAGGGTTCGTAAAAGTTTTTCTTTTTCACTTTCAGTTTATCAACTGAATTGCTTGAGGATAAGCAAAGGTTTAAGCTTGGGGGAGTTGATACGTCTCCAACGTATCTACTTTTCCTCGCGCTTTTCCTCTTGTTTTGGACTCTAATTTGCATGATTTGAATGAAACTAACCCCAGACTGACGCTGTTTTCAGTAGAACTACCATGGTGTTGTTTTTGTGCAGAAATAAAAGTTCTCGAAATGGAACGGAACTTTGCGAGGAATTTTTATATGATATATAAGAATTTCTGGAGCCAAGACCTACCAGAGAGGGGCCCCTGGGTGGGCACAACCCACCAGGGCGCGCCCCCCTCTCCTGGCGCGCCCAGGTGGGTTGTCCCCACCTGGTGGCCCCACAGACCCTGAAACCGATGCCATAAAATCCTATTTTTCTAGAAAAAAATCAGGGAGAAATAATTATCGCGATCCACGAGACGGAGCCGCTGTCACCTCCTGTTCTTCATCGGGAGGCCAGATCTGGAGTCTGTTTTGGCTCCGGAGAGGGGGATCCTCGTTCTTCATCATCACCAACCCTTCTCCATCGCCAATTCCATGATGCTCCCCACCGGGAGTGAGTAATTCCTTCATAGGCTCGCTGGTCGGTGAGGAGTTGGATGAGATTCATCATGTAATCGAGTTAGTTTTGTTAGGGCTTGATCCCTAGTATCCAATATGTTCTTAGATTGATGTTGCTATGACTTTGCTATGCTTAATGCTTGTCACTTTGGGCCCGGGTGCCATGAACTCAGATCTGAACCATTTATGTTATCATAATTATATCCATGTTTTAGATCCGATCTTGCAAGTTATAGTCACCTACTACGTGTTATGATCCGGCAACCCTGGAGTGACAACAACCGGGCCCACTCCCGGTGATGACCGAGTTTGAGGAGTTCATGTATTCACTATGTGTTAATGCTTTGTTCTGGTTCTCTATTAAAAGGAGGCCTTAATATCCCTTAGTTTCCAATATGGACCCCGCTGCCACGGGAGGGTAGGACAAAAGATGTCATGCAAGTTCTTTCCATAAGCACGCATGACTATTTACGGAATAAATGCCTACATTATATCGATGAACTGGAGCTAGTGCCGTATCGCCCTAGGGTATAACTGTCACATGATGAATATCATCCAACAAGTCACCGATCCGATGCCTACGAACTTATCTTATATTGTTCTGCCAAGTTACTACTGCTATTATCACTGTTACACTTGCTACAAAAATACTGCTATCATTGTTACTGATACCGTTGCTGCTGTCACTACTATCAAAACTATCATATTACTTTGCTACTGATTACTTGCTGCAGATAATTAATCTCCAGGTGTGGTTGAATTGACAACTCAGCTACTAATACATTCAAATATTCTTTGGCTCCCCTTGTGTCGAATCTATAAATTTGGGTTGAATACTCTACCCTCGAAAACTGTTGCGATCCCCTATACTTGCGGGTTATCAGATCACGTGATCACTTAGATGACTCGAGGGATGTCTATCTAAGTGGGAGTTCTTGAGTAATTTGATTAATTGAACTTTAATTTATCATGAACTTAGTCCTGATATTATTGCAAATTATGTTGTAGATCAATAGCTCGCAATGTAGCTCCCGTTTATTTTTGATATGTGATACGTCTACAACGTATCTATAATTTTTGATTGTTCCATGTTTTTATATTATCAATCTTGGATGTTTTATAATCATTTTATAGTCATTTTATATCATTTTTTGGTACTAACCTATTGACATAGTGCCAAGTGCAAGTTGCTGTTTTCTGCATGTTTTTTACATCGCAGGAAATCAATATCAGTCGGAGTCCAAATGCAACGAAACTTCGCGGAGATTTTTTATGGACCAGAAGACACATAATGGGCCCTGGCTGCGCCTGGGGGGTGCTCCGAGGAGAGCACAACCCACCAGGGTGCGCCAGGAGGCCCAGGCGCGCTCTGGTGGGTTGTGCCCACCACGGGTGCCCCCGGGACCGCCTCTTTGCTCTATAAATACCCCAATATTCCAAAAAACCCTAGGGGAGTCGACGAAATATTGATCTAGCCGCCGCAGAGTCCAGAACCACCAGATCCAATCTAGACACCATCTCGGATGGGGTTCACCACCTCTATTGGTGCCTCTACGATGATGCGTGAGTAGTTCTTTGTAGACCTTCGGGTCCGTAGTTAGTAGCTAGATCGCTTCCTCTCTCTCGCTGAATTCTCAATACAATGGTCTCTTGGAGATCCATATGATGTAACTCTTTTTGCGGTGTATTTGTTGGGATCTGATGAACTTTGAGTTTATGATCAGTTATATCTTTTTGTATCCATGAAAGTATTTGAGTTTCTTTGATCTCTTTTATGCATGATCAGTTATAGCCTCGTATTTATTCTCTGATATTTGTGATTTTTTGGCCAACTTGATCTATTTATCTTGCAATGGAAAGAGGTGCTTTGTAGTGGGTTCGATCTTACGGTGCTTGATCCCAGTGACAGATGGGGAACCGACATGTATGTATTGTTGCTACTAAGGATAAAACAATAGGGTCTATCTCTACATAGATAGATCTTGTCTACATCATGTCATCGTTCTTATTGCATTACTCCGTTTCTCCATGAACTTAATACACTAGATGCATGCTGGATAGCGGTCGATGTGTGGAGTAATAGTAGTAGATGCGGGCAGGAGTCGGTCTACTAATCTTGGACATGATGCCTATGTAATGATCATTGCCTGGATATCGTCATGATTATTTTAAGTTCTATCAATTGCCCAATAGTAATTTGTTCACCCACCGTTTGCTATTTTTCTCGAGAGAAGCCACTAGTGAAACCTACAGCCCCCGGGTCTCTTTCTCATATATTTGCCTTTGAGATCTACTTTTCCTTTGCATTTATTTTCAGATCTATTAAACCAAAAATACAAAAATACCTTGTTGCAATTTATTCTTATTTATTTTATTTGGCATTCGATCTATCAATCTACTACAATTTTATCCCACGTCCGTTTGCCTATTTTGAGGCGCCGTACCCGGAAGGGATTGATAACCCCTTTAACACGCCGGGTTGCGAGGATTTGTTATCTGTGTGCAGGGGCTATTTACATTGTGTTGCTTGGTTCTCCTACTGGTTTGATAACCTTGGTTTCATATCTGAGGGAAATACCTACCGCCACTGTGCTGCATCATCCCTTCCTCTTTGGGGAAATACCGACGTAGCTTCAAGCAACATCAAAAGGAATTTTTGGCGCCGTTGCAGGGGAGGATCTTCAACATATACCAGGTTCCTAATCACAAATATCATCTCCTCACAATTTACATTATTTGCCATTTGCCTCTCATTTTCCACTCCCCCACTTCACAAAAATTTGTCGTTTTATTCGCCCCTCTTTTTCCGTTCGCCGTTTTCTTGCCGGATCTGTTTTTGTGCGCAATCTTGTTTGCCGTTATTATCGTTGTGGATAGTTCTTCCTCTATTGCTTGCACTCCCGAGAACAAGGTTCTCAACTTTAAACAAAGGGGAGGAGAAAATTTAAAGGATGCTTGGTATAGGATTTGCAATGCTCATAATAGATCTATCCGTAAGCAATCTACCGTTGTTCTTCTTCATTGTTTTTATGTTGGCATCACCACTTGGTATAGATTCGTCCTTGATACGATTACCGGTGGAAATTTCTTGATGTGTCCTTCTCTTGATGCTTTTAATGCTATGGGAAATTTAGTGGGCTCACCAGCTCTCATGATTAATGAAACAACTTTGACTCTTGAGCATGTTATGGAAAGACTAGATGCTATTGAAAAGAAAATGCTCATCGAAGGTCATATGGAAATTATAGATAGAAAGATGCATAATTTTGCCACCAAGATTGGGTTAAAAGCGGGAGCAAATTTTAAGTTGTTAAAAGAAAAGGGGACCGTAATCCATGAAAGAATAGAAGAAAGCCCGTCTCAGATCGATAAACTAGAAGAAATATTTAGTAATCTAAGCACGGCTTTCACTTCCGCTAAAACTATCAAAAAAACTCCCGTAAAGATTGGCAAAGTTACTCAAGTTACCAAGAACAAGGGTGCAACTTCTAGTAATAGTAATAAAGAAGATCTTAAGATGATTAGTATTCACCCGGATTTTGTTGAAGTGATAAGAGATCTTTTTTGCAAGAATAAAATCTTTAAATTTATTCCTAGGAGTATTATTATTGAAGATCTTTATGATAAATCTTTGAAGGATTCTAAGCGTTTGATTGAAGAGTTGGACAAGGATGAAAAAACTTAGATCCTTGCTTTATGCCTAGCTAAGGGCGTAAAACTATAGCACTTGTTGGGAGGCAACCCAATGAATAAAATTTATTTTTGCTTTTTGCTTTCTGTTCTTGTGTGTTTGAACAATTATGCTACTGTTATGATTGTGTTTTTTGTGTTTTAATTAGTGTTTTTGCCAAGTAAAGCCTTTAGGATCTTCTTGGGTGATAGTTGTTTGATCTTGCTGAAAAATAGAAACTTATGCACTCACGAAAATAATTTTCATAAATCATAGAAAAGTGATTTTCCCCTGATTCTTTTTGTAGAAGATTAATATACAAATTACCCAGGTCTTCCTAATTTTTCAGAATTTTTGGAGTTCCAGAAGTATTCGAACAAATCAGATTGCTACAGACTGTTCTGTTTTGACAGATTCTGTTTTCTTTGCGTTGTGTGCTTATTTTGATGGCTCTATGGTTTGCTTTGATGAGTTTTTGCCATAGAAAAGTTGGAATACATTAGATATAATGCAAAAATAAAATATGAATTGGTTTGACACAACACTGATAGTAGTGATTTATTTTTCTTACACTAACGGATCTCACGAAGGTTTTGTTGAGTTTTGTGTGATTGAAGTTTTCAAGTTTTGGGTTATCTTACGATGGATGAAGGAATAAGGAGTAGAAGAGCCTAAGCTTGGGGATGGCCCAGCATCCCAAGCTATTATCCAAAAATGAGCAACCAACTAAGCTTGGGGATGCCCCCGAGTGGCATCCTGTCGGAGACGACACCTATGGGATCCCAGCGAATCCCTTCTACGGTTGGCGGGGGTGAAGGGCTGCGCAAAGAGCAGGTCTAGCGATCAACACGAGGGGCTTTTTACCCAGGTTCGGGCCACAAATGATGCGTAAAACCCTAGTCCTGCTTGTCTGTGTTTATCTTGTGTTCTTCAGTTCTTGGACTAGCTACTATGCGTGCCCAGTCCAAAAAGTATGAATCCTTCCACAGTACACCTCGGGCCTCCTTTTATATGTCAAAGGGGTCGCCACAGTGGCACACAGGAGGTGGAAAGTATCTACAGCGTACAAGTTTATCGCGTGACACCATAGGACAAACACATTTAATGCGCTGCCTACGTGCCCTCTTGCTTTATCGGAGACAGCAACAGAGCTTGTCCCGCCCGTCGCCGCCTCGCCTTGCTTCAACGCGCGTCCAAGCTGACAAGGCATGCAGCGCCATGCTGGCTGGCTGGTTGTTGTGCTGGTGCGGTGATAGGGTCTTCACGAAGATCTGCATGCCACCACGCAGGTGCTTGACTAGTTGGCCTAGAAGCTGCATGCTGCCACACAGGCGCTTGCCTAGTTGGCGGGTTGGTTGCCATGTCGGAACGGCCGTGGGGCAGCGAAACTTTGGCAGGTGTGGGCCTGGCCGCGGCCCCGCAGATGCCCCCGACAAGGGTCTTGCCGGGTCTCACGGCCGTCCCTGGCAAGGATCTTGCCAGGGGTCTTCGGCCGTCCCCGGCAAGGATCTTGCCGGGGGTCTTCGTCTTCTGGTTCTTATCTAGACTTGCAGGCCTTTGGTCTTCACAAAGATCTGCATGCCACCACGCAGGCGCCCCCAAGTCTTGGTCTCGACGTTGTCGATGGTGTCAAAACTCTCAGGCTCAAGGGTGGCGGCTTTGCTGGTGTTGGGCAAGTCGCCCTGGCAAGGCTCTTGCCGGGACTATGTAGGCCGCCCCGGCAAGGGTGTTGCCAGGGGAAATCCATCTTGCCCCTTTGCTCTTCATGCCTCTGGTTTGAGTGCTGCCCTGGCAGTCTCGTACCTTTCCTTCCTCTACCCCACCAAGCATGGCCGCAGGTGTGGCTACGACTGCCCGTGCACGAGTAAAGGGGCACAGAAAGGCAGCTACTTTTGTACACCGACAGGAGCCCCCGGGCCTGGGCCATACATAAGCGCGAAGCGTTGTTGGGCCAGGCCCAGAACGATGCGCGGGCACGTGTGGCAGAGTTTTAACCGCAGTAACTTCTTCGCCAGTTGCGCTTCCCCACGATTCGCATTGCGTGCGTGACATGGGGGTCGTGCGTGGAACGGTCGCATCACGCTTGCGTTACCTTGCAGTGAATAGTAAAGAGGCGGCCCGCGTCCTCCCTATAAAAAAGAGGAAGCCGTAGGGGTGCTGCTATTTTACAAAGTGGACTCGGGTTGTGGCCTTCATGGCGCCCGCGCCCCACGATCACGGGGAGGGAAACGGTCGTCCCACTTTTCTTCTTAATTCTGGCTCGCCCGCCACGTGTCCCCCATGCCTCAAGGAGGGTAGGTGGTGGATACGGAGGGCACATGCATTAACGCCGAGGCGGGAAGCCAGGCGTTGCTGATTGGAGCAGCAGGTCGGTCCTGATTCCTTGCGCCTCTGGTGGCCGGATTGGTCGAGTGGGGCGTCCGCCCTCAGGTTGGGGGGCCGAGCCCCGGCCCCGTGAAGGAAATATGCCCAAGAGGCAATAATAAAGTTATTATTTATTTCCTTATATCATGATAAATGTTTATTATTCACGCTAGAATTGTATCAACCGGAAACTTGATACATGTGTGAATACATAGACAAACAGAGTGTCACTAGTATGCCTCTACTTGACTAGCTCATTGATCAAAGATGGTTATGTTTCCTAGCCATGGACATGACTTCTCATTTGATTAACGGGATCACATCATTAGGAGAATGATGTGATTGACTTGACCCATTCCGTTAGCTTAGCACTCGATCGTTTAGTATGTTGCTATTGCTTTCTTCATGACTTATACATGTTCCTATAACTATGAGATTATGCAACTCCCGTTTACCGGAGGAACACTTTGTGTGCTACCAAACGTCACAACGTAACTGGGTGATTATAAAGGTGCTCTACAGGTGTCTCCGAAGGTACTTGTTGGGTTGGCGTATTTCGAGATTAGGATTTGTCACTCCGATTGTCGGAGAGGTATCTCTGGGCCCACTCAGTAATACACATCACTATAAGCCTAGCAAGCATTATAACTAATGAGTTAGTTGCGGGATGATGTATTACGGAACGAGTAAAGAGACTTGCCAGTAACGAGATTGAACTAGGTATCGAGATACCGACGATCGAATCTTGGGCAAGTAACATACCGATGACAAAGGGAACAACGTATGTTGTTATGCGGTTTGACCGATAAAGATCTTCATAGAATATGTGGGAGCCAATATGAGCATCCAGGTTCTGCTATTGGTTATTGACCGGAGAGGTGTCTCGGTCATGTCTACATAGTTCTCGAACCCGTAGGGTCCGCACGCTTAATGTTACGATGACGGTTATATTATGAGTTTATGTGTTTTGATGTACCGAAGGAGTTCGGAGTCCCGGATGAGATCGGGGACATGACGAGGAGTCTCGAAATGGCCGAGACGTAAAGATCGATATATTGGACGACTATATTCGGACTTCGGAAAGGTTCCGAGTGATTCGGGTATTTTTCGGAGTACCGGAGAGTTACGGGAATTCGTATTGGGCCTTAATGGGCCATACGGGAAAGGAGAGAAAGGCCCCAAAGGGTGGCCGCACCCCTCCCCATGGACTAGTCCGAATTGGACTAGGGAGGGGGGGCGCCCCCTTCCTTCTTTCTCCTTCTCCCTTCCCTTCTCCTATTCCAACAAGGAAAGGAGGAGTCCTACTCCCGGTGGGAGTAGGACTCCCCCCTTGGCGCGCCCTCCTCCTTGGCCGGCGGCCTCCCCCTTGCTCCTTTATATACGGGGGCAGGGGGGCACCCCATAGACACAACAATTGATCATTGATCTCTTAGCCGTGGGCGGTGCCCCCCTCCACCATATTACACCTCGATAATATCGTAGCGGTGCTTAGGCGAAGCCCTGCGTCGGTAGAACATCATCATTGTCACCGCGCCGTCGTGCTGACGAAACTCTCCCTCAACACTCGGCTGGATCGGAGTTCGAGGGATGTCATCGAGCTGAACGTGTGCTGAACTCGGAGGTGCCGTACGTTCGGTACTTGATCGGTCGGATCGTGAAGACGTACGACTACATCAACCGCGTTGTGTTAACGCTTCCGCTTTCGGTCTACGAGGGTACGTGGACAACACTCTCCCCTCTCGTTGCTATGCATCACCATGATCTTGCGTGTGCGTAGGAATTTTTTTGAAATTACTACGTTCCCCAACAGTGGCATCCGAGCCTGGTTTTATGCGTTGATGTTATATGCACGAGTAGAACACAAGTGAGTTGTGGGCGATATAAGTCATACTGGTTACCAGCATGTCATACTTTGGTTCGGCGGTATTGTGAGATGAAGCGGCCCGGACCGACATTACGCGTACGCTTACGCGAGACTGGTTTCACCGTTGCGAGCACTCGTTGCTTAAAGGTGACTGGCGGGTGTCTGTCTCTCTCACTTTAGTTGAACCGAATGTGGCTACGCCCGGTCCTTGCAAAGGTTAAAACATCACCAACTTGACAAACTATCGCTGTGGTTTTGATGCGTAGGTAAGAACGGTTCTTGCTAAGCCCGTAGCAGCCACGTAAAACTTGCAACAACAAAGTAGAGGACGTCTAACTTGTTTTTGCAGGGCATGTTGTGATGTGATATGGTCAAGATATGATGCTATATTTTATTGTATGAGATGATCATGTTTTGTAACCGAGTTATCGGCAAATGGTTGTCGCTTTATTGTATGAAATGCAATCGCCATGTAATTGTTTTACTTTATCACTAAGCGGTAGCGATAGTCGTAAAAGCAATAGTTGGTGAGACGACAACGATGCTACGATGGAGATCAAGGTGTCGTGCCGGTGACGATGGTGATCATGACGGTGCTTCGGAGATGGAGATCACAAGCACAAGATGATGATGGCCATATCATATCACTTATATTGATTGCATGTGATGTTTATCTTGATGCATCTTATCTTGCTTTGATTGACGGTAGCATTATAAGATGATCTCTCACTAAAATTTCAAGATAAAAGTGTTCTCCCTGAGTATGCACCGTTGAGAAAGTTCTTCGTGCTGAGACACCACGTGATGATCGGGTGTGATAGGCTCTACGTTCAAATACAACGGGTGCAAAACAGTTGCACACGCGGAATACTCAGGTTAAACTTGACGAGCCTAGCATATGCAGATATGGCCTCGGAACACGGAGACCGAAAGGTCGAGCGTGAATCATATAGTAGATATGATCAACATAGTGATGTTCACCATTGAAACTACTCCATCTCACGTGATGATCGGACATGGTTTAGTTGATATGGATCACGTGATCACTTAGAGGATTAGAGGGATGTCTATCTAAGTGGGAGTTCTTAAGTAATATGATTAATTGAACTTAAATTTATCATGAACTTAGTCTTGATAGTATTTTGCAAATTATGTTGTAGATCAATAGCTCGCGTTGTTGCTTCCCTGTGTTTATTTTTGATATGTTCCTAGAGAAAAATTATGTTGAAAGATGTTAGTAGCAAAGATGCGGATTGGATCCGTGATCTGAGGATTATCCTCATTGCTGCACAGAAGAATTATGTCCTTGATGCACCGCTAGGTGATAGACCTATTGCAGGAGAAGATGCAGACGTTATGAACGTTTGACAAAAGCTCGGTATGATGACTACTTGATAGTTTAGTGTGCCATGCTTAACAGCTTAGAATCGGGACTTCAAAGACGTTTTGAACGTCATGGACCATATAAGATGTTCCAGGAGTTGAAGTTAATATTTCAAGCAAATACCCGAGTTGAGAGATATGAAGTCTCCAACAAGTTCTATAGCTAAAAGATGGAGGAGAATAGCTCAAGCAGTGAGCATGTGCTCAGATTGTCTGGGTACTACAATCGCTTGAATCAAGTGGGAGTTAATCTTCCAGATAAAATAGTGATTGACAGAATTCTCTAGTGACCATCACCAAGTTAGTAGAACTTTGTGATGAACTATAGTATGTAAGGGATGACGAAAGTAATTCCCGAGCTCTTCGCGATGCTGAAATCGACGAAGGTAGAAATCAAGAAAGAGCATCAAGTGTTGATGGTTAACAAGACCACTAGTTTCAAGAAAAGGGCAAAGGGATAGAAGGGGAACTTCAAAAAGAACGACAAGCAAGTTGCTACTCAAGTGAAGAAGCCCAAGTCTGTACCTAAGCCTGAGACTAAGTGCTTCTACTGCAAAGGGACTGGTCACTGGAAGCGGAACTGCCTCAACTATTTGGTGGATAAGAAGGATGGCAAAGTGAACAAAGGTATATTGGATATACATGTTATTGATGTGTACTTTACTAGTGTTTATAGCAACCCCTCGGTATTTGATACTAGTTCAGTTGCTAAGAGTAGAAACTCGAAACGGGAGTTGCAGAATAAACAGAGACTAGTAAAAAGCAAGGTGACGATGTCTGTTGGAAGTAGTTCCAAGATTGATATGATCATCATCGCACACTCCCTATACTTTCGGGATTAGTGTTGAAACTAAATAAGTGTTATTTGGTGTTTGCGTTGAGCATGAATATGATTTGATCATGTTTGTTGCAATACGGTTATTCATTTAAATTAGAGAATAATTGTTGTTCTGTTTACATGAATAAAACCTTCTATGGTCATACACCCAATAAAATGATTTGTTGGATCTCGATCGTAGTGATACACATATTCATAATAATGAAGCCAAAAGATGCAAAGTTAATAATGATAGTGCAACTTATTTGTGGCACTGCCGTTTAGGTCATATTGGTGTAAAGCACATGAAGAAACTCCATACTGATGGGATTTTGGAATCACTTGATTATGAATCACTTGATACTTGCGAACCATGCCTTATGGGAAAAATGACTAAAACTCCGTTCTCCGGAACAATGGAGCGAGCAACTGACTTGTTGAAAATCATACATACAGATGTATGTGGTCCGATGAATATTGAGGCTCGTAGCAGGTATCATTATTTTCTGACCTTCACAGATGATTTGAGCAGATATGGGTATATCTACTTAATAAAACAGAAGTCTGAAACATTTGAAAAGTTCATATAATTTCAGAGTGAAGTGGAAAATCATCGTAACAAGAAAATAAAGTTTCTACGATCTGATCGTGGAGAAGAGTATTTGAGTTACGAGTTTGGCCTTCAGTTAAAACAATGTGAAATAGTTTCACTACTCACGCCACCTGGAACACCACGGTGTAATGGTGTGTCCTAACATCATAACCGTACTTTATTAGAGATGGTGCGATATATGATGTCTCTTACCGATCTACCACTATCGTTTTGGGGTTATGCATTAGAGACAGCTGCATTCACGTTAAATAGGGTACCATCTAAATCCGTTGAGACGACATCTTATGAACTGTGGGTTGGCAAGAAACCAAAGTTGTCGTTTCTTAAAGTTTGGGGTTGCGATGCTTATGTGAAAAGGTTTCATCCTGATAAGCTCAAATCCAAATCGGAGAAATGTGTCTTCATAGGATACCAAAGGAGACATTTGGGTACACCTTCTATCACAGATCCGAAGGCAAGACATTCATTGCTAAGAATGGATCCTTTCTAGAGAAGGAGTTTCTCTCGAAAGAAGTGAGTGGGAGGAAAGTAGAACTTGATGAGGTAACTGTACCTCATCGCTTATTGGAAAGTAGTTCATCACAGAAACCGGTTCCTGTGACACCTACACCAATTAGTGAGGAAGTTAATGATGATGATCATGGAACTTCAGATCAGGTTATTACTGAACCTCGTAGGTCAACCAGAGTAAGATCCGCACCAAAGTGGTACGGTAATCCTGTTCTGGAGGTTATGTTACTAGACCATGATGAACCTATGAACTATGAAGAAGCGATGGTGAGCCCAGATTCCGCAAAATGGCTTGAGGCCATGAAATCTGAGATGGGATCCATGTATGAGAACAAAGTATGGACTTTGATTGACTTGCCCAATGATCGGCGAGCCATAAAAAATAAATGGATCTTCAAGAGGAAGACGGACGCTGATAGTAGTGTTACTATCTACAAAGCTAGAATTGTCGCAAAAAGGTTTTCGACAAGTTCAAGGTGTTGACTACGATGAGAGTTTCTCACTCGTATCTATGCTTAAGTCTGTCCGAATCATGTTAGCGATTGCCGCATTTTATGAAATCTGGCAAATGGATAAACAAAACTGTATTCCTTAATGGATTTATTAAAGAAGAGTTGTATATGATGCAACCAGAAGGTTTTGTCAATCCTAAAGGTGCTAACAAAATATGCAAGCTCTAGCGATCCATCTATAGACTGGTGCAAGCATCTCGGAGTTGGAATGTATGTTTTGATAAGTTGATCAAAGCATATAGTTTTATACAGACTTGCGGTGAAGCCTGTATTTAGAAGAAAGTGAGTGGGAGCACTACAGCATTTCTGATAAGTATATGTGAATGACATATTGTTGATCGGAAATAATGTAGAATTATTCTGCAAAACATAAAGGAGTGTTTGAAAGGAGTTTTTCAAAGAAAGACCTCGGGGAAGCTGCTTACATATTGAGCATCAAGATCTATAGAGATAGATCAAGACGCTTGATAAGTTTTTTCAATGAGTACATACGTTAACAAGATTTTGAAGTAGTTCAAAATGGAACAGTCAAAGAAAGAGTTTCTTGCCTGAGTTACAAGGTGTGAAATTGAGTAAGACTCAAAGCCCGACCACGGCAGAAGATAGAAAAAGAATGAAAGTCATTCCCTATGCCTCGGCCATATGTTCTATAAAGTATGCCATGCTGAGTACCAGATCTATTGTATACCCTACACTGATTTGGCAAGGGAGTACAATAGTGATCTAGGAGTAGATCACTGGACAACGGTCAAAATTATCCTTAATGGAATAAGGATATGTTTCTCGATTATGGAAGTGACAAAAGGTTAGTCGTAAAGGGTTACGTCGATGCAAGTTTTGACACTAATCTAGATGACTCTAAGTCTCGGTCTAGATACATATTGAAAGTGGGAGCAATTAGCTAGAGTAGCTCCATGCAGAGCATTGTAGACATAGAAATTTGCAAAATACTTACGGATCTGAATGTGACAGACCCGTTGACTAAAATTATCTCACAAGCATGATCACACCTTAGTACTCTTTGGGTGTTAATCACATAGCGATGTGAACTAGATTACTGACTCTAGTAAACCCTTTGGGTGATGGTCACATGACGATGTGAACTATGGGTGTTAATCACATGGTGATGTGAACTATTGATGTTAAATCACATGGCGATGTGAACTAGATTATTGACTCTAGTGCAAGTGGGAGACTGAAGGAAATATGCCCTAGAGGCAATAATAAAGTTATTATTTATTTCCTTATATCATGATAAATGTTTATTATTCATACTAGAATTGTATCAACCGGGAACATGATACATGTGTGAATACATAGACAAACAGAGTGTCACTAGTATGCCTCTACTTGACTAGCTCATTGATCAAAGATGGTTATGTTTCCTAGCCATGGACATGAGTTGTCATTTGATTAACGGGATCACATCATTAGGAGAATGATGTGATTGACTTGACCCATTCCGTTAGCTTAGCGCTCGATCGTTTAGTATGTTGCTATTGCTTTCTTCCTGACTTATACATGTTCCTATGACTATGAGATTATGCAACTCCCGTTTACCGGAGGAACACTTTGTGTGCTACCAAACGTCACAACGTAACTGGGTGATTATAAAGGTGCTCTACAGGTGTCTCCGAAGGTACTTGTTGGGTTGGCGTATTTCGAGATTAGGATTTGTCACTCCGATTGTCGGAGAGGTATCTCTGGGCCCACTCAGTAATACACATCACTATAAGCCTTGCAAGCATTATAACTAATGAGTTAGTTGCGGGATGATGTATTACGGAAGGAGTAAAGAGACTTGCTGGTAACGAGGTTGAACTAGGTATCGAGATACCGACGATCGAATCTCGGGCAAGTAACATACCGATGACAAAGGGAACAACGTATGTTGTTATGTGGTTTGACCGATAAAGATCTTTGTAGAATATGTGGGAGCCAATATGAGCATCCAGGTTCCGCTATTGGTTATTGATCGGAGAGGTGTCTCGGTCATGTCTACATAGTTCTCGAACCCGTAGGGTCCGCACGCTTAACGTTACGATGACGGTTTATATTATGAGTTTATGTGTTTTGATGTACCGAAGGAGTTCGGAGTCCCGGATGAGATCGGGTTCATGACGAGGAGTCTCGAAATGGCCGAGACGTAAAGATCGATATATTGGACGACTATATTTGGACTTCGAAAAGGTTCCGAGTGATTCGGGTATTTTTCGGAGTACCGGAGAGTTACGGGAATTCGTATTGGGCCTTAATGGGCCATACGGGAAAGGAGAGAAAGGCCCCAAAGGGTGGCCGCACCCATCCCCATGGACTAGTCCGAATTGGACTAGGGAGGGGGGGCGCCCCCTTCCTTCTTTCTCCTTCTCCCTTCCCTTCTCCTATTCCAACAAGGAAAGGAGGAGTCCTACTCCCGGTGGGAGTAGGACTCCCCCCTTGGCGCGCCCTCCTCCTTGACCGGCGGCCTCCCCCTTGCTCCTTTATATACGGGGGCAGGGGGGCACCCCATAGACACAACAATTGATCATTGATCTCTTAGCCGTATGCGGTGCCCCCCTCCATCATATTACACCTCGATAATATCGTAGCGGTGCTTAGGCGAAGCCCTGCGTCGGTAGAACATCATCATTGTCACCACGCCGTCGTGCTGACGAAACTCTCCCTCAACACTCGGTTGGATCGGAGTTCGAGGGATGTCATCAAGCTGAACGTGTGCTGAACTCGGAGGTGCCGTACGTTCGGTACTTGATCGGTCGGATCGTGAAGACGTACGACTACATCAACCGCGTTGTGTTAACGCTTCCGCTTTCGGTCTACAAGGGTACGTGGACAACACTCTCCCCTCTCGTTGCTATGCATCACCATGATCTTGCGTGTGCGTAGGAATTTTTTTGAAATTACTACGTTCCCCAACACCCCGTCCCTCTACAAAAAGGGGAGAGGGACAACGTCCTTCTGCATTCATCTCCTTCCTCCTTTGTCCCTTTCTTCCACTTGCCATGGTGAGAGGGCGCGCCGACGCTCCAATGGTGGCGACGAGGGCTTCTGCTCGACAGCTTGTCCCCCCTCCTCTGGAGCTCATGGCGGCTGAGCCCGCTGTGAGAGGAAGAGGGAGGGGGCGAGGCCGAAGCCGCCGTGGCGCTCGGGGGAGAGGAGGACGGGGCGGCGCATCGGCCGCGCTTCCGCCAGCGGCTCTCCCCCCAATGGAGGGCCATGTCGGAAACCAGCCCCGCGAGTTCTTCATCAGGATGTACAAGCCAGTGTGCGGTCACCTCCGCCTCCCCACCCTGTTTGCTCAGGTAATGGAGTTTGACCTACCACAGGCCTTGAGGCTGCATATGAGGGGCTGCGGGAACGGCGGCATGCGAGTCGACGTCGACTTCCCCGCCCCTCACATCATGTACCTCCGCCGTGGGTGGAAGACCTTTGCCTGTGCCCATAGCCTATCGGAGGGGCACGTTCTCCAGTTCAAATTAATGGAGAACGGCCTGCTCTCCGTCAAGGTCTTCGGGCGCTCGGGAACCCGCTTAGGGTGCTGTGCGGAGAGCTCCACCGACAACGAAACCTCCTCCACGAGCGACAGTGACGAGGAGGACAATGACAGCGACGATGATGGTAGCGGGCGGGAGGACGCCGATTCCGACTCCGGCTAACGATCGGCGGCAGGACCATCATCTGCATCGCCCTCCTCCCTCGGCCATGCGCCTTGCCGAGGGCCATCCCCGCCATGCTCTCCATCAGCGCATTCCCCGTCGCCTCTTCTTTGCCTTCACCTGCCGCACCTGGGAGGAAAAGGGCAAGAACGGAGATCACGTGGCACTTATCTTTCTTTTAGCTTGTAGGCACTTGCCAAATCAAATTTTTTGGATAATGTAATCTCTCGAGCCCATGCCTGAGTCCTGTAACATTCGTACTTGTATCAGCATGTCAATGAAAAAGACCATCCTTGCCGGGAACCCGTGCATGTACACGTCCATGCAGAGGCGAAATGCCTCTTTAATGCAAATAAACGAGTTCTCCCGGCAAGCTATCCTGCCGGTGCCCTCTGTGCCTGCCGGAGAATCACATCTGCCGGGTTACAGACAAAGGGTCCAGCCCCTCGTCAATCTCCTTTTAGCAAAGGCTACTATGACCATTCTGTCCGAAGTAGCGTTCGGGCCAGGGATGGGAGCACCCGAGTTTAAAAGAGAGTGGAGAGGTTTTCTAATGCACAAGTCACAGGTTATGAACATGAATGGGCAAGAGGTGAACTTTATCTCTTTGGTTTGCCGGGGATCGCCGTGCCGGGCAGTCTTCCCAACTTCTTGCTGGAGTCGGGTCCTTGGCGGAATTGAGCGTCCTTGCCGCGGCTGGAAAGAGGAGAGGACATGAGCATGAAACCTTGGCGGTCCATTAACATTTGATGGAATCAAAAAGCAGTACAATATCCTGGACAAGCATGTATATACGTATACACATAATCATGGAAATCAACAGGAAACTGTACATACTAAGGGTTTTCTTTCCCTGACTGCGCATAGGGTCTGCACCTGGCTTTGTACATAGGGTTACATGCCTTGCCGGCAAGGCTAGTACAAAAGGGGGTTGTCGGGGCTCCCAGCAACCGCGCCTTAGGGGTAAAACTTGCAAAGATGTTCGATATTCCAGGAATTGCTCACCGGAATGCCTTCTTCGGTCTCTGAAAGCACAAGTGCTCACTGGGTGATTTTGGTAATTAATGTCAGCATATCTCTTGTTGGACTAATGTTTCTACCTAGTATTTTTCAGATAAGTTCAACAATGGAGTGGCATGGACTAGAGGATGTGGAACCCCTTCAAAATGCTAAGGACAAAAGCTTGGCTCAAGCTCAAAGCACAAGACTCTACATTTTCTATTTTAGTGATCCAAGATCACATTGAGTCCATAGGAAAGCCAATCGGAGCATATAAACAACGCTAGAGCACCCGCTGTTCTGGGGCATCTGCGTCCGCCGATCCATGCGGTGCGCTCGATCTACCAGCACATGTACTTTTTATACTATTAAGAGGGGATGAGGTGTTGCTTAATGGCTTGCTTGCTCAAAGTGCTTACTGATATGCTCCAAAGCCCTCAACTACTTTCTCACATCCACATATGTCCCAAACAAAAAGTCCAACTCGGCCCCACCAATTCTTTCTATCCGGAGCCACCGAGTTCTCTTGACATAGCCACTGCCAGAAACCCTAATCAAATCGGTCTCACCGATAGGGATCTCGGTCTCACCGAGATGGGATTGCAAACTCTCTGTTGCCTATTGCAATAATTTCGGTCTCACCGAAATTTGCAATCGGTCGCACCGAGATTGCAATGCAAACTCTCTGTCACCCCTTCGTAACATTTCGGTCTAACCGAGATGAGCGAATCGGTCCCACCGAGTTTGCCTGACCAACTCTCTGTTAGTCTATTACCAAAATCGGTCTCACCGAGTTTGTGTAATCGGTCTCACCGATATTACGTTATGCCCTAACCCTAACGAAATCGGTCCCACCGAGTTGACGTGTCGGTCCCACCGAAACACCTAACAGTCACATTATGAACCAAATCGGTGTGACCGAGTTCTCTGGATCGGTCCCACCGAGTTTGGTGATTTGTGTGTAACGGTTAGATTTTGTGTGGAGGCTATATATACCCCTCCACCCACTCTTCATTCGTGGAGAGAGCCATCAGAAATGCGTACACTTCCAGCACATATTTTCTGAGAGAGAACCACCTACACTTGTGTTGAGGTCAAGATATTCCATTCCAACCACATAAATCTTGATCTCTAGCCTTCCCCAAGTTGCTTTCCACTCAAATCTTCTTTCCACCAAATCCAAATCCTGTGAGAGAGAGTTGAGTGTTGGGGAGACTATCATTTGAAGCACAAGAGTAAGGAGTTCATCATCAACACACCATTTGTTACTTCTTGGAGAGTGGTGTCTCCTAGATTGGCTATGTGTCACTTGGGAGCCTCCGACAAGATTGTGGAGTTGAACCAAGGAGTTTGTAAGGGCAAGGAGATCGCCTACTTCGTGAAGATCTACCCTAGTGAGGCAAGTCCTTCGTGGGCGACGACCATGGTGGGATAGACAAGGTTGCTTCTTCGTGGACCCTTCGTGGGTGGAGCCTGTCGGTGTCAAAACCGGCGGATCTCGGGTAGGGGGTCCCCAACTGTGCGTCTAAGGAGGATGTTAAAAGAAGGCGGGGGACACAATGTTTACCCAGGTTCGGGCCCTCTCGATGGAGGTAAGACCCTACTTCCTGCTTGATTGATCTTGATGATATGAGTATTACAAGAGTTGATCTACCACGAGATCGTAGAGGCTAAACCCTAGAAGCTAGACTATGATTATGATTGTTGTTGTCCTACGGACTAAACCCTCCGGTTTATATAGACACCGGAGGGGTCTAGGGTTACACAGAGTCGGTTACAAGGGAGGAGATCTACAGATCCGAATTGCCAAGCTTGCCTTCCACGCCAAGGAGAGTCCCACCCGGACACGAGATGAAGTCTTCAATCTTGTATCTTCATAGTCCAACAGTCCGGCCAAAGTATATAGTCTGGCAGTCCGAGGACCCCCTAATCCAGGACTCCCTCAGTAGCCCCTGAACCAGGCTTCAATGACGATGAGTCCGGCGCGCAAATTGTCTTCGGCATTGCAAGGCGGGTTCTCCCTCCGAATACTCCATAGAAGATTTCGAACACAAGGATAGTGTTCGGCTCTGCAAAACAAATTCCACTTACCACCGTAGAGATTATAATATTTCCACAAATCGAATCTGCTGATAACTTTTCGTAGCGTGGCGTCCCGCCGTGGTCCGGTCATTACGAACCGTTTTTCCCAGCCTGCCGCTGCACGTGTTGCGAGGCAGTTTTATTGGCACGTCTTGTCGAAGCAGAGATCGTGTTCCCCTTATCACGGGAATCTCATCAATACGGGTATGAGTAACCCAATCGTGCCTGCTGGTATGACTCCTCGATTTTAGGCAAGTCCCAAACGGCCTCGCGGAGGACGCTTGATATTCACCCTCTTTATAAAGAGGCCAAGGCCTGTCCTTTTGTTCTCGCGCTCGATCCTTCCCTTCCCCCACCTTGAACTCCAACACCCAAGGCTCAGGCTAAGCGTTTCGGACCTTCAGTCATGTCCAGATCCAACCTTCAAGGCTGGTGGATGGCCTCCTCTGTCACAGAGGAGGACATCAAGAAGCTAAGGGAGGCCAGGTATCTGACCGCCGAAATCTCGCATAGGCTGCCTGCTCAAGGGCAGGTCATCCCCACTCCCGAACCCAACGAGAGTGTTGTATTTGTTTCCCACTTCCTCCAAGGGCTAGGCTTTAGTCTTGATCCCTTTGTTAGAGGGCTTATGTTCTATTATGGGCTCGATTTCCATGATCTGGCTCCGGATTTCATCCTTCACATCTCGTCGTTTATCGTCGTGTGTGAGGCCTTCCTCCGCATCACCCCACACTTCGGCTTATGGCTCAAGACCTTCAATGTGAAGCCGAAGATGATCGATGGGCGACACGCAGAATGCGGAGGTGCTATAATAAGCAAAGGCGTCGATGCTCCATGGCCAAAGGGATCCTTCCCGGAGATGTGCAACTTATGGCAGCGGGAGTGGTTTTACATCACGGCTCCCCGAAGTACTAAGTGGGTAGCTGCCCCCGCCTTCCGTTCAGCCCCCCCCCCCCCGCCACAACTAGCGTCATGGGTCAACAAGGGGCTGGATTGGGGGCCGGGTAATGACGTGCTGACATTGCAGAGTCGCATCCGAGATCTCCTCAAGAGAGATGTCAGCCTTGTCAAGGTAATGCAAGTCATGCAAGTTCGTCGGGTCCTGCCATGCCAACATCGACCTCTCCGTATGTGGGAGTTCAACCCGGAAGGACCACGAACTATTCAGCAATTCTTCGGCGTGACGCTCAAGAGATGTATAGATTGTTCTTCGGATCATGAATAAAGTGTCCGGACACCACCGAGGATGCGGGTCTAAACTGCAATCGTCCAGATACCCAAGTAAGTAATTCTGCGGCCGAACATGTTATCTCTTTATCGCAACATCATTCTGAAAAGTTGCTCTTGGATAAAAAAGGCGAAGATGATCAGGTGTTCGGCCCCCCTTCCCGAAGGCTCAATGGATCCAGTACTAGCCAGAATGCTTGAGCTCGCGCCTTATCAAGCGCCATCAGGGGAAGATAAAGGGAGGAATAAAGAAGCCGAAAGCGGGCCTCACGCATTACTCGTCCAAACCAGGGGAATTAGTGTCTCTGCGAAGGAGGATAATCGGGGAGAAGAATCTGAGATTCCCTCTCCCCAAGGAAGGAAAAGGACCGCCTCTGAAGAATTGGAAACAAGGGTTTCCAAACAAGCGAAGAAACCTTCGCCAGGGGGTCCTGCCCCGGAGGGCATCCTTACCGCACAGTGCCCGCAAGGGGATCAACCCTCCATCGAGCTGTAAGTAAACAAAAGCACTTTTGGTAAATATATTCTGCTTCATTTCTGAGGACAATAACCGAGACGTATGTCTTGTAGTTCGGATCGTAGCCCTTCTCAACAGAGTTCGTCTTCGGGGGATCTTCTTCCGGAGATGATGGAGAGTGAAACGCCTCCCCCCGTCTCCCTGCCTCATGAGGCGGACAACCCTGAGGTGTCGTCACGGAGGATTTCTCCTGATCCGCCAAGGCCAGAAGGTGACCCTTCGGCCACCCAAAGTCCGGAGTATTCGGCTCCTAAGGAGAGCCACAACAAGAGTCCAGGACTGTCCGGTGCGCGACCGGACGCACTGATGAGTCTTCTGGAGCAAGCGGCTATGTCAGAGGCGCATCGTACTTTAATGGGTACGGTGGTTGAGAGGATTTCTTCTGCCAAAAGTGGGTTGCATGAAGCTTTTATGAGCCTGTTGAGAGGCTTTGAGGTACGCAAATAATATAAATGTTTTTTGGCGGTACCGCACACGCTAGGTGTGCCCTATGCAGATGGTAGCCGCTGAGACTCTGGTTGCTGTCGAAAGGCGGCAAACGGAGGATCATAGTCCCAGGTAATGATCATGCTGCTTTCATGTGCAGGCGGCTGAGGGTCCGGTGGCTAGCCGGACTGGTGAGTTTGTCGAACTGAAGCGGCAACTTGATGCGGCAGATGCCGACATCGTGCTTGTAAACAAGCGGCTTGACGAGGCACAGGGTATGTATTCTCCGGTGGTTAACATGTATTGAGAGGAGCATGATGCTAGTATCTATAATATTCTGTGACTGCAGATGGAGCTGCCATCGTGGAGACCCTTCGGGCAGAGCTTTCCTAAGCCAAGGAACAAGCAAGGAGAAGTGATGTGGCCGCCCTAAAGGCGGTCGAAGAGTTAAAAGCCGAAAAGGCTGCTCATCGCCAGAGCGAAGATAAAATAGCCAAGATGGCTATTGAGCTGAAGGATGCCGCCGACCGGTATGAGCTTCTTGACATGGAAAACCAAACGAATACGGCGGACCTGGAGAAAGCCATGGTTGCAGCCAAGGAAACCCGCTCTAAAATCAGAGCGGCGAAGGAGGAGCTACGTCAAGCCGGAGATATCACGGCTGGGAAGCCCTTTTTGTTGCGGACGAAGTTCGGAGATCCAAAGTATGCCCATTTGGATCAATTATGGAGTTCTGCAGATGCGTACTTGGACTTGGCAACAAGTGCTGCTGATGCGACTGAGTTTTTAAAGCAAAAAGATCATGAAGTGGAAAAGTTGTTCTGGTCGCAGTTTAGTGCTCCAACGCGTCCGCTGCTGTTAAATGAGCAAATGGCCGAGTGGGCTGAGCTCCATAGGTTGTCCGGGCTTGCCATGAGGTATGTTGTGGATCATCTTTGGCCGGAAGGACCAAGGCCGAATAGTTATTTTGGTTTAGTGCAACGATTTCTTGGTGCTGTGCCGCATATCGACGCTGTAAAGAGGTCAACGTGCATAGAGGGTGCGCGGATGGCTCTTGCCCGTGTCAAGACATACTGGACAAAGATGGAGGCCACCATTATTGCAACACAGGATCCGGCCGTAGGCCAGGTTTCGGCCGAGCACTATTTTGACGAAGTCCTAGAAGGTGCTAGTTCAATAGAGGCTCAGTGCTCGAAGAGTATCATGTTTGAGTGACATGTATCCCAATTGTAAAAACAATGCTATTTGGATTATAAAGGCTATGTTTATACTTTTGCCTGAAAGTATTATGATGCCTCCTGTGCGGCCGTTTATGTATGTATATAACCTGAAAGTTTGCAGTCATCGGCTTCAGCCCCCACGCATATAATGCGGGGGTGTTTGGAAAAGCGCGTATTCACACTTGATCCAACGTCTTGGTCCATTAAGGAGGTGATAGCGCGGCGAACAAGGCAATCGGACTATATTGCTTTAACACTTTCACTTAGCCATAGGAGTTTGACAGTGGGGCTACTATATAGCCCCTGGTACCTCCACATACATGACCACGGAAACCGGCCCTTCGTTAATGCAGAGGAATCGCGAAGATTCTGCTGAGTCATCGAGTGGTTGACCAGTCTCGCGCTTTATCATGACAGTCAGTTTTCGGCTTTCTCTACTGAGGTGCTCATCCGGATGAACCAGGGCACAATCGCAGTAGTTCTCCCGGTGCCACCTTAGCCGATAGAGTGGAACGTAAGGTAGAAAAACATGGGAGCCGGGCAAACCCAACATTTGACCAAAGACATGATTCGGAGCTGATGCATATAAGGCCAAACTCGCGACGCCGAACACTCCTAAGGTATTCGGACTTTACCAAATATACCGGGCGGAGTAACGCCCTTGATAATGAACCCTGAATTTCCAGGTACGTGCATTAGTCTGACGTGGCGAAATGCCAATAACGTCAGCATCCCTCTCGGTTGTGTTGAGTATCCGGAGGGTGTCAAGCAACAAGAGACAGTGAGAAAGGTTTACACAGGGTCTTAATCTAAAAAGAAACCTTTGAGCGGGGCCCTGCTGCACTTCTGCGCCTGTGTCTCCGTTGTGCCGTATCCTGGAAGGGTATAGCACGATTATCATCTGTAAAAGAGAAAAATTTAGGTTAAATTCTTCGTGCTAAAAATTGGTTATTCTTGATAAACCATTAAAATCCAATCTAAATAAGGTCAAGCCGAACTGTAGTCCTTTTTACATGCCGGAAGCCCCTAGTATCACCTATGGGGGTATATCCATCGACTCAATCTCAGGTTTTTCTGAGCTGTTACAGCTAGTGGTGCGCCGGAATCGTCTAGCCGTGTCCGCGGTCTTGACGACAGATCATTTATTCTGGTTGGAGAGGTCGTTTAGTGTTCGGCTGCTAAAGCTGCCACACATTCTTCCGTACGTAAGGAACTGTAACATCCCAAATTTTCAATTTGGAATGTTATACATTAGATCATCATTGCATAGCATATTTTATTGCATTTTGGCAAAAATCCTCGAAAATCCTAAGCAACTCAAGGACCCTCGGAGAGAGTTGGGGATTTTTCACGGTTTTCATATTTGACTTTTATGAAATAATGAAACGAGGATTTTTGGTTTTAATTATTTTTCTCTCCGACAAATATTTTGTATTAAAATAAATGAGAGGAGAAAATATGACTTCTCCAAAATAATTGAAATATTGGAGGAAAAATATTAAAATCAAATATTTGATTTTATTCGGATTTTATTTGCAATTTTATTTGCATTAGAAAAAATTGCACGTTTTCAAAACTGCATTTTTGGGCCAAGAAAATGTTCATCCGTCCTAATTATTTTAATTAGAGGGTGAAAATTTGTTTTGGCATTTTGGATTTTTATTTATTTTTCTACGGTTTTTTTAGGTCCGGCGAAATTATTTTAAAAAAACGCGCGAGCGCCGACTGGGCTGAAGCCCAGCCGCGCGGCCCAGCCCACCCCGCGAGCCGTCTCCCTCCTGGAGACCGCCGCCGCCGAGTCCCGATCGGGGACGACTCCCGCCGCCGCCTGTCGCCCCCTCCCCCACGGCACCCTCTCCCCCTCTTAAATACCGCACCCCGCCGCCCCTCTCCTCACCCCGCCCCCGACCCGAAGCCGCTGCCGCCGAGAGGAGCCGCACCGGAGCCGCCCGACCCCGCCGCCGCCACGGGAAGCCGCCGTCCCGCCGCCCCTCGACGCCCCTCGCCTCCCCGACGACGCCCGCACCCCGCCGCCCCTCGCCGCACCCCTACGACCCCGCCGGAACCCCGTCCCGAGCCTCGCCGGAGGTTAGCCGCCGCAGCCGTTCGCCGTCCGGTTTTTTTAAAAAACTGCCTCGGTTTATTTTTTTTCCGAACCTAGGTTTATTTTTTTAGATCGGTTTATTTTTTTTCTGTCGGTTTAGTTAGTCAGTGAGCGTTCGCTCGATCCGTTCGTTTTAACGAACGTGTTCGTCGGTTAGTCGCAGTTAACGAACGTCCGTTCGTTTAACTGTTCGTCAATTTTCTTTTTCGTCGGATTATCCGCGATTTTCCCAGATCACGATTTCTGATCTGTTTTTCGTTTTAGTTTATCCTTTCGCTCGTTTATCGGAATCAGGCGATTCAAGCGCCTAGAGTTTTGTCTCGAAATTCTCTTTCCGTTTAACCAACTCAAACAGGTTTTTGCTACTGTAAAATTTGACCTAGATTCAGATTAGTAAACGAAGCTTGTCTCCTTCGCCGTTTGATTTTCGTTGCTTCGTTCGATTTGATTCTTTTTGCAAACCGGAGTTCTTAAGTTGAACTTTCTGGTTGGATCTTTTATTTGAGTTTTACCTGTGCATTAGTGAGTGCTTATTGTATGCTTGTTTGTTTGCAATAGAGTACCCGGAGTGCGCCGCTTGCTACTTCGAATCTCTAGGTTTCACGGATCATCAGCAAGGCAAGTAACACTTTGATCATACTTCTTTTACTACCCAGTTTTATTGCATTAGACCAATCCTCAAACATTGCATGATTAGGATCTACTTAAATTGTGGGTATTGGGAAGTAGTTGAGGTAGTACCTATTGCCCTGTTTATTATCAAACCTTTGGGAGTTACTTCTACGTTTGCTCATATTGCTATGCTATGCTAGTAGACGTGGATTGGGTTTGAGTGTTACCATGACAGATGTGAGATTGTTAATTAATGGTTAACCTTAAGGTGGCAACTAAAACTCACATCTGGGTGGATTGAGGTACCTGGGTATTCCAGGATTGCCTGTTTTTCTTTTGGACCGCCACCCAGGTTCAAAGGGATCATGAGATTATTCACGCTAGAAACTTCCGTGTGCAGCCACAAGCTATTATGGGCTCTAGCATAGTTGAGTAGGTTACATGATCTCTTGAAGAGGTGGGCTAGCAGATATAGGGGAAAGTAGGTGTAACTGTCCACCCGGAGTAAAGAGTTATTGTTTCTGAAAGACTGTGTCTCCGTCATCCGTTTCTCAAACATCATGTAGTGCGAGAATCAAGCGGAGGCGATCGAGTCTTGTGGGGAAAAGTGCACAAACCTCTGCAGAGTGTATAAACTAATCATGGTTAGCCGTGTCCCCAGTTATGGACATCTTGAGTATCTAGTACTTGGATTATCATGTGAATCTCATCATGTTACTTTAATTAATTTTGTTGGGTTTGATGATGATACTTAATTGGGATTGAGAATGCTGTCAACAATTCTCAATGTTTAACAACCACCATGATAGTTAAATAAAATTTATTCCTTTGCAGTAGGGAAAAAATTGGCTTTTTGCAAAACTGTAACCATAGAGCCTTCTACCAGCCATATATGCATGTAGTATAACATCATTATGTTCATTACTCTCTATGTGTTACATTGCCAGCATATTCCATGTGCTGGCCCGTTTTCGGGCTGCAACGTTTCATGTTGCAGACTTTTCAGACGACGAGTAAGGTGCCTTAGGTCGTGGTCTTATACTCAGTGATGCCGTTGGAGTTGATGGACTCACTTATCTTCCAAGTCTTCCGCTGTTATCGTTTTAGATGGCCTTAAGCCATATTTACCATACTTATTTCTCTCTTGAGATACTCGATGTAATAAGTGTGTGATTGCTACTCTGTTATAAGTCCTCCAAGTACTGTGCGTGTCAGCATTACTGATCCAGGGATAACACTGGTGCATGGTAGATCAGACTATTTGAGGTCTGGTCGCTACAAGAACGCTCTGTGTTTCCGCTAACTATGATGATGCCACATGGACCGGGCATCTTAAGCTTAAGATAAGCGTAATGCGGTATTGCGTTAAAACGAGCGAAGGCCGTTCGCCCGAGTAGTGCTTGATAGCCGCTTCGGAATGGAGCGAGGTCGAAGGTTAACTTTTCACTTGGGAAGTTGTCGGGAGAACCGAATACAACCTCTAGTACTAGAGAGCCCGTGCAATGGGCCTCTATGCCTGGTATTACTCCTTTAAAGGTAGTATTGCTTTGGCTAATTCTTGTCAGGTCTATCCCCATTTTGCGGACTGTGTCCTGATATATGAGATTAAGACTACTGCCGTCGTCCATAAGGACTCGGGTGAGATGGTATCCGTCAATTATTGGGTCTAGCACCAAGGCAGCCGATCCTCCGTACCGGATACTAGTCGGGTAATCCCTGCGATCAAAAGTGGTCGGGTAGGCCGACCAAGGGTTGAACTTGGGGGTGATGGGCTCCACGGCGCATACGTCTCGGAGTGCGCGCGTGCTCCTTTTCTTCGTTACATGAACCATGTTCATTGTTTTGACCTCTGGTGGGAATTTTTTCTGTCCCCCAGTGCTTTGTTGGCGAGTCTCATCCTCGTCTTCACTTGGCGTCTCCCTCCCCTTGTGTTCGGCGTTTAGCTTGCCGGCCTGCTTGAAGACCCAACATTCTCTGTGGGTGTGATTTGCAGGTTTGTCGGAGGTGCCATGAATCTGACATGATTTGTCTAGAATCTTGTTTAGGCTGGACGGTCCATCACTGCTGCCTTTGAATGGCTTTTTCCGTTGACCGGATCGTGAGCCCCTGAATCCGGCGTTCACCGCCGTGTTGTCTGGGCTGTCTTCATTGTTTTGATGCTTGCATTTGTTGCGTCATGGTTTTCCATTGCCATCCCTGACTTCGGATGTGCCTGGGTCGCTGGTGCCGTTACGGGCCAGCCAACTATCTTCGCCCGTGCAAAAGCGGGTCATAAGGCTTGTTAGGGCTGCCATTGTCCTCGGTTTTTCCTGGCCGAGGTGTCTGGCGAGCCATTCGCCCCAGACACTGTGTTTGAAAGCCGCTAAGGCTTCGGTGTCCGGGCAGTCGACAATCTGATTCTTCTTAGTGAGGAATCTGTTCCAAAGCTTTCGGGCTGACTCTCCGGGCTGTTGAATTATATGACTTAAGTCATCTGCATCCGGAGGTCGGACATAGGTCCCTTGAAAATTAGCCCTAAAAGCATCCTCAAGATCCTCCCAACTTCCAATTGAGTTTTCGGGGAGGCTCTCAGCCAGTGCCGAGCTGGTCCTTTCAACTTGAGGGGCAAGTATTTGATGGCGTGGAGATCATTTCCGCGAGCCACATGGATATGAAGGATAAAGTCCTCAATCCAGACCCTAGGGTTTGTCCTTCCGTCGTATGCCTCTATGTTCACGGGCTTGAATCCCTCTGGAAATTCGTGATCCAGCACCTCATCGGTGAAGCATAGGGGGTGCGCGGCACCCTTGTATTTGGATGTGTCATGGCGTTCTGACGGTTGTAGTGTTCGGTTTTGATTCTGCGCCGGAGCGTGCTTCCTAGATCCGTAGATGGACCTGGTCATACCGGCTTTTTGATGCAAGTCCTCACGTGAATCGTGTGCTGACTTATGTGCGACATCGTTAGCCGCCCTATCGCGGCCACGGGGTGGTCGATCTGGCTGATCGGTCATTTTATTTTTCGGCTGTATGGGCTCTTGAGCCTCGTCGTCGCATTCAGGCAGTAGCTTGCGCTTTGGATAGCTCTTTGTGTGGTGACTGCCATCGTACTTTTCTGCAGTGTCAAGCACTTTATTCCATCTACTGATGAGTGTATTTTGCGCGGCCTTAAGCCTTTGCTTCTGCTTCTTCAGGATCCTCGCGGTGGCAATAAGCCTCCTGTGGAGGTTCTCTTGTTCCAAGTGCCTTTCCGGGATGATGGGTGCATCGTCGTCCGGACTATTCTCCTCTCCGGAGACAGGTTGATGATCTTTACCCTCGGCGTCGCCGTGATCGGACAGCGGCTCCGTACTATGTTCGCCGTCCGCTGGTTCATCCTGTTCTGTCGCTGGATCCATGTGGTCGTCGTTTCCTTTGGAGTCGACCGGGGTATTATTTTTTCCTGTGCTGTTATTGCTATTTTTGCCGAGGCGGGATTTGGAGCGGCGCCTACGTCGTCGCTTTGGTTGCTTCTCGAGGGAACTATCCTTCGCTGCATCCTTCCGTTCCTCGTCATTGTCTTCTTTGGGTGTATCCACCATGTATATATCGTGTGATGAGGTGGCCGTCCAGCGCCCTGTGGGCGGTGGTTCCTGTTCTTCTCCTGCATCATCGTCCATACCGTCGATGTCTTCGGAGTCGAAATCGAGCATGTCGGTTAAGTTGTCGATAGTGGCTATTAAGTGGGTGGTGGGTGGGGAACGAATTTCTTCGTCATCCGCTTCCCACTTGAGCCGGACATAGTTCGGCCAAGGGCCTCCTGACAAGGAGAGAGACCTTAATGAATTTAGCACATCGCCTAGGGGCGAGTGCTGAAAGATATCCGCGGAGGAAAACTCCATGATCGGCGCCCAATCAAATTCGATAGGCACGGACGCAAGCGGTTCGGAGCCCGTGGCCGGGGACGAGTCCAAGGATCCGGCAACACAGGTCTCATAGGAGGTGAAGTCGGTATTCGGCTCTATCGCCACTGAGCGTGCGGCCTCCGTGGCGGGGTCCATCCACCCGTCCTCGGACGACGCAATCTGCTCCGGATCGAGGGCGGGAGTAGCCACAGGTGTGATTTCCCGAACACCGTCCGGCGGCAGAGCTAAATCATGCTCGTCGTGACTGTGCGGCGCACCTGACATGGGCTCAAATCCGTCAAAGATCAAGTCTCCGCGGATGTCGGCAGTATAGTTTAAGTCTCCAAACCCGACCTGATGGCCAGGGGCGTAGCTCTCGATCTGCTCCAGATGGCCAAGCGAGTTGGCCCGCAGTGCGAAGCCGCCGAATACGAAAATCTGTCCAGGGAGAAAAATCTCACCCTGGATCACATCGTTACCGATGATCGAAGGAGCCATCGAGCCTTATGGTGACGGCATAGTGGAATTCTCAATGAAATCACCAACGTCGGTGTCAAAACCGGCGGATCTCGGGTAGGGGGTCCCGAACTGTGCGTCTAAGGCGGATGGTAACAAGAGGCGGGGGACACAATGTTTACCCAGGTTCGGACCCTCTCGATGGAGGTAATACCCTACTTCCTGCTTGATTGATCTTGATGATATGAGTATTACAAGAGTTGATCTACCACGAGATCATAGAGGCTAAACCCTAGAAGCTAGCCTATGATTATGATTGTTGTTGTCCTACAGACTAAACCCTCCGGTTTATATAGACACCGGAGGGGGCTAGGGTTACACAGAGTCAGTTACAAGGGAGGAGATCTACAGATCCGAATTTCCAAGCTTGCCTTCCACGCCAAGGAGAGTCCCACCCGGACACGAGACGAAGTCTTCAATCTTGTATCTTCATAGTCCAACATTCCGGCCAAAGTATATAGTCCGGCAGTCCGAGGACCCCCTAATCCAGGACTCCCTCAGAGCCCTCCGTGGACTCGCGCAACCGTTACCCTTCGTGAGTTGAAGTCTCGATCAATGTGGATGTACGATAGCACCACCTATCGGAACCATGGATAAAAAATCTTCGTGTCTCCAAATTGCGTTTGCACACTCCAATCCCATCCCTTTACATTCTTGCAACTTGCATGCTTTACTTTCCGCTGCTCATATACTCTTTTTCACGCTTGCTTGATATGTATTTTGAATGCTTAAACTTGTGCTAAATCTCCACATAAACCTAAAGAATTAAAAACTGCAACTTTTCTTGATTAGAGTCAATTCACCCCTCTCTAGACACCTCTTCTCGATCCTTTCAATTGGTATCAGAGCCTTGGTCTCCATTGCCTTGGTTTAAACACCTTTGGAGGAAGATGGACGTGTCTACTTTGGGGAGTCTTAGACGTAGAGTGCCTATTCTTGATGGAGAGTTCTTCTATGAGTGGAAAAATGAAATGCTTGAGATTTTCAATGAATGTCATTTGAACAAGTACATTACTAGTCCTTGTGCACCCCATATTGATCCTTTGCATCCTACACCCGAAGAGGATCTTGACATGATTCGCAATCTTAGAACTATCAATCTTATCATTAGAGGATTGCCCAAAAATTTGATTGCTAGTTTTCCTACTCTTGATTGTGCCTATACTATATGGAGATTTCTTGAGGAACGATTTCCAAATTATTCCTTGAAAAATTTAGACGAAATTATCCATAAGTCTATTGCCTTGAGTAAGATGAATTCTAGTGATCCTAGCTTTGGTGATTGTCTATTTGAGCTTACCAATCTCATGCGTGCCAAAGGAGATGTTGGAATCATTAGCAATATCATTTCCGAAGCTATTAGAACTCATAAAGATAACCATAGCAATGATCATTTATCTAATGAATTACCCTCTCTAGGAGTCGATCAATCACAAGATGATGTTGAACATGGATACTATGATGAGGATGATGATAGTGACTATGATCTTGATGATGCAATGAGACACTTTGGTCTTATGGCAAATCTTTGCGGCTACATGGCTGGAGGAAAGGAATGGGTCCTTGATAGTGGATGTACTGATCATATGACCGGAGATAAAGATATGTTCCATGAGCTTGCTGAAAATGACGGCCCTCGAAAGTATGTCACTTTCGGTGTTAACTCAAAGGGTAAGGTGGTTGGCCTAGGTAAGGTGGCCATCTCACATGATAGCTCCATACAAAATGTCATGCTCGTTGAATCTCTTGGGTACAATTTACTTTCAGTATCTAGACTTGCTGATTTTGGTTTCAATGTCCTATTTATTGAGGTAGATTGCCAAGTGTTTCGAAGAGACAATCATAAAATGGTCTTTACCGGTATACGTAGAGGTGATCTTTACATAGGGTTGGTTGTGGCATAGAAGGCTAGGTCATGTGGGCATGCGAAATCATGATAAGCTTATTAAAGGTGATCATATCCTTGGAATAAAAGATGTCATATTTGACAAGGATAGACTTTGTAGTGCTTGTCAGGCAGGAAAACAGGTTGGAGGAAGTCATCGCGCGAAGAACATCATGACCACGAGAAGACCACTCGAGCTACTTCACATGGATCTCTTTGGTCCCAATGCCTACAAGAGTCTCGGTGGTAACTCATTTGGTCTAGTCATAGTTGATGATTTTTCAAGATTTACGTGGGTGTTCTTTCTTGATGACAAATCGCAGGTCCAAAAGATCTTCAAAAATTTCGCTAGGAAGGCCCAAAATCAATTTGACGTGAAGATCAAGAAGGTTCGGAGTGACAATGGAACGGAGTTCAAGAACGCAAATGTGGATACCTTTCTTGACAAAGAAGGGATTTCATACGAGTTCTCGGCTACGTACACGCCTCAACAAAATGGAGTTGTTGAGAGAAAGAACCGGACTCTTATTGAGATGGCAAGAATGATGCTTGATGAGTACAAGACTCCAAAACACTTTTGGGCGGAAGCGGTTGAGACAGCTTGTCATGCAACAAATCGCTTGTATCTTTACAAGCTACTCGGCAAGACGGCATACGAGCTCCTCACCGGTAACAAACCCCAAGTTGGATACTTTCGAGTATTTGGCTCAAAGTGCTACATTCTTGATAAGCATCGTCGTTCTAAATTTGCTCCTAAATCTCATGAAGGTTTCCTACTTGGTTATGGCTCAAACTCTGACACTTACCGTGTCTACAACAATTTCACCCGAAAGGTTGAAGAAACGGTAGATGTGAAGTTTGATGAATCTAACGGCTCGCAAGTAGAGCAATTGCCAATTGACGTAGGAGACAAAGACCCTTCGGAAGCAATCCAAGACTTATCTATTTGCAAGATTCGTCCAATGGAGGTGAAGGAGACTACCTCGTCCGTCCAAGTGGAAGCTTCCACCTCACGACAAGGTGAACCGAGAATTGATACGGAAGCATCCACAAGTGGGACACACCAAGACGAAGAAAACGAGTAAGTTCACCAAGATGAACATCAAGAACCTCCTTCTCCACCACGACAAGAGAATGACAACGTCAACAATGAAGAAGACCAAGAAGAAGAACAAGATGAAGAGGATGTTCCACCCCGAGCCAAGCCAAAGCTTCCACGAGTTCTAGTAAGAATTGCCAAAGACCATCCCGTCGAACAAATCTACAATGATATCCAAACCGGGAGAATCACTCGCTCTAAAACTCGTTTGGCTAACTTTTGTGAACATTACTCATTCATCTCTAGCATTGAACCTATGAAGGTTGAAGAAGCATTGGAAGATCCGGGTTGGATTAACGTTATGCATGAAGAGCTACACAACTTTGAGAGAAACCAAGTATGGACATTGGTCGAGAAGCCCGACAACAACCACAACATCATTGGTACCAAATGGGTGTTTCGCAACAAGCAAGATGAAGATGGTCAAGTCGTCCGCAACAAAGCACGCCTAGTCGCCCAAGGCTACACTCAAGTCAAAGGTATGGACTATGGTGAGACATATGCTCCCGTTGCTAGACTTGAGTCCATTCGCATCTTACTTGCTTATGCTAATCACCATGATATCACTTTGTACCAAATGGACATTAAAAGTGCCTTTCTAAATGGTGAAATTGAGGAGGAAGTTTATGTTAAGCAACCTCCCGGCTTTGTCAATCCTAAGAAACCCAATCATGTTTACAAACTTCACAAAGCCCTTTATGGTCTTAAACAAGCTCCTAGAGCTTGGTATAAATGCTTGACCAAGTTCCTTATTGAAAAGGCTTTGAAATTGGAAAAATTGATTCTACTCTTTTTACTAAAAGGGTTAATGGAGAACGATTTGTGTGCCAAATTTATGTTGATGATATCATATTTGGTTCGACTAACCCTCATTTTAGTGAGAAGTTTGGAAAGCTAATGTCGGAGAAGTTTGAGATGTCTATGATGAGTGAACTCAAATTCTTTCTTGGTTTGCAAATCAAGCAAACTAAGGAAGGTACCTTTGTTTCTCAAACAAAGTACACCAAGGACTTATTCAAGAAGTTCAATATGCAAGAATGCAAAGGTATGTCTACACCCATGCCCACTAGTGGACATCTTGACTTGACCAAATATGTTGAACCGGTTGATCAAAAGGTTTACCGCTCTATGATTGGTTCATTGTTATATCTATGTGCCTCTCGTCCTGATATTATGCTAAGTGTGTGCATGTGTGCACGATATCAAGCGACCCCCAAAGAGTGTCATCTTAAGGCTGTGAAAAGGATAGTGAGATACTTAATACACACACCAAATTTTGGCATTTGGTATCCTAAGAGGTCTTCTTTCGATCTTGTTGGTTACTCCGATTCGGACTATGCCGGAGACAAGGTTGATAGAAAGTCCACTTCGGGTACTTGTCAATTTCTTGGTAGATCTCTTGTCTCTTGGTCCTCCAAGAAACAAAACTCGGTATCCTTATCCACCGCCGAAGCAGAATACATTGCCGCTGGTTCATGTTGTGCTCAATTACTTTGGATGACCCAAACTCTTAAAGATTATGGGATATATGTGAAACATGTTCCATTGCTTTGTGACAATGAAAGTGCTATCAAGATTGCTCACAATCCCGTGCAACATTCTTGAACTAAGCATATTGAAGTTCGTCATCATTTCATTCGAGATCACGTTGCCAAAGGGGACATTGATCTTAAGCATGTTCGCATCGATAAGCAATTAGCGGATATATTCACCAAACCGCTTGATGAGAAAGTCTTTTGCCGTTTGAGAGGTGAATTGAACATCATTGATGCTTCAAACTTGGAATAGGAACTCCATTTGGATACATGCAAGGCATGAGCCTTTGACTAATCCTTGATATTTCTTTCATGATGCTATGTATATGTCTTGGATATTCTTGCACCCTTGCATGCTATCTAACCCTTGTAGGTACTTGGATGAATCTAAATCCACGAAATTGCAACTCGCTCATATCTTGAGCAATTTCTACATCACCAAGTCTCTTACAATGATGGTTGAAGACAAGGAAGCACAAAACCCTTCAAATATATCCTTTGACAAATTCTGTGTTAAACCTTATGATTGTCATTTCGGATACACAAGTGCTCTTCCTTGCAAAACTAACCCATGTAGGTAGATGAACTCAAATTCCAAGTGGTGCTCCCAACTCTTGATGAGCTACATCAACCTTGAGCAACCCACACAAGTTCAACTACATGATCAAGATCAACACCACCACCCAAGGAACGTTATTCCATCTTAGAGAAGCTTTACTTCAAATCATGGGGCAAAGCAACTCAACAAGATGTGAATACATCAAGATGCTTAAACAAAAAATGGTAACCCCATTTTGAGCTTAAATGATGAGTATGACCAAAGATCAAGTGACCTCACTTGATTCCGATGTCAATAAACTCTAACATAGGTGACTTTGTCACCGCCCAATTCTAGATGAAGTTCTCTTGTGTTTCCTCTTGCATTTGTCTCATGCATATGTGTTTCCCCTTTCAAAAAAAACTTCATCTAGATCTTTTCATTGCATTTCTTTCCTATTTTGTTTGCATTTTCTGCATCCAATTCATTGCAAATCTTTCAGCTAATTCCTTGCAAATCCTTGTGAGATCTTAATTGCCTAGTGAGCTGAGGTGACAAGTGTTTTTACTGTGATGAACTCGGTCCCACCGGTTTGGTTTCTTCTGCCCAACCGAGATCTTTCGGCGCCACCGAAGCACACAACTCGGTGCTACCGATTTCACTACAGGAAAGACAGCTTGCCACTTATTCCTGCATTCATTTTCTCCAGCTCCACTCAATGACTCTTGTCCTCTACCAGCATCATATTGGACTTAATATTTTTCTTTGAGACTCAAGGACCAAACCCTTTTTGAAATAAAAATCCAGAAGAGCCCTTCTTGGAAATTGATGTCAAAGGGGGAGAGAGAGATTACATCAAAGCTTAAGCTTAATCATTCCTATAAGGGGAGAGAACACTCAGGGGGAGAGTGTAAGAGACCCCAAATGCTTGGTGTTCAAGAGGAGAGAAGTCACATGTCTTTAAGAGGGGAAAGACATGTTCATATTTGATTGTTTGCATTAGCTCTATTTTCTTTCTTTGCTCTGATTTTCTGTTCCCTATCTTCTCCCAATATCCCATGCAAGATTCAGGGGGAGTAAGACATCTAAGGAAAGAAAATCCTCGAATTCATTGCACATCTTTACCTTTGGGGACATGTCTATATCCAATAGAGTACTCAGTACTCACTCTCTACATGTCATCCCAGTCTTGGTACTCTTGTGGTTTCTTTTGTTTGCTCTGGCTATTAGATGTATTTGTGTTATCTAACCTTGTTTACTCAGGTTCATTCTTTCCTAAGCAAACTCAAAGACCACAAGGTAAGTATATGCATCTCAGCCATGTGTATGAGGATCTCTTGCTGTTGTACATACTGTTTGCAAGAAGGACTCATGAGCATGAAGGTACATTTCCTATATTTACATCATTTGCTCTGATGCATATAGCCAAGATACATGTAACACATGGATTACTCTATCATGCTTATGCATTCACATGCTCCTATGTTCCATATTTATATGATTGCATACATGTAGGGGGAGCCTATGCATGTCACATGTCTTTCCAAAGCTTTACTTGTTGTTCTCTATATGTTTATCTAAAGCTTTGATGTATGTTGTCATCAATTACCAAAAAGGGGGAGATTGAAAGCACAAGTGCTCCCTGGGTGATTTTGGTAATTAATGTCAACATATCTCTTGTTGGACTAATGTTTCTACCTAGTATGTTTCAGATAAGTTCAACAATGGAGTGGCATGGACTAGAGGATGTGGAACCCCTTCAAAATGCTAAGGACAAAAGATTGGCTCAAGCTCAAAGCACAAGAGTCTACATTTTCTATTTTAGTGATCCAAGATCACATTGAGTCCATAGGAAAGCCAATACTATTAAGAGGGGATGAGGTTTTGCTTAATGGCTTGCTTGCTCAAAGTGCTTACTGATATGCTCCAAAGCCCTCAACTACTTTCTCACATCCACATATGTCCCAAACCAAAAGTCCAACTCGGCCCCACCGATTCTTTCTATCCAGAGCCACCGAGTTCTCTTGACATAGCCACTGCCAGAAACCCTAATCAAATCGGTCTCACCGATAGGGATCTCGGTCTCACCGAGATGGGATTGCAAACTCTTTGTTGCCTATTGCAATAATTTCGGTCTCACCGAAATTTGCAATCGGTCGCACCGAGATTGCAATGCAAACTCTCTATCACCCCTTCGTAACGTTTCGGTCTAACCGAGATGAGCAAATCGGTCCCACCGAGTTTGCCTGACCAACTCTCTGTTAGTCTATTACCAAAATCGGTCTCACCGAGTTTGTGTAATCGGTCTCATCGAGATTACGTTATGCCCTAACCCTAACGAAATCGGTCCCACCGAGTTGACGTGTCAGTCCCACCGAAACACCTAACGATCACATTATGAACCAAATCGGTCTGACCGAGTTCTCTGAATCGGTCCCACCGAGTTTGGTGATTTGTGTGTAATGGTTAGATTTTGTGTGGAGGCTATATATACCCCTCCACCCACTCTTCATTCATGGAGAGAGCCATCAGAACATGCCTACACTTCCAACACATATTTTCTGAGAGAGAACCACCTACACTTGTGTTGAGGTCAAGATATTCCATTCCAACCACATAAATCTTGATCTCTAGCCTTCCCCAAGTTGCTTTCCACTCAAATTTTCTTTCCACCAAATCCAAATCCTGTGAGAGAGAGTTGAGTGTTGGGGAGACTATCATTTGAAGCACAAGAGCAAGGAGTTCATCATCAACACACCATTTGTTACTTCTTGGAGAGTGGTGTCTCCTAGATTGGCTATGTGTCACTTGGGAGCCTCCGACAAGATTGTGGAGTTGAACCAAGGAGTTTGTAAGGGCAAGGAGATCGCCTACTTCGTGAAGATCTACCCTAGTGAGGCAAGTCCTTCGTGGGCGACGGCCATGGTGGGATAGACAAGGTTGCTTCTTTGTGGACCCTTCGTGGGTGGAGCCCTCCATGGACTCGCGCAACCGTTACCCTTCGTGGGTTGAAGTCTCCGTTATATGGTGGGATGTATGATAGCACCACCTATCGGAACCACGGATAAAAAATCTTCGTGTCTCCAAATTGCGTTTGCACACTCCAATCCCATCCCTTTACATTCTTGCAACTTGCATGCTTTACTTTCCGCTGCTCATATACTCTTTGTCATGCTTGCTTGATATGTATTGTGAATGCTTAAACTTGTGCTAAATCTCCACATAAACCTGAAGAATTAAAAACTGTAACTTTTCTTGATTAGAGTCTATTCACCCCCCCTCTAGACACCTCTTCTCGATCCTTTTAGTCTCTAGGCGGACTGCACCGGGCCTGGTGACTCGTATTACCCAATAAGGGCCTTCCCACTTTGGCGTCAACTTGTTTGAACTCTTGGCGGATTGGATTCGCCGAAGAACAAGGTCGCCTTCCACAAAGCTTCGGGCGTGAACATTGCGGCTATGGTAGCGGCGCAAGGCTTGCTGGTAGCGAGCGGCTCGTACAGCAGCCTAAAGACGATCTTTCTCAAGGAGCGTCGCATCATCTTGGCGCAACTGCTCTTGCTCAAGCTCATCATAAGCGAACACTCGACGCGACCCATATATGAGCTCTGTGGGGATAACTTCTTATGCCCCGTATACCAGGGAAAAGGGTGTCTAGCCAGTGGCTCGATTTGGTGTCGTTCTGATCGACCAAAGAACCGTTGGCAACTCATCAATCCAGCGCCTTCCGCACTTGTGTAGCATGTCAAAAGTTCTGGTCTTGAGGCCTCGCAAAACTTCTGCATTCGCCCTCTCAGCCTGGCCGTTACTTCTGGGATGAGCAACAGAAGCAAAGCAAACCTTGCCGCCAGGTCTCGGATGTACTGCATGAAGGTGCGGCTCATGAACTACGTGCCGTTGTCGGTGATGACTCTATTTGGCACACCAAAACGGCAGACTATCCCTTGAAGAACTTGACGGTTGATTGTGCTGTCACCTTTCTCAACGGTTCCACTTCCGGCCACTTTGTGAACTTGTCGATCGCGACGTACAAGTACTCAAAGCCCCCGACAGCACGGGGAAAGGGGCCCAGTATATTGAGCACCCAGACCAAAAATGGCCAGGAAAGAGGGATTGTCTGAAGAGCTTGGGCTGGTTGATGAAGCTTCTTTGAATGGAACTGGCACGCTTCACACTTGGTTACTAGTGCAGTTGCATCCTGGAGAGCGGTGGGCCAGAAGAAACCTTGCCGGAATGCTTTGCCGGCAAGGGCTCTTGACCCTATGTGGGAGCCACACATGCCTCCATGTATCTCTGCCAATAGCTCTAGTCCGTCCTCCTGAGGAATGCACATCAATTTCACGCCATTCGGTCTCCTTCTGTATAGGGCATCATCCACAAACTGGTACATGCTGGACCAACGGGCTACTTTCTCTACTTCTTCCTATTCCTCAGGGAGTTCCCCTGTTTGGAGGAAACGGACGGTGCGCTGCGCTCATGACGGAGCCTGGGGCTCGACGGCAAAGACTAAAGGCAGGGGCAGCTGCCTCTACGGTCAGGGCTTGGGGCCCTGCCAGAGGTTGCTGCTCCCTGGCAAGCTTGGGGTACCCGGCAACTTCCTTGCCGGCGGCTCTTGGGAGCTCAACCAGAAAGTACTTGTCGGGGCCTGCCTTCCTTCACTTGTTATGTCCCGCTGATGGCTCAACGGATGGCTGGGTTAACTGAAGCACAAAGGTACCTGGTTCCACAGGCAACTTGAGGGCAGCGCATTTCAACAAGTCGTCAGCAATCCTGTTCTCTGCTCGGGGAACATGCTCTACTTGTAGACCGTTGGAACACTCCTCCTACTTCCTCACTTCATCCACATAGGCCTCCATCAACGGGCTCTGGTAATCCTTGTTAACTTGCTTGACGACAAGCTGCGAATCACCCCTGATGACGTGCTTCCTGATTTCGAGGTCTGCCGCAATCCTGAGACTAGCAAGCAATCCCTCGTACTCTGCAGTGTTGTTCGTTGATTTTTCCCAGGGAAAGTGCATCTGGATTACGTACTTGAGGCACTCTTGGGTGGGTGAGACGAGTTGTACGCCGGCACCAGCACCTTGCAGCGAGAAAGCTCCATCAAAGTACATAATCCAATCACGGCTCGTCTCCTTGCCGGGAAGGGTGGTCTCTTGAATCTCTTCGTCGGGCATCGAGGTCCATTCTGCTATGAACTCTGCCAAGGCTCGGCTCTTGATTGTTGAAGTACTTTCAAACTTGAGGCCAAAGCTTGACAGTTCCAACGCCCACTCCACAATCCTCCCGGTAAAGCTAGTCGGCGCAGATGAGTGCGTCTTTCCTGTCGGAGGGGACGGTGATGATGCTCATTGGCCCGGGCATCTTCAACGTGTTGTAGGCATAATGTGATGCCGCCATAAACTTGGCCAGCACTGGGCGGCTGAGGATCCCATTGTAGGGCAAGGGGATCTTGGCAACATCAAAAATAATCTTCTCCGTCCTATGGTTCAGCTTGCCCCCAAATGTAACGGGCAACATGATCTTACCCTTCTGCAGACTCCTCCCCGGGTTGACCCCTTGAAACATGCCCGTCTCCTCGAGATCTCCATCGGGGATTTGCAGCCTCTCGATCACAGCGGGCGAGATCAAGTTCAAACCGGCCCCACTGTCAACTAGCACTTTCGTCACCTTGAGGTTGCGTATTGTTGGCGAAACCAACAACAGCAAACACCCGACCGCCGTTGTGCGATCAGGGTGATCGTCGGTGTCAAAAATGATAGGCGTGTTGGACCACTTCAGTGGCCTCTAGGCGTCGAACGATGGCTCCGCCGTAGTAACTTCACGCGCCCACCGTTTAAGTTGGCAGTGAGAGGTGTGCAATGAGGCGCCACCGTCGACGCACATGGCCTCCGTAGCTTTCTGGAACTCGTGCTCGCTGGACTCGTCGTCCTCATCATGATCATCGTCTCCCTCCTTCTTGTCGCGGCCCCGAGCGGGCCTCTCTGGTTGATTATCTTTGTCGCGGCGACCTCCTCGACCGCCACGCTTCTTGCCGGACGCCTCAGCACCATCCTGGCCCTTCTCCTTATCGCGCCTCTCATACTCGTCTTTCTGCTTCTCTGCAAGCAGCTCATCCTGCCGGCAATTCTGGAGGTCATGGCCCTTGGTGTGATGGATCTTGCAGTACTACTTGTCGGAGCCTCCTGGCTTGTCGGCAGCCGCCAAGGCCCGACAGGCGGCGCACCTGGCAACTTCCTTGCCGGGGTCGTCAGTCTTGGCCTTCTTAGCGGCGCCGGGGTCGCCGGATCCCTCGACGGCAAGCACGGTCTTGCCCTTACGCTTCCTATTGCAGCGTCGGCCCTTCTTTGCCGGGGCGACGGCGTCTTCGTATGTGGAGTCGGTTTCCGCGCCGGCATCTTCGCCGGGGTACTTCCTCCCTTCTTCAGCCCGAGCACATCTATCGGCCAGAACATAAAGCTCGGCTACATCCTTAACCTTGTTCATCGCCAGCTCCTCACGCATCTTGCGGTTGTGCACATTCTGATGGAATGCACTGATGACGACGGCGGGGTGAACATCTGGGATGTTGTACTACACACGGCTGAACCTTTGTATGTACTTGCGAAGGGTTTCACCGTCCTTTTGGGGGATGACATGCAAATCACTTGCCTGGCCAGGAGCTTGATGGCCTCCGGTAAAGGCGCCAACAAACTCGTGGCACATATCCGACCAAGAAGAAATGGAATCCATTGGCAGGTGCATCAACAATGACATGACGTTGGGCTTAAGTGCCAACGGGAAGTAGTTGGCAAGCACCTTGTCGTCGCAAGCCCGGGTAGCTTGCATCGCGATAGTGTAGATGCTGAGGAACTCCGATGGGTGAGTCTTGCCGTTGTACTTTTCTCCGACCTCAGGCTTGAATGTGTGGTGGGTGGGCCACTGGAACTGCCGCAGCTCACGGGTAAAGGCTGGACAACCCACCTTGTAAGGTAGGTCACCGGAGCCCCTCGGCGCTGGGCGGTCCATAGTGGGCCCCGCACGCCTATCTGACTGATGGCACGCTCGATGGTGGTCCGAGCGTCTTCCTGGGCTCGCTCCCGAAGAACTTGACGTTGGTCGCGGCGGGCTCGCGGGTCGGACGATGCTGTGGAAACATTGTCACAGGCGTCGGCCCGACGAGCCGGTGGCTGCTGTTGCTGGCGTGGGGGAGGAGAGTGCACCGAGGTCGCAGCAGCTCCGGTCCTTCCACCACTAGCGTGCACCGGCTCGACAGAGCGCCGGCACGAGGGCCCCGCTGGTCGCGGTTCATCTTTATTGGTGAAGCTGATGAGGCTTCGAATTGTGGCTCTCCACTCGTCGAGCTTCTCCGAGGCAGGAGGAAAGTCGTGGAGCAGTTGCACGCGCACCAACGCTTCTGCTGGCGTGGGTGGCGGCGAAAACTGCGTGGACCATGACGCGCTCGGACTCCTAACCCCGTTAGAAGGAGATCTATCACGGTCTCGCGGTCGCGCGCCATTTCCGCCAGCGTCTGGGCGTGCATGCTGGCCCGGTGCATCTCGAGAGTGACGCAAAGGGCTCTTCTCGCGGCGGCGCCCGGGGGGCACCGACGTCGTAGCGTTGCTCGTCATGCGCGATTTGGGAAGACCGCGGCGCGGGCACCGGCTGGGGCATCCTGGAGGTTGCCGTGCCGCCCGTGGGCAGCACGGCCCCGTCCCTGGACCCAGCGGCGTGCGGCTCGTCGTCTTGGGGCGAACGACGCTGCTCGGCTGGCTCCGATTACTAGGGTGTCATGGAGGCTCGCGGGTCGAGCCTCCGCCACCATCCGCGACCGCCCCGTCGCCCGCCCGTGCTGGTACGGGCGGTTCGGCTCCAGACGAACCGATCGCTAAGATCCCCTTCTTCTTGGGACCCATGGCGATGAAGGAGTCGATGCGCTAACTTCTAGACCAGATTTTCACAGCCTCACACCCCCTACCTGGCGCGCCAAAGATGTCGGGGAACGACACCTACGGGATCCCAGGGAATCCCTTCTATGGTTGGCGGGGGTGAAGGGCTGCGCAAAGAGCAGGTCTAGCGATCAACGCGAGGGGATTTTTACCCAGGTTCGGGCCGCAAATGATGCGTAAAACCCTAGTCCTGCTTGTCTATGTTTATCTTGTGTTCTTCAGTTCTTGGACTAGCTACTATGCGTGCCCAGTCCAAAAAGTATGAATCCTTCCACAGTACGCCTCAGGCCTCCTTTTATATGTCAAAGGGGTCGCCACAGTGGCACACAGGAGGTGGAAAGTATCTACAGCGTACAAGTTTATCGCCTGACACCGTAGGACAAACGCATTTAATGTGCTGCCTACGTGCCCTCTTGCTTTATCGGGGACGGCAACAGAGCTCGTCCCGCCCGTCGCCGCCTCACCTTGCTTTGACGCGCGTCCAAGCTGACGAGACATGCAGCGCCATACTGGCTGGCTGGTTGCTGTGCTGGTGCGGTGACAGGGTCTTCACGAAGATCTGCATGCCACCACGCAGGTTCTTGACTAGTTGGCCTAGAAGCTGCATGCTGCCACGTAGGCACTTGCCTAGTTGGCGGGCTGGTTGCCGTGTCGGAACGGCCGCGGGGCAGCGAAACTTTGGCAGGTGCGGGCCTGACCGCGGCCCCGCGGATTGCCTCGGCAAGGGTCTTGCCGGGGTCTCGCGGCCGTCCCCGACAAGGATCTTGCCGGGGGTTTTCGGCCGTCTCCTGGAAGGATCTTGCCGGGGGTCTTCGTCTTCTGGTTCTTATCTAGACTTGCAGGCATTTGGTCTTCACAAAGATCTGCATGCCACCACGCATGCGCCCCCGAGTCTTGGTCTCGACGTTGTCGATGGTGTCAAAACTCTCAGGCTCAAGGGTGGCGGCTTTGCTGGTGTTGGGCAAGTCGCCCTGGCAAGGCTCTTGTCGGGGCTATGTAGGCCGCCCCGGCAAGGGTGTTTCCGGGGGAAATCCATCTTGTCCCTTTGCTCTTCATGCCTCTGGTTTGAGTGCTGCCATGGCAGTCTCGTACCTTTCCTTCCTCTGCCCCGCCAAGGATGGCCACAGGTGTGGCTACGACTGCCCGTGAATGAGTAAAGGGGTACAGAAAGGCCCCTACTTTTGTACACCGACACATCCCCTCTTTCTTCTAACGACCATCGGTATTTTACTCGAAGCTATATTTTTATTCGTCACATACTATGTGTTTTGCTTGGAGCGTCTTGTATGATATGAGTCTTTGCTTGTTTTATTTTGTGTTTTAAGTATTGATCCCTTGCTGGACACTCCTATTTGAGAGATCCAAAATTATGTCATGACTTGTTAGAATTGCTCTCTTTGCTTCACTTAAATTTTTATGAGCTATGGACTTGCTCTAGTGCTTCACTTATATCTTTTTGAGCATAGTGTGCTTTAGTATGTTTGAAGAAATGCTCTCTTGCTTCACTTAGATTTATTTGAGAGTTAGTAAAATTTTCAAGAAATTCTCTCTTGCTTCACTTAAATTAATTTGAGAGAACGAAAAAAATTATGCTCATGATCTTCACTTATATTTGTTTGAGCTTATGAAAAGCAACACATGAAAATTAGTCCAAAAGTGATAGATATCCAAGAAGGATATAATAAAAACTTTCATGAAGATCATTGGACAAAATAAACTTGATTCTTAGTAATAGTTTTGAGATATGATGACGCGGTATGTGAGTTATGTTGATGAGTAATTATGCTTTAGTAAGAATATTGGTGTTAAGGTTTGTGATTCCCTATGCAAGCACGAAAGTCAATAGTCATGCAATGAAATTATATCCTACTTGTTGTGCATTATTGGTGTTAATTATGCTTAATGCTTGCTTATGAGATTATCTGTTTCTTTGTTGGTCGCTTCTCAATCTTTTGCTAGCCTTCATTTTGCACTAAGTATGATCTCTACTTGTGCATCCAAAATCCTTTAAACCAGTTTTGCCACATGAGTCCACTATATCTACCTATATGCGGTATTCTTTTGCCGTTCTAAGCAAATTTGCACGTGCCATCTCTAATTTTCAAAATAAACTTCACTTTTGTGTGTTCGTTTCGCTCGCGGAGCGGTGAGGGGTGGCTAATATTTTCCATGCTGGATGTGTTATTCTCACGGTGATTATTTATTCACTTGTCATTGCACGAGAGTAAGGCAAAGGTTGGTATGTTGTCAAATAATAAATTCCTTTATGTTGTCAGATAATAAATTCCTTGGAAAGTGTTGGTATGGAGGGCAACCGTGGATACGGCTAGCCATGGAAAGTGAAAGTATGGTGGAAAAAGGAATAAACTATATTTTCTGTTTGGGAGCCGCCTATGATATATCTAGCATGGAAAGTGTTGGGAACTCTAAGTCGTTTTCGTTGGTGGGATGGATACACCTCCCAAAATGTTTTTTATTTCTAAGTTTTCCGCTTTGAGCTCTGGCACCTCTACAAATCTCTACTTCCCTCTGCGATGAGCCTTTCTTTTACTTTATGCAATTTTTATTTTGAATTTGAGTCTCCATCTTCTCTCATAAAAGCACCAACTAGGAGGCAATATGATCGTACCTAGGTATTGGGCGTAGCTAATATGCGAGTGTGCTTCATGAATGGATCAATGGTTGAGCATGATTGGCTAGGGATAACTTATTTTAGCGTTGATATTTTGAAAGACATGGTTGCTTGTTGATATACTTGAGTATTTAAATTATCATGTCAAAACTAGACTGTTGCTTTGAATCACATAAAAGTCCAAATGTCCATGCTATAAAGAAAATAAATATGATATGACATGTTAGGCAGCATTCCACATCAAAAATTCTGTTTTTATCACTTACCTACTCGAGGACGAGTAGGAGTTAAGCTTGGGGATGCTGATACGTCTCCAATGTATCTATAATTTTTTATTGTTCCATGTTGTTATATCATCAATCTTGTATTTTTTATAATCATTTTATAGTCATTTTATATCATTTTTGGGTACTAACCTATTGACATAGCGCCAAGTGCCAGTTGCTGTTTTCTGCATGTTTTTACATCACAGGAAATCAATATCAGACGGAGTCCAAATGCAATGAAACTTTGCGGAGATTTTTTATGGACTAGAAGACACATAATGGGCCCTGTCTATGCCTGGCGGTGCTCCGAGGAGAGAACAACCCACCAGGGCGCGCTAGGAGGCCCAGGCGCGCCCTGGTGGGTTGTGCCCACCTCGGGTGCCCCCCGGACTGTCTCTTTGCTCTATAAATACCCCAATATTCCCAAACCCCTAGAGGAGTCGACTAAATATTGATCCAGCCGCCGCAGAGTCCGGAACCCCCAGATCCAATCTAGACACCATCTCGGATGGGGTTCACCACCTCCATTGGTGCCTCTCCGATGATGCGTGAGTAGTTCTTTGTAGACCTTCAGGTCCGTAGTTAGTAGCTAGATGGCTTCCTCTCTCTCGCTGAATTCTCAATACAATGGTCTCTTGGAGATCCATATCATGTAACTCTTTTTGCGGTGTGTTTGTTGGGATCTGATGAACTTTGAGTTTATGATAAGTTATATATTTTTATATCCATGAAAGTATTTGGGTTTCTTTGATCTCTTTTATGCATGATCTCTTATAGCCTCGTATTTCTTCTCCGATATTTGGGTTTTGTTTGGCCAACTTGATATATTTATCTTGCAGTGGGAAGAGGTGCTTTGTAGTGGGTTTGATCTTACGGTGCTTGATCCCAGTGACAGAAGGGGAACCGACACGTATGTATCGTTCCTACTAAGGATAAAATGATGGGGTCTATCTCTACATAGATAGATCTTGTCTACATCATGTCATCGTTCTTATTGCATTACTCCGTTTCTCCATGAACTTAATACACTAGATGCATGTTGGATGGCGGTCGATGTGTGGAGTAATAGTAGTAGATACGGGCAGGAGTCGGTCTACTAATCTTGGACGTGATGCCTATGTAATGATCATTGCCTGGATATCGTCATGATTATTTGAAGTTCTATCAATTTCCCAACAGTAATTTGTTCACCCACCGTTTGCTATTTTTCTCGAGAGAAGCCACTAGTGAAACCTACGGCCCCCGGGTCTCTTTCTCATATATTTGCCTTTGCGATCTACTTTTCCTTTGCATTTATTTTCAGATCTATTAAACCAAAAATACAAAAATATCTTTCTGCAATTTATTCTTATTTATTTTATTTGGCATTCGATCTATCAATCTACTACAATTTTATCTCACGTCCGTTTGCCTATCTTGAGGCGCCGTACCCAGAAGGGATTGACAACCCCTTTAACACGTCGGGTTGCGAGGATTTGTTATCTATGTGCAGGGGCTGTTTACGTTGTGTTGCTTGGTTCTCCTACTGGTTCGATAACCTTGGTTTCATATCTGAGGGAAATACCTACCGCCGCTGTGCTGCATCATCCCTTCCTCTTTGGGGAAATACCGACGTAGCTTCAAGCGACATCAATATGTTCCTAGAGAAAAATAAGTTGAAAGATGATAGTAGCAATGATGCGGACTAGGTCCGTGATCTAAGGATTATCCTCATTCACTACAAAAAAAAGACACATCCATGACATTTTGGGCCGAACGAAAAAAATTATGTCATGCTTATGACACTTCTATCACGATAATTGTGACAAAACCCGGTATCATCATAGATGTGGTGGGCTCCTACTTCTATGACAAAAAATCATGATCGAAAATGGGTTTTTCGTCCTGGGAGGGCCGGAGACGCAGCTGCATGACATTCTTTGGGCCGTCCATGACGGAAAAACTCTGGTAGAAGCGAGGGCGATGAAAATATCGGGGAGTTCCCGGTTACAGTGGGTGGTCGGGGGCTGAGCGATGCGCGTTTCTCTCGTACACGTATGCGTGTGTGCGAGGCGTTGTGGTCTAACTGAACCCGAGCGAGGCGTTGGGCTCTAACTGAACCCGAGTGATTGCACTGCAGGCTACGCATTACTGAACCAGAGCGATCGATCGATCCCTTGCTGTTAACTGAACCCGAGTGATTCCTTTGCTACTGCTGCTAACTGAAGCCGATCGATGCTGGCTCTGGATGAACAGTGAGCGTTGTTGGGGGGTTTGGATGAACAGTTCCCGGTGGGGGTTGGATGAACAGGAACTCGTGGTGTTGCCGCTGGATGAACAGGACCCCGATCGATCGAGCTGGTGGAGGGCTGGATGAACAGGACCATGTGGAGGGTTGGATGAACAGGATGTCCCCGCGGAGGGCTGGTTGAACAGTAGCCGGTGGAGGGCTGGATGAACAGTAGCCCATGGAGGGGTGGTTGAACAGGACCCCGTGGAGAGGGCAGGTTGAACAGTAGCCGGTGAAGGAGCGTGCGGTGGAGGCTGGATGAATAGGAGCCCGTGGATGAACAGTCGCAGGTGGAGGCTGGAGGAGGTCGACGGTGGATGAACAGTAGCCCGTGGAGGCTGGAGGAGGTCGACGGTGGAGATGAACTGTATCCCGTGGAGTCCCGTTTTGCGGTACGCCACACCCCTCCCAATGAACAGGACCCCCGTTTCGACCATAGCACTCCAACACAAGTCCGTTTCCTCCATTTTGCGGTACGCCACACCCCTCCCGATCAACAGGACCCCGTTTCGACCGTAGGAGGTCCAAGAGAAGTCTGTTTCCTCCATTTTGCATTACGCAAGACCCCTCCCGATGAACAGGATCCCGTTTCGGCCGTGGTCGGTCGAACACAAGGTTGTTTCCTCCGTTCTGCGGTACGCCAGGCCTCGTTTCCATCGGTTGTTCCGTCCAAGCCGGTTGGCTCCCGATGAACAGCACGTGTTCCGTTGCCTCCCGATGAACACGACGCATTCCGTTGCCTCCCCATGAACACGATGACGACGCAGTTTCTCCGTTCCGACCCAGCCATGTACACGAGCCCTGGCCGTACATATGCGCGAGTAGGCGTTCGAGACCCCGCCCGTATGTATGTACGTGGCCGTATTTACTTTCTTGCACCCTGGCCACTGGACGTATATTTACATGCTACGTGCGCGCCTCTACTACGACACGCGCGCGCCTGTACTACGACACGTGCCCTTCCTTACACGGCCACGGTTCATCGCTGCAGCCTGCAGACAGACCGATCGTATGTACATACACGTTCGCGACCAGAATGACAACGCTACGTACGCTTCGACCAGGTGGGTCCCGACTGTCAGGCACTTCCTTGCGTGCGAAGATGTAGCTGGTGGGTCCCAGCAGTCAGGGGGCGAATCATTTTTTTCCCCGTAATATGGATGCACTTCCTGGCGTGCAAAGATGTAGTTGGTGGGTCCCAGCAGTCAGGGGGCGAATCATTTTTTTTGCCCGTAATATGGACGCACTTCCTTGCGTGCGAAGATGTAGTTGGTGGGTCCCAGTAGTCAGGGGGGAAACGTTTTTTTAGCGAAATACGGTGGCCCGTCTGGTGGGTCCCTGCTGTCAGGTGGAGGAATCATTATTTTGCGCGTAATAAGGACGCATTTCCTTGTGTGCAGCCGTGGACCCAGCTGTCAGCCTTCCCACGTACAGTCCATGTCCGATGGATGTCGTTCGTTAACCACGTTGACCACGGCGCGCTGAGAGCACCAAGGCGGTGGACGACGGCGAGGCCTAGGAAGGGAACGACACGGATTCGGGGAAGACTCAGCAGTGGTTGCCCACACGGTGGGGAGTACAAGGGTTTACTGGTCTGGCTGCCGTCACCAGAAAATAACAGGAGGTGTGGGTGAGTAGAGGAATGGCCTGGCCAGCAATGCAGTAGGGTGGGGCGGTGCAGCCTGTGCGGCAGCACAACCGGCCACCGGAGGCGGGAGCAGGCAGTCCCACCGGTGCTGGTTTGGGCGGCTGGAGCAAGAAGACCAGAGGTTGAAGAAGCACTACGGCCGTTGGATAGACATCGTACGGTCTCTGCAGCTAGAATTGTTTATATTGACTAAGTTGACAAAGCCCTTGGTACGCGTCAACTTAGTAGGCCCACAGGTCAGCCTCCGAAATGGTGCGCCCCAGATATCTGGGGGAGGAATCATTTTTTGGGCGGCTGAAGCTATAATATCCGAGATTGAAGAAGAAGCACGACATCCGTTGGATGGACATCCAACGGTCACTGCTGCTAGAACTGTGTGTTGACTATAAGTTGACAAAGCCTTGCATACACGTCAACTTACTTTTTTTAGGGGGCGCATCAACTTGGTAGGCCCACAAGTGTGTGGCAGGGAACTTGTAGCCCATTTGCGATTTGTTAGAATGTACAACCCATTTTTTAATTCTAATGGAATTTACTACAGCCCATTTGCAGTTTGTTAAAAGTACAACCCATTTTCTAGCTAGGACAACGATTAATAATTTCAACCAACTGTTCAAAACAGAATTGAATAAAATTTCCCACATTTTGATGGGATCCGAAATATTTTTATTCCAACATTTCTAGTCAGATTAAATACAATTTCAATATAAATTTTTATTACGTAAAAATCCAACGAAACATTGCGCACGCAACAATTAATGAAATTAAAATTTTGAAAATCCAAAAATAATATTTTATAAACTAATTATGTGTTTGGTGCATTTTTTATAGTTATTGCCCAGTTTTTATAATTACATCCCATTTATTATTTCTTAAAGCCCATTTTCTTGTTAAGCCTAATGCATCCCTCCTTGGAAAGATTTGCAGCCCAGCGGGGCGGAGAATAACAAGTTGACCTTGCCTGGGTATTCCTGAAAAAAGTATAGCTGGACTAGCCATTTTCAGCTTGAAAAAAATCAATATCTGGGCTGGATATCTGGCCTGGGCTAGACGGGCCACAGCCCGCCCAGTTAATACGCTATTCTCCTCTAAACAACAACGAAAACATCGCTCAAGAAAAACTCTGCAGTGCTCACACCTCAAAAACACAAATACTGCTCGAGCTGCTTGGTCCCAGCTGTCGGCCGCTCCTTGTGCAATTCTCTCGTTTATTGACTACATAGGTTGACAATGGTGTGGGACCGTGATGTCAGGAAACCAGGAGGGAGCAAAAAAATTATAGTTGTATATAATAAGGAGGCACTTGCGTACGTGCGGCTATGGCCCTGGTGGGTCCCCACTGTCATCCTCTCCAAGTAAAGTCATCTCCTCATTCCTCATGTTCGTTGACCATGTTGACAACGCGAGACGGCGGCACCACGGCGAGTGCAACAACTCGAAGGACGACGGAGAGGGCCTCGCGGGCCCTACGGATGGTCTGATACAGCGCCCGCTGCTCATTCGGGAAGCCAGGATCATAGGGCCACATGTCCGCGACGGCATTGTCGTTCGCTTGTTCACCGGTGCTCGTTGAGGAGACGGAGGTAGCAGCACAGGTCCTCCTGCACTGATAGCTCTTCTACCATTATTTAGGGCGTCGAAGTGTGGCCACACCTGCTCTATGGTGAACACGACATGAACCGGCTTAGACAGTGGCGCCGGCTCCTGGTCGGAAGCTACGTCCATCGTCTGTTTGTCGACGCTCAGCTTGGCGAGCTCGCTGGCGAGCCAGCATGTCCGGCTGCTGGACCGACCCGCTGCCAAGCACGAGTCTGACTGCCATGGCCCACCCAGACCGCCTCCCTCGCCCGCGCGCGCTTTCCGCCTGAAAGGGTCAGCGCCGCTCCTCCCCCCCCCCCCCCCGCTTCCCAGTGCAGGCGATTGCTCCGCCTTAAAATGACACAAGTGCCGTCCGTCTGCCACTGACATTAATGATACACGGTTGCCGAGGCGGCTACTCCGGCGCCACACGTCTGTCCCTCCACCGCCCACCATTACTATATAAACTGTTGCGCTGGCCATAGCCACAGTCATCCGCCTTCGTTCCCTTTCTCCTGTCCACACCACTACTGCCCACCATAGCTTCCTCGCGCTCTAGCGCTCTTCGGGACGGGCGGACGACGGACCACAAGGAGATGGCAGCCATTGCTGCCGACTGGCTGGCCGGCAGACAGCCGGAGGACGACGACGTCCCAATGGATAACATGGTAGTCGACGATCTGGTGCCAACCCCCTCCTCCGCGCCATCCTCGCCGGTGCATTGCACCATGAACATCGGCGAGGCCCGTGCCCAATACATGGACATGGTGAGGCAGAAGCGTCGGGAGCAGTTCCGGGAGGCGCAGGCCGACGCCGCCTACAACCACCATCTCCTCCAGGAGCACCTGTTGGCGGAGGAGCAGATCGCCGCGGAGCGAGCGGAGCAGGAGGCGCTGCTCGACTCGTACCGCTCTGCTCGCGAGGGCCGCCTCGAGCGCTGGCGGTACCGCATGCGGGTGGTGGAGGCTGCGGCCGCCTACAAAGAGGGCGATGAAGTGGGCGAGGCGCTGTTTGGCGAGAACGAGGACGAGGCAGAGGACAATGTCGGCTCCGACGAGTCCCCGCTCCGCTGGCGTCGACGAGGCCCTGCTCCGCCGAGGCTTTGCGGTGCCAACAAAGAGACAGATGACACCGCCGGCTCCGCCGAGGCCCCGCCCTGCCGGCACCGAGGTGGAGGACCTCGCCGGCTTCGGCAAGGCCCTACTCTGCTGAGGCCCCGCCCCGCCAACAACGAGGCAGAGGACATCGTCGACTCAGCCGAGGCCCCACCCTACCGGCAACGAGGGGGAGGATTTCCCCCACTCCACCGAGGCGCCGCCCCGCCGGCAACGAGACAGAGGACATCGCCGGCTCTGTCGAGGCCTCGCCCCGCTGCCAACGAGGCCGCGCCAGACAGAAAACGAGGAAGAGTAGAACACGGTAGGTCGCCGCCGCTCGGGTCCAAGTAAGGCCACCGTTGCTACCCTCCGATTGAAGCCAAGCTAGGCGGGTTGACCATTGACGGCCGATTAGCTTGTTGGCGGCGACGTGGAGTCGGAGAGCTATGTTGGAGAAGGACGCTGCTTCAGTTACTTAACTGCTGGTGCAGTTGGGTCACTAACACGTGGGCCCAATAGGCATGTGGGCCACATGTCAGTTATGCAACTGCACCTGCAGTTAAGTCACTGAAGCTCGGTCCGCTGGAGACTAAGCTTCTGTTCGGCTCAGCCGGACACAGGTGGGTAGACTCGGTTAATTAATTATACCTCTAGCGCACCCCTTTTTAGTTGAAGAATGTATGAAATGTAATGAAATCCGGCATGTTTATATGAAATCCGACCGTGTATGAATGAATTTAGTTCGATTAGTTCGAATTCTTGTATCACTGGCATTGGATGAACATGCAAAACAATACGTACTAGGATTATTCTTAGGGTGATCACCTCGTTTGCAGCAGTTTCACATGTACTCCATCTGGTCCTTTTTAGTCTGCATACAAGTTTTGTCTGCAGTCAAAGTATCTCTACTTTGACCAATCTTTTAGAAAAAGGTATGGACATTCACAATGTAAAATCAACTGACTTGAAAGAAATCTAATATGCGAAGTAAAAAGGAACAGAGGGAGTACAAAGAGTTTGAGCTGCTTTTTAGCGTTCCTGTACATTGCAATCAAGCACACAGGCCTGGCAATTCATAGAGAACATTCAAAACAGTCGATGATTATGCATCTCAGCGATTCACATGTCAGAGCCAATATTTACTTCACCACTAAACAATAAAGAAAAATCGATCGATGCTGCTGACAGCAAAGGGCGTCCCATTCGACAATATCAAACGCATGTCTTCTTGCTAACATCAATGAGCAAAATTTGACAAGGTTGTCCCATTCCAAAATGTCAAATGCGTGTTGTTTTGCGTACATCAATGAGCAAACTTTGACAAGGTTTTCCCATTCCAAAATATCAAATGCCTGCAATTGTGGAATGGGCAGGGTTTGCCATCAGTTCGGACATTGACATGGCACCTCATGCCAAATAAACCAGTTGTTCTTTTTGTGCAGTTCCACCAAAATCAACCAAATTCGCGCGTAGCTTGTATGTTTTCGCCTTTATAGGTTGCAACACCTTGAACATATCGGCACCTCCTTTCTTGTGGTGGAAATGAATGATTCTATGTATTCATGAACATTTTGTGCAGTTCCCATTGAAATCAAGCTGAGCACCCCTGTTTGCACAAATACAAAAAAAGTGATTAGTATAAAGCAAACTGTACTATAAATTGACAATTTAAACAGGCACCTACATGGTCCATGTAGAGCACACTTTAAAAAAAATGGAACTCATCGGAAAGAATCCTAGAACAACATTGTACTTGCGCATCACAGCAAAAAAGATGGAGATCTATCAGTCCTTCTGAGCTGAAGTTAGTTTGGTCTTGTGGGGAGTAATGTAACCATCTTTCAACTACTCCTTCTGATGAGAAGATAGACAGGGCTTCTTCATCCTGGAATAATCGGAACTAGTCACTTCACGTACTCCATATTCTTCTTCAGAGGAGGATGATCCTGTTGTGCAAAGACAAGATGACAACTAAATGCTAGCATCCCTGTTTGCTCGAAAAAAAGGAAAGGAAATATTTAAAACAGCACAGATGAAGCACTTCTCAAGTACAATACCACTTTCTCATGACAGTATCTAAACAGTAGCACAACACCAATAGAGATGACAAAGCTCAATCATATGGATGAAATCCGTGGGCGAGTACCAACCTTTGTCAGGAGGCTTATTGTGTAGAGCATATAGATCAAGCACTTCTCAGGAACCATTTGTTGTTATCTACTGTGGTTGCCATGCTTACTATATACTCCTCGATTAGTTTAATGTTTCCAACATCTTCTTGTGCAGTTCCACTAAAATATATGGTATCTTCAAAGAAGATCCCTGTTTGCACAAGTAGAGATAATTACATATTACATTAAGAGTGGCATCAAATCAGTGGCAAAACAATTGCTCGTTCCAGCCATAGCAATAAATTAAGATGCAAAATGTAGCGCCAGACCTCAAACAGTCTGTGCTGCTGTGCATCAGTGTCATCCCTGGATCAGTAATGCTGACACGCACAGTACAAATGGAGGATTTATAATAGAGTAGCAATCACACACTTATTACATCGAGTATCTCAAGAGAGAAATAAGTATGACAAATATGGCTTAAGGCCATCTAAAACGATAACAGCGGAAGACTTGGAGGATAAGTGAGTCCATCAACTCCAACGGCATCATTGAGTATAAGACCACGACCTAAGGCACCTTACTCGTCGTCTGAAAAGTCTGCAACATGAAACGTTGCAGCCCGAAAACGGGTCAGCACATGGAATATGCTGGCAATGTAACACATAGAGAGTAATGAACATAATAATGCTATACTACATGCATATATGGCTGGTAGAAGGTTCTATGGTTATAGTTTTGCGAAAAGCCAATTTTTCCCTACTGCAAAGGAATAAATTTTATTTAACTATCATGGTGGTTGTTAAACATTGAGAATGGTTGACAGCATTCTCAATCCCAATTAAGTATCATCATCAAACCCAACAAAATTAATTAAAGTAACATGATGAGATTCACATGATAATCCAAGTACTAGATACTCAAGATGTCCATAACCGGGGACACGGCTAACCATGATTAGTTTATACACTCTGCAGAGGTTTGCGCACTTTTCCCCACAAGACTCGATCGCCTCCGCTTGATTCTCGCACTACACGAGGTTTGAGAAACGGATGACCGAGACACAGTCTTTCAGAAACAATAACTCTTTACTCCGGGTGGACAGTTACACCTACTTTCCCCTACATCTGCTAGCCCACCTCTTCAAGAGATCATGTAACCTACTCAACTATGCTAGAGCCCATAATAGCTTGTGGCTGCACACGGAAGTTTCTAGCATGAATAATCTCATGATCCCTTTGAACCTGGGTGGCGGTCCAAAAGAAAAACAGGCAATCCTGGAATACCCAGGTACCTCAATCCACCCAGATGTGAGTTTTAGTTGCCACCTTAAGGTTAACCATTAATTAACAATCTCACATCTGTCATGGTAACACTCAAACCCAATCCACGTCTACTAGCATAGCATAGCAATATGAGCAAACGTAGAAGTAACTCCCAAGGTTTGATAATAAACAGGTAATAGGTACTACCTCAACTACTTCCCAATACCCACAATTTAATTAGATCCTAATCATGCAATGTTTGAGGATTGGTCTAATGCAATAAAACTGGGTAGTAAAAGAAGTATGATCAAAGTGTTACTTGCCTTGCTGATGATCCATGAAACCTAGAGATTCGAAGTAGCAAGTGGCGCACTCCGGGTACTCTATTGCAAACAAACAAGCATACAATAAGCACTCATCTAATGCATGGGTAAAACTCAAATAAATATCTAACCAGAAAGTTCAACTTAAGAACTCCGGTTTGCAAAAAGAATCAAATCAAACGAAGCAACGAAAGTCAAACGGCGAAAGAAACAAGCTTCGTTTACTAATCTGGATCTAAGTCAAATTTTACAGTAGCATAAACTTGTTTGAGTTGGTTAAACGGAAAGATAATTTCGAGACGAAACTCTAGGCGCTTGAATCGCCTGATTCCGATAAACGAGCTAAAAGATATACCAGAATGAAAATATGATCAGAAATCGCGATCTGGAATAATCGTGGAAAATCCGACAAAAAAGAAAACTGACGAACAGTTAAACGAACGAACGTTCGTTAACTGCGACTAACCGGCGAACACGTTCGTTAAAACGAACGAATCGGTGAACGTTCACTAACTAACTAAACCGAAGAAAAAAATAAACCGATCTATTTAAAAAAATAAATCTAGGGTTTCGAAAAAAATAAATAAACCGGCGCGGTTTTTGAAAAAAAAACGGACGGTCGGCCACGGCTGCGGCTACATCGTCGGGGCAACTCGGGCAGGGCTCGGGACGGGCTCCGGTGGGGCTCGGGGGTGCGGTGAGGGGCGGCGAGGCTCGGGGAGGCGACGGGCGGCGGCGTTCGGGCTCCGGGCGGCGAGCTCCTTCGGCGGCGGCGTCTCGGCTCTGGCGTCGGGCTTCTCCGGCATCGGCGGCTTCAGTCGAGGTGGGGAACGGGGTGAGGGAGGCGGCGGGGTCGGGCGGGGATATATAGGAGGGGGGGTGCCGTGGGGAAGGGCTAAGGCGGCGGCGGCGTCGTCCCCGACCGGGACTCGGGCGGCGGCGGGAGCTAGGTCTCCGGGAGGGAGACGGCTCGGGCGGTGGGCTGGGCTGCGCGGCTAGGCTTCGGCCCAGTCGGCGCTCGCGTGTTTTTTTTTAAATAATTTCGCCGAACCTAAAAAAATCGTAGAAAAATAAATAAAAATCCAAAAATGCCAAAATAAATTTTCACCGTCTAATTAAAATAATTAGAACGAGATGAACATTTTCTTGGCCCAAAAATGCAGTTTTGAAAACGTGCAATTTTTCTAATGCAATTAAAATTGCAAATAAAATCCGAATAAAATCAAATATTTGATTTTAATATTTTTCCTCCAATATTTCAATTATTTTGGAGAAGTCATATTTTCTCCTCTCATTTATTTTAATATGAAATATTTTTCGGAGAGAAAAATAATTAAAACCAAAAATCCTTGTTTCATTATTTGATAAAAAATCAAATATGAAAACCGCGAAAAATCCCCAACTCTCTCCGAGGGTCCTTGAGTTGCTTAGGATTTTTGAGGGTTTTGCCAAAATGCAATAAAATATGCTATGCAATGATGATCTAATGTATAACATTCCAAATTGAAAATTTGGGATGTTACAAACCTACCCCCTTAAGATGAATCTCGCCCTCGAGATTCGGGTTGGCTAGAAAATAGGTGAGAGTGGTTCTTCCGTAGATCTTCCTCTCGCTCCCAGGTGGCTTCGTCCTCGGTATGGTGAATCCACTGAACTTTGCAAAACTTGATAACCTTGCTGCGGGTGACTCGGCTGGCATACTCAAGAATCTTAACTGGTTTCTCCTCATAGGTCAAGTCACTATCCAGCTGAATCGCTTCCAATGGCACCGTATCTCTCAGTGGTATCTCAGCCATCCCTGCGTGGCACTTCTTCAACTGGGAAACGTGAAATACATCATGAACTCTTGACAATCCTTCAGGCAATTCCAGTTTGTAAGCAACTTCTCCCATACGCTCCAAAATTTTGTATGGTCCTACAAAACGTGGCGCTAACTTTCCTTTAACTCGAAAGCGCTTAACTCCTCAAAGTGGTGATACTCATAGGTAAACTCTGTCTCCGACTTTGTGAACTGTCTCCTTGCGTTTAGAATCCGCATAACTCTTCTGCCTGGACTGGGCTACCTTGAGCCTATCGCGAATCAATTTCACCTTCTGTTCTGATTCCTTAATCAAGTCTGGTCCAAACAACTGGCGGTCTCCAACTTCGTTCCACAACAAGGGTGTTCTACACCTCCTTCCGTACAAAGCTTTGAAAGGGGCCATCTTCAAACTGGATTGATAACTGTTGTTGTAAGAAAACTCTGCATACGGCAAATTGTCGTCCCAACTAGATCCATAATCTAGCGCACAAGCTCTCAGCATATCTTCCAAAATCTGATTGACTCTCTCGGTCTGTTCATCTATCTGTGGATGAAAGGCTATACTGAACTCTAGCCTGGTGCCCAAAGTTTCATGCAACTGATTCCAAAACTTTGAAGTAAACTAGGTTCCTCTATCTGATATAATGGTCCTCGGAACTCCATGCAGACATACGATCCTGGTCATGTATATCTTTGCCAACTTAGCACTGGTGTAAGTGGTCTTCACTGGGATGAAATGAGCTACTTTCGTCAAACGATCGACAACAACCCATATTGAGTCATAGCCTGAACAAGTCCTGGGCAATCCCGTGATAAAATCCATGCCTAGTTTATCCCATTTCCATTCGGGTATCGGCAATGGCTGTAGCAATCCTGCTGGCTTCTGATGCTCTGCCTTCACTCTCTGACACACATCACAAACTGCTACATACTCTGCAATATCTTTCGTCATTCCGGTTCACCAGAAAGTATCCTTCAAATCCAAATACATCTTGGTATTTCCGGGGTGAATCGAATACGGTGAATCATGGGCCTCTTGCAAGATCATCTTCCTGATCTCCGGATCATTGGGCACATAAACGCGGTCCTCAAACCATAAGGTATCGTGCTCATCCTCACGAAATCCCTTGGCTTTTCCTTTGCTCATCCTTTCCTTTATCTCGTCAATCTCCTTGTCTGTCTTTTGAGCTTCCCTGATCTTTCCATCAAGGTAGACTGAATCTCCAACGTTGATAAATAGCCTCTTGGAACTATCTCCAAACATAGCTCGCGAAGATCCTTGGCTAATAATTTCGGTAACTCTCCGGTCATGAGTGTGTTGACATGGCTCTTGCGGCTCAACGCATCTGCTACTACGTTAGCCTTCCCGGGGTGATAATGCAATCTCATATCATAATCATTAATGAGCTCCAACCATCTCCTTTGCCTGAGATTCAACTCCTTCTGCGTGAAAATGTACTTCAAACTCTTGTGATCCGTGTACACCTCACAGTGATTTCCGATGAGAAAATGTCTCCATGTCTTCAATGCATGTACTAGGGCTGCTAACTCCAAATCATGGGTGGCATAATTCTTCTCATGGGGTTTAAGTTGTCGTGAAGCATATGAAACAACTCTTCCCTCCTGCATTAGCACTGCTCCAAGTCCTCGACGTGAAGCGTCGCAATATACTTCATAATCCTTGCGTTGATCTGGCATAATCAACACTGGTGATGTAACCAAACGTTTCTTCAACTCTTGGAAACTAGCTTCACATTCCTCAGTCCAATTGAACTTGGTGTCCTTCTTTAACAGCTCTGTCATGGGCTTAGCAATCCTCGAGAAATTCTCAATGAACCTCCGGTAGTATCCTGCAAGTCCAAGAAAACTCCGGATTTCTCCAACTGACGTGGGTGATTCCCAGCTTGTTACTGTGTCGACTTTGGTGGGGTCTACTGTTGTTCCTTCTCCGGATATAACATGTCCGAGGAATCCTACTTCCTTCAACCAAAACTCACATTTGCTGAATTTGGCGTATAACTGATGTTCTCTAAGCTTCTCAAGTACCAAACGCAAATGTTCCTTATGCTCCTCTTCATTCTTGGAGTAGACTAAAATGTCATCAATGAACACTACGACGAACTTATCCAAAAACTCCATAAACACTTTGTTCATCAGGTTCATGAAATAGGCAGGTGCGTTAGTCAGACCAAATGACATAACGGTATACTCATATAGCCCATACCTGGTGGTAAAAGCCGTCTTAGGTATATCCTGCTCTCGAATATTTAACTGATGGTATCCTGATCGTAGATCGATCTTGGAAAATACCTTAGCTCCTTGTAATCGGTCAAACAAATCATTGATCATCGGCAGTGGGTACTTATTTTTGATGGTCACTTCATTCAATCCACGGTAATCAACAACCATCCTCAACGATCCATCTTTCTTCTCCACTAGAAGTACGGGTGATCCCCAAGGTGAAGAACTTGGGCGAATATAGCCTTTATCCAGTAACTCCTTAATCTGCTTCTTAATTTCTTCCAAATCCTTAGCGGGCATCCTGTACGGTCTCTTAGATATCGGCCCTGTGCCTGGCAAAAGTTCAATCAAAAAATCTATGTCTCTATCTGGTGGCATGCCTGGCAACTCTTCTGGAAATACATCCGGGTAATCCTTCACCACTGGTACTTCCTCCTGTACAACTCCTGATAAGGAATTTACTTGAATCCTCTTCGGCACATGCCGGGATACATACTTAATCCTTCTTCCTTCTGGGGTGGTAAGCAAAATCGTCTTACTGGCGCAATCAATGTTTCCCCCATACATCGATAGCCAATCCATACCCAATATTACGTCCAAACCTTGCGACTCCAAAACTATTAGGTCTGAGGGGAAAACATGCCTACCTATGGCCAATGGCATCTGAAAACATCCTTGGCTTGCCATATACTCTCCTCCTGGCGAGGTTACTAACATAGGTGTTCTGAGAACTTTGGTGGGCAACTTAAACTTATCCACAAATCCCCTTGATATGTATGAATGTGATGCACCAGTATCAAAAAGAACGATTGCAGTAAATGACTTAACCAAAAACTTACCCATTACTGCATCTGGCTGAGCTTCAACCTCCTCCACGCTAACGTGGTTCACATGTCCTTTGTTGAAAGGGTTCGGCTTCTTCCCAGAGCTTCCATTGCCATTTCCATTCTGGGCTTCAGGACATTCATTGGCATAATGTCCAGTCTTCTGGCACTTAAGGCAAGTGACTTGGCTCAGGTCTCTCTTAGCTGGGGTTGAAGGGTTGGTACGGTTCTGTCCGTTGCTTCCTCCATTCCCATTACCATTCTTGGGGCCATTATGGTTGTGCGAACTACCTCCTCCATGGGTATGCTGAAACTGTCCTCCCGATTTCGGGGTAAAACGTGGCTTCTGCTGAGCTCCAGAATTGTACTTCCCTTGTCCATACTTCCTCTTACGGTTTTCAATCTGCTGCTGCTTCCCTTCAATCATGAGAGCTCTATCTACCAACTCCTGGTAGTTGTTGAAGGTTGCTACCATTAACTACATGCTCAGCCCATCATTCAGTCCTTCCAGAAACTTCTCCTGCTTGGCTGCATCTGTAGCAACATCATCTGGAGCATAGCGTGCTAACTTACTAAAGTCCTCCAAATACTGGCCTACGGTGCGTCCTCCTTGGCGTAGGTTGCGAAACTCACGCTTCTTCATGGCCATAGCTCCTACTGAAACATGGGCAGTACGGAAAGCTTGCTGATACTGGTCCCATGTGACAGTGTCAATAGGGTGTGTGGCTGTGTAATTCTCCCACCATGATGTTGCGGGTCCATCAAGCTGATGTGCGGCAAATCGCACTCTCTCCGCATCTGTGCATCCTGCAGTGGTCAACTCCCTTCCAACTTTGCGGAGCCAATCATCTGCAACAATCGGCTCGGTGCTGCTAGAAAACACCGGCGGATTTAGCCTCAAGAAACGGGCTAAGTGAGCAACAGGCGGTGGTGGTGGGTTGTTGTTGTTGTTGTTGTTGTTGTTGCCTTGGTTCGGTACTAACACTTGCATCAGGGCATTCTGCTGCTGAATCAACTGAGTGATCTTCGGTGGGAAAACAAATCCGGTGTCGCGTCTCGGAGGCATCTGATAGGTTTAGAGAAGATGAGAATTTAGAATAGAATGAGGTCTAGAGGGAAAACACTACCCATATGCACATGAGACAAACACAAACAATATCACTCAATCAAACAAGGCATACAATCGATCTAACTATCGTTACAAAGTGCTCGGACTATACTATATACATGGGGGAAATACTACTACTGATTATGGGGGTCTACTAGAAATTTTGATCGGTCGAAGACTCCATGATATCTGCTCCAGCTTCATCAACAAAATCTTCTTCACTGGGGTCCGAGTCGGTGTCGTCGATGATGATGTAGTTATCCGGGCAAGTAGAATCGTCATCTTCTCCTCCTGGTGCTGGGTCTCCCATGAATACTCCGATCTTCTGTGTCAGGTCGTCATTCTTCTCCAACAACGTGGCGATCTCCTCCTCATATCCATCGCGCGTAGACTTGATTTCTTCCTCCAACTCCGTGATCTTGGTCAATGCCTTCTTCAGATCTATCATGTCTGCGCACATCTGGTTCCCCTGGCGATGAATGTGTTGGTTTTGCTCCTGGATGAAAGCTGCAATTGATCCATCCTTCTGGGTGCTGGTCATCTCCCATTGCTCATCTCGTCGTCCACAAATCTGATAAATAGTATCCTTAAGCTCCCTGTGGTAGACTTCTCCAATGCGTCCCATAGAGATGTGGGCTGCCATGCTCTTCCCTAAACTCCAGGTTGGTGCATCAAAGGAAAACTCTATAGGCTCAGTGACTGGCGTAAACATCCTTCCTGGAACATGAACTTGAATCTTCCAGCGCTCCTCTTCTGGTAGTGTGGCTTTGTAAGTCCCAGTGAAGCTTGGTATTCCGATGTTCAGGTACTTAGTGACTTCCTTCAAGTGTCGTCCAAAAGGTGTATCTTCATCCGGTTGCATGAACTTGTTCCTTGCATCCGCCATTCCTAAAAGAGTAGAAAGTGGAGAGGAGTCAGAAATGAGAAGAGAGTAGTGTTCTAGGGTTTAAGCTTAGTGGTCGTGTCCTACAGTCAGCGTGTGCTCCGATACCACCTTTGTAGCGACCAGACCTCAAACAGTCTGTGCTGCTGTGCACCAGTGTCATCCCTGGATCAGTAATGCTGACACGCACAGTACAAATGGAGGATTTATAACAGAGTAGCAATCACACACTTATTACATCGAGTATCTCAAGAGAGAAATAAGTATGACAAATATGGCTTAAGGCCATCTAAAACGATAACAGCGGAAGACTTGGAAGATAAGTGAGTCCATCAACTCCAACGGCATCACTGAGTATAAGACCACGACCTAAGGCACCTTACTCATTGTCTGAAAAGTCTGCAACATGAAACGTTGCAGCCCGAAAATGGGTCAGCACATGGAATATGCTGGCAATGTAACACATAGAGAGTAATGAACATAATAATGCTATACTACATGCATATATGGCTGGTAGAAGGTTCTATGGTTATAGTTTTGCGAAAAGCCAATTTTTCCCTACTGCAAAGGAATAAATTTTATTTAACTATCATGGTGGTTGTTAAACATTGAGAATGGTTGACAGCATTCTCAATCCCAATTAAGTATCATCATCAAACCCAACAAAATTAATTAAAGTAACATGATGAGATTCACATGATAATCCAAGTACTAGATACTCAAGATGTCCATAACCGGGGACACGGCTAACCATGATTAGTTTATACACTCTGCAGAGGTTTGCGCACTTTTCCCCACAAGACTCGATCGCCTTCGCTTGATTCTCGCACTACACGAGGTTTGAGAAACGGATGACCGAGACACAGTCTTTCAGAAACAATAACTCTTTACTCCGGGTGGACAATTACACCTACTTTCCCCTACATCTCCTAGCCCACCTCTTCAAGAGATCATGTAACCTACTCAACTATGCTAGAGCCCATAATAGCTTGTGGCTGCACACGGAAGTTTCTAGCATGAATAATCTCATGATCCCTTTGAACCTGGGTGGCGGTCCAAAAGAAAAACAGGCAATCCTGGAATACCCAGGTACCTCAATCCACCCAGATGTGAGTTTTAGTTGCCACCTTAAGGTTAACCATTAATTAACAATCTCACATCTATCATGGTAACACTCAAACCCAATCCACGTCTACTAGCATAGCATAGCAATATGAGCAAACGTAGAAGTAACTCCCAAGGTTTGATAATAAACAGGTAATAGGTACTACCTCAACTACTTCCCAATACCCACAATTTAATTAGATCCTAATCATGCAATGTTTGAGGATTGGTCTAATGCAATAAAACTGGGTAGTAAAAGAAGTATGATCAAAGTGTTACTTGCCTTGCTGATGATCCGTGAAACCTAGAGATTCGAAGTAGCAAGCGGCGCACTCCGGGTACTCTATCGCAAACAGACAAGCATACAATAAGCACTCATCTAATGCACAGGTAAAACTCAAATAAAGATCTAACCAGAAAGTTCAACTTAAGAACTCCGGTTTGCAAAAAGAATCAAATCAAACGAAGCAACGAAAGTCAAACGGCGAAAGAAACAAGCTTCGTTTACTAATCTGGATCTAAGTCAAATTTTACAGTAGCATAAACTTGTTTGAGTTCGTTAAACGGAAAGAGAATTTCGAGACGAAACTCTAGGCGCTTGAATCGCCTAATTCCGATAAACGAGCTAAAAGATATACCAGAACGAAAATCTGATCAGAAATCGCGATCTGGAATAATCGCGGAAAATCCGACGAAAAAGAAAACTGACGAACAGTTAAACGAACGGACGTTCGTTAACTGTGACTAACCGGCGAACATGTTCGTTAAAATGAACGGATCGGTGTACGTTCACTAACTAACTAAATCGAAGAAAAAAATAAGCTGATCTATTTAAAAAAAATCTAGGGTTTCGAAGAAAAAAACCGGGGCGGTTTTTGAAAAAAAAACGGACGGTCGGCGGCGGCTGCGGCTACCTCGTCGGGGCAACTCCGGCGGGGCTCGGGGAGGCGACGGGCGACGTCGAGGGGCGGCGGGCGGCGGCGTTCAGGCTCCGGGCGGCGAGCTCCTTCGGCGGCGGCGTCTCGGCTCCGGTGTCGGGCTTCTCCGGCGTCGGCGGCTTCGGTCGAGGCGGGGAACAGGGTGAGGGAGGCGGCGGGGTCGGGCGGGGATATATAGGAGGGGGTGCCGTGGGGAAGGGGTAAGGCGGCGGCGGCGTCGTCCCCGACCGGGACTCGGGCGGCGGTGGGAGCTAGGTCTCCGGGAGGGAGACGGCTCGGGCGGTGGGCTGGGCCGCGCGGCTGGGCTTCGGCTCACTCGGCGCTCGCGCGTTTTTTTTAATAATTTCGCCGAAGCTAAAAAAAATCGTAGGAAAATAAATAAAAATCCAAAAATGCCAAAACAAATTTTCACCGTCTAACTAAAATAATTAGAACGAGATGAACATTTTCTTGGCCCAAAAATGCAGTTTTGGAAACATGCAATTTTTCTAATGCAATTAAAATTGCAAATAAAATCCGAATAAAATCAAATATTTGATTTTAATATTTTTCCTCCAATATTTCAATTATTTTGGAGAAGTCATATTTTCTCCTCTCATTTATTTTAATATGAAATATTTTTCGGAGAGAAAATAATTAAAACCAAAAATCCTTGTTTCATTATTTGATAAAAATCAAATATGAAAACCGCGAAAAATCCCCAACTCTCTCCGAGGGTCCTTGAGTTGCTTAGGATTTTCGAGGATTTTGCCAAAATGCAATAAAATGTGCTATGCAATGATGATCTAATGTATAACATTCCAAATTGAAAATTTGGGATGTTACACAAAACTATATCATTACTTGTGTCATCACAGTTCCAGTGCTTCATTACAGCACCGGGAGTTGATTTTTGTTTTTCTTCCGCTTGTTCTTACCCTTCATCACTTGGTTCAATAACAGACAAGCTTCGCCTTCAATGTAAGATTTGGCATGTCAATTAGGGAGCACAAGTATAGCACTAAACAACGACATTAATTTTCTGATGAAAGTGGCAAAATACAGGCCAAAAGTTGTGAAATATCCTTATCTTACCTAAATGGGATATTACAGTGCACAAACAGATTGGAAGTCTTGTCTCCATTTGTGCAGTTCACTAAAATCAAGCAACATTACCGTACAAATAGCACAACATATGAAAGCACACTGCACAATCATGCGAAAGAAGGCTAGTACTGACCTCTCATGACACGGAATTCAAACAACTCACAAGAAGAAGATCTGAACCAAATTTTCCAACACGGATAGGAAGTAAGATCTCCTCTTGTGTAGTTCCACTAATATCAAGCAATCAAGCAACGTTGTCGGTGTGACATTTTGGTTGAACTGCACAAAACACTCTTAAAACAAAAGTGTTTTGTGCAATGCAACAAAAGGTCACAATAGCAATGAGGTGAAGTAGATAACCCTGTTTACATAGAGGTGCAAAGGAAACAACAAGTGGTCAATAACGGTGGATGACACAGAAGCCAACAACAAGAAGCATCTAACTTATCTAAATGGGAAAGAAAGCAAGACAGTAGCATTTCTCAAATGGTGGCATTGATTCATATTAACAAAGAGATTATATTAACAATAAACTTCGTTAAACATGTAATTTGCTTTTAACTATGGCATTGCATCAATTTTCCAGCGGCATTATTAGAGGGTGTTTGTTTATAGGGACTTTTTGGTGTAGGGACTAAAAAATTCCCTTTCAGTCCCATCTAAACCAAATAGGAGGGACTTTTAGGGACTAAAAGTGGGCATTTGGGACTAAAGAAAGAAGACCCTGAGGGAGAGTCTTTTTGGGACTTTTTCCTACAGTTGCCCCTACCCCGCATCGCACTTTATCTCTATTAGTTCATTACTAGGGGTAACATGGTCTTTTAGCATGTCATTTAATAACCTCTAGTCCATGTTTAGTCCCTGGAACCAAGCAGGTAGGGACTAGGGACTTTTTAGTTGGGACTAGAAAAAGTCCTAGGACTTTTTGACCAAACAGGGCCTTAGATTAACAATAGCTAAAGAGTTGCACGGGACAGTGGATGCACCAGCACCATGTGCATCTACCGATGTATGAAGGGGTGATGCTCAGTCTGTTGCAACAAAGAACAAACAACCAAGGAGCATATTTGTGTTGGTCCCAGTTTTGTTATCTTTAGACACCTTTCCCTATGTGAGCGTAGCAAATCTAGTCCTGCTCAAACTCTACAGCCTTGTCCCCCAAAACAAAAAGACCAATTCGTTACAGATGTGCGTACTGCGTTTGTCATTGTTTTCCCTTTTCGACCAACGTAGGTGCTGGATAGCCAGTCTGTACTAGTACTTTCACCCTTCCATTCCTCTTTGAACCACGTCCTAGATTCATGCTATACAACTTTCCCCACTACTTTCCCCCTTCCTTTCCTCTTTGAACCACGTCCTAGATTCATGCTATACAACTTTCCCCATTACTTTCCCCCTTCCTTTCCTCTTTGAACCACGTCCTAGATTCATGCTATACAACTTTCCCCACTACTTTCCCCCTTCCTTTCCTCTTTGAACCACGTCCTAGATTCATGCTATACAACTTTCCCCATTACTTTCCCCCTTCCTTTCCTTTTTGACCACGTCCTAGATTCATGCTATACAACTTTCCCCACTACTTTCCCCCATTCCTTTCCTCTTTGAACCATGTCTTAGATTCATGCTATACAACTTTCCCCACTACTTTCATGTTTGATCCAACACCTAGATTCGAGTGCAGAAGCGGAAAAAGCCCACATGCAGCTAGAGCAATGCATGTGGAATAAGTAAATTATACCTTAAGGTTCTTGGGGTGTGGTTCGGTGGGCGACCGGAGACCGTTCTGCCCACACTATGTACGACGGCGAGGAAGAAGGGGTCAGAGGCCCTCCCGCGCCGCCGCTGGGTGAAAGAGAACAGCTGCGCCAGTAGTGGATTCCCTCCCTCGTCGACGGCGACAGCGTTAAGCCTCCTTCCCTTCCCGGCAGACAGATCTTGCCGGCTCTTTGACCAGCAATGAGGGGAGAGAGAGAGGCCAACGAAGTCTTGTTTAGATCTGGAGAGGGTGAGATAGTCTGAAGAGAGCAACTACAAGCGCTGAGGCTACAACATGTATATATATAGTGGAGAGAGTGTGTGAAGAGTGCAAACCCTAGAAAACAAGCGCCGAGGCCAAGATCGTATAGCTCCGTATCCATCCATTTTGACTAGTCAAAGAATCCTCCTGGCACCGCCCCAGATCACTTTCTCTCTCTATCATGCGGGGCCTACCTGTCATTGGGTGGAAGAAAGAAGTCGAACAAAAACAAAATTATGCTCAACTGTGATTATCAAACCCGAGACCTCAAGTTTGATGAGCGAATAGGCTAACCAGCTACACCACCCTCATGTTATGTTTAATGAGAGGAAAATAACCTTTTATACATTCTTGCATTCGTGTGACAAGCATGCCGTGTTTTTTTTTGCGTGGGAGTCATTGGGATTTAAATCATAATAGTGTCATGTGGCTTTGGTGGTAAGGTCTTTTGGGATTTAAAGTAGTGTTGGTAGTACAGAAATAATGCAGCCTTAGTCACCTTACCTCTCTCCACGTAGTACGTTGGGTCCCACCAGTCAAAGGGTGAAATAAACAGATTAATAAGAAAAATTAAAAGCGCCCGCAGTGTATCTTACCTCACACATCTGGCTACTGCTCGTGAATACTGTCCAATTGATCCCTCTGTTCGCTCACGTACTATTTTAAGTGAATCCTTATTATAACATGCACACAATTTTGGGCACTTGTATTCGACCTAAGTCAGTGTGCCACCGTATCTCGTACTACTCCCTCCGTCTAGGTGTAGTAAGTCATGTTAGAAGGTGCAGCGGGACCAAGGTGCAAGCAGATTGGAGGAGAAGGAGAAACTTGACCGGTCCTTCCTCCAATCAAAGCCATGATTTCTGTCTCTAAACGTAACAATTAATCACAACAACTAAGAGATGCTTTTTCAGCTACCATGCAGGGCCACGTATTAACTCGCATGCAAGCCGACTTTGATTTCTTGACTGATCAACGCGTAGTTGCGCTCCATGCATTGGGTTTCCGGGGGAGATAACAAGGCAGAGTAAGGAGCATTTGGTTTGCTAGGCTGGTCATAGTGGTGAGTAACTTGGACTAGTAACATGCATATGTTAATAGTCTATGTTACTACCTTCATAGTGGCTAGTAACATATGGATGGTAACATGCAAGTCTTCATTAATTGAGATATAGACTCATTTTACCTCGGCGTGCACTGGTGCGCGTCGGTCCTAAACAAACGGTTTTTAACCCCTTTCCGCGACGGCATTTGGAACCATCGCCAAGTGAGTGTGTGCGATAGGGTGTCCTTCCCACACGACCCAGAAACCGTCGGGGATATGGAGCAGTGATCCAGAGGCCTTCCAAAATGTAATCGTGTGCGATGCAACACACACTAAATTCTTTCGCACATGTGGTATCGTTGATTAAGCGTTTCTAATGACGCAGTGAAACCATATGGTCTGTCGTAACGAACCAACATATGAACTGTGTGCGATTTGTGCCCTATCGCACACGAGTTTTCTGCGTAACCCATCGGCCATGCTAGACTCCATCGCACACGTTTTCCAACAATTACCGTATGTGATAATGTTCTATCACAAACGGTTCAGGAGCCCCTTCGCACACATACAAGTGCTGCAGACCATTTGTGATTTGTTAGGTATCACCGACGGTTGCCGCAAGAGTGACGTGTGCTATTCGTTTGGGATCCCACATGTTTCCTGAAAAAAAATACGACTGGGATTGTATTTTGCATTGGGCACAGTTTACTCCCAGTTCTTGTGTGCGATAATGCGATATCACAAACGGTTCCGGAGAACCTACGCACACGTAGTAGCGCTGCAAATCGTTTGCGATCTGCTGTGTATCACCGACGGTTCCGATGTGGATCGCACACACTCATTTTGTTGAACCGTGTGCGGAGCAGTTGCCAGGTTAAAACAAAAATATCCCATTTTGAATCGGCACGCAAAAAGCAAATTTGCCACAATATTCAATTGAACAAATAAACAAAAATATCCCATTTTGAATCGGTCCGCAAAAAGCAAATTTGCCACAATATTCAATTGAACAAATAGTGTCCACGGGAAGAACATTCATCAGATTTCGCAATAATTGCAATTGAACATATGGTAGCTAAATTCCAATGATTTGTCCACGCATATATGCATTACATAATTAATCATAGTGTACGAAATACGAAGACCTCATCAGATGGAAAACAACGGATCCATGTGTTATATGTTTAGCGGCTAACTCTTACTCAATGTTTCAGGAGAACGCATGCTGAAATCTTCATTATCACCAGTGGGATTGATGTAGTGATCCAGGAAGAAGTCGCTGATAAATCTCCAAACCATCAGCAATTCACCAGCCGGGAGCGGTTCAGGGATCCTCGGTTTTAAGATGAGCTGCAGTATTTTTAAGATCAGAATGTGCCATATGATTGGAGTAGAAGATATTAATTAAGATAGACTTACTGATACTAATTTGCGAGGATCGTCACAACTATCAGCAGATTTGCAGATGGAGATCATGTGTCTGCAAACATAGTATCCACAAAGGTTGGTCCCTGCTTCTTGCTGAGGACACTGAAATTTTTTGTACAAAATTAGTCATGTATTTGTCCTGTTAGGAACAACCTAACCGGTGTTAGATGTATTATTTTTTCTTTGGACAAAATAGAAAGAGGTTTATTTAGAAGCTTGAACATTTGACTAGCGTAAGGAAAGGTATTTGCAGACTGTTGGATAAATTTTCCAAAAATAATGGATTTCGGTGTGTTACCGGGGAAACGATCTCGTGCTGCAGAGGTAGTTTCCTCTTGAACAGGTTCCCTGGTTTAGTTTGCCACACTGCGAGCACACTGCAAATGATGATGAATTTTGACAACATCAATTATTGAACCAGATATGAATGCAAATTAATTTCAACATCATAGAATTCAATACCTATCCAAGAATTGCTGAAGATGCTTCAGATCCTGAGCGTTTGTTGACTCTCTGAGAGAATAGATGTAGTAAACTGTGTTCTTGTTTGGAACAATGAATACCAATATCTAGTGATTGCTACATATTAATAAAGCCATGAACTTATGAATGATGTCGAAATCTGAAAGACAATCAGTGTATGCGTGGTTGTTTACTTGACTTACCGTTCATGATATGGCCAGAGAAATGATTCTGCATGGGACGTGTTTTCGAAGATACGGACGACCGTGTTAATGGCCCAGTCCCGTCGGTCATTTTCATGTAATGTTGTGCCATTTGCTAATGCAGGATCTATCAAATACACACTCTCACTTTGTCTTCTCTACGCGTTCAATCCCCTGAGAGGAATAAAATGCAGTTAGCTGTTTATCATTTACAGCCTTGTATGGAGAAGTTGATCAGAGTTTGTTAAGTACTTAAAATCACGCATCTAACAAGAGTGGCATCGAGCACGTTGAAGTTGAAGAAGAGATGTAAGTCCTCGAAACTCACAATGATGGAACCAGCATCATGTCAGAAATGATCTCTGTTGTAGTGGACTAGCAAATGGTGATGACCTTCTGACATTTGATCCATGCAATATTCATGTAACTCGCAGTAACTGGAGCTGCACCCATCAAAGTATTCGCCAACAAGAAATGGCTGGCCATGGACGTAATTGTGTGCTTCAAGTACGCCTGCTTTATTTTTAGCAAGCAACAAACGTACTTCTTCATCACCCATGGCGTCAGAAATAATATTACTCCCCGATTCGAACAAGCTGCTATTAATTTGGTTCTAGGCGATGAGTGTTTTAAGTAAGAGGCAATCGTTCTCTTTCCTCTTCACTCTCCCGCTGTGCTTCCTCATGGTCGTGGGTGTAGCCTTTTTGGCCACTTCCTTATTGGTACTTGAAGCATTTCTGGCAGAACGTCTGGTTGCCTGCATGGTAGACTGCCGAGCAAACAGTGAAGCTTGGATGGACTGCTTAGCAGACGGTTTATCTATGCCGGACCGCTGAGTTGGCGGTGCTGCTGTGACAGACTGTTGGGCTGTAGGAGCAGAGGTATCGGACTGCTGACCATGCGTTGAAGCTATGTCGGGTTTCTGCGCAGCTGGTGCCAACTTGTCGGTGTGCTGAGGAGGCCGTGCCAACGCGTTGGTTTGCTAAGTAGGAACTGCTGACGCATTGGTATGCTGATCACGTGCCTGCGGACCGATGGACTGATGAGCAGTCGGTTCTGGACCTACAGACTGCTTAGCAGGCGGTTCCGAAGCATCAGACTGCTTAGCAGTCTGTTCCACCAGGTTGGTCTGCTGAGCATGTGCTGCAGCTGGGTCTCCCCCCGCTGCTTCAGCAGCCGGCATCTGAACCGGTGGTGCATCATCAGCAGTTGTAGGCCTTGCCACTGGCTGCTTTGGGGCAGAGGATGACATGGCATGTACGCCACAAAGTCGGTCCGGCTGATCACAGGTTGATGCATCAGCTCGCGAGAGCTGCCGTGGCAAGGAGAGCGTCACCGGTTGAGGGGCGATAGTGGTTGCTCTTGGTGGGGCTTCAGGAATCTCATCGATGAACTCTATTTCCTTTCGTGACCACTGGATGTGATGTAACAGTGTTTCTCCCAAGGTCCTTTGCTCATCGAAGTCTCCTAGGACATTCTTCAGGGCAAATTCATTGAATCCAGGCTTTACTTCAATCACGTAGCCCTTCACACTGCCCGGCTTCAATGGCACATTGTCCAAGAAGAGGCCATCTTCCAAGAAGGGTGGGCAAACCCAGGCTATTGCACATTTTAATGTACCTTCATAATGTGTAAGCACGCCCTTCAGTCTGTCTTTCATTCCAGATAGATCAGATATAGCATCATCACGAGCAGCTGCAGTCTCAGTGTCGCTGGGGTCAGCTGATGCACAGCTACTCTTGTGCAGTGTTGTCGCGCAATAAGCAGCATCATCCATGCCCGCCTCCCCTCCCATCTGCTGGCTATCTGTCAGTGTTAGAGTCTTCTGCATCATCATTGACTCCTCAACATCCTTTCGAACAGCCGGATAAATCTCCTTCTTCAACTTTTCAAACAATGCATTCTGCTTCATTTCACTCCTCGCTTTTTTCATGCGAAGCCTCTCTTCTTTGCTGAGTGTGAAAGCCCTCTTGTGCGGGACATTAACACCTATACCCCTTGCACGGCTAGGGGGCCCTTTTGTGTCCAGAGCAATGGACAGAATGTCACATGGCCCTGAGTTCCTGTAGAACCTTCCAGGGATCTTGGAAGCATCTACCATCACTTCATCCAGTTTGGCGTCACGCGCGTTTTCAAAGTAATAAATTTCGTCAGCACGCCTCTTTGCATGTGCCGGCAAGTAGTCTCTGGCGCGTTCGCCCCTGATTTCACTAAAGGCCGGATTCCCACCCGCCACTACTGCTTATTTGTCCTCATGTTCCCATATCAGTTTCATGCCGTAGTATCCTGCCACACCCATACGGTGGGGGTGTATGTTCTTCTTCTGAAGTTCCGATTGCTTGAAACTCTTCTCAGCAAACTCCGGAGTTGCCCTGACCCTTTGGAATTCTGCCCAGTCTGCCTTTGTAATTTGGGGGTATGCGGGGATTGGGTCCTTGCCTTCACTCAAGTACTTCTTGTACTGCACGTGCTTCCAGTTTCTCCAAGCATCCCTAGCCTTCTTCAGTGTAGCGTGTTCCACCTGCATTCTCCACTGCTCTGGAACGTTGAAGTGATCCATGATCTCCCAGACTATCCTTCATCGTGTTTCTGTGTCAGCCTTCCGAAACCCGGCAGATTAATGTTGAGCATTGCCCTGTGATGTCTACTACACAACCTTCTTCTTGTAGACGTTGTTGGGCCTCCAAGTGCAGAGGTTTGTAGGACAGTAGCAAATTTCCCTCAAGTGGATGACCTAAGGTTTATCAATCCGTGGGAGGCGTAGGATGAAGATGGTCTCTCTCAAACAACCCTGCAACCAAATAACAAAGAGTCTCTTGTGTCCCCAACACACCCAATACAATGGTAAGTTGTATAGGTGCACTAGTTCGGTGAAGAGATGGTGATACAAGTGCAATATGGATGGTAGATATAGGTTTTTGTAATCTGAAATTATAAAAACAGCAAGGTAAGAAGTGGTAAAAGTGAGCGTAAACGGTATTGCATTGCTAGGAAACAAGGCCTAGGGTTCATACTTTCACTAGTGCAAGTTCTCTCAACAATAATAACATAATTGGATCATATAACAATCCCTCAACGTGCAACAAAGAGTCACTCCAAAGTCACTAATAGCGGAGAACAGACGAAGAGATTATTGTAGGGTATTAAACCACCCCAAAGTTATCCTTTCTGATCGATCTATTCAAGAGTCCGTAGTAAAATAACACGAAGCTATTATTTTCGTTCGATCTATCCTAGAGTTCATACTAGAATAACACCTTAAGACACATATCAACCAAAACCCTAATGTCACCTAGATACTCCAATGTCACCTCAAGTATCCGTGGGTATGATTATACGATATGCATCACACAATCTCAGATTCATCTATTCAACCAACACAAAGAACTTCAAAGAGTGCCCCAAAGTTTCTACCGGAGAGTCAAGAAGAAAACTTGTGCCAACCCCTATGCATAAGTTCACAAGGTCACTGAACCCGCAAGTTGATCACCAAAACATACATCAAGTAGATCATGTGAATATCCCATTGTCACCACAGATAAGCACATGCAAGACATACATCAAGTGTTCTCAAATCCTTAAAGACTCAATCCGATAAGATAACTTTGAAGGGAAAACTCAATCCATTACAAGAGAGTAGAGGGGGAGAAACATCATAAGATCCAACTATAATAGCGAAGCTCGCGATACATCAAGATCATGCCAAATCAAGAACACGAGAGAGAGAGAGAGATCAAACACATAGCTACTGGTACATACCCTCAGCCCCAAGGGTCAACTACTCCCTCCTCGTCATGGAGAGCGCCGAGATGATGAAGATGGCCACCGGTGATGGATCCCCCCTTCGGCAGGGTGCCGGAACAGGGTCCTGAGAGGTTTTTGGTGGCTACAGAGGCTTGCGGCGGCGAAACTCCCGATCTAGGTTTCTTTCTGGGGGTTTCTGTGTTTATAGGAATTTTTGGCGTTGGTCTCACGTTAGGGGCGTCTCCGAGTCATCCACGAGGCAGGGGGACGTGCCCAGGGGGGTAGGGCGCGCCCTCCACCATCGTGGACGGCTCGGGACTCTTCTGGCCCGACTATTTTACTCCGGGGGCATCTTTTGGTCCATAAAAAATCATCAAAATTGGCATGTCAATTGGACTCCGTTTGGTATTCCTTTTCTGTAAAACTCGAAAACAAGGAAAAAACATAAACTGGCACTGGGCTCTAGGTTAATAGGTTAGTCCCAAAAATCATATAAAACAGCATATAATTGCATATAAAACATCCAAGATGGATAATATAATAGCATGGAACAATAAAAAATTATAGATACGTTGGAGACGTATCAAGCATCCCCAAACTTAATTCCTGCTCGTCCTCGAGTAGGTAAATGATAAAAACAGAATTTTTGATGTGGAATGCTACCTAACATAATTATCAATGTAGTTTTCTTTATTGTGGCATGAATGTTCAGATCCGAAAGATTCAAGACAAAAGTTTAATATTGACATAAAAATAATAGTACTTGAAGCATACTAACAAAGTAATCATGTCTTCTCAAAATAACATGGCCAAAGAAAGTTCATCCCTACAAAATCATATAGTTTGGCTATGCTCCATCTTCGTCACACACAATGTTCAAATCATGCACAACCCCGATGACAAGCCAAGCAATTGTTTCATACTTTAGTATTCGCAACCATTTTCAACTTTCACGCAATACATGAGCGTGAGCCATGGACATAGCACTATAGGTGGAATAGAATGGTGGTTGTGGAGAAGACAAAAAAGATGAAGATGGTCTCACATCAACTAGGCGTACTAATGGGCTATGGAGATGCCCATCAATAGATATCAATGTGAGTGAGTAGGGATTGCCATGCAACGGATGCACTAGAGCTATAAATGTATGAAAGCTCAACAAAAGAAACTAAGTGGGTGTGCATCCAACTTGCTTGCTCATGAAGACCTAGGGCATTTGAGGAAGCACATTGTTGGAATATACAAGCCAAGTTCTATAACGAAAATTCCCACTAGTATATGAAAGTGACAAAATAAGAGACTCTCTATCATGAAGATCATGGTGCTACTTTGAAGCACAAGTGTGGAAAAAGGATAGTAGCATTGTCCCTTCTCTCTTTTTCTCTCATTTTTTTGTTTTTTTTTTGGCCTTCTCTTTTTTTTGCCTTTCTCTTTTTTTTCCTCACACGGGACAATGCTCTAATAATGATGATCATCACACTTCTATTTATTTACAACTCAAGGATTACAACTCGATAGTGGAACAAAATATGACTCTATATGAGTGCCTCCGGCGGTGTACAGGGATGGGCAATGAATCAAGAGTGACATGTATGAAAAATTATGAATGGTGGCCTTGCCACAAATACGATGTCAACTACATGATCATGCAAGGCAATATGACAATGATGAAGTGTGTCATAATAAACGGAACGGTGGAAAGTTGCATGGCAATATATCTCGGAATGGCTATGGAAATGCCATAATAGGTAGGTATGGTGGCTGTTTTCAGGAAGGTAAATGGTGGGTTTATTGTACCAGCGAAAGTTGCGCGGTACTAGAGAGGCTAGCAATGGCGGAAAGGTGAGAGTGCGTATAATCCATGGACTCAACATTAGTCATAAAGAACTCACATGCTTATTGCAAAAATCTACAAGTCAACAAAACCAAGCACTACGCGCATGCTCCTAGGAAGATAGATTGGTAGGGAAAGACCATCGCTCATCCCCGACTGCCACTCATAAGGAAGACAATCAAAGAAACACCTCATGTTTCAAATTTATTACACAACGGTTACCATACGTGCATGCTACGGGACTCACAAAACTCAACACAAATATTTCTCAAATTCACAACTACACCACTAGCATGACTCTAATATCACCATCCTCATGTCTCAAAACAATCATAAATAATCAAACTTCTCATAGTATTCAATGCACTTATTATGAAAGTTTTTATTATATCCCTCTTTGATACCCATCATATTAGGACTAGTTTTATAACCCAAGCAAATTACCATGCTGTTTAAGACTCTCGACATAATATAATTGAAGCATGAGAGTTCATCTATTTCTTCAAAATAAAACCACCGTCGTGCTCTAAAAAGATATAAGTGAAGCACTAGAGCAAATGAGAAACTACTCCAAAAGATATAAGTGAAGATCAATGAGTAGTCAAATAATTATGTAACTATGTGAAGACTCTCTAACATTTAAGAATTTCAGGTCTTGGGATATTATTCAAACATCAAGCAAAACTAAATAAAATAAAATGATGCTCCAAGCAAAAGACATATCATGTGGTGAATAAAAATATAGCTCCAAGTAAAGTTACCGATGAACGAAGACGAAAGAGGGGATGCCATCCGGGGCATCCCCAAGCTTGGGATCTTGGTTGTCCTTGAATATTACCTTGGGGTGCCTTGGTCAACCCCAAGCTTAGGCTCTTGACACTCCTTATTCCATAGTCCATCGAATCTTTACCCAAAACTTGAAAACTTCACAACACAAAACTTAACAGAAAACTCGTAAGCTCCGTTAGTATAAGAAAATAAATCACCACTTAGGTACTGTTGTGAACTCATTCTAAATTCATATGGGTGTAATATCTACTGTATTCCAACTTCTCTATGGTTCATACCCTCCGATACTACTCCTAGATTCATCAAAATAAGCAAACAACACATAGAAAACAGAATCTGTCAAAAACAGAACAGTCTGCAGTAATCTGTATCATTCGAATACTTCTGTAACTCCAAATATTCTGAAATAAATTGGTGGACGTGAGGAATTTGTCTATTAATATTCTTCAAAAATAATCAACCTAAAATCACTCTCCAGTAAAAAATGTCAGCTAATCTCGTGAGCGCAAAAGTTTCTGTTTTTTACAGCAAGATCCCAAAGACTTCACCCAAGTCTTCCCAAAGGTTCTACTTGGCACAAACACTAATTAAAACATAAGACCACATCTAAACAGAGGCTATATGAATTATTTATTACTAAACAGGAGCAAAAATCAAAGAACAAAAATAAAATTGGGTTGCCTCCCAACAAGTGCTAACGTTTAACGCCCCTAGCTAGGCATGATGATTTCAATGATGCTCACATAAAAGATAAGAATTGAAACATAAAGAGAGCATCATGAAGAATATGACTAGCACATTGAAGTCTAACCCACTTCCTATGCATAGGTATTTTGTGAGCAAACAATTTATGGGAACAAGAATCAACTAGCATAGGAAGACAAAACAAGCATAACTTCAAAACTTTTAACACATAGAGAGGAAACTTGATATTAATGCAATTCCTACAAGCATATATTCCTCCCTCATAATAATTTTCAGTAGCATCATGAATAAATTCAACAATATAACCATCACATAAAGCATTCGTTTCATGATCTACAAGCATAGAAAATTTACTACTCTCCACATAAGCAAAATTCTTGTCGGGGAACGTAGCAGAAATTCAAAATTTTCTATGCATCACCAAGATCAATCTATGGAGTTTACTAGCAACGAGAGGGAAGGAGTGCATCTACATACCCTTGTAGATCGCGAGCGGAAGCGTTCAAGAGAACGGGGTTGATGGAGTTGTACTCGTCGTGATCCAAATCACCGATGATCCTAGCGCCGAACGGACGGCACCTCCGCGTTCAACACACGTATGGAGCAGCGACGTCTCCTCCTTCTTGATCCAGCAAGGGGGGAGGAGAGGTTGATGGAGATCCAGCAGCACGACGGCGTGGTGGAAGTAGCGGGATTCCAACAGGGCTTCGCCAAGCGCTGCGGGAGGAGGGAGATGTGTCACGGGAGGGAGAGGGAGGCGCCAGGGCTTAGCATCTGCTGCCCTCCCTCCCCCCCGCTATATATAGGGCCAAGGGAGAGGGGGGCGCAGCCTTGGCCCTTCCTCCAAGGAAGGGTGCGGCCAGGGAGGAATCCATCCTCCCCAAGGCACCTAGGAGGTGTCTTCCCCCTTTAGGACTCTCCCTTTATCTTATCTCTTGGCGCATGGGCCTCTTGGGGCTGGTTCCCTTGGCCCATATAGGCCAAGGCGCACACCCCACAGCCCATGTGCCCCCCCCGGGGCAGGTGGACCCCTTGGTGGACCCCCGGACCCCTTTCGGCACTCCTGGTACAATACCGATAATGCGCGAAACTTTTCCGGCGACCAAAACAAGACTTCCCATATATAAATCTTTACCTCCGGACCATTCCGGAACTCCTCGTGACGTACGGGATCTCATCCGGCACTCCGAACAACTTTCGGGTTACCGCATACTAATATCTCTACAACCCTAGCGTCACCGAACCTTAAGTGTGTAGACCCTACGGGTTCGGGAGACACGCAGACATGACCGAGACGACTCTCCGGTCAATAACCAACAGCGGGATCTGGATACCCATGTTGGCTCCCACATGCTCCTCGATGATCTCATCGGATGAACCACGATGTCGAGGATTCAATCAATCCCGTATACAATTCCCTTTGTCAATCGGTATGTTACTTGCCCGAGATTCGATCGTCGGTATCCCGATACCTTGTTCAATCTCGTTACCGGCAAGTCTCTTTACTCGTTCCGTAACACATCATCCCGTGATCAAATCCTTGGTCACATTGTGCACATTATGATGATGTCCTACCGAGTGGGCCCAGAGATACCTCTCCGTTTACACGGAGTGACAAATCCCAGTCTCGATTCGTGCCAACCCAACAGACACTTTCGGAGATACCTGTAGTGCACCTTTATAGCCACCCAGTTACGTTGTGACGTTTGGTACACCCAAAGCATTCCTACGGTATCCGGGAGTTGCACAATCTCATGGTCTAAGGAAATGATACTTGACATTAGAAAAGCTCTTAGCAAACGAACTACACGATCTTGTGCTAGGCTTAGGATTGGGTCTTGTCCATCACATCATTCTCCTAATGATGTGATCCCATTATCAACGACATCCAATGTCCATGGTCAGGAAACCGTAACCATCTATTGATCAACGAGCTAGTCAACTAGAGGCTTACTAGGGACATGGTGTTGTCTATGTATCCACACATGTATCTGAGTTTCCTATCAATACAATTCTAGCATGGATAATAAACGATTATCATGAACAAGGAAATATAATAATAACCAATTTATTATTGCCTCTAGGGCATATTTCCAACAATTCTTCTCAATCGAAATAGTGGGAGTATCATAACAAACTCGAATACTATAAATTGTTTCCACATTAAAAGAGTAATGTTCAGAAAAAGGGTAATCATAATCATGACAAGTTTTGTAAATATAATCATCACTACTTTTTAGAACATAAGTATCATCACAATAATCATCATAAGTAGCAACTTTGTTCTCATCATAATCAATTGAAACCTCTTCCAAGATAGTGGGATCATTACTAAATAAAGTCATGACCTCTCCAAATCCACTTTTATAATTATCACAATAAGATTTAACATCATCCAAAATAGTGGGATCATTACTTCCTAAAGTTGACACTCTTCCAAAACCACTTTCATCAATATAATCATCATAAATAGGAGGCATGCTATCATCATAATAAATTCGCTCATCAAAACTTGGGAGGCTAAAAATATCATCTTCATTAAACATAGCATCCCCAAGCTTGGGATGAACATTAATTGCAGCAAATAAATTCTCAAACATGTCATTCTCATCAAACATAGCATCCCCAAGCTTGGGCCTTTTCATATCATAAGCATAATCACTCTCATCATTAATAGTATGGATAGCACCAATAGTATAGCAATTATCATCAACACAATGAGTAATAGGAGCAACATCATTTGGGAGGGATACCTTTTTACCTTTGCTTCTCCATCTTTTCTTTTTCTTCTTCACATCATGTGTGGGTTTAATCCTCTTTTTGGATCTCCTTATTAATGAGAATGGTTGAATAGAAGGCTCCTCCTCGTTACCTGATTCATCATAGGAAATAATAGGAGAATATTGGGAAGTCTCTTCCCTTTCATTAGTATTCTCTTCATCGTCTATTTGTTTTCTTGTCTTTATGTAATTGGCAATATAAGGATTTTCAATGCAATTCACCGCACAATACGTAAAAATTTCTTCTAGATCAAAATCAAGAACTCTCTCAAGGGCAAATCCTGGAATATCCTTAGTTATACGTTTGATTTCTTCATAACCCAAAAGCAAACTAAGTTCATTATGACGCGCAAGGGAAATCAAGTCATCACAATTTTTGGACACGATTCGATCATGAAACAATTTGCATTGGATATTTAAATGACCACGTTCATTGCAAAGTTCACAAGGATGGCTAAGAAATATTACATTTTTAGCACAAACATCTAGCCTTTCTTGCAACCATTTAGTTTCTAAATACTTATGCCTCTTGCAAAATCTATCTTCCCTATTTGGTGTGTACATGCAAACTCTATGTACTCCAAAAAAGTTGACATGCTTATAAGAGACATTTTCATCATGACTAGAGCAATCATCATTACTACTATGGATATTCAAAGAGTTCATAGTAAAAAAATTGCAATCATGCTCATCATTCAAAGATTTAGTGCCAAACATTTTAATGCATTCTTCTTCTAGCACTTGGGCACAATTTTCCTTTCCATCATTTTCATGAAAGATATTAAAAAGATGAAGCATATGAGACACCCTCAATTCCAATTTTTTCAGTTTTCTTTTATAGACTAACTAGTGATAAAACAAGAAACTAAAGACCCGATTACAAGATCTAAAGATATACCTTCAAGCACTCACCTCGCCGGCAATGGCGCCAGAAAAGAGCTTGATGTCTACTACACAACCTTCTTCTTGTAGACGTTGTTGGGCCTCCAAGTGTAGAGGTTTGTAGGACAATAGAAAATTTCCCTCAAGTGGATGGCCTAAGGTTTATCAATCCGTGGGAGGCTTAGGATGAAGATGGTCTCTCTCAAACAACCCTGCAACCAAATAACAAAGAGTCTCTTGTGTCCCCAACACACCCAATACAATGGTAAATTGTATAGGTGCACTAGTTCGGCGAAGAGATGGTGATACAAGTGCAATATGGATGGTAGATATAGGTTTTTGTAACCTGAAATTATAAAAATAGCAACGTAAAAAGTGGTAAAAGTGAGCATAAACGGTATTGCAATGCTAGGAAACAAGGCCTAGGGTTCATACTTTCACTAGTGCAAGTTCTCTCAACAATAATAACTTAATTGGATCATATAACAATCCCTCAACGTGCAACAAAGAGTCACTACAAAGTCACTAATAGCGGAGAACAAACGAAGAGATTATTGTAGGGTACGAAACCACCTCAAAGTTATCCTTTCTGATCGATCTATTCAAGAGTCCGTAGTAAAATAACACGAAGCTATTCTTTCCGTTCGATCTATCCTAGAGTTCATACTAGAATAACACCTTAAGACACATATCAACCAAAACCCTAATGTCACCTAGATACTCCAATGTCACCTCAAGTATCCATGGGTATGATTATATGATATGCATCACACAATCTCAGATTCATCTATTCAACCAACACAAAGAACTTCAAAGAGTGCCCCAAAGTATCTACCGGGGAGTCAAGACGAAAACATGTGCCAACCCCTATGCATAAGTTCACAAGGTCACTGAACCCGCAAGTTGATCACCAAAACATACATCAACTAGATCACGTGAATATCCCATTGTCACCACATATAAGCACATGCAAGACATACATCAAGTGTTCTCAAATCCTTAAAGACTCAATCCGATAAGATAACTTCGAAGGGAAAACTCAATCCATTACAAGAGAGTAGAGGGGGAGAAATATCATAAGATCCAACTATAATAGCAAAGCTCGTGATACATCAAGATCATGCCAAATCAAGAACACAAGAGAGAGAGAGAGATCAAACACATAGCTACTGGTACATACCCTCAGCCCCGAGGGTGAACTACTCCCTCCTCGTCATGGAGAGCATCGGGATGATGAAGATGGCCACCGGTGATGGATCCCCCTTCGGCAGGGTGCCGGAACAGGGTCCCGAGAGGTTTTTGGTGGCTATAGAGGCTTGCGGCGGCGGAACTCCCGATCTAGGTTTCTTTCTGGGGGTTTCTGTATTTATAGGAATTTTTTGCGTCGGTCTCACTTCAGGGGGGTCTCCGAGTCGACCACGAGGCAGGGGGACACGTCCAGGGGGTAGAGCGCGCCCTCCACCCTTGTGGACGTCTCGGGACTCTTCTGGCCCAACTATTTTACTATGGGGGCTTCTTTTGGTCCATAAAAGATCATCAAAAATTGGCACGTCAATTGGACTCCGTTTGGTATTCCTTTTCTGTAAAACTCAAAAACAAGGAAAAACAGAAATTGGCACTGGGCTCTAGGTTAATATGTTAGTCCCAAAAATCATATAAAGCAGCATATAAATGCATATAAAACATCCAAGATGGATAATATAATAGCATGGAACTAGAAAAAATTATAGATACGCTGGAGACATATCACCCTTCCAACAAATCCACACACACTGCTGAACCTCATGCGTGCTTTATCTGGTTTAGTTGGACCCCAGGACTTTAAATCAATCTCGGTTACTTCATATACACCTTTAGGCTGGTGTGTGGGCTTCCTTGGAGCGTTCCTCTGTGTCCTGACCGGAAGGGTAATTGCTGCAGCTCTATCCCATTCAAGACTACTTGATCCCTCACAATCTGCTGAAGACCTAGGGTTGTCTAAATCAGATGAAGATACATGGCCTGAATGAGTGTTGTCGCTGCTACTCGGCATCTACAGAGAACACACGCGAAACTCAGGAAAGGAGGATAAGCATAAAACTAACAACTTGGTATCAAGCTTTCTAAACATGCCATGCAATAATTTAGAAAATGTACGCCTAATTTGTTAAGTTTGTGTGACTCGGGCGCCCGCGATCTGTAAATAGGCAGTAACTTACTGGAACAAATACAGCTTATATGTAGTAAGGAAGGTAGATAATGAACATATATACGCTCTCCGTAATTTTATAGCCAATTTGGGAACATACGGAACGAAATTGGAAGAGGGATTGCGAGGAAATATGCCTCACCGCGATGGAGAGGAGTAACTAACAGGCTTCTTAATGCAAACCCGGCCGGACCACAAGAGAGGCGAGGGTTACTGCATCAATATGCTCGAGGGTGGCTGGTGAGCAAACAAAGACGGCGAGGCACAGGCCGCCGTGTGTTGGGAACGATAGTGGAGGTAGGCTTGACGCCAAAGAGTGGGCACACGGCCGGGGTGAGCATGGCGGCACCGGAGAGGGTTCTGCTGTGGATCTGGGGGAGGGGGAGCTGGCGAAGGAGATTGGGTGGACTAGTTGAGTGAAACGCGGGCGGACGGTGGGGGTGTTGGCGGCCTAGGTGAAAAGGGTGAAAAATATCCCCGGTCGCCGCGCGCGCGAAAAGCCCTATGCAAACGGTTGCCTCTAAGTGCTCGTGTGCACAAACAGAATAATTTCGTTTGAAATGAAGACATACTAATTTTGAAATGAAGACGTGAGTAATCTTTTCGCCTCTAAATTTTTTGCACGTAAACCAATCACAATTTTACCACGGGTTTGATTTGCTGGTGCATTTCAGGTCTCGTGTGCTATATGTAAGACATTTTTTGGCATTTACCGTGCATATTGGCATATAAATCAATTCCTAGCCGGACTGCAATTCCTGTCGAAAGGGATGAGGATTGTCGTTCGATCTGGGAGCATCCAACGGTGCAGACGTACGATCTGTGGGGTTTGGGTTCTGGCCAATCAGAACACATGACTCAGATCGCGCGCGCAGCGAGGGGGGCATCGGCCACGGTTTGGTAGGCACACGGCTTTCGTGTGTGAACCGTGTGCTATTTGAAAACATTTTTTGGGAGGGGCTATTTGAAAACATGTACATGTGTTGTCGAAAGGGATGAGGGTCGTCGTTCGATCAAGGAGAATCCAACGATGTAGACGTACGATCCGTGGGGTTTGGGTTCTGGCCAATCAGAACGCACGACTCAGATCGCGCGCGTGGCAGAGGGGTGGGGGGTGCATCGGCCACGGTTTAGTGGACACACGGCTTTCGTGATTGAACCGTGTGCTCTTTGAAAACATTTACATTACCTAACATCATATTTTTGTTCGAATGAAAACATGAGTTCATCGTTTCACCTCCAATTTTTTCCACGGTAAGAAATCATGAGTATAGTGGAGAGTGTCATATACTAGTATCATGAATATACAGTACATATGTTACTAGTGTATGATACTACCTTTAATTAATTATAGCGCATAGTATAATACATAGAGTATAGTATCATATATAGATCATATTTATTGCCATGCATGACACAAATTAGCATCGCATTTAACATGATACGGTATCTACCTACTATATGTTACTCTAACCCTCTTTATGTATATTTAATTCTTTGCCACATCAGCATACTTGCTATTTCCGAGTGCATGACATCGTCGGCTATGATACCACCACTATGGCCAGCCTTATATAGTGGGGAGTATCATATACTATATAGTATCATGCATATGATACTAGTGTATTATACTACGTACGTACCTTCATAGTGCATATATAGTATCATAGAGTAGTACTAGCTAGCTCCCTCTGTAAACTAATATAAGAGCGTTTAGATTACTAAATAGTGACCTAAATGCTCTTATATTAGTTTACGGAGGGAGTATATATCATAGATGACCGTATTTATGGCCATGCATGACACAAAGTAGTATAGCATTTATTATTATATATATATATGTGTGTGTGTGTGTGTGTGTGTGTGTGTGTTACGGTATCTACCTATGTTACTGCTTCTTTGCCACATCATCATATTTTCTATTCCTGGGTGCATGATACCGGCTATGATACCCCCACTATGGCCACCCTAATAAGGCTGGTCGTAATATGGGAGTATCAAGCGGTATGATGCATGCCAACTAGACTTTTTGGATGATGTGGCACAGAGTTAAATGATGAAAGAGAGGGTATGTGGTATCATATCATGATACCGTATCATATTAAATGTTGTACTACTTTGTGTCATGCATGGTAATTAATAAGGAACCTAAGATACTAACTTATGATACTATGCATGCGCGCATTACGGAGGTATTGCCGATCATATACTAGTATCATGCATATATACTCCCTCCTTTCTGGTTTATAGGCTTATCTCAAAATTTTAGTTTTTCCATTTTATAAGGCTCAATTTGGTTGTTCCCCATCACATGTCCAGATTCCAAGGTGCACTAAATCATTGCATGCAAGTATTAAGAGAAAGCTGACCAATGCATGTACTTTATATATGCATGCATGTATTGCAATTAATACATTGGAAAACATAATTTTTTTAGGAAAACAAAAGCATTAATTGGGTGTTTTTGCAAACTACAAAAAGTATTCCACCACTCACCATCTACCTTGGTTGGTGAGATTTTTGAATTGAGCCCTATAAGGCTGGTTGTAATGGGGAGTATCATTACTAGTAGTATCATGCATATATATGATAGTGTAGCTAGGATACTACTTCCGTAATGCATAGTATCATAAGTTAACATCTTAGGTTGCCTTACTAATTGTCATGCATCACACAAAGTAGTAGTACAACATTTAATATGACACGGTATCATGATATGATACCACATCCTCTCTTGTGTGCCACATCATCCAGAAATTCTACTTGGCATGCATGATACCGCTTATGATAATACCATTACAACCAGCCTAAACCGGAAAGGAGGGAGTATGAGACTAACCACAATGGAGAGTAGTACACTAGTAACATACACATATCCCTAGACTATATATGTTACTACCTTCATAGTGGGTAGTAACATAAGTGTAGTGTCATGCAAAGCTTCATTTCTTAGGTTACAGACTCATATTGCATTGGGACATGTGATGCTACAGTAACTAGCTAAGTTACTGAAACTATCTCTCTCCTCATTAACGTATTGCCACATAAGCAAGTTTGATGAGTTGGAGTCGGTGTTACTGCTGAAGTTACTACCACTGTGGCTAGTTTGATATTAGCTAGTCGTCTATGATATACTAGCTACCTCACTAAGAGCATGGTTAATAATACAGCCAAGGGTCGGCTATAAGAAGTTGCCATGTCATATACAGCCAACCTCTTAGCGGGCATGTACAATAATAAGTTTTATATACGTACTAGTTTATCAATAGTTGGCCCACCTTACATCCTCACAAAGTGTCTTGGGTCTCGTGCTGCAGCTGGCTCTACTAACCAAGAGCCTGCTTCTCTTCTCTTTCCTCCAACTAATAAGCACATATATATTATTCTATTCCTTATAGCCAGACTACCCACAGTGGAAGTAACATAGGTAGTAACATCACACATATCTAGATAAAATAGATGATTTGGCAAGCAATAAATGAAGAAATGGAGGAAAGTGGATATGTGTGATGTTACTACCTATGATACTCCCACTGTGGGTATAGTCTTACTATAGTATGAGACTACCCACAATGGGAGTAACATAGGTAGTAACATCACACATATCTAGGTAAATTAAGTAGATGATGTGGCAAGCAATAATGAAGAAAGAGAGGAAAGTAGTAACATAGCTAGTTACTAGTAGTATGAGTAACATCACATGTACATATCAAGGCAAGATGTGTCTATAGCCTAATAAATGAAGTGTTGCATGTTACCACACATATATGTTACTCCCCACTATAGAGGTAGTAACATAGACTAGTAACACATGGGCATGTTACTAGTCTATGTTACTACCCATTGTGGCTAATCTGAGTAACATCACACATCTCAAGGCAAGATGAGTCTATAGCCTAATAAATGAAGTGTTGCATGTTACTACACATATGTTACTCCCCACTATAGAGGTAGTAACATAGACTAGTAACATTCTATGTTACTACCCATTGTCGCTAGTCTTATGTCACTCTATTGTGTACTTACTTGCTCTAATGCATAGTATCATAGAGTAGCTAGTATCATATGTAGTACTTTATTTATATTGTCATGCATGACACATAGTAGCATAACATTTATTATGATACGGTTTCATGATATGATACTTAACCCTCTCTTTCTTCATTTAATTAATTCTATGACAGCTCATCAAAATTGCCTAGTTGGCATGCATGATACTAGCTATGATACCCCCTTACTATCAGCCTACCAAAGGTGTACAGATCATGTGTGCGTCGCTTTGTGAGTTTTCATCCGTTTGTTCGAGAAGCGGGGAGAAGTTTCAAACATTTCAGCCGCGAGGTGCGGCCACTGGCATAGGCCTAGTTGGTATTTTAATTACAGAAAATTCAGATGGAGTTCGGACATCATGAAAATCGATGTGTCCCTGTGGCGTGCTCTCACGACCCCGTGGAAAAAAATTGGTAAAGTTTGGCACAAGTTTTGATGACCACTCCTTCCAAATCGGAGCATCTCACATGAAGGATCATGGTTTTCCAAAAGGAGACGTGTCAATTCAAACTCCTGTGGCCGGTGACTTCATCGTTTGGCCTCATAAAAAATTCCACGGTACGCAATCACCATTATACCACGGGTTTGATTTTCTGGCGCATTTCAGGTATCGTTAGCTATATTTAAGACATTTTTTGAGATTAACGTGCATTTTGTGCATAAAAATAAAATTACAACCGGAACTGCATGTGCTGTCGAAAGGGATGAGGATCGCCGTTAGATCTGGGAGCATCCAACGGTGCAGACGTACGATCCGTGGGGTTTGGGTTCTGGCAATCAGAAAGCACGACTCAGATCGTTGGCGGGGTGGCGGAGTTTGGTCGGCACACGACTTTCATCAATGAACCGTGTGCTATTCGCAAACTAGATTGCATATTTCTGTTCACACATACTGTAGTTAGATCGATTGAGTGTGCTACCTCTATGATATAATAATAATAATAATAACAACAACAAAAAATAGTTCATATTCATTGCCTGAGCTGATAGCATATCAAGGTCAACATATTAACGGTTCTTACATCAACAGAAAACCGGGCATAACTCACAAATTCAGTACACGCGACAGTTCTAAATTGAACGAATTAAGTTGCAGGGTAGGCATAAAGACTAGTCTTATGGCTTAATTCCCATGTACATGGGGGAACTGGGATCATTAAGTTGACCCCGAATGAACTTGGGGTTTTTGATGATTTTACGCTTCTGTGTTGCACTGGTGCGTGGTCCCTTGGCTGGCAACTCATCAAATTCATCGTACTCGTCCTGATAGGCAACATCATCGACACCCAGTACCCTTCTCTTCCCATGCATCGCTAAATGGTCGTTCTTATGCAAGGGGTCTTCCACAAAGAAAATCTGGGTAGCATCGCTGGCAAGAATGAATGGGTCCACGTGATATGCCATCGTTGTCCTGTTAACACAGGTCTTCATGTACTCATCAATACTTACCTGACCAAGAGGGATCCATGCGCACCTGAATAATGCCACCTTAACTTTCACATAGTCAAGCTCCCAAATTTCTTTGATGGTTCCATAGTATACCCTTTTATCAGCTTCATTTACAGTCATGCATTCTATTCGAACAGAGCTATTCTGATACGAGGTCTTCTTATCATGTTCCTCAGTGTAGAACATGTATCCATTTATCTCATATGCTTGGTACGTCAACACCGTAGGTGATGGATTTTGTGCCAACCACGTAGCAATGTCATCGATGGATCCTTATGCCAAACGATTCTTCAGCCATTCGGCGTACTTCTTAGTGTGCTCCTTCATCTCCACTTCTGATGAAAGCACCATTGGTAAGAAGCTTTGGCGTATCTCCTCCAAGTGATCTTCGGCATAAGCGATGAGAACTGAGGTGTTAAGCAGTACCGTCAAATGGGCTTTCTCTGCCAATTCTCCGGGTGCAGCCATTTGCGTGCCAGCAAGGACCGGCTTACCTTTCAGCCTTCCCTCATGGCGAGAGAGGGGGCAAACCTATAGGTCTTTGTTTCATGTATTCGGTGCAAAACTCAATCACCCCCTCCGTGGTATAACCTTGTAGGATGCTTGCCTCTGGATGGTTTCGGTTCCAACAAAAGCGCTTTAGTATTCCCATGAACCGCTCGAAGGGATACATGTTGCGAAGAAACACAGGACCACAATACTTTATCTCGTCGACAAGGTGCACAGTGAGATGGACCATGACATCGAAGAATGACGGTGGGAAAAACATCTCTAGGTTGGACAATATTCTTGCAATATCATCTTGCATATGATCCAACTCTGCAGGATCTACAACTTTCTACCATAGTTGGTTGAAGAAATCACAGAGGTCAATGAGTGTATTTCTTATATCTTTGTCCATCAGATTCCTGATGGCCACCAGGAGGATTTGTGTCAACATTACGTGGCAATCATATGACTTCATGTGTCCCAACTTCATTTTACCTGAGCTCACATCCACGAGACTTCTGATGTTTGCGCAGTAGGAAGAGGGTGTCTTAACTGACAACAAATAGGTGAAGAATTGTGTTGCTTCTGTTGTACTGAAATTGTAACTCTGGCGAGCTTTGATGAATTTGTCATCATCTTCTGCTTCACTCTTGCGTTGTGATTGATCAGCAAGCATATCGAGCCGTGAACCATCACCATCCTTTCTTTTACCTTTAATCTTGGGTAGAGTACCAAGGATGCTTTCACATACGTTCTTCTCTTCGTGCATGACATTGACGCAGTGACGTACACGTAGAATCTCCTAGTAAGGTAATTTCCAGAACACCGATTTCTTCTTAAACACTTGATCCTTGGGTGTTAGTTTCACCATCAAAGGGTGGTTCTTGCCAAGCACAACATTAATTTTTTTAGCCATGTTATGGACCACCTTCCCTTCATAGGGTCTTGGGCCCTCAGCTGCCTCTGCCGTACCATCAAATTCAGCTTTCATCTTTCGGTATGGGTGATTTTTCCGTAAGAACCTACGATGACGCAAATACACTGTTTTGCACGAGTTGGGAAGTCTTCTGCTAGCTGTCCTATCCATGCATGTGACACACCCTACATCTCCCCTTGTTTTCTGCCCCAATGTGTTGCCTAATGCCGGCATATCTTGAATGGTGTGCACCAGCATCGCATGTAGATCGAAAATCTCCTTTCTGTAAGCATCATAACATTTTACTGCAGGCGCATCTATCCACACTGTCAGCAGTTCTTCTACCAGTAGCTGAAAGTAAATGTCGATGTCATTTCCAGGTTGCTTCGGGCCTTGGATAATCATTGACATCATAATGTATTTTTTCTTCATACACAACCAAGGAGCTAGGTTATATATGCACAGAAGCACCGGCCATGTGCTATGATTGGTGCTCATATCGCCAAAAGTATTCATCCCGTTAGTACACTCCCCGAGCCTTATACTTCTAGGATCCTTGGCAAATTTTTCAAAATTATTGTCGATTAATTCCCACTGGGCCCCATCTTTCGGGTGCCTCATAAACCTATCCGCAATTCGCTCATCATGATGCCACCGCAACCTCTTTGCCTCTCTAGGGTTTGCAAACAAACGCCTCAACCTTGGAATTAAAGGCAAGTACCAAACAACCTTGAACGGGATTCCTGTCTTGATCTCGTCGTCCAATTTGTACTTGTCCTTTGCTCTCCTGCGCTTGTATTGTGCATGCTTGCATGTGGGACATGCACGAAAATCTTTGTACTCACCATGGTACAATATACAATCATTCACACAAGCGTGTGTCTTCTGTACTTCAAGTTCCAATGGGCAAACAATTTTCTTCGCTTCATTCGTGCTTCTGGGGAGCACATTATCTTCCATAAGAATATCTTTGAAAATACCTAAGATCTCTGTGAAGCCCTTGTTTGATAGACCGTTTGCTGCTTTAAATCTAAGAAGCGCCAGGGTGGCACTCAACCTGGAATATTTTGCAACCTGGATACAATTCTTTCTTGGAGTCCGCATCAATGGTTGGCAGATCCTTGTACCCAATCATATCCTTTTCTGGGCCCTCGAAATCTGCAATCATAGCAGCAAAATCTGGCATATCAAGATCATCGTCATCTGCGTGGACGTCTTGGTTTCCCAGTGGGCGTTTCGGCTTTTCGGTGTTCCATTGGTAGCTTGACGCCTCTGCCCCGATTTAGATTCGACATCCATGTGACACTGATTGGGGTTTGGCATCTCGCTGCCCTGGGTATCTTCATCCATGACCTCCTCTTCACTGTGTCTGGTCCAACGTGTATATCCATCCATGAATCCCCTAGAGACTAAGTGCATCTGGACATCTTCAACTTCATGTGACTCTGTATTGGCACAATCAGTACATGGACACAGGATGTAATCCGCATCACCAATTCTCCTCATTGTACTTTCAACCAAATTCATGAACTCTGTCATGCCACTGATAAAATTTGCGGTTTTCCGATTCTTAATCCATCGAGATCGTTCCATCTGCAGCAGACGAATGGTAATTAAAAACAAAACAACACCATTAATACATGAATTAACTGCTGCCCAGAGATGCGTGCATAAATCACAAGGTTTTATTTTAATAATTACTAAGGGCCCTCCATGTTGTTATCCAGACGTGCAATGACAAAAATTAAAGGCTAGTCAATTTACACGCAGAGTACTAGTACAACACTACACTTAGGAATTGAATACCTTAATTAAGCCACTCACAAAAAGAATACCTTAATTAATTAGCCGCGCGGCGACCTCCACCCAGCAGACAGACAAGCGCGATGCGGCGGCACGCCGAGACAGCAGGGTCGAGGAGCAAAGCTTAGTGCGGCTGCCGCCTGAAGTTCGACCTCCACTATCCTGCCATCGACCGCGATGGATGTGCTCGAATCACGCCGCCGCCGACCTCGATGGTTGAGCTCCTCCTATCTCCCGCCGCAGACCGAGGATTGACCTCCTATGACGCCGCCACCGCCACCGACCGAGGATTGACCTCATCTCCGGTAGCCGCTGCCTAGGCCGCCGCCGCCATCTCTATATGCAGAGCGGCTGTTTTTTTACAGATATCCGCGGAGCGGCTATTTACACGGTATCTCACTGTAACTCAATTATATGGATAGGGTAGTACATCACATATGGTTATGTAATGGCAACCGTGTCTAACCTACGTTGTCTTCTCACACGGTTTGGTGCGGAAATCATGTGTGACATTGTAATACCTAACACAAACGACATGTACAAACAGTGTACCATTAGTAGTTCCCGACCGTTAGCTTATCTCCACAGTTTCCCCATTTCCCCCAAATCCATACATAGCCTCCAAATTCCCTCGCGTGGTGCTGACATTGGGGGAATGCGGACGAGTGTGATATGTCTCCAACATATCTATAATTTTTGATTGTTCCATGCTATTATATATTCTGTTTTGGATGTTTAATGGGCTTATTTATACATTTTTATATTATTTTTGGGACTAACCTATTAACTAGAGGCCCAGCCCAAATTGCTGTTTTTTGCCTATTTCAGTGTTTTGCAGAAAAAAGATATCAAACGGAGTCCAAACGGAATGAAACCTTCGGGAACATGATTTTTGGAACAAACATGATCCAGAGGACTTGGAGTGGACTTCAAGCAACCAACAAGGAGGCCACGAGGTAGGGGCGCGCCTACCCCCCTGGGCGCGCCCTCCACCCTGGTGGGCCCCTCGTGGCTCCACCGACCTACTTCTTCCTCCTATATATACCTACGTACCCCCAAACCATCAGAGAGCACCACGAAAACCTAATTCCACCGCCGCAACCTTCTGTACCCGTGAGATCCCATCTTGGGGCCTTTTCCGGCGTCCTGCCGGAGGGGGCATTGATCACGGAGGGCTTCTACATCAACACCATAGCCTCTCCGATGATGTGTGAGTAGTTTACCTCAGACCTTCGGGTCCATAGTTATTTGCTAGATGGCTTCTTCTCTCTCTTTGGATCTCAATACAAAGTTTTCCTCGATTCTCTTGGAGATCTATTCGATGTAATCTTCTTTTGCGGTGTGTTTATCGAGATCCGATGAATTGTGGGTTTATGATCCAGATTATCTATGAACAATATTTGAATCTTCTCTGAATTCTTTTATGTATGATTGGTTATCTTTGCAAGTCTCTTCGAATTATCAGTTTGGTTTGGCCTACTAGATTGATCTTTCTTGCAATGGGAAAAGTGCTTAGCTTTGGGTTCAATCTTGCGGTGCTCGATCCTAGTGACAGTAGGGGAAACGACACGTATTGTATTGTTGCCATCGAGGATAAAAAGATGGGGTTTATATCATATTGCATGAGTTTATCCCTCTACATCATGTCATCTTGCTTAAAGCGTTACTCCGTTCTTATGAACTTAATACTCTAGATGCATGCTGGATAGCGGTCGATGTGTGGAGTAATAGTAGTAGATGCAGGCAGGAGTCGGTCTACTTGTCACGGATGTGATGCCTATATACATGATCATACCTAGATATTCTCATAACTATGCTCAATTCTATCAATTGCTCGACGGTAATTTGTTCACCCACCGTAATACTTATGCTATCTTGAGAGAAGCCACTAGTGAAACCTATGGCCCCCGGGTCTATTTTCCATCATATTAATCTTCCGTCAACAAGCTATTTCTTTCACCGTTTACTTTGCTTTCTTTACTTGTAGTCTTTATCATAAAAATACCAAAAATATTATCTTATCATCTCTATCATATCTCACTTTTGCAAGTGGCCGTGAAGGGATTGACAACCCCTTTATCGCGTTGGTTGCAAGGTTCTTATATGTTTGTGTAGGTGCAAGGGACTTGAGCGTGGCCTCCTACTGGATTGATACCTTGGTTCTCAAAAACTGAGGGAAATACTTACGCTACTTTGCTGCATCACCCTTTCCTCTTCAAGGGAAAACCAAGGCAGTGCTGAAGAGGTAGCAAGAAGGATTTCTGGCACCGTTGCCGGGGAGTCTACGCACAAGTCAACATACCAAGTACCCATCACAAACTCTTATCCCTCGCATTGCATTATTTGCCATTTACCTCTCGTTTTCCTCTCCCCCACTTCAGCCTTGCCGTTTTATTCGCCCTCTTTTCCGTCCGCCTTCTTTTTCGCTTGATTCTTGTTTGCTCGTGTGTTGGATTGCTTGCTTGTCACGATGGCTCAAGATAATACTAAATTATGTGACTTTGCCAATACCAACAGCAATGATTTTCTTAGCACTCCGATTGCTCCTCTTACCGAGGCTGAATCTTGTGAAAATAATGCTGCCTTGCTGAATCTCGTTATGAAAGATCAATTCGCCGACCTTCCTAGTGAAGATGCCGCTACCCATCTAAATAGCTTTGTTGATTTGTGTGATATGCAAAAGAAGAAAGATGTGGATAATGATATTGTTAAATTGAAGCTATTTCCATTTTCTCTTAGAGATCGTGCTAAAACTTGGTTTTCGTCTTTGACAAAAAATAGTATTGATTCTTGGAATAAGTGCAAAGATGCTTTTATCTCTAAGTATTTTCCTCCCGCTAAGATCATCTCTCTTAGAAACGATATTATGAATTTTAAGCAACTTGATCATGAACATGTTGCACAAGCTTGGGAGAGGATGAAATTAATGATACGTAATTGCCCTACTCATGGTTTGAATTTGTGGATGATTATACAAAAAAATTATGCCGGATTGAATTTTGCTTCTAGAAATCTTTTAGATTCGGCCGTGGGAAGCACTTTTATGGAAATAACTTTAGGAGAAGCTACTAAACTCCTAGATAATATTATGGTTAATTATTCTCAATGGCACACCGAAAGATCTACTAGTAAAAAGGTGCATGCAATTGAAGAAATTAATGTTTTGAGTGGACAGATGGATGAACTTATGAAATTGTTTGCTAATAAGAGTGTTGCTTCTGATCCTAATGATATGCCTTTGTCTACCTTGATTGAGAATAATAATGAATCTATGGATGTGAATTTTGTTGGTAGGAATAATTTTGGTAACAACGCTTATAGAGGAAACTTTAATCCTAGGCCGTATCCTAGTAATTCCTCTAATAATTATGGTAATTCCTACAACAACTCTTATGGAAATTTTAATAAGATGCCCTCTGATTTTGAGACTAGTGTTAAAGAATTTATGATTTCCCAAAAGAATTTCAATGCTTTGCTTGAAGAAAAATTGCCTAAGATTGATGAATTGGCTAGGAACATGGATAGAATTTCTCTTGATGTTGATTCTTTGAAACTTAGATCTATTCCACCTAAGCATGATATCAATGAGTCTCTCAAAGCCATGAGAATTTCCATTGATGAGTGCAAGGAAAGAACCGCTAGGATGCGTGCTAAGAAAGATTGCTTTGTGAAGGCGTGTTCTTCTAATTTTTATGAGAATAAAGATGAATATCTAAAAGTTATTGATGTGTCCCCTATTAAATCCTTGTTTTTCAATATGAATCTCGATAATGATGGGACTGGAGATGAGTCAACTTTAGTTAGAAGGCGTCCCAAAAATTCAGAGTTTTTAGATCTTGATGCTAAAATTGGTAAAAGTGGGATTGAAGAGGTTAAAACTTTAGATAGCAATGAACCCACTATCTTGGACTTCAAGGAATTTAATTATGATAATTGCTCTTTGATAGATTGTATTTCCTTGTTGCAATCCGTGCTAAATTCTCCTCATGCTTATAGTCAAAATAAAGCTTTTACTAAACATATTGTTGATGCTTTGATGCAATCTTATGAAGAAAAACTTGAGTTGGAAGTTTCTATCCCTAGAAAACTTTATGATGAATGGGAACCTACAATTAAAATTAAAATTAAATATCATGAATGCTATGCTTTGTGTGATTTGGGTGCTAGTGTTTCCACGATTCCAAAAACTTTGTGTGATGTATTAGGTTTCCGTGAATTTAATGATTGTTCCTTAAACTTGCATCTTGCGGATTCCACCATAAAGAAACCTATGGGAAGGATTAATGATGTTCTTATGGTTGCAAATAGTAATTATGTGCCCGTAGATTTCATTGTTCTTGATATAGATTGCAATCCTTCATGTCCTATTATTCTTGGTAGACCTTTCCTTAGAATGATTGGTGCAATTATTGATATGAAAGAAGGGAATATTAGATTCCTATTTCCGTTAAGGAAAGGCATGGAACACTTTCCTAGAAAGAAAATTAAATTACCTTATGCATCTATTATGAGTGCCACTTATGGATTGCATACCAAAGATGACAATACTTAGATCTATCCTTGTTTTTATGCCTAGCTAGGGGCGTTAAACGATAGCGCTTGTTGGGAGGCAACCCAATTTTATTTTAGTTTTTTGCTTTTTGGTTCTGTTTATGAATAAATAATACATCTAGCTTCTGTTTAGATGTGGTTTTGTGTTTTAATTAGTGTTTGTGCCAAGTTAAACCTATAGGATCTTCTTGGATGATAGTTATTTGATCTTGCTGAAAATTCCAGAAACTTTCTATTCACAAAAACAATTGTTTAAAATCACCAGAACTTGATAAAATACTGATTCCAATTGCAGTAGATCAATAAACAAATTATATAGGTCGTCCTATTTTGGTAGAATTTTTAGAGTTCCATAAGTTTGGTTAGTTACAGATTACTACAGACTGTTCTGTTTTTGACAGATTCTGTTTTTCGCGTGTTGTTTGCTTATTTTAATGAATCTATGGCTAGTAATGGAGTTTATGAACCATAGAAAATTTGGAATACAGTAGGTTTAACACCAATATAAATAAAGAATGAGTTCATTACAGTACCTTGAAGTGGTGTTTTGTTTTCTTTCGCTAACGGAGCTCACGAGATTTTCTGTTAAGTTTTGTGTTGTGAAGTTTTCAAGTTTTGGGTAAAGATTTGATGGATTATGGAACAAGGATTGGCAAGACCCTAAGCTTGGGGATGCCCAAGGCACCCCAAGGTAAAATTCAAGAATATCCAAAAGCCTAAGCTTGGGGATGCCCCGGAAGGCATCCCCTCTTTCTTCTTCGTCCATCGGTAACTTTACTTGGAGCTATATTTTTATTCACCACATGATATATGTTTTGCTTGGAGCGTCTTGTATGATTTGAGTCTTTGCTTTTAGTTTGCCACAATCATCCTCGCTGTACACACCTTTTTGAGAGAGACACACATGATTCGGAATTTGTTAGAATACTCTATGTGCTTCACTTATATCTTTTGAGCTATATAGTTTTTGCTCTTGTGCTTCACTTATATCTTTTAGAGCACGGTGGTGGTTGCATTTTATAGAAATTATTGATCTCTCATGCTTCACTTATATTATTTTGACAGTCTTAAACAGCATGATAATTTGCTTTAATTGTGAAATTAGTCTTCCATAGTGAGTCCATTGAATATCATGAGAAGTTAGATGCTTGATAAGTGTTTTGAGATATAAAGGTGGTAATATTAGAGTGTGCTAGTTGAGTAATTGTGAAATTGAGAAATACTTGTGTTAAAGTTGGCAAGTCCCGTAGCATGCACGTATGGTAAAAGTTGTGTGACAATTTTGACACATAGGTGTTCTTTTATTGCTTTCCTTATGAGTGGCACTCGGGGACGAGCGATGGTCTTTTCCTACCAATCTATCCCTCTAGGGGCATGCGTAGTAGTACTTTGCTTCGAGGGCTAATAAACTTTTGCAATAAGTATATGAGTTCTTTATGACTAATGTGAGTCCATGGATTATACGCACTCTCAACCTTCCACAATTTTCTAGCCTCTACGGTACCGTGCATTGCCCTTTCTCACCTTGAGAGTTGGTGCAAACTTCGCCGGTGCATCCAAACGCCGTGATATGATACGCTCTATCACACATAAACCTCCTTATATCTTCCTCAAAACAGCCACCATACCTACCTATCATGGCATTTCCATAGCCATTCCGAGATATATTGCCATGCAACTTTCCACCGTTCCGTTTATTATGACACGCTTCATCATTGTCATATTGCTTTGCATGATCATGTAGTTGACATCATATTTGTGGCAAAGCCACCATTCATAATTTTTCATACATGTCACTCTTGATTCATTGCATATCCCGGTACACCGCCAGAGGCATTCACATAGAGTCATATATTGTTCTAAGTATTGAGTTGTAATTCTTGAGTTGTAAGTAATAAAAGTGTGATGATCATCATTATTAGAGCATTGTCCCATGTGAGGAAAGGATGATGGAGATTATGATTCCCCCACAAGTCGGGACGAGATTCCGGACTAAATAAAAAAAGGGAGAGAAAAGAGGCCAAAGAAAAAAAAGGCCCAACAAAATGAGAGAAAAAGAGAGAAGGGAGAATGTTACTATCCTTTTTCCACACTTGTGCTTCAAAGTAGCACCATGATCTTCATGATAGAGAGTCTCCTATGCTGTCACTTTCATATACTAGTGGGAATTTTTCATTATAGAACTTGGTTTGTATATTCCAATGATGGGCTTCCTCAAAATGCCCTAGGTCTTCGTGAGCAAGCAAGTTGGATGCACACCCACTTAGTTTCTTTTGTTGAGCTTTCATATATTTATAGCTCTAGTGCATCCGTTGCATGGCAATCCCTAATCCTCTCATTGACATCAATTGATGGGCATATCCATAGCCTATTGATTAGCCGCATCAATGTGAGACTTTCTACCTTTTTTGTCTTCTCTCATAACCCCCATCATTATACTTTACTCCACCCATAGTGCTACATCCATGGCTTGCGCTCATGTATTGCGTAAGAGTTGAAAAGGCTGAAGCGCGTTAAAAAGTATGAACCAATTGCTCAGCTTGTCATCGGGGTTATGCATGATGAGAACGTTTGTGTGACGATATCAAACATGGCCTAACTATATGATTTTGTAGGGATAAGCTTTGTTTGGCTATGTTATTTTGATAAGACATAATTGCTTGGTTAGCATGTTTGAAGTATTATTGTTTTTATGTCAAAATTAAACTTTTATCTTGAATTTTTCGGATCTAAATATTCATGCCACAATAAAAAGAATTACATTGAAAATTATGCTAAGAAGCTTTCCACATCAAAAATTCTGTTTTTATCATTTACCTACTCGAGGACGAGCAGGAATTAAGCTTGGGGATGCTTGATACGTCTCCAACGTATCTATAATTTTTTATTGTTCCATGATATTATATATTCTGTTTTGGATGTTTAATGGGCTTATTTATACACTTTTATATTATTTTTGGGACTAACCTATTAACCGGAGGCCCAGCCCAAATTGCTGTTTTTTTTGCCTATTTCAGTGTTTCGCAGGAAAAAGATATCAAACAGAGTCCAAACGGAATGAAACCTTTGGGAACGTGATTTTTGGAACAAACATGATCCAGAGGACTTGGAGTGGACTTCAAGCAACCAACGAGGAGGCCACGAGGCAGGGGGCGCGCCTACCCCCCTAGGCGCGCCCTCCACCCTCATGGGCCCCTCGTGGTGTTGGAGATCGTTGTAGAAATTAAAAAATTTATACGTATCACCAAGATCAATCTATGGAGTCATCTAGCAACAAGAGAGAGGGGATTGCATCTACATACCCTTGTAGATCGCGCGCGGAAGCGTTCAAGAGAACGGGGTTGATGGAGTCGTACTCGTCGTGATCCAAACCACCGATGATCCTAGCGCCGAACGGACGGCACCTCCGCGTTCAACACACGTACGGAGCGGGGACATCTCCTCCTTCTTGATCCAGCAAGGGGGAGGAGAAGTTTATGGAGATCCAGCAGCACGACGGCGTGGTGGTGGAAGTAGCGGGATCCCGGCAGGGCTTCGCCAAGCGCAAGCGGGGAGGAAGAGGTGTCACGGGAGGGAGGGAGGCGCCAGGGCTTGGGTTGCTGCTCCCATGCGCCTCCCCACTATATATAGGGGTGGAGGGGGCTGGTTTCTTACCCTCCAAGTCCATTGGGGCGTTGGCAAAGGTGGTGGAAAGAAATCCCATCATTTCCCTTCCCCACCGATTGTTATCCCCCTTTTTTAGGGATCTTGATCTTATCCCTTCGGGATATGATCTTATTCCTTCTAAGGTGGGATCTTGGTGCGCCTTGACCAGGGGTGTGGGGCCTTGCCCCCACTACCCACGTTCATGTGGGTCCCCCCATGCAAGTGGGCCCCACTTCGGAACCTTCTAGAACCTTCCCAGTACAATACCGAAAAATCCCGAACATTTTCCGATGGCCAAAATAGGACTTCCCATATATAAATCTTTACCTCCGGACCATTCCGGAACTCCTCGTGACGTCCGGGATCTCATCCGGGACTCCGAACAACTTTCGGTTAACCGCATACTAATATCTCTACAACTCTAGCGTCACCGAACCTTAAGTGTGTAGACCCTACGGGTTCGGGAGACATGCAGACATGACCAAGACGACTCTCCGGTCAATAACCAACAGCGGGATCTGGATACCTATGTTGGCTCCCACATGTTCCACGATGATCTCATCGGATGAACCACGATGTCGAGGATTCAATCAATCCCGTATACAATTCCCTTTGTCAATCGGTACGTTACTTGCCCGAGATTCGATCGTCGGTATCCCAATACCTTGTTCAATCTCGTTACCGGCAAGTCACTTTACTCGTACCGTAACGCATGATCCCGTGGCTAACTCCTTAGTCACATTGAGCTCATTATGATGATGCATTACCGAGTGGGCCCAGAGATACCTCTCCGTCATACGGAGTGACAAATCCCAGTCTCGATTCGTGCCAACCCAACAGACACTTTCGGAGATACCTGTAGTGCACCTTTATAGCCACCCAGTTATGTTGTGACGTTTGGTACACCCAGAGCATTCCTACGGTATCCGGGAGTTGCACAATCTCATGGTCTAAGGAAATGATACTTGACACTAGAAAAGCTCTAGCAAACGAACTACACGATCTTGTGCTATGCTTAGGATTGGGTCTTGTCCATCACATCATTCTCCTAATGATGTGATCCCGTTATCAATGACATCCAATGTCCATGGTCAGGAAACCATAACCATCTATTGATCAACGAGCTAGTCAACTAGAGGCTTACTAGGGACATGTTGTGGTCTATGTATTCACACATGTATTACGGTTTCCAGTTAATACAATTATAGCATGAACAACAGACAATTATCATGAACAAGGAAATACAATAATAACCATTTAATTATTGACTCTAGGGCGTATTTCCAACACGTGGCTCCACCGACCTACTTCTTCCTCCTATATATACCTACGTACCCCCAAACCATCAGAGAGCACCACGAAAACCTAATTCCACCGCCGCAACCTTCTGTACCCGTGAGATCCCATCTTGGGGCCTTTTCCGGCGTCCTGCCGGAGGGGGCATTGATCACGAAGGGCTTCTACATCAACACCATAGCCTCTCCGATGATGTGTGAGTAGTTTACCTCAGACCTTCGGGTCCATAGTTATTAGCTAGATGGCTTCTTCTCTCTCTTTGGATCTCAATACAAAGTTCTCCTTGATTCTCTTGGAGATCTATTCAATGTAATCTTCTTTTGCGGTGTGTTTGTCGAGATCCGATGAATTGTGGGTTTATGATCCAGATTATCTATGAACAATATTTGAATCTTCTCTGAATTCTTTTATGTATGATTGGTTATCTTTGCAAGTCTCTTCGAATTATCAGTTTGGTTTGGCCTACTAGATTGATCTTTCTTGCAATGGGAGAAGTGCTTAGCTTTGGGTTCAATCTTGCGGTGCTCGATCCCAGGGACAGTAGGGGAAATGACACGTATTGTATTGTTGCCATCGAGGATAAAAAGATGGGGTTTATATCATATTGCATGAGTTTATCCCTATACATCATGTCATCTTGCTTAAAGCGTTACTCCGTTCTTATGAACTTAATACTCTAGATGCATGCTGGATAGCGGTCGATGTGTGGAGTAATAGTAGTAGATGCAGGCAGGAGTCGGTCTACTTGTCACGGACATGATGCCTATATACATGATCATACCTAGATATTCTCATAACTATGCTCAATTCTATCAATTGCTCGACAGTAATTTGTTGACCCACCGTAATACTTATGCTATCTTGAGAGAAGCCACTAGTGAAACCTATGGCCCCCGGGTCTATTTTCCATCATATTAATCTTCCGTCAACAAGCTATTTCTTTCGCCATTTACTTTGCTTTCTTTACTTTTAGTCTTTATCATAAAAATACCAAAAATATTATCTTATCATCTCTATCAGATCTCACTTTTGCAAGTGGTCGTGAAGGGATTGACAACCCCTTTATCGCATTGGTTGCAAGGTTCTTATTTGTTTGTGTAGGTGCAAGGGACTTGAGCGTGGCCTCCTACTGGATTGATACCTTGGTTCTCAAAAACTGAGGGAAATACTTACGCTACTTTGCTGCATCACCCTTTCCTCTTCAAGGGAAAACCAACGCAGTGCTCAAGAGGTAGCAGAGTGGTGCTGATGGTTTCGGTGCGGCTGCTCCTGCTCCTGCTCCTGCTCGTATCGCCGCCACGACGGCGGTCGCCGCCGAGCACTTGCCTAAGGTCATCAGAAGGCAGGTGTACTATGGATCCGAATCATCCTGTCAGGTTCCAATCTATCCCGATCTTTTTTAGCATGTCGAAAGTATAGATCCTTGCTGAATCCGTCCTGAATGACCCCCCCCCAGGAAAGCGATCTGCCGCCGGATCCAGAGCTTGACTCCAGACTCACGCAACACGAGTTCGACTCCGAGTTTTGCGCCACCGAGAAGTACCAAAAGCTGAGTTGTGTGCACGGTCACACTCCCGCTCGACGTGTATGCACGGAGGGATTCGACATTGGCAGGCGGTTTCTCAGTTGCTCCTTGGAGGTTAGTGCTAATTAAGTTCATCATTTTACTTCAGTTAATGCCACCACTCATCCAGAATACTATTTAACATTGGCAGGGATATGAGGCTTGTGCCTTTGTTAACTGGCTGGATGAAGAATGGCATGGTAGGGCTCGGAGTGTTATCACCAAGCTCACAGAAGATAACGTAAAGCTGAAGAAGAAACTGGCTGATCTGGAATGTACAATCAGTACGATGAAGCAAGAAAGAATCAATCATAGGCAACAGATGAAAGCAAGATACAAGAAGGAACTAGCATGTGTAGTTGTGGTTGTCGCATTAGCCATGTTCTATGCGATGTTTGCAATGATGATTAGGGGTTTTGTTTCACAGTATTGCTAAAGCACATCTAGATGTGCTCTAAGTAATGCACATCTAGGTCATATGCCATTGATGTTACGCGAAGATTCGTGCATATATTTTTCTTTGTCTTTTTTCTTTTCCTTTCTAGTTTGACTATTAATGGCTTTATCAATAAGAAGAGCTCAATGTATTGCTTGCCAACTGTCCTACTCCGTTCGTACTGGTACCGGTGCATAATCCCAAAACTCGTTCCTTGTTTTTGTCCTGAAAAAGGAAACCAGCCAAATAGCCAATAGGAGTCCTACGCAACCCCGGGAATTTGGAGCGACTGGGTATAAATAATTGCGGTTGATTATATCAGCGGTTAGATAATACGTCAACCCCCGCTTCAATCCCCGCTTCAATTGGAAGTTCCTCTTCTCTGCATACCCCGCTTAAGTGTCCACCATCTTCATCATCCCCGGCAGGCCGCGCTACACACTGGCACACACTCTGCAGCCATGTCGAGCGATAGCGAGGACGACAGTTCAGCCAGCAGTCTGGTGCCCGATGATAGGTCAACATCGGAATCATCCCGCTCGTCTTCCATGAGTCTAGCGTCGAGCCCAGACCTCGATTATATCCGGTTCATGGAAGGGACGCCGCCTCCGGAGTCGTCAACGACAACCAGACGGACGAGGAGTCGTCGGAGGACGAAGAAGAGGACGACGATGATGAGGAGGAGGAATGGTCGAACGAGGAGGAGGAGGACGACGACAGCAACGACGATGACGACGGCGGCGGCGATGAAAAGCCAACGGTCAGCGGCAAGAAGCGTCCTCGCCAAGACGATGTTGCGGGGCCATCCAACAAGAAGAAGGGCTAAATTAAGCAGACTGTATATATCTCTGTTTATCCTGTCAATCTCATCGCAGACGGTTAGTAATATGTATTCGACAGAGATCTTCTACATTATCGCCAACTGGTTGGTTTGTTGAACTGTGTGCCCTGACGAGCACACAATTCACAAAAAAAGACCATATGGGCTGTCTATAATGATCGCACACAATTCTGATTACCGGCCTGTTTGCCGGGTATCACACACATCTTGTTACGCCGAATTGTTTGTGTTCACCTCACTCATCGCAAACGGTTCACCGGAGTGAACTGTATGCCGTATATCGCACACACCTTGATCTGGCTGCCCGTTTCTGTTGTTGTCTCATCGCAAACAGTTCATACAGATCAACCGTATCCCCCTCATCGCACACGCAACTATAATCTGAACCGTGTTTGATGTATCATTCATCGCAAACGTTTTGCATCATTTCTGACGGTTTTCATATAGCACCATTTGTGGTTATTGCATCACACACAGTTTCTAGAAGGGTCTCTGATCGTAGTGTCACGTTAGCAACATCCTGCAGTAGTGATGTGTGTGTGTGTGTGTGTGTGTGTTTAACAGCATCTGTGTGTTAGAGAGAGCGACGCATCGACCTACTCCTACAGAGAGATGGTGTGTAGTGTATGATTTAGCCGCGAGAGTCGGTGCATCCTCTCGTTTCCGGGCATCCGGACGGGACAGGCGAACAGCTGACACGCCCGCTCCTGACCAGCCTAGCCCACCCAAAGCCCCTCCATCGCCCGCGCATGCTTCCCGCCCGAAACGGCCAGCGCCGCTCCAAAGAATCGGTGCCGCATTCATGCTCGGGCAGAGCGGACGCGACCTCTCACTGGCGCCTGCGTTGAAGGGAGAAGCGGATTCAAGAGTGATGGTTGCTTCGTCCGTCCAACTTACTGCTCGGTCTATGTGATTTGACGGTTCATTGGTCATTATTACTGAGGTGGTATGACTGCTGGATGTCCCACGCTTTCGGCGAAAGGAGGTACTACTAGATTACTCCCTCCGTTCCTAAATATAGGTCTTTTTAGAGATTTCAAATGGACTACAACATACGGATGTATGTAGACATATTTTAGAGTATAGATTCACTTATTTTGCTCCATATGTAGTCACTTGTTGAAATCTCTAAAAGACTTATATTTTGGAACGGAGGGAGTACAATTTTCTCCATTCTTACAGCGGAGAAGTGCGAAAGCAGTGAAAACATGCAGGCTCAGTGATTACATGGCCCATCTCACACTATCACCATATTTTCTGGACACCGTGCGACACCTAACTCTTTACATCATAGTGTACTAGTATAGTACGTACTGTAATTTCTCAGCGAGATAAATTTGTACAATGCTATGAAGCTTCCAGCTTCTGTTTCATGTATCTTGCGTCCAAGGTTGCCCGTTGCAACATTTCATCAAATACAAAGGAGACTAACATGCATGCTATTGCATCTCAATGACTGACAGATCATAGCCAATATGTACTCCCTCAGTTCCAAAATAAGTGTCTCAACTTTATGCAAACTTTAGTACAAAGTTGTACTACTACTAAAGTTGACACTTATTTTGGAATAGAGACAGCTAAAGAAAAAAAGATCCATGCAGTCCCTAGCCCTTGAATCGTAAACCCTAACCAGGCTTTAATTTGCTGGCAACGTTGGAGCTTCCGAAGAAATGAAGTTTGCAACCCTTTGACCATCGGATCATTTTGTGCAGTTTCACCAAAATCGAGATGAGCATCCCTGTGGCAAAGAAATTGAAGAGGTGTGATTAGAATAAGATTACTGGGACTAGTTGATGAGACATAAACTCATCACAAATACAGTACGTAGAAGCCAGTAGAGGTATGTGCGGGGCAAAGAAGTAGAGAAATATCCACATGGAGTGATGTGGGCAGCTGGAGCAGTGGTGCAAGCCGGCTGTAAAGGAAGTTGTACCTGAGGGATGTCGGGACATAGCTCAACCTAGAGGAGGGCGGCGGGAGGCGGCAACTGCCCACGTCGCGGCGGTGAGCAAGGGACGAAGGCAACCTCACCGGCTTTGTGAGAGAGAACCACGGGGACCCCTGATCGGGACGTGCCGATAGTGGGTTTTCGCCGTCGGCGATGGCGACCGCATCTACACTAAGTATCCACCCCTTCCCCCGACGGACGTGATCCGTCGGGATGTTAGAGATGTGGCCACAGTCGTTTTGTGCGAGAGAGTGTGAAGGGAGCAACCCCAGCAAGCAACCGTGTAGGCTCGTCCTGGCTATGTATATAGTGGAGCGGTTTCCTTTTCTCTCCATATGAACCTATTTATATTGCGTACGTGCCACTGAAGAAAAAAACTTTATTTATAAATGATGCGGCACCGTTCATGCGTGGTTCCCAGCCCTCCATTATTTATAAGTGAGTAACTACTACTAGACGCGTCAAATTATCACGTGGGCAGCATCATCTTACAAAAATGAGCTCCACCGTGTCACGTGTGTGGTTGGGGAAGACGCAAAAGACGCAAACAATGCTACTAGTACACTATGTGCGTGGGTGCGTGCACCACTTCTCTTAGAGCATGGTTATTAAAAGTATAGCTCACTACTGTACTACCATGTGGTTATTATATATGGGCAAAGAGTATAGGCAGTAATAATGACTAATAAGCCGTGAAATCACGAGGCCCACCTTTCTCTATGTTTGACCGAGGAAGCAGCCATCATTTCACTCCTCGTTGAATATCCATCTGCTGCTACCTCCGCAAATAAATAAAAATCCGCTTCTACCTCTGTAGCATGGTTAATAATATAGCCATGTCAATCACGACGTAGAAATATCATTCACTGATACAATAGGGCTGCATCTAATGCTGGTGATTTTTTTTACTTTGTCTCTTTCTCTTTTTGTCTCATTTACTCATTTTACATAGGAGCACGTGTAGAGGATGGCTATTCCTTTCGATGGGACTTCTTCATGGGGTTTAAGACTAAGCAGCTCCGAATTATGCCCGCTGCCCACCACTCTGAATCGTGCCATCTATGATAGGGAGTAGTCCCATTGCAACAATGAGGTCCACTAGGTCTAGCACGTCCTGTAAGAAGAGACTGTCACGTAAAACATACATCTTGTTGCCTTCTTCCTCGTACAGTACATACCACTGGTACGTACTACTAGTACTACTACTACTCGTTCTCCTATAAACCTTGCGCTTGGCATCTCCAAAATATTAACCTTGCAATTGGCTCTTCGCCTCTTCGGGAAGTCAAGCAATAATGGTACTGCAGTATATATCGTTCTGGCTATATGAGACCGAATGAATTGCTGCACATCCACCACGTGGGCGAGGGTCGAGGGGCGAGGGAGAGTGCGTACTATTACGTCTGTTTCAATATTGACTACATACGGAGCAAAATGAGTGAATTTACACTCTAAAATACATCTATATACATCAGTGTTTGGAGTATGTACTAGTAGTTCATATTGAAATATACTAAACGGCATATATTCCAAACAATATGATAAACTCTCTAACCAAGGTAGGGACGAGGAGTAGAGGGAGTAGTAAAATTTTCTCCTCGTCCTGAGAGCCACCGCGCGCGTGGGCGAGGGAGTGGGCGTAAAGCGCAGTAAGCAAGCTTCACGTCGTCCTGCGAGCCACCACGCCCGTGGGCGGGGGAGACGGCATACTAAGCAAGCTTCTCCTCGTTCTGTGAGTTGACGGGACACATCAAAAGTAATACGCACAGAGCATCTCGAGTGTATAGAGCATTGCCTCTAAGGTAGGCCCCACATGGTTTGCCTCTTTTTTAACATAACGCGTCAAGTCGCAATTTGTTTGTTCATCCGTGGTAGACGATCCTCCATCAAGTGGACAACCAGTACACGTGTCAAATTACCACGTGGGCTGCCTCTTCGTACATAAATGAGCGCCACCGTGCACCCGCGCGGGTGTGGTTGGGAAGAGACGGGAGTACGTGCGCCGTGCATGCACCTCTTCTCTTCGTGCATGTCCCCCACCTACGTGTGAGAGAGAGAGAGATACAAACCTAGACAGATGGCGTGTGCGTTTGTGAGTGTTTTTTTTTGGGGGGTGATTTCGTGAATGTATTTGTGGGAATATGTGTCGATGACATCTCAAACAAAAATTTGAAACATGCAATGTGTGTGTGAAATACAGGCCTATCAATATCATATATAGAGGGGGCAATCCACGAGAAGAGAGGGAGGGGTCATAGATATCGATAGAGTCGAAGAGAGGATCAAGTGGGTGGGTGCGAGATCGATGAAGAGAGCCATCGAAATTGTGTGTGTGCGAGTCAAAGATATAGGGCGACTGACCTACCGGAACGTCAGAGGGCAAAGGGCAAGTTTGTGTGTGGCAAGGAGACATGACTAGAGCGCTTGATGTATCGGTGTGTGTGGGGGGGAGGGGGGAGGCAGAGGCCTAACTAGAGAGGTAGAACAACTCGTATATGTGTTGAGAAGGAGAGACCCAGCTATGTCTTGAGGGAGATCAGTCGACATCCATACATAACTGAAGCACGGGAAATAGGTTGGGATAGAGAGAGGGAGAGAGGAGAGAGAGAGGGAGGGAGAGGGGTAGAGTGCTGGATGGGTGATGGAGTTGCTTCTCGAAGATGGTGGGAGAGGCCTACTAGACAAACTGAGGGTAGAACTGCAATATTATCAATAAGAGTGGGGATGTGTTTCAGTGTGTGCCTGTGCGTGATAGATTTGTCGGGACGCATGCATGGATGATGAAGGGGAACCATGTGTTTGGTAAGCAAACCTAACTAGATCGATAGATCAATTGTTGTTTGTCGGAGGAAGGGAGAGACATAACTAATGAGGTAGATCGATCGACACGTGGGGAAAAACGAGTTATAAGGAACTAGCTAGCTATATGTATAGCGGGAGATCGCTCGGTGTACATCCATTTGTTAGAGGCAAATAAGGCCCAGCGAGACGGATAGACAGAGAGAATGGACCTAGGAGGTGGTGCGAGAGGCCGAGCTACTAGCTAGATAGGGGGAGGAGTGTGCGATTGTGAGATCGATGAAAAGAGGGGCGAGAGTTTACACGTGTGTGGGACCGTATGAGAGACACAAGTCATGGACACAGAAAGGAGGAGATGGAAGGTGCGTGTGTATGTTGTAGGCAGACATCGCTGGAGAGGTTTATCGATCGGTGTGTGTCGGAAAGGAGTTGTGGAGACTGTGGGAGAACGACCTAAAGAAAAAAAATGAATGTGCGCGATGGATAGAATGCTGGGGGAGGGGGAGGGCGAGGAGGGCGTGTGCATGCACGAGAGAAAGTTAGTGCTAGCTACACAGGTTAGATGATTGTGTGGGTGTAAGACACTAACAAAGATGATAATTTGATATGAAAGTGGATTCATATATTTGAATAGGAGATCATAGTGTTATAAACATATGCATGCATGAATATAGCGGTGATACACGTGCTGTGGTTTTGCACATGTTATACAATAACGTGATAATGCATGGCGTTTGCAACTCACAGCTAAATATCGAACAATCTAAACCATACTATACATCGAACAATCTCACGTTTTATTTGAATTTGTGATAATGTGTGGCATTTGCAGCTTACAACTAAATATCGAACAATCTAAACAATACTATATATCGAACAATCTCACATTTTATTTGAATTTGTGTTAATGTGTGGCGTTTGCAACTCACATCTAAATACTTGTAGGAGTAGGGGGCGGGGCACCATACATTACGTGATAAACACATTATACATATGAAATATGGTTTAGATTATGAAGATCTAGCTAGAGCTTGAAATGTATTGTGATTTGAAATCAACATAAAGTGGATTAAAAAATCAAGTTCGAGTTCATATAGTACACATAGTTCATATCTAACTCGACAGTAATCATGTGGTGTGCTGTGAAGATAATACACAAACGATGGTTTAACTTGACAATAATGATGATTGTAGATCTTGTTAAAATAGAGAAACGAATTCAAATGGTTTGACTTCACAACAATCATTATTGTAGATCTTATTCAAATAGAGAAACAAATTTAAATTTAGTTAATATGGAAGCGTGATAATCCCCAAGTGCAGGGGATCATCGTAGAAATTCCCAATGGTGGAAGTGATAAGTATGGAGTGTCGAACCCACAAGGAGCTAAAGGTAAGATCAATATTCTCTCAAGTCCTATCTGCCACTGATACGACTCTACGTACACCGAACGTTTGCTTCCAACTAGAAACGAGAAATAAAACTACGTTGTGGGTATGAAGAGGATAACTTTGCATGATATTGGAGAGCTAAAACATAAAATTAGGTGTTGTTATCATAAAGCTAGAATATATTACTAAATATTATAAATAGCGAGTGTGGAATAATGATGGGTCGGTGTGCGGAATTATCCTAGGCAATTGTTCACAAGACCGGTAGTCGTCATTGCAATTTCATATGAGGGAGAGGCATAAGCTAATATACTTTCTCTTCTTGGATCATATGCACTTACGATTGGAACTCTAGAAAGCATCCGCAACTACTAAAGATCATTAAGGTAAAACCCAACCATAGCATTAACATATCAAGTCCCCTTTATCCCATACGCAACAACCCCTTACTCGGGTGTATGCTTCTGTCACTCAAGCAACCCACTATAAGCGAATCATGAACGTATTGCAACACCCTACAGCGGGAGTCCCTCACGCTTGGACGACACGGAGGGCACAATAGGACAGCACCAAAATAAAACATACAACTCGTACCAATCTAGATCATCAATCAACCCAAGGACAAAAGATATCTACTCAAAACATCATAAGATGGCAACACATCATTGGATCATAATATGTGGCATAAAGCACCATGTTCAAGTAGGGATTATAGCGGGGTGCGGGAGAGTGGACCGCGTAAAATAGATGAGGATGGTGATGATGATGGTGATGTTGATGAAGACGATCACTGCGGCGATGATTCCCCTCCCGATGGCACTCCGGCGCCACCGAGAGAGAGAGGAGAGGTTCTCCCCCTTGTGCTTCCTCCTCCATGGCCTCACCCCTAGATGGGGAGAGGTTCTTCCTCTGGTCCTTGGCCTTCATGGCGATGATGGCCCCTCCGGGATCCCCCTCCATGGCCTCCGGTGATGATGGCCCCCTCCGGCAGGGTGCCAGAGAGGGCCTAGATTGATTTCTCGTGGCTACAGAGGCTTGCGACGACGGAACTTTCGATCTAGGTTATTTTCTGGGGGTTTCTGTATTTATAGGAGTTTTTTGCGTTGGTTTCACGTTAGGTGGGTCTCCGAGTCGTCCACGAGATAGGGGGGCGCGCCCAGGGGGTAGGGCGCGCCCTCCACCCTCGTGGACGGCTCGGGACTCTTCTGGTCCATCTCTAATGCTCCGTGGGCTTCTTCTGGTCCATAAAAAATCGTTAAAAATTGGCACGTCAATTGGACTCCGTTTGGTATTCCTTTTCTGTAAAACTCAAAAACAAGGAAAAAAACAGAAACTGGCACTGGGCTCTAGGTTAATAGGTTAGTCCCAAAAATCATATAAAATAGCATATAAAACATCTAAGATGTATAATATAATAGCATGAATACTTCATAAATTATAGATACGTTGGAGACGTATCAGCATCCCCAAGCTTAATTCTTGGTCGTCCTCGAGTAGGTAAATGATAAAAGAAATAATTTATGAAGTGTGAATGCTAGCAGGTGCACAAGTTTGATCAATGATAATTTCAATCACCTTTTCTAGCATCATTATATGTCATAACAGTAGCTCATCTCATAAAACCTTTCATGATCAAGTAACAAGCTATTCACATGTTAAAGTATAGATCATAAACTTTCTTGAAAACTAACAAACAGTGCTCTTAGTCATCAAACAATTGCAATTCATCTTATTTTCGGGAAGGGTGTATGTAAGAGCTTTGATTCAGCAAACTCCACATACTCAACTATCATTTAATCTTTCACAATTGCTAACACTCATGTGATATTTATGGGTTCAAAGTTTTAATCAGACAGAGAGAAAGATAGGGGCTTATAGTTTTGCCTCCCAACCTTTTACCTCAAGGGTAATGTCAACAATAATAATTTATGAAAACCTACATCCAAGTGGATATATATATATATCCGGATCGCTCCAACACAAAGTGCTTGCCAAAGGAAAAAGTGTAAAAAGGAAAGGTGATGATCACCATGACTCTTGTATAAGGGTATAAGATAAAAGTAAAAGATAGGCCCTTCGCAGAGGGAAGCAGAGGTTGTCATGCGCTTTTATGGTTGGATGCACAAAATCTTAATGCAAAAGAATGTCACTTTATATTGCCGCTTGTGATAAAGACCTTTATTATGCAATCCGTCGCTTTTATTTCTTCCCTATCACAAGTTTGTATAAAGCTTATTTTCTTCGCACTAATAGATCATACATATTTAGAGAGCATTTTTTATTGCATGCACCGATGACAACTTACTTGAAGGATCTTACTCAATCCATAGTAGGTATGGTGGACTCTCATGGCAAAACTGGTTTAAGGAATGTTTGGAAGCACAAGTAGTATCTCTACTTGGTGCAAAGAATTTGGCTAGCATGAGAGGGAAAGGCAAGCTCAACATGTTGGATGATCCAAGACAATATAACGTTTCGGATATAGGAAAACATAACCCATTAAGTTGTCTTCCTTGTCCAACATCAACCTTTTTAATGAGTGCTCACAATTACAAAAGATGTCCAAGATAGTGTATTTATATGTGAAATCTCTCTTCCTTCAATATTCTTTCATGAATTGTTCAAGTGACCAATTCGGCGTTTGCTAACTTTCAATAAGTTTACTACCTATACTTATTCTGTGTGACGTCATTACTTCCCATGGTATAAGCATATGAACATATATAAATTCAGATTTATGGTATTCAATTCATTCAACCATTTACTCATAGGATATACGTGAAGCGTGTGAGTAAATGACAAACTACTCCAAAAGATATAAGTGAAGAACACTAAGTAGTCAAATAATTAACTAGCCATGGGAGGATTCTTTTTCATTCACGATTTCAGATCCAATGATTTTATTCAAATAGCAAGTAAAATTGAAAATATGCTCCGAGCAAAACACATATCATGTGACGAACAAAAATATAGCTCCGAGTAAGGTATACCGATAGTTTTGAACACGAAAGAGGGGATGCCTTCTGGGGCATCCCCAAGCTTAGGCGCTTGAGTCTGTTGGAAATATGCCCTAGAGGCAATAATAAAATGGTTATTATTATATTTCCTTGTTCATGATAATTGTCTATTGTTCATGCTATAATTGTATTAACCGGAAACCGTAATACATGTGTGAATACATAGACCACTACATGTCCCTAGTGAGCCTCTAGTTGACTAGCTCGTTGATCAATAGATGGTTGTGGTTTCCTAACCATGGACATTGGATGTCGTTAATAACGGGATCACATCATTAGGAGAATGATGTGATGGACAAGACCCAATCCTAAGCATAGGACAAGATCGTGTAGTTCGTTTTGCTAGAGCTTTTCTAATGTCAAGTATCGTTTCCTTAGACCATGAGATTGTGCAACTCCCGGATACCGTAGGAGTGCTTTGGGTGTATCAAACGTCACAACATAACTGGGTGACTATAAAGGTGCACTACAAGTATCTCCGAAAGTGTCTGTTGGGTTGGCACAAATCGAGACTGGGATTTGTCACTGATGTCTACTATGCAACCTTCTTCTTGTAGACGTTGTTGGGCCTCCAAGTGCAGAGGTTTGTAGGACAGTAGCAAATTTCCCTCAAGTGGATGACCTAAGGTTTATAAATCCGTGGGAGGCGTAGGATGAAGATGGTCTCTCTCAAGCAACCTTGCAACCAAATAACAAAGAGTCTCTTGTGTCCCCAACGCACCCAATACAATGGTAAATTGTATAGGTGCACTAGTTCGGCGAAGAGATGGTGATACAAGTGCAATATGGATGATAGATATAGGTTTTTGTAATCCGAAATTATAAAAACAGCAAGGTAACTAATAATAAAAGTGGGCATAAATGGTATTGCAATGCTAGGAAACAAGGCCTAGGGTTCATACTTTCACTAGTGCAAGTTCTCTCAACAATCATAACATAATTGGATCATATAACTATCCCTCAACATGCAACAAAGAGTCACTCCAAAGTCACTAATAGCGGAGAACAAACGAAGAAATTATGGTAAGGTACGAAACCACCTCAAAGTTATTCTTTCCGATCAATCCATTGGGCTATTCCTATAAGTGTCACAAACAGCCCTAGAGTTCGTACTAGAATAACACCTTAAGACACAAATCAACCAAAACCCTAATGTCACCTAGATACTCCAATGTCACCTCAAGTATCCGTGGGTATGATTATACGATATGCATCACACAATCTCAGATTCATCTATTCAACCAACACATAGAACCTCAAAGAGTGCCCCAAAGTTTTTACCGGAGAATCAAGACAAAAACGTGTGCCAACCCCTATTCATAAGTTCATGGGCGGAACCCGCAAGTTGATCACCAAAACATACATCAAGTGTTCTCAAATCATTAAAGACTCAATCCGATAAGATTACTTCAAAGGGAAAACTCAATCCATTACAAGAGAGTAGAGGGGGAGAAGCAACATAAGATCCAACTATAATAGCAAAGCTCGCGATACATCAAGATCGTGCCAAATCAAGAACACGAGAGAGAGAGATATCAAACACATAGCTACTGGTACATACCCTCAGCCCCGAGGGTGAACTACTCCCTCCTCGTCATGGAGAGCGCCGGGATGATGAAGATGGCCACCGGTGAGGGTTCCCCCCTTCGGCAGGGTGCCGGAACAGGCTCCCGAGAGGTTTTTGGTGGCTACAGAGGCTTGCGGCGGTGGAACTCCCGATCTATTCTGTTCCCCGATGGTTTTAGGGTATATTGGTATATATAGGAGGAAGAAATACGTCACGGGAGCCACGAGGGGCCCACGAGGGTGGAGGGCACGCCCTAGGGGGGTGGGCGCGCCCCCTACCTCGTGGCTCCCTCGTTTCTTTCCTGACGTGCACTCCAAGTCTATCAGGTTGCTTTCCTTCCAAAAATAACTTCTCCAGAAGGTTTCATTCCGTTTCGACTCCGTTTGATATTCCTTTTCTTCGAAACACTAAAACAAGGGAAAAACAGGAACTAGCACTGGGCTCTGGGTCAATAGGTTAGTCCCAAATATAATATAAAAGTGCATAGTGAAGCCCATAAAACATCCAAGATGGATAATATAATAGCATGAATACTTCATAAATTATAAATACGTTGGAGACGTATCAGCATCCCCAAGCTTAATTCCTGCTCGTCCTCGAGTAGGTAAATGATAAAAGAAATAATTTATGAAGTGTGAATGCTAGCAGGTGCATAAGTTTGATCAATGATAATTTCAATCACCTTTTCTAGCATCATTATATGTCATAACAATAGCTTAACTCATAAAACTTTACATGATCAAGTAACAAGCTATTCACATGTTAAAGCATAGACCATAAACTTTCTTGAAAACTAACAAACCGTGTTATTAGTCATCAAACAATTACAATTCATCTTATTTTCAGGAACAGTCTATGTCAGAGCTTTGATTTAGCAAATCCCACATACTCAACTATCATATAGTCTTCCATTATTGCTACCACTCAAAGCATATTTTTAGAACAAATAGTATTCATCGAACACAGAGAAAGATAGGGGCTTAATTGTTTCGCCTCCCAACTTATTTATCATATAGATAATTGTCAACAATAATAATTCATGATCAAATATATTTGAACGGCCATATATGCTCAGATCTTTCCATCACATGATGCTTGTCAACTAAAGAGTAGGTTGGAATGAGGAGGAATACTACTGACTCTTGCATAAAAGTAAAGGATAGGCCCTTCGCAGAGGGAAGCAGGGATTTGCAGAGGTGCCAGAGCTCAAAGCAAAAACAGAGATGAAAATAATTTTGAGAGGTATGCTTTCATTGTCAACATAACGACCAAGAGTTCCTAATATCTTCCATACTACATACATTATAGGCGGTTCCCAAACAGAAAGGTAAAGATTTTTACTCCCCCTCCACCAACAATCATCAATCCATGGCTTGCCCGAAACAACGGGTGCCTCCAACTAACATCAAACCTGGGGGAGTTTTGTTTGCAATTATTTTTTATTTGATTTCGATCTTTTGATCATGGGACTGGGCATCCCAGTTACCAGCCATTTTCTCGTGAATGATGAGCGGAGTCCACTCATCGTGAGAATAACCCACCTAGCATGGAAGATATTGCTAACCCGTAGTCGCTACATGAGCGATTCGGGCATACAAAACAGATTATTATTTGAAGGTCTAGAGTTTGGCACATGCAAATTTACTTGGAACGGCAGGTAAATACCGCATATATGTAGATATGGTGGACACTCATGGAAGAAACTTGGTTCAAGGAGTTTGGATGCACAAGCAGTATTCCCGCTTAGTACAGATCTTTTGGCTAGCAAAGGATTCTAAATAGCAAGCACCACATGTTAGAGGATCCAAAACAATATAACTTATACAAATATACCCAAGCATAACTCATTATGTTGTCTTCCTTGTCCAACTTCAACTAATTTTCTCAGGTTTGAAAATAATTAATGGGGCTCACAATCATAGAAGATGTCCAAGATAGTATATTTATATGTGAAATCTCTCTTCCTTCAATATTCTTTCATGAATTGTTCAAGTGACCAATACAATGTTTGCTAACCTTCAATAAATTTACCACCTCTACTTCTTATATGTGAAGGCATTACTCCCCATGGGAAAGGCATATGAAACATATATAATTTCAGATTTATGACATTCAAATCATTCAACCATTTACTCATAGGATATAAGTGAAGCACACGAGTAAATGACAAACTACTCCAAAAAGATATAAGTGAAGATCAATGAGTAGTTGAATAATTATGTAACTATGTGAAGACTCTCTAACATTCAAGGATTTCAGATCTTGTTATTTTATTCAACAGCAAGCAAAACAAAATAAAATGACATGATGCTCCAAGCAAAACACATATCATGTGGTGAATAAAAATATAGCTCCAAGTAAAGTTACCGACGAACAAAGACGAAAGAGGGGATGCCATCCGGGGCATCCCCAAGCTTAGGCTCTTGGTTGTCCTTGGATATTACCTTGGGGTGCCTTGGGCATCCCCAAGCTTAGGCTCTTGTCACTCCTTATTCCATAATCCATCGAATCTTTACCCAAAACTTGAAAACTTCACAACACAAAACTTAACAGAAAACTCGTGAGCTCCGTTAGCGAAAGAAAACAAAACACCACTTCAAAGTACTGTATTGAACTCATTATTTATTTATATTGGTGTTAAATCTACTGTATTCCAACTTCTCTATGGTTTATAAACTATTTTACTAGCCATAGAGTCATCAAAATAAGCAAACAACACACGAAAAACAGAATCTGTCAAAAACAGAACAGTCTGTAGTAATCTGTATCAAACGTATACTTCTGGAACTCCAAAAATTCTAAAATAAATTGGTGGACCTGAGGAAATTGTTTAGTAATCATATGCAAAAAGAATCAACTAAATAGCACTCTCCAGTAAAAAGTTTTAGCTAATCTCGTGAGCGCTAAAGTTTCTGTTTTTTACAGCATGATCATAAAGACTTCACCCAAGTCTTCCCAAAGGTTCTACTTGGCACAAAAACTAACTAAAACACAAAACCACATCTAAACAGAAGCTAGAAGGATTATTTATTCCTAAACAGAACCAAAAAGCAAGAAACTAAAATAAAATTGGGTTGCCTCCCAACAAGCGCTATCGTTTAACGCCCCTAGCTAGGCATGACGATTTCAATGATGCTCACATAAAAGATAAGAATTGAAACATAAAGAGAGCATCATGAATAATATGACTAGCACATTTAAGTCTAACCCACTTCCTATGCATAGGGATTTTGTGAGCAAACAACTTATGGGAACAATAATCAACTAGCATAGGGAGGCAAAACAAGCATAACTTCAAAACTTTAAGCACATAGAGAGGAAACTTGATATTATTGCAATATGTAGAAGCATATGATCCTCTCTCATAATAATTTTCAGTAGCATCATGAATGAATTCAATCATATAACCAGCACATAGAGCATTCTTTTCATGATCTACTTGCATAGAAATTTTATTACTCTCCACATAAGAAAATTTATTCTCATCAACAATAGTGGGAGCAAACTCAAAAAAATAACTATCATATGATTGAAAATTAAGATCAAGATGACAAGTTTCATGGTTATCATTATTCTTTAAAGCATACGTGTCATCACAATAATCATCATAGATAGGAGGCATGCTTTCATCATAATAAATTTTCTCATCAAAACTTGGGGTACTAAACAGATCATCTTCATCAAACATAGCATCCCCAAGCTTGTGGCTTTGCATATCATTAGCATCATGGGTATTCAAAGAATTCATACTAACAACATTGCAATCATGCTCATCATTCACATAACTTATGCCAAGCATTCTATGTAATTCTTCTTCTAGTACTTGGGCACAATTTTCCTTCCCATCATTTTCAAGAAAGACATTAAAAAGATGAAGCATATGAGGCACCCTTAATTCCATTTTTTGTAGTTTTCTTTTATAGACTAAACTAGTGATAAAACAAGAAACAAAAAGATTCGATTGCAAGATCTAAAGATATACCTTCAAGCACTCACCTCCCCGGCAACGGCGCCAGAAAAGAGCTTGATGTCTACTACGCAACCTTCTTCTTGTAGACGTTGTTGGGCCTCCAAGTGCAGAGGTTTGTAGGACAGTAGCAAATTTCCCTCAAGTGGATGACCTAAGGTTTATCAATCCGTGGGAGGCGTAGGATGAATATGGTCTCTCTCAAGCAACCCTGCAACCAAATAACAAAGAGTCTCTTGTGTCCCCAACACACCCAATACAATGATAAATTGTATAGGTGCACTAGTTCGGCGAAGAGATGGTGATACAAGTGCAATATGGATGATAGATATAGGTTTTTGTAATCTGAAATTATAAAAACAGCAAGGTAACTAATAATAAAAGTGAGCGTAAACGGTATTGCAATGCTAGGAAACAAGGCCTAGGGTTCATACTTTCACTAGTGCAAGTTCTCTCAACAATAATAACATAATTGGATCATATAACTATCCCTCAACATGCAACAAAGAGTCACTCCAAAGTCACTAATAGCGGAGAACAAACGAAGAAATTATGGTAGGGTATGAAACCACCTCAAAGTTATTCTTTCCGATCAATCCATTGGGCTATTCCTATAAGTGTCACAAACAACCCTAGAGTTCGTACTAGAATAACACCTTAAGACACAAATCAACCAAAACCCTAATGTCACCTAGATACTCCAATGTCACCTCAAGTATCCGTGGGTATGATTATACGATATGCATCACACAATCTCAGATTCATCTATTCAACCAACACATAGAACCTCAAAGAGTGCCCCAAAGTTTCTACCGGAGAATCAAGACGAAAACGTGTGCCAACCCCTATTCATAAGTTCATGGGCGGAACCCGCAAGTTGATCACCAAAACATACATCAAGTGTTCAAAAATCATTAAAGACTCAATCCGATAAGATTACTTCAAAGGGAAAACTCAGTCCATTACAAGAGAGTAGAGGGGGAGAAGCAACATAAGATCCAACTATAATAGCAAAGCTCGCGATACATCAAGATCGTGCCAAATCAAGAACACAAGAGAGAGATCAAACACATAGCTACTTGCACATACCCTCAGCCCCGAGGGTGAACTACTCCCTCCTCATCATGGAGAGCGCCGAGATGATGAAGATGGCCACCGATGAGGGTTCCCCCCTCCGGCAGGGTGCCGGAACTGGCTCCCGAGAGGTTTTTGGTGGCTACAGAGGCTTGCGGCGGCGGAACTCCCGATCTATTCTGTTCCCCGATGGTTTTAGGGTATATTGGTATATATAGGAGGAAGAAATACGTCAGGGGAGCCATGAGGGGCCCACGAGGGTGGAGGGCGCGCCCCCCTACCTCGTGGCTCCCTTGTTTCTTTCCTGACGTGCACTCCAAGTCTATCAGGTTGCTTTCCTTCCAAAAATAACTTCTCCAGAAGGTTTCATTCTGTTTTGACTCCGTTTGATATTCCTTTTCTTCGAAACACTGAAACAAGGGAAAAACAGGAACTGGCACTGGGCTCTGGGTCAATAGGTTAGTCCCAAAAATAATATAAAAGTGCATAGTGAAGCCCATAAAACATCCAAGATGGATAATATAATAGCATGAATACTTCATAAATTATAGATACGTTGGAGACGTATCAGTCACTCCGTATGACGGAGAGGTATCTCTGGGCCCACTCGATAATGCATCATCATAATGAGCTCAGTGTGGCTAATGAGTTAGCCACGGGATCATGCGTTACGGAACGAGTAAAGAGACTTGCCGGTAATGAGATTGAACGAGGTATGGGGATACCGGCGATCGAATCTCGGGCAAGTAACTACCGATAGACAAAGGGAATTGAATACGGGATTGATTGAATCCCCGACATCATGGTTCATCCGATGAGATCATCGTGGAACATGTGGGAGTCAATATGGGTATCCAGATCCCGTTATTGGTTATTGGTCGGAGAGGTGTCTCGGTCATGTCTGCATGGTTCCCGAACCCGTAGGGTCTACACACTTAAGGTCCGGTGACGCTAGAGTTGTTATGGGAAATAGTATGTGGTTACCGAAGGTAGTTCGGAGTCCCGGATGAGATCCCGGACGTCACAAGGAGGTCCGGAATGGTCCGGAGGTGAAGATCGATATATTGGACAAGGGTATTGGAGTCCGGAATTGTTCCGGGGATACCGGGTGAGGACCAGCGTGTCTGAAAGGGGTTTCGGAGGCCCCGGCAAGCGTTGGGGGTCCTTATGGGCCAAGGGGAGGGGGCACATCAGCCCACTAAGGGGTTGTGCGCCCCTCCCACCCCATCTCACGTAACGTGGAGAGGTGGGGCGCCTCCCCTAGGGCAGCCACCCCTCCCGGCTTGGGGGGCAAGTTTCCTAGGGGTGGGGGCGCCCAAACCCATCTAGGGTTTCCCCTGTGGCCGCCGCCCCTCCCCTAGGGAAACCCTAGGGCACCTCCTCCTCCCCCCTTCCCCCTATATATAGTGAGGGAGAGAGAGGGCAGCCGCACCCCTTCCCTGCCGCAGCCCTCTCCTCCTCCAACTGCTCCTCCTCTGTAGTGCTTAGCGAAGCTCTGCCGGAGAACCACGAGCTCCATCACCACCATGCCGTCGTGCTGCTGAAGTTCTCCCTCAACTTCTCCTCTCCCCTTGCTGGATCAAGAAGGAGGAGACGTCCCCGGGCTGTACGTGTGTTGAATGCGGAGGCGCCGTCCGTTCGGCGCTAGATCGGATCTTCCGTGATTTGAATCGTTGCGAGTACGACTCCATTAACCGCGTTCTTGTAACACTTCCGCTTAGCGATCTTCAAGGGTATGAAGATGCACTCCCTCTCTCTCGTTGCTAGCATCTCCTAGATTGATCTTGGTGACACGTAGGAAAATTTTGAATTATTACTACGTTCCCCAACAGTGGCATCATGAGCTAGGTCTATGCGTAGATTCTATGCATGAGTAGAACACGAAGTAGTTGTGGGCGATGATTTGGTAAATTTGCTTACCGTTACTAGTCTTATCTTGATTCGGTGGCATTGTGGGATGAAGCGGCCTGGACCGACCTTACATGTACGCTTACGTGAGACTGGTTCCACCGACCGACAGGCACTTGATGCATAAGGTGGCTAGCGGGTGTCTGTCTCTCCCACTTTAGTCGGATCGGATTCGATGAAAAGGGTCCTTATGAAGGGTAAATAGCAATTGGCATATCACCGTTGTGGCTTTTGCGTAGGTAAGAAACGTTCTTGCTAGAAATCCATAGCAGCCACGTAAAACATGCAACAACAATTAGAGGATGTCTAACTTGTTTTTGCAGGGTATGCTATGTGATGTGATATGGCCAAAAGGATGTGATGAATTATATATATGTGATGTATGAGATTGATCATGTTCTTGTAATAGGAATCACGACTTGCATGTCGATGAGTATGACAACCGGCAAGAGCCATAGGAGTTGTCTTAATTTATTGTATGACCTGCGTGTCAATGAAAAACGCCATGTAATTACTTTACTTTATTGCTAACCGTTAGCCATAGTAGTAGAAGTAATAGTTGGCGAGACAACTTCATGAAGACACGATGATGGAGATCATGATGATGGAGATCATGGTGTCATGCCAGTGACGAAGGTGATCATGCCGCGCCTCAAAGGTGGAGATCACAGGCGCAAGATGATATTGGCCATATCATGTCACTTTATGATTTGCATGTGATATTTATCATGTTTGCATCTTATTTGCTTAGAACGACGGTAGCATAAATAAGATGATCCCTCACAAAATTTCAAGGAAGTGTTCCCCCTAACTGTGCACCGTTGCGAAGGATCGTTGTTTCGAAGCACCACGTGATGATCGGGTGTGATAGATTCTAACGTTCGCATACAACGGGTGTAAGCCAGATTTACACAGGCGAAACACTTAGGTTGACTTAACGAGCCTAGCATGTACAGACATGGCCTCGGAACACAAGAGACCGAAAGGTCGAACATGAGTCGTATAGTAGATGCGATCAACATGGAGATGTTCATCGTTGATGACTAGTTCGTCTCACGTGATGATCAGAACGTGATGATCGGACACGGCCTAGTCGATTCGGATCATGTATCACTTAGATGAATAGAGGGATGTCTATCTAAGTGGGAGTTCATTAATAATTTGATTAATTGAACTCATTATCATGAACATAGTCTAAATTGTCTTTGCAAATTATGTTGTAGATTAATAGCTCGCGCTTTAGCTCCTTGTTTTAATACGTTCCTAGAGAAAGACCAAGTTGAAAGATATTGTGAGAAATTGTGCGGACCAGGGCCGTAGTCTGAGGATTGTCCTCACTGCTACACAGAAGGCTTCTGTCCTTGATGCACCGCTCGGTGTGCCAACCCCTCTGCGTCGTCTGTGGATGTTGTGAACATCTGGCAGACACGTTTTGATGACTACCTGATAGTTTAGTGCGCCATGCTTTACGGCTTAGAGTCGGGGCTCCAAAAACGTTTTGAACGCCATGGAACATATGAGATGTTCAAGAGCTGAAATTGGTATTTCAGGCTCATGCCCGTGTTGAGAGGTTTGAGACCTCTGACAAGATCTTTGCCTACAAAATGGGGAGAATAGCTCAGCCAGTGAGCATGTGCTCAGAATGTCTGGGCACTTCAATCGCTTGAATCAAGTGGGAGTTAATCTTCCAGATAAGAGAGTGATTGACAAAGTTCTCTAGTCACTATCACCAAGCTACTAGAGTTTCGTGATGAACTATAACATGCAAGGGAAGATGATCCCGGAGTTGTTCATCGTGCTTAAGGCCGTAAAGGTAGAAATCAAGAAGGAGCATCAAGTGTTGATGGTTAACAAGACCACTAGTTTCAAGAAGGGCAAGGGCAAGAAGGGAAACTTCATGAATGGCAAGCCAGTTGCCGCTCCAGTGAAGAAACCCATGAACCCAAACCCGAGACGAACTGCTTCTATTAGGGGAACTGTCACTGGTAGCGGAACTGCCTCAAATACTTGGTAGATAAGAAGGCTGGCAACTACAACAAAAGTATATTTGATATATGTGTTATTGATGTGTACCTTACTAGTACTCCTAGTAGCACATGGGTATTAGATACCGGTTCAGTTGCTAATATTGGTAACTCGAAACAAAAGCTACGGAATAAACGGAGACTAGCTAAGGGCGAGGTGACGATATGTGTTGGAAGTGTTTCCAAGGATGATATGATCACCATCGCACGCTCCCTCTACCTTCGGGATTAGTGTTGAACTCAGATAAATGTTGTTTGCATTGGTGTCTGCGTTAAGCATGAACATGATTAGATCATGTTTATTGCAATATGGTTATTCATTTAAGTCAGAGAATAATGGTTATTCTGTTTACATGAATAATACCTTCTATGGTCATGCACCCAATGTGAATGGTTTATTGAATCTCGGTCGTAGTGATACACATGTTCATAACATTGATGCCAAAAGATGTAGAGTTGATAATGATAGTACCACTTTCTTGTGGCACTACCGCTTAGGTCATATTGGTGTAAAGCGCATGAAGAACCTCCATGCTAATGGACTTTTGGAGTCACTTGATTTTGAATCACTTGACACATGCGAACCATGCCTCATTGGCAAGATGACTAAAACCCCATTTTTTGAACAATGGTACGGGCAAGTGACTTGTTGGAAATCATACATGCTGATGTATGCGGTCCGATGAGTGTTGACGCGTGCGGTGGATATCATTATTTTCTCACCTTCACCGATGAATTGAGTAGATATGGGTATGTTTACCTAATGAAGCATAAGTCTGAAACGTTTGAAAAGTTCAAGCAATTTCAGGGTGAAGTTGAGAATCATCGTAACAAGAAGATCAAGTTCCCACGATATGATCAAGGGGAGAGTATCTGATTTATGAGTTTGGCAATCACTTAAGACAAGGTGGAATAGTTTCACAGTTGACGACACCTGGAACACCATAGCGTAATGGTGTGTCCGAACGTCGTAATCGAACCTTATTGGATATGGTGCGTTTTATGACGGCTCTTGCCGATCTACCACTATCGTTTGGGGTTATGCATTAGAGACAACTACATTCACTTTAAATAGGCCACCATCTAAGTCTGTGGAGACGACACCGTATGAACTATGGTTTGGCAAGAAACCTAAGTTGTTGTTTCTTAAGGTTTGGGGCTACGATGCTTATGTCGATAGGCTTCGGCCAGAAAAGCTCGAACCCAAAGTGGAAAATTGCGTCTTCATAGAATACCCAAACAAGACGATTGGGTATACCTTCTATCTCAGATCTGAAGGCAAAGTGTTTGTCGCTATGAACAGGTCCTTTCTCGAGAAAGAGTTTCTCTCGAAAGAATTGAGTGGGAGGAAGATAGAACTTGATGAGGTTGTTGAACCTTTACTTCAACCAGAGAGTAGCGCAGCACAGAAAGATGTTTCTGTGGCACCTACCTCAGTTGAAGAGAAAGCTAATGATGATGATCATGGAGCTTCAGATCAAGTTACTATCGAACCTCATAGGTCGACAAGGGTGTGTACAACTTCTGAGTGGTAACCCTGTCTTAAAGGTCATGTTGTTTGACAACGATGAACCTATGAGCTATGGAGAAGCGATGGTGGGCCCGGATTCCAACAAATGGCTGGAAGCCATGAAATCCGAGATACGATCCATGTATGAGAACAAAGTATGGACTTTGGTGGACTTGCCCGATGATCGGCAAGCCATTGAGAATAAATGGATCTTTAAGAAGAAGGCAGGCGCTGATGGTAATGTCACCATTTATGAAGCTCGACTTGTCTCAAAGAAGTTTCCGACAAGTTGAAGGAGTTGACTGTGATGAGACTTTCTCAATCATAGTGATGCTAAAGTCTGTTAGAATTATGTTAGCGGTTGCTGCATTTTCATTTATGAAATCTGGCAGATGGATGTCAAAACAAAGTTTCCTTGACGGTTTCCGTGAGGAAAGGTTGTATGTGATACAACCAGAAGGTTTTGTCGATCCTAAGGATGCTAAAAGGTATGCAAACTCCAGCGATCCTCCTATGGACTGGAGCAAGCATCTCGGAGTTGGAATATACACTTTGATGAGGTGATCAAAGCATTTGGGTTTATGCAAAGTTTGTAAGAAACTTGTATTTGCAAGAAAGTGAGTGGGAGCACTACAACATTTTGATAAGTATATGTGAATGACATATTGTTGATCAGAAATGATGTAGAATTTGTGGAAAGCATAAAGGGTTGTTTGAGTGGAGTTTTTCAAAGGAAGACCTGTGTAAAACTTCTTACATGTTGGGTATCAAGATCTATAGAGATAGATCAAGACGCCTAATAAGACTTTCATAGAGCACATACCTTGACATGATCTTGAAAGAGTTCAAGATGGATCAGTCAAAGAAGGAGTTCTTGCCTGAGTTGTAAGGTGTGAAGTTAATACTTGAAGCTCGATCACGGCAAAAGAAAGAGAAAGGATGAAAGTCGTCCCCTATGCCTTAGCCATAGGATCTATACGATATGCCATGTTGTGTACCGCACCTGATATGTGCCTTGCCACGAGTCTGGCAAGGGGGTACAAAAGTGATCCAGTAATGGATCATTAGACAACGGTCAAAATTGTCCTTAGAGGAATAAGGAAATGTTTCTCGGTTTTGGAGGTGATAAAGAGTTCGACGTAAAGGGTTACGTCAATGCAAGCTTTAACACCTATCCGGATGACTATGAGTAGCAAACCGGATACGTATAGTGGAGCAACCATTTGGGATAGCTCCAAGTGGAGCGTGGAAGCAGCATCTGCGATATGACATAGAGATTTGCAAAGTACATACGGATCTGAATGTTGCAGACCCGTTGACTAAAAACCTCTCTCGTAAGCATAACATGATCAAACCCTAGAACTCATTGAGTGTTAATCACATGGTGATGTGAACTAGATTATTGACTCTAGTAAACTCTTGGGTGTTAATCACATGGCGATGTGAACTAGATTATTGACTCTAGTAAACTCTTTGGGTGTTAGTCACATGGCGATGTGAACTATGAGTGTTAATCACATGGCGATGTGAACTAGATTATTGACTCTAGTGCAAGTGGGAGACTGTTGGAAATATGCCCTAGAGGCAATAATAAAATGGTTATTATTATATTTCCTTGTTCATGATAATTGTCTATTGTTCATGCTATAATTGTATTAACCGGAAACCATAATACATGTGTGAATACATAGACCACAACATGTCCCTAGTGAGCCTCTAGTTGACTAGCTCGTTGATCAATAGATGGTTGTGGTTTCCTAACCATGGACATTGGATGTCGTTAATAACGGGATCACATCATTAGGAGAATGATGTGATGGACAAGACCCAATCCTAAGCATAGGACAAGATCGTGTAGTTCGTTTTGCTAGAGCTTTTCTAATGTCAAGTATCGTTTCCTTAGACCATGAGATTGTGCAACTCCCGGATACCGTAGGAGTGCTTTGGGTGTATCAAACGTCACAACGTAACTGGGTGGCTATAAAGGTGCACTACAGGTATCTTCGAAAGTGTCTGTTGGGTTGGCACAAATCGAGACTGGGATTTGTCACTCCGTATGACGGAGAGGTATCTCTGGGCCCACTCAGTAATGCATCATCATAATGAGCTCAGTGTGGCTAATGAGTTAGCCACGGGATCATGCGTTATGGAACGAGTAAAGAGACTTGCCGGTAACAAGATTGAACGAGGTATGGGGATACCGGCGATCGAATCTCGGGCAAGTAACATACCGATAGACAAAGGGAATTGAATACGAGATTGATTGAATCCCCGACATCGTGGTTCATCCGATGAGATCATCGTGGAACATGTGGGAGCCAATATGGGTATCCAGATCCCGCTATTGGTTATTGGTCGGAGAGGTGTCTCGGTCATGTCTACATGGTTCCCGAACCCGTAGGGTCTACACACTTAAGGTTTGGTGACGCTAGAGTTGTTATGGGAAATAGTATGTGGTTACCGAAGGTAGTTCGGAGTCCCAGATGAGATCCCGGACGTCACGAGGAGCTCCGGAATGGTCCGGAGGTGAAGATCGATATATTGGACGAAGGGTATTGGAGTCCGGAATTGTTCCGGGGATACCGGGTGACGACCAGCGTGTCTGAAAGGGGTTTCGGAGGCCCTGGCAAGCGTTGGGGGTCCTTATGGGTCAAGGGGAGGGGGCACATCATCCCACGAAGGGGATGTGCGCCCCTCCCACCCCATCTCACATAACGTGGAGAGGTGGGGGCGCCTCCCCTAGGGCAGCCACCCCTCCCGGCTTGGGGGCAAGTTTCCTAGGGGTGGGGGCGCCCAAACCCATCTAAGGTTTCCCCTGTGGCCGCCGCCCCTCCCCTAGGGAAACCCTAGGGCACCTCCTCCTCCCCCTTCCCCCTATATATAGTGAGGGAGAGAGAGGGCAGCCGCACCCCTTCCCTGGCGCAACCCTCTCCTCCTCCAACTGCTCCTCCTCCTCCTCTGTAGTGCTTAGTGAAGCTCTGCCGGAGAACCACGAGCTCCATCACCACCATGCCGTCGTGCTGCTGAAGTTCTCCCTCAACTTCTCCTCTCCCCTTGCTGGATCAAGAAGGAGGATACGTCCCCAGGCTGTACGTGTGTTGAACGCGGAGGCGTCGTCCGTCCGGCGCTAGATCGGATCTTCCGCGATTTGAATCGCTGCGAGTACGACTCCATAAACCGCGTTCTTGTAATGCTTCTGCTTAGCGATCTTCAAGGGTATGAAGATGCACTCCCTCTCTCTTGTTGCTAGCATCTCCTAGATTGATCTTGGTGACATGTAGGAAAATTTTGAATTATTACTACGTTCCCCAACAGAGTCTTCCTTGAATATTACCTTGGGGTGCCTTGGGCATCCCCAAGCTTAGGGTCTTTCCACTGCTTATTCTCCTCATATCGATATCTCACCCAAAGCTTGAAAACTTCAATCACACAAAACTTAACGGAACTTCGTGAGATAGGTTAGTATGATAAAGAGTAAACCATTCACTTTGGTACTGTCAAAGACAGGGTTCATAATTGTTCTCACACAATGCCTACTGTACCATATCATTTCTATAATAGATATTGAGAAATATAAGCCATAGAAACTAGAAAACAAGCAAACTATGCAATGAAAACAGAACTGTCAGAAACAGAATAGTCTGTAATGATCTGAACAGCAACCATACTTCTACTACTCCAAAAATTATGAAATAAATTGATGGACGTGAGGAATTGTCTATTAATCTTCTGCAAAAAGAATCAACTCAAAAGCACTCTTCTGTAAATAATGACAGCTAATCTCGTGAGCGCAAAGTTTCTGTTTTTTACAGCAAGATTACATTAACTTTCACCCAAGTCTTCCCAAAGGTCTTACTTGGCACTTTATTGAAACAAAAGCTATAAAACATGATTACTACAGTATCTTAATCATGTAAACACACAAAAACAGTAAGGGTAAACATTGGGTTGTCTCCCAACAAGCACTTTTCTTTAATGCCTTTTAGCTAGGCATGATGATTTCAATGATGCTCACATAAAAGATAAGAATTGAAACATAAAGAGAGCATCATGAAGAATATGATTAGCACATTTAAATCTAACCCTCTTCCTATGCCTAGGGATTTTGTGAGCACATAATTTGTAGGAACAAGAATCAACTAGCATAGGAAGGAAAAACAAGTATAACTTCAAAACATTAAGCACATAGAGAGGAAACTCGATATTATTGCAACTCCTACAAGCATGTATTCCTCCCTCATAATAATTTTCAGTAGCATCATGAATGAGTTCAACAATATAACCATCACATAAAGCATTATTTTCATAATCTACAAGCATAGAAATTTTACAACTCTCCACATAAGCAAAATTCTTCTCATTCGGAGTAGTGGGAGCAAACTCAACAAAATAACTGTCATGTGAGGCATAATCCAATTGAAAATTAAAATCATGACGACAAGTTTCATGGTTAGCATTATTCTTTATAGCATATGTCATCACAATAATCATCATAGATAGCAACTTCTTTCTCATAATTAATTGGAACCTCTTCCGAAATAGTGGAATCATTACTAACTAAAGTTGACACTCTTCCAAATCCACTTTCATAAATATCACACTAAGATTCAACACCCTCCAAAATAGTGGGATCACTAATTCCTAAAGTTGACACTCTTCCAATCCCACTTTAGATGATAGTATTATTCATACTCCAAAAGATATAAGTGAAGTTCATGGAGCATTCTACAATTGATATAGACTAACCAATATGCAAGCTCAAAATATATAAGTGAAGCACAAAGAGCATTCTATAAGATCATACTCAAAAGATATAAGTGAAGCACATGAAGCATTATATAAACAATGAATGGCTATCTCATACTAACATGGTTCTTAAAGAAAAAGAAAAAACACAGAGGACACAAATCATGTGAACAAAACAAAAACCGAGGTATACCGATAATTGTCGAAGAAGAAAGATGGGATGCCAACCGGGGCATCCCCAAGCTTAGATGCTTGAGTATCCTTGGAATATTTACTTGGGGTGCCTTGGGCATCCCCAAGCTTGAACTCTTGCCTCTCTCTATTCTTCTCACATCGGTAACTCCTCGTTCTTCGAACACTTCATCCACAAAAACTTAACAAAAACTTTGTGAGATCCGTTAGTATACTAAAGCAAATCACTACCTTTAGGTACAGTTGGAAACTCATTACAATTTCATATTAGCACTTTATCTACTGTACTACAACTTCACCATGGTTCATACCCCCCGATACTACCCATAGATTCATCAAAATAAGCGATCAACACATAGAAAACAGAATCTGCCAAAAACAGGACAGTCTGTAGTAATCTGGAATTTAGTAAACTTCTGTAACTCCAAAAAATTCTAAAAAAATATGAAAATTTAAACAATTTGTACAGAAGTAATGTGCAAAAAGTTTCAGGCCCATTTGACTTTCCAGTAAAAAATGTAAATTCACGCGCTACAGCCAAAGTTTCTGTTTTTGTACTGCACATAGTAAACAAGCAATCTAATCATCCTAAAACCAAAGCTTGGCACATTATTTTTATAATACAATGGATATATACAAGGGGATAATTATTTTCAGAGAAGCTTCCATGAATTTTTTTACATTGTTTCCATGAGCATGAACACAAGTGTTCAAGGTCGACCCTCACTTCTCCAATGCATAACCTTCCAATCACTTCTCTTATTGAAAAAAACTTTTTAGGCATGAGAGGCAAGTAATTTTTTTGTGTATTTTCATTCTTTTAATTTTTTTTGTATGTTTCACCCACAACTAAACAGAAACAAAAAGGAAAAACAAAATCTACTTAGTGAAGAAGGCAAACAAGCACACACGAGAATATCAACCCCACGCTATTGCTCCCCGGCAACGGCGTCAGAAAAGAGCTTGATAATCCCCAAGTGCAGGGAATCATCGTAGCAATTCCCAATGGTGGAAGTGATAAGTATGGAGTGTCGAACCCACAAGGAGCTAAAGGTAAGATCAATATTCTCTCAAGTCCTATCTGCCACTGATACGACTCTACGTACACCGAACGTTTGCTTCCAACTAGAAACGAGAAATAAAACTATGTTCTGGGTATGAAGAGGATAACTTTGCATGATATCGGAGAGCTAAAACATAAAAGTAGGTGATGTTATCATAAAGTTAGAATATATTACTAAATATTATAAATAGCGAGTGTGGAATAATGATGGGTCGGTGTGCGGAATTATCCTAGGCAATTGTTAACAAGACCGGTAGTCGTCATTGCAATTTCATATGAGGGAGAGGCATAAGCTAACATACTTTCTCTTCTTGGATCATATGCACTTATGATTTGAACTCTAGCAAGCATCCGCAACTACTAAAGATCATTAAGGTAAAACCCAACCATAGCATTAACATATCAAGTCCCCTTTATCCCATACGCAACAACCCCCTTACTCGGGTTTATGCTTCTGTCACTCAAGCAACCCACTATAAGAGAATCATGAACGTATTGCAACACCCTACAGCGGGAATCCCTCACGCTTGCGCGACACGGAGGGCACAATAGGACAACACCAAAATAAAACATACAACTCGTACCAATCTAGATCATCAATCAACCCAAGGACAAAAGATATCTACTCAAAACATCATAAGATGGCAACACATCATTGGATCATAATATGTGGCATAAAGCACCATGTTCAAGTAGGGATTACAGCGGGGTGCGGGAGAGTGGACCGCGTAAAATAGATGAGGATGGTGATGATGATGGTGATGTTGATGAAGACGATCACTGCGGCGATGATTCCCCTCCCGATGGCACTCCGGCGCCACCGTGAGAGAGGAGGATAGGTTCTCCCCCTTGTGCTTCCTCCTCCATGGCCTCCCCCCTAGATGGGGAGAGGTTCCCCCTCTGGTCCTTGGCTTTCATGGCGATGATGGCCCCTCCAGGATCCTCCTCCATGGCCTCCGGTGATGATGGCCCCCTCCGGCAGGGTTCCAGAGAGGGCCTAGATTGATTTCTCGTGGCTACAGAGGCTTGCGGCGGCGGAACTTCTGATCTAGGTTATTTTATGGGGGTTTCTCTATTTATAGGAATTTTTGGCATTGGTTTCACGTCAGGGGGGTCTCCGAGTCGTCCACGAGATAGGGGGCGCGCCCAGGGGGTAGGGCGCGCCCTCCACCCTCGTGGACGGCTCGGGACTCTTCTGGTCCATCTCCGATGCTCTGTGGGCTTCTTCTGGTCCATAAAAAATCGTCAAAAAATGGCACGTCAATTGGACTCCGTTTGGTATTCCTTTTCTGTAAAACTCAAAAACAAGGAAAAAACAGAAACTGGCACTGGGCTCTAGGTTAATAGGTTAGTCCCAAAAATCATATAAAATAGCATATAAATGCATATAAAACATCTAAGATGGATAATATAATAGCATGAATACTTCATAAATTATAGATACGTTGGAGACGCATCAAAGCGGTAGTATATACGTTTGGAATGCACTAAAACGTTCATTTGAGTAGCAGGTTGCATGCATTATACACGTAGCGAAATATTTTAATTGAACATAACATGAATTCAAAGTTTTTTAATGGAATTTGTAGTGCAAATTTATTTGGTATAGTACATGGGACTAGACTCTCTTATGTGGTGCGAATTGATTTCTTTTTGTTTTTTCGTCGACGGAAGTGCGAATTGATTTGGTACAGTACACGTTAGGCTTGTCCGGAAATTTCAACCCGTGCCTTGTTACCCCGAAATATTTAAGATATATCTTTGTCTCATTGTGCTCCGAAAACTCCCTCCATCTCAACCCGCGTCTTGCTATCCCAAAATTACAACACGCACGAAAACTCCCACCTCCTGCAAAATCCCGACACACGAAATGCTCGTGATACCCCTGAACCGAAAGAACCACCTAGCACAAATCGGTGGGGGTACTTTCATAACTTACCCCACATTTCGGACAAGCGCGTCCCTAAGCCATGGTTCCCCACTCCCATCCCATCAGCCCACCCATTCGTACATCGAGGCTGCGAAAACCCGTGAAGCCCCACACCCTCCTCCGTCCGCCACCTAGCCGGAGCCTCTTCCCCGACGACGTCGTCCACAGCAACACCTCGACGTCCCTCATCCATCATACCGGATGAGGATCCGTCGTCGATCTCGTCATCCCGCCGGTTCAACCACCCCGTCCTCCACCTCCAAGGAGCTGCCCCGACGTTCCCCTCGTCTTTCGCGCCACCTCCATTCCCACACCACCGTCTTCACCTGCACCACCGGAAGAGCAACATCATCACCGTTTCCTCGGATAAAGCTGAGGCCTAATTGGCGCCACCAAAGAGGCTGTACACTAATCGCCGCATCTTCTTCTTGATTCGATCTCACGGTGCTGTCGGCGCTCGGTCCCGAGCCGACATGGCGCGGCTCCATCCACGGCGGCGTCGCCGGCCACTTCCTCCACGTCGTCGCTCCCTCGGCGGCGACGTCCACATCAGTAGGAGCTGCTGCTACTTTAGCTCTCGCTCGCGCTGCTGCTCTGCTCTTGCTCTCGGTCCCCTGCCTGGTCTGCTCTTGCTCTTGCTCGCACTGCTGCTCTCGCTCTTACTCTTGCTTGCGATGCTGCTCCGATTTGGCTACACTTCAGTCGACTGAATCGACTTTTGGGTCAGTCATTTTCAGGGGGTGGGGGGCTCCCCGGAGTTAAGGAAGAACCAACCGCAGCGGGGAGGGGGCTCGCCGGAGAGGTGCCCCACTATCTATCTTAGGGTTCAGGGTGGGGGTGGTGGCGTGGGGATTGCCGGAGAAAAAGCTTGGCATGAGGGGGGCCTAGAGGGATGTCCGGGGCGGCGGCGGACCAGCGGTGGGGAGTGGTTTCAGGGCGGGCTAGGTGGCGCACCGCCGGCCGCGGGCGGCGGGGGGCGGCGGTTTGGCCGGTGGTGTCAGTCGACTGATGCTGCTACACGACCAGCTGCTCCGGCTCTCGCACGTGCTGCTGCTACTGCTTTTCTGGTACTGGTGCGTCCAGTTTCGACAGTAAAATTCAGTTTTGACAGCAAAATTCAGTTTCGACAGTTAAGTTCAGTTTCGACAGTTCAATTTAGTTTTGATAGTTAAGTTCAGAGATGAGCGGCTGATGTATTTTACATCTAGCACTTTGTGGTTATGTATTTTACGTCATCTATTGGAGATGCTATTAGAATTCCACTCAGGTTAACGTTGTCTCTCTTGTCCTGCTTTAGCCTCGGCGTCGTACAACTCACCGGAGCTGCTCCAACGACGAAACCCTCCATCACAGCGGAGCAGTACCCCGGGCTCCATATCAAGATGCCTAAGATCTTCTTCCCCTCCTCCGACAGCCAAGTCGGCCGGATCATCCTCACCGACCAACCCAATCACGCTGAGATCGACATGGCCTCGCCAAAGAGGTTGTACACTTGTTGCATCTTTTTTTTACTCTACATGTTATATATATTGTCCACTGAGCACACGTAGTAACGTGAAATACGATTAGTTTCTCCTACTATATGACAAGCAGTGAGGTACCAGGCAACTTAGCTATCTGTGATGGACTCTCTTGAACGCCATCATTATTTATCTCTGCGCGTTTGAGCTGTGCATTTGTCGATGGGCCTGGGAGTTGAGCTAGTAGGGCAGTGGCCTGGGTCCAAAGTAGTAGAAGTAGCACAAAAACATTTTTTGAGTGTAGGCTTTTCCTTGCTCAAGCCTGCCTACTAGAATCGCCAGTGCTTGAAAGGAAAAGTGAAGGAAAAACATAGGTATCGAAAAGTTTCCTATGGTACTACTATTCATGCATTTGGTTCAAAGGAATGGAGCAAAGGAAAACTGTAGGATTTGTTCCTTTAGTGTCTCCTTGAAAGAAAAATCATAGGAATTTTAATATCCACATGTCCTCCTTTTCAAATTCCTATTCATGAAGCACAAGACTAAGAGATAGTAGCATAATAGCATTATAACCGTACATTTTCTTGTGGTTTGACTTAATCTCACCATGCTTCTTTGCATCCTGTGATCTTCCAATTCTTGTGAACCAAACACCCAGATTGGCAGAAATCCTGTGTTTTTAAATTCTCTGTTTTGCACGTGCATTCCTATTCTATTACTGTGTATTTCCTATCCCTGCGTTCTTAGAATCCTCAAATTCAAACGAGCCCTTATAGAATTACTTCTCTTACAGATAGTTGTCAAAGAAAACCTTGTGTGGTTTGTCCCGCTCCTGCTGTGTCGTCGTCCACCCCAGCTCAGCTGCTCCAACGATAGAAGGGTCCAGCACAGCAAGGATCCGGCCTCCAGACTGTCTTTCGCCGCCCCAGATCTTCTTCCCCGCCACGGGCAGCCATGACAACTGCATTACCAACATCAACTGAGCAGATGACCTCGAGGACTACATGGGTCCGCAAGAGAGGTCGCACTCTTTCGTGTCTGCTTACGTTATGCATCGCTTAATATTACATGCTACTTTATCGTCCTGTTCATCGATTAGACTCTGAGTCAGCTCCAAACTAATGGTCAAACTTGAGTTTTTAAATGGTTGTGGGGTACATATCAGGGCCGCAATCAATAGTATCTATCTACTATCTGGTTAATCTCTGGTGTCTATTATGAGTTTCATGTTGGGTGGGAAACAAACAGTAAAGAAGCCATTATCTGTATTTTTTAACTAAAGCCATTATCTGCCTGCTATCGTTGGTTTTGGGTCTATCCACAGGTTGCTACTATCACTCTGGATTTCTGCATGCACTCCTTACATAATCTCACTATGTTTTATTCCTATGCATGTCAGTTATTGTACACAATGGAACTGAACATGTAGAGCAAAAGAGACGAGCCTTGCGTGGCAATAAAATTTCATGCAGACGTCGCTCCATGGTAGGCGCAAAGGCAGCCCCCCATCCACCCATTTCGGATTGTAATCGAGAGGAAGATATCTGTTCTGAGGGGGATTCAGAAGGAGAAGACCACTCCTATTTACCCCCTGAGGTCTTCGCTCTAACTTGGCATGCTGATCTTGGTTATATCATGCATATGGTGCCTTGCATTGCTTACTTAATGCATCAAATATGTCATCTGCTTAGTTTAGACATGCTTTGTGTGAATGCCATCTGTTTAGTTTACTAGATGACACCCCGCGCGTTGCTACGGGAATACATGCTAAAAAAAATTAATTAAACACTTCTTTAAATAGATGCTTAGACAACAAAACTTTCTTGAGGATTATGTTTGGGGAAATCATGAAGCATGAAGCACAAATATTTATATGCCTTCAAATCATGGTTAGTAGTAAAACACTGGTATCACATGACAATACAAAAAGGAAACAACCATAGATATGTGTCAATAAATAATTTAAACATTCATTTTCCAAAAAAAATATGGTGTCAATAAAGGGAAATACTATATACATAGAACGAAATGTGGCTCTGTAAACAATACATGCTATGATTGATTTCACACCTCCCTAGTAAAAAAATTGAAAGGTTCAAATGTTAGAGCAATACATAGGCAACATGTGTGGGCAAAGTATGATTGGTTTTGCAAAAATAGCAGACAATATTCAAAGAAATAAAGTTAAGTTCATTTGACTCGACAGTTTAGATAAAAAAACATTCAGTAAAATCTTAAAAGAATATGATTCTCGTAATTCCTCTTAATCACCATATGTCCCTCGAGTACATATAGAAGAATTCTTTATCTTCCAAAGAAAGGTGCTATATGCAAACAAACACCAGCAAAAAATTCTTGATTCCTCTTTTTGGCTGCAACCAAAATAAAATAATAAATACATATTAAATATGAAAAAATCCAAATATAAAAGAATTACAAACCTTTGGTGATCCTACATATTTTTTATAGGAGTAAATGTGAGCATATATTGGTAAATGGCCAGTCATTGTTTCTTGACCCCTTATGTATAATTCTTTCTTGAACCGCCGATACAAATTGTACATAACGTAAGATAATCTACATAGAACAACACATGTCACAAGAATATATATCATATACTTATAACAGCATGATGAAACTGAAAGAAAAAGTAACGAAAACTACACATGCAAACAATCAAATAATTGTAGTAACATTTTATTGTTGTAGTGAAAAGGAGCCAATTAGTACCAAGGAAAAATAGAAACACTATGGATCATATTAGCAAGAAACTGTAGGGACAACCAATGGAAAATTACTGAATTTGATGGCGGCAGATTGAAATAGAGGAAAACTCAGCGACACACTCGCGCTCGGTCCATAACACAACATAGAGAGACGACTTTTGAGATCAAACAAAGATACATCTAAATGCCCTGATGAAGATGGTAATCAATTAATTTAGCTTCCCTGGACCCAATTAATCAATGTGAACTGTTGCTGGAGCACAAAACAACGGGGCTATCCATCCTAGGGCTATCCATCGTACATCCCCTGGAGGTGCTCTCACTGATGTTTCCCTTCATATAGACATATCATTTTTCCTCTTCAACATACTGTATACAGAATAACAGACTGTTGTAAGTACCACCACAATAAATTTCTTCTTCACGCCATGTGCGAATATGATTATTATAGTTTGATTAGGCATACTGAATGACATACGTTAGACATGATGAGCATACCAATGTTTCACGTTCTGATGATAATTAGTAAGAAACCTTGTCCCTTCTAAAATAACTTTAGAATCTAGGCATTTGGAGCCAACATCTAATCTACCGGGATACATAAAGAGAGTTTTTGAAGTGGTAATTTAGATGCCAATGATGAGGTAAAATCAACTCGTGAGAATTCATATAAAGAGCAGCTGAACTATAAATGTCATGAATCATCAGCTGCCATCTGATTCCTACTTCCCACTATCTCCACATTTTCAAAGCAGCTGCAAATGTCTAGCAAAAATAATTTTTGATCCGACGAGGAAGAGGAGAAAGTGTTACTCACCAGAGAGGCTGAAAGTGGCGGGACTTGTGCGGGATCTCTGTAGAGGGCTTAGTTGTGCATGCATTAGTAACAAATAGACTATGTTCTAACAAAGATTATAGGGAAGGTTTAACAAAAGCTGGCTCCATGAGCCTCGTCCAAAATTAGCCAATCTGAAAGGCAAGGGAAAGGCATGAACGACCAGAGGCTGTCATGATCCAATAATATGCTAAAAGTCTTCAAGGACAAAAGATAGAGTTTCCACTAATAGTACTCTGCCACATCAAGAACTGAAATTAGTTATCCACCTAAAAATTTGCGTAATAACTATAGCAGGTTCCAAGATTTAAAAGTAAATCACATAAACATTCTAAGTAGGGATAATTGGGGGGAGAAGATGCACAACATGACAACAAATAATCGAGGGAAGCGTATCGGCAAAAGAAAGAAAGTGCACCTTTTGGTCGCGTCCGTTACCGCTTCAGATGTCAATCTGCACCGGCGCTCGCATGCTGCCACCCGCAGACGATGCGTGTTACTGCCACACTGGTAGAAGTTGCCCATTGGTCTACGTCGGCGCTTGCACACTGCCTGACACCATCAACGCTAGGTGCTGCAGTGGCGTCGTCAAGGTTGCCGATTGGTCGGCGGCGTCGACGATGAACGTGATGCGATCAATCAAGGCAGTTAACATCAGTGGGAGTGCTTGGCGAGTCTGCAGCCAAGTGTACCTTAGCAACCCCCACCCGTGGGCTCTCTGCCACCAATTAAATCATCATCTCCATATGGGCTGGATCTGAGAGGCCTTGGATGTGACGCCATATGTTTCCGACCATGGTTGGGATGGGTAGATGACGTGTGATATGAAGGGACGATTGGTAACAGCAAAAATAGGAAACGGAGGAGCAGGATGATATTGAGTGGGGGATTGGAAAAGACGGGGAAGGAGAAAGGCCGGAGAGAAGAGCTGTCATTGTTAGTCCACCAACTGCTTTGACCACCGGCGCGGGGATTTGGAGAAGATGGGTCCCTTTTTTTTACCGTGGGAGAGATAGGAGGGGTAGGTGAGGGAGTCCTGGATTAGGGGGTCCTCGGACAGCCGAACTATATCCTTTAGCCGAACTGTTGGACTATGAAGATACAAGATTGAAGACTTCGTCCCGTGTCCGGATGGGACTCTCCTTGGCGTGGAAGGCAAGCTTGGCAATACGGATATGTAGATCTCCTCCCTTGTAACCGACTCTGTGTAACCCTAGCCCCCTCCGGTGTCTATATAAACCGGAGGGTTTAGTCCGTAGGACAACAACAATCATACCATAGGCTAGCTTCTAGGGTTTAGCCTCTTCGATCTCGTGGTAGATCAACTCTTGTAATACTCATATCATCAAGATCAATCAAGCAGGAAGTAGGGTATTACCTCCATCGAGAGGGGCCGAACCTGGGTAAACATCGTGTCCCCCGTCTCCTGTTACCATCCGCCTTAGACGCACAATTCGGGACCCCCTACCCGAGATCCGCCGGTTTTGACACCGACATTGGTGCTTTCATTGAGAGTTTCACTGTGCCGTCACCGTAAGGCTTGATGGCTCATTCGATCATCGGCAACGATGCGATCCAGGGTGAGGTTTTCCTCCCCGGACAGATCTTCGTATTCAGCGGCTTCGTACTGCGAGCCAACTCACTCGGCCATCTGGAGCAGATCGAGAGCTACGCCCCTGGCCATCATGTTAGGTTTGGAAACTTGAACTATACTGCCGACATTCACGGAGACTTGATCTTCGACGGATTCGAGCCCACGTCAGGTGCGCCGCACAATCACGACGAGCATGACTTAACTCTGTCGTCGGACAGTGTTCGGGAGATCACACCTGCAACTACTCCGTCCCTCAATCCGGAACAAATTGCGCCATCTGAGGACGGGTGGATAGACCCCGCCACGGAGGCCGCACTCTCAGTGGCGATAGAGCCGAATACTAACTTCACCTCCTACGAGAGCCGTGTTGCCGAACCGTTGGATTCATCCCCGGCCACGGGCTCCGAGCCGCTTGCGTCCGTGCCTATCGAATCCGATTGGGCACCGATCATGGAGTTTACCTCCTCGGATATCTTTCAGCACTCGCCTTTTGGCGATGTGCTAAATTCATTAAGGTCTCTCTCCTTGTCAGGAGAACCTTGGCCGAACTATGTCCGGCTAGAATGGGATGCGGACGACGAAGAAATTCGCTCCCCACCCACTTAGTAGCAACTGTCGACAATTTAACCGACATGCTCGACTTCGACTCTGAAGACATCGATGGTATGGACGACGATGCAGGAGACGAACAGGAACTACCGCCCACAAGGCGCTGGACAGCCATCTCACCACACGATATATATATGGTGGATACACCCAAAGAAAACAATGACGAGGAATGGAAGGATGCAGCAAAGGATAGCTCCCTCGAGAAGCAACCAAAGCGACGGCATAGGCACCGCTCCAAATCCGGCCTCGGCAAAAACAGCGATAACAGCGCAAGAAAAAATAACACCCCGGTCGACTCCAGAGGAAACGACGACCACATTGACCCAGCGATAGAGCAGGATGAACCAGCAAACGGCGAACATAGTACGGAGCCGCTGTACAATCACATCGACGCCGAGGATAAAGCTCATCAACCTCTCTCCGGAGAGGAAAACAGTCCGGACGACGACGCACACATCATCCCGGAAAGGAACGTGGAACAGGAGAACCTCCGTAGAAGGCTTATTGCCACCGCAAGGAGTCTGAAGAAGCAAAAGCAAAGGCTTAAGGCCGCGCAGAATACGCTCAACAGTAGATGGAACAAAGTGCTTGACACTGAAGAAAAGTATGGTGGTAGTTGCCATACAAAGAGCTATCCAAAGCACAAGCTGTTGCCTGAGTTCGATGATGAGGCCGTAGAGCCTACACAGCCGAAGAATAAAACGGCCGATCAGCCGGATCGACCACCTCGTGGCCGCGATAGGGCGGCTAACGAGGCCGCACATAAGTCAGCACATGATTTACGTGAGGACTTGCGCCAAAAATCCGATATGACCAGGTCCATCTATGGATCTAGGAAGCGCGCTCTGGCACAAAATCAAAACCAAACACTACAACCGTCCGAACGCCATGATACATCCAAATACAGGGGTGCCGCACACCCCCTATGCTTCACCGATGAGGTACTGGATCATAAATTTCCAGAGGGATTCAAGCCCGTGAACATAGAAGCGTACGACGGAACGACAGACCCTGGGGTCTGGATTGAGGATTTCATCCTCCATATCCATATGGCTCGCGGAGACGATCTCCATGCCATTAAATACTTGCCCCTCAAGTTGAAAGGACCAGCTCGGCACTGGCTGAAGAGCCTCCCCGAAAATTCAATTGGAAGTTGGGAGGAGCTTGAGGATGCTTTTAGGGCTAATTTTCAAGGGACTTATGTCCGACCTTCGGACGCAGACGACTTAAGTCATATAATTCAATAGCCCAGAGAGTCAGCCCGAAAGCTTTGGAACAGATTTCTCACTAAGAAGAACCAAATCGTCGACTGCCCGAACGCCGAAGCCTTAGCAGCTTTCAAACACAGCGTCCGCGACGAATGGCTTGCCAGACACCTCGGCCAAGAAAAACCAAGGACAATGCAGCCCTAACAAGCCTCATGACCCGCTTTTGCGCGGGCGAAGATAGCTGACTGGCTCGTAGTAGCACCAGCGACCCAGGCACATCTGAAGTCAGGGATGGTAATGGAAAACCACGACGCAGTAAAAGCAAGCGTCGAAATAACGAAGACAGCCTAGACAACACGGCGGTAAACGCCGCATTCAGGGGCTCTCGACCCGGTCAACGAAAAAAGCCTTTCAAAGGCAACAGAGATGGACCGTCCAGCCTCAACAAGATTCTAGACAAATTATGTTAGATTCACGGCACCTCCGATAAACCTGCAAATCACACCCACAGAGAATGCTGGGTCTTCAAGCAGGCCGGCAAGCTAAACGCTGAACACAAGGGGAGGGAGACACCAAGTGAAGACGAGGATGAGCCCCGTCAGCAAAGCACTGGGGGACAGAAAAAATTCCCACCAGAGGTCAAAACAGTGAACATGATTCACGTAACAGAAAGAAGGAGCAAACATGCACTCCGAGGCACATGCGCCGTAGAGCCCGTCACCCCTAAGTTCAACCCTTGGTCGGCCTGCCCAATCACCTTTGATCGCAGGGATCACCTGACAAGTATCCGGCACAGAGGATTGGCTGCCTTGGTGCTAGACCCAATTATCGACGGATACCATCTCACCCAAGTCCTCATGGACGGCGGCAGTAGTCTTAATCTGATATATCAGGACACAGTACGCAAAATGGGGATAGACCCAACAAGAATTAGCCCAAGTAATACTACCTTTAAAGGAGTAATACCAGGCTCAGAGGCCCGATGTACGGGCTCTCTAGTATTAGAGGTTATATTCGGTTCTCCCGACAACTTCCGAAGTGAAAAATTAACCTTCGACATCGCTCCATTCCGAAGCGGCTATCAAGCACTACTCGGAAGAACAGCTTTCGCTCATTTTAAGGCAGTACCGCATTACGCTTCTCTTAAGCTTAAGATGCCCGGTCCCCCCGGCATCATCACAGTTGGCGGAAATATTGAACGTTCCTTACGCGCGGAAGAACGTGTGGCGGCTTTAACAACCGAACACTAAACGGCCTCTCCAACCAGAATAAATGATCGGTCGTCAAGACCGCGGACACGGCTGGACGAGTCCGACGCATCACTAGCTGTAACAGCTTACATAAACCTGCGATTGGCTTGATGGTTATACCCCCATAGGCGGTACCAGGGGCTTCCCGCATGTAAAAAGGACTACAGTTCGGCTCGACCTTACTTATCTTGAATTTTAATGGTTTATTGAGAATAACCAATTTTTCGCACGACAACTTTCACCTAAATTTTTCTCTTTACAGATGATAATCGTGCTACACCCTTCCAGGATACGGCACAACGGAGATACAGGCGCAGACGTGCGGCAGGGCCCCGCTCAAAGGTTTCTTTTTAGATTAAGACCCTGCGTAAACCTTTTTTACTGTCTCTTGTTGCTTCACATCCTCCGGATACTCAGTATAACCGAGAGGGATGCTGACGTTATTGGCATTTCGCCACGTCAGAATAATACACGTACCTGGACACTCGGGGTTCATTATCAAGGGCGTTACTCAGCCCGGTATATGTTGTAAAGACCGAATACCTTAGGGAGTGTTCGGCGTCGCGAGTTTGGCCATATATGCATCAGCTCCGAATCATGTCTTTGGTCAAATGTTGGGTTTGCCCGGCTCCCGCGTTTTGCTACCTTACGTTCCGCTCTATCGGCTAAGGTGGCACTGGGAGAACTCCGGATGAGCACCTTAGTAGAGAAAGCCGAAAAGCGCGAGACTGGTCAACCACTCAATGACTTAGCGGAATCTTCGAGATTCCTCCGCATTAACGAAGGGCCGGTTTTCCCGGTCATGTACGTACGCGCCCCGTGCTCGGACGAGCGCAAAAATACCAGGGGCTATATAGTAGCCCCACTGTCAAACTCCTATGGTTAAGTGAAAGTGTTAAAGTAATACAGTCTGATTGCCTCGTTCGCCGCGCTACCACCTCCTTAATGGACCAAGACGTTGGATCAAGTGTGAAGACGCGCTTTTGCGAACACCCCCGCATTATATGCGTGGGGGCTGAAGCCGACGACTGCAAACTTTCAGGATATATATGTATACATAAACGACCGCACAGGAGGCATAATAATACTTTTAGACAAAAGTATAAACACAGGCTTTATAATTCAAATAACATTGTTCTTACAATGGGGATACATGTCACTAGAACATGATACTCTTCGAGCACTGAGCCTCTATTAAACGAGCGCCTTCAAGGACTTCTTCAAAGTAGTGCTCGGCCGACACTCGGCCTACGGCCGAACTCTGGGTTGCAATAGCGGTGGCCTCCATCTCCGCCCAGTATGTCTTAACACGGGCAAGAGCCATCCGCGCACCCTCTATGCACGCCGACCTCTTCATAGCGTCGATATGCGGCACAACACCAAGGAATCGTTGCAATAAGCCAAAATAACTATTCGTCCTTGGTCCTTCCGGCCAAAGATGATCCACAACAGACCTCATGGCAAGCCTGGACAACCTATGGAGCTCGGCTCACTCGGCCATTCGCTCATTTAACAACAGTGGACGCACCGGAACATTGAACTGTGACCAGAACAGCTTTTCCACTTCATGATCTTTTTGATCTTTGAAAAACTCGGCCGCATCAGCAGCACTCGCTGCCAAATCCACGTATGCGTCTGCAGAACTCCATAATTGATCAAGAGGGGCATACTTAGGATCTCTGAACTTCGTCCGCAACAAAAAGGGCTTCCCAACCGTGATATCTCCGGCTTGACGTAGCTCCTCCTTCGCCGCTCTGATTTTAGAGCGGGCTTCCTTGGCTGCTACCATGGCCTTCTCCAGGTCCGTCGTCTTCGTTCGGCTTTCCTTTTCAAGAAGCTCGTAATGGTCGGCGGCATCTTTCAACTCAACAGCCATCTTGGCTATTTTATCTTTGCTTTGTCAATGCGCAGCCTGTTCGGCTCTCAGCTCTTCGACCGCCTTTAGAGCGGCCGCATAACTCTTCCTGGCTTGTTCCTTGGCTCGGGTAAGTTCTGCCCGAAGGGTCTCCACGGCGGCAGCTCCATCTGCAGTCACAACATATTAAAGATACTAGCATCATGCTCCTCTTAATATGTGTTGATCACCGGAGAAAATACATACCCTGTGCCTCGTCAAGCCGGTTGTTTACAAGCACGATGTCGGCATCTGCCGCATCAAGTTGCCGCTTCAGCTCGACAAACTCACCAGTCCCGCTAGCCACCGGACCTTCAGCCACCTGCACATGAAGGCGGCATGATTATTACCTGGGACTATGATCCTCTGTTTGCCGCCGTTTTCGACAGCAACCAGAGTCTCAGGGGCTACTATCTGCATAGGGCACACCTAGTGTGTGCGGTACCGTCAAAAATATATATTACTTTGCGTACCTCAAAGCCTCTCAGCAGGCTCATAAAAGCTTCACGCAACCCGCTTTCGGCGGATGAAATCCTCTCAACCACCGTACCCATTAGTGTACGATGCGCTTTTGAGATAGCCGCTTGCTCCAGAAGATTCATCAGTGCGTCTGGTCGCGCACCGGACAGTCTCGGCCTCTTTCTGTTGCTCTCCTTAGGATCCGAATACTCCAGACTTCGGGTGGCCGAAGGGTTACCCTCTGGCCTTGGCGGATCAGGAGAAATCCTCCGTGACGACACCTCTGGGTCGCCCGCCTCATGAGGCGGGGAGGCATGGGGAGGTGTTGTGATAAATAAAGAGACAGCGTGTTCGGCCGAAGAACTACTTACTTGGGTATCTGGACGATTGCAGCTCAGACCCGCATCCTCGGTGGTGTCCGGACACTTTACTTGTGATCCGAAGAACAATCCATACATCTCTTCGAGCATCATGCCGAAGAAGTGCTGAATAGCTCGCAGTCCTTCTAGGTTGAACTCCCACATACGGAGAGGTCGACGTTTGCAAGGCAGGACTCGACGAACTAGCATGACTTGCATTACCTTGACAAGGCTGACATCTCTCTCGAGGAGATCTCGAATGCGACTCTGCAATATAGGCACATCATTTACTGGCCCCCAGTCCAGCCCCTTGTTGATCCATGATGTCAGTTGTGGCGGGGGGCCCGAGCGGAAGGCAGGGGCGGCCACCCACTTAGTACCGCGGGGAGCTGTGATGTAAAACCACTCCCGTTGCCATAAGCTGGATACCTCCGGGAAGGAACCCTTTGGCCATGGAACATCGGCGCCTTTGCTTATTACGGCACCTCCGCATTCTGCGTGTCGCCCATTAATCATCTTTGGCTCCACATTAAAGGTCTTGAGCCATAAGCCGAAGTGTGGGGTGACGTGGAGGAAGGCCTCACACACGACGATGAACGACGAGATATGAAGGATGGAATCTGGGGCCAGATCATGGAAATCAAGCTCGTAATAGAACATGAGCCCTCTAACAAAGGGATCCAGACTAAGGCCTAGCCCTCGGAGGAAGTGGGAGATGAATACGACACTCTCGCCGGGTTCGGGAGTGGGAATGGCCTGCCCTCGAGCAGGCAGCCTGTGCGAGATTTCGGCGGTCAGATACCTGGCTTCTCTTAGCTTCTTGATATCCTCCTCTGTGACGGAGGAGGGCATCCACCGACCTTGAAGGTTGGATGCGGACATGATTGAAGGTCCGAAGCCTAGCCTAAGCCTTGGGTATTGGAACTCGGGGTGGGGGAAGGATTCGATTGAGCGCGAGAAGAAAAGGACAGGCCTTGGCCTCTTTATAAAGAGGGTGAATATCAAGCATCCTCCGCGTGGCCGTTTGGAACTTGCCTAAAATCGAGGAGTCATACCAACGGGCACGATTGGGTTACCCACACCCGTATTGATGAGAATCCCGTAATAAGGGGAACACGATCTCTGCTTCGACAAGACATGCCAATAAAACCGCCTCGCGAAACGTGCAGTGGCAGGCTGGTTGAGAAAAACGTTTCGAATAATGACCAGGCTGTGGTGTGATGTCACGTTATGAAAAGTTGTCGGCGGATTAGATTTGTGGAAATATTATTCTCTCTACGGTGGTATGTGGAATTTGTTTTGCAGAGCCGGACACTATCCTTGTGTTCAAAATCTTCTATGGAGTATTCGGAGGAGGAACCCGCCTTGCAATGCCGAAGACAATCTGCGCCGGACTCATCGTCATTGAAGCCTGGTTCAGGGGCTACTGAGGGAGTCCTGGATTAGGGGGTCCTCGGACAGCCGGACTATATCCTTTAGCCGGACTGTTGGACTATGAAGATACAAGATTGAAGACTTCGTCCCGTGTCCGGATGGGACTCTCCTTGGCGTGGAAGGCAAGCTTGGCAATACGGATATGTAGATCTCCTCCCTTGTAACCGACTCTGTGTAACCCTAGCCCCCTCCGGTGTCTATATAAACCGGAGGGTTTAGTCCGTAGGACAACAACAATCATACCATAGGCTAGCTTCTAGGGTTTAGCCTCTTCGATCTCGTGGTAGATCAACTCTTGTAATACTCATATCATCAAGATCAATCAAGCAGGAAGTAGGGTATTACCTCCATCGAGAGGGCCCGAACCTGGGTAAACATCGTGTCCCCCGCCTCCTATTACCATCCGCCTTAGACGCACAGTTCGGGATCCCCTACCCGAGATCCGCCGGTTTTGACACCGACAGTAGGTTCAACACATCTGGGAGAGGTGACGTGGCTGCATGTACATGTGGGTGACGTGGACATTTTGCATGTCTAGATAAATTGGATAGTGGGGATCAACTTCTTATGTATATAGGATTCATCGTTTATTGCTCCGTGGGCTACATTTCCCAACAACTCCTAGCTCTCCTCCACCTGCTACTACCTCTAAGGCTGTTGATACTGATCTTGCTAGGTATGCAGTATATTGTACTGCATGTACATGCATTAATTATGTAGCTATTTTTTGCTGACTGATCTTGATTGTGTTCATGTTTCTCAGCCCAAGGAAGAATTTCAAAAGGCCAGCTACAAGAGGTACAAAGTGGGGTTCACCACAGAAGAAGGCGAAAGGCGGCATGCAACCAACTATAAGCACAAGGAGCAAGGCTGCTAATCCTGCAGCCAACACAAGGAGCAAGATGGGCAAACTGAATTGATCATGTTGTGGAATCTATTCTATTTAATGTTAGATGTTGTCAAACAACTGTTGGTTTGTAATGCTGGAGTGTGAACTGCTATCTTAATGTTGTCAAATTGTTGTTTAATGGCTGGTGTGCTAGATAAGACCAACTTGTTTTGTAATGAATTGCCTTGAACTACCCCTACTCCACTTTCATGTGCTGCAAAATGTCCCTATGTTCTTAAAACTGCATGTATTTGGTCCTTGAACTACTATTTGTGCTCATATTTTCCCCTAGCTATCTTCTGATTGCTCACTTTTGCCCCTAATTATCTTGCTAGATGCTCAAAATTGCACCTTTTGCTATCATTCTGTGCTGAACACCGGACCACACCTGTTTTGTTACTACCAGACAACATTTCTGGCAATGTGAACACAAATTCTGCATACCAAATTAAAGCATTGGTGACAATTTTAACACAAATTTTGCATTACCAAGAGAAAGTAGCTCAAACAGTGCACAAATGATAGAATTACATCTGCTCAAGTTCACAACATTACATCTACAACACACTAGCAGAAACATAGCACCCACACTGCCACTTAATTGGCTTGCTTAGACCAAATAGAAACTAAACTAGCCACAATGCTGATGCCAAGAACAAAGAGAAAACCCATTGTTTCCATCAGCTCATTCCTTTTCGTCAAGTTCAATTGCATTTTCTTGTTTTCATTGTTCAGATCCATAACCTTCCTCTCCATCCTACTAGCTTTGATCCAACTATGTTCAAGGCCACCATGGAGCTCCTCAAAAGCTTGCCCCACTAGCTCAGTGGGAGGGGGGTCAATCCAAACAACCCAATCACACTCATCAGGAAGCTGTGAAATCAGAGTTCACATAATTAGGTCAAATTCATAACTTTGCAACAAATCGACAAAAACAGAGTACCAAATGATGTTTTGAGGTCAGATCAATTACATCGAGTGGACAACCCAAAAACCTTCTTCCCGTGCTTGCTCCACCCCAAGAAACACGGCGAGCAGGAATTAGCCCATGCCCAGGGTAATGGTGCTTCGAGCGCTCCTCAAGGCCGTAGAAAGTTGGATTGGGAATGGAAAACTCGGATTGGAACTGCACAATCCCGCAGCCATCCACCTACGAGCCAAAAAGGCGCATATTACGGCCCATCTCACGAAACCCTAGATGAGAAATCCCCAAATCCAATGTCAACCCAAAATCCAAATCGACTTACCTCACTGTCTGCGGAGGAGCTTACAGACGACATTGCAGACGTACACATGGACGGGCCCCAGTCGTGCCTCCCTCCCGGAGCTCCAAATCGCCGGTGCTCTGCCGCCTTCCTGTCTCCTATGGTCGTCAGGAGGTTGAAGAAGACGAGTGATATAGATAACTGTTCGGCCAGGTCCCACTTGTAAGGAGGGGCATACTTGTCCAGAAAAAGTCCCGAAGACAGTCAAACCCCTTTGACTGGACGGAAACGGTGCGGAGGGGTATTTCCATAACGCCATCTAACGGAAGAGGGGTATAGTTGAGCACCGTTTTATTTTAGGGGTAAAGATGAGCTCGGGACAAAGTTAGGGGGGGGGGGGAATGGAATTGGCCCTTGTTTAATTGGAAGCTCACAATTTCTTCTAGAGTTTAAGTTCTTTTGTTTTGTTTTTTAGACAAAGATTTATTTTTGGGATGAAATGAAGATGCTCGCGTAGTCCGTCTTCTTCAACAAAGACGCTTTAGAAGTGTACGGTGACTTTGTAAAATCTGAAGATGACATACCGGTTCAGTCTTTCAGAGGTACTCATAGAGGTAGGGTGTGCATGTATGCGTTTATAGGGATGAGTGTATGCGCGTATATATGAGCGCTTGCGTTTGTACTGTGTTAAAAAATAGACGCTCTAGAAGTGTAGTTTATTTTTTTTGAAGGGCCTCTAGGAGCTCTAGAAGCGGAAACAAAAGACCATGGGCCATTGATAACCGGCCACACCACAGCGTCTAATAACCTGGGCTCCAAAAGCGGGACGACATTCAGGCCCATGACACCAGAGCCGCTTCACGGTCCACAAAAGCCCAGCGTTCGCCCTACTTAAAGCTGGCACCATTCCCTCAAACCCTTCCCACCAAGCCGCCGCCGCAACCCTAGAGCCTCGCCTCCCTCCTCCCCTCTCCCGGGCGCCTCCACCCCCCCGCCTAGCGGCGCGAAGCGACCATGGTAAGCCCCGCCGCCCCCGATCCCCTCCGTCGGATCTCGCTCCCCGCCGGCCCCCATCTCACCGTTCTCCGCCGTGTTTTGCAGACGTTCAAGCGGAGGAACGGCGGGCGCAACAAACACGGCCGCGGCCACGTCAAGTACATCCGCTGCTCCAACTGCGCCAAGTGCTGCCCCAAGGTATGACCACCATCATTTCTCTTCTGTTCCCCTCCTGGATGCGATTCTATTTCGTAGCGGATAGATCAGGCTGCTTTAGTAGTAGAAGAATCAGTGCAAGCATGAGGATCTGTGCTAGTGTTATTTCCACGGTGCGATCTGTATATTATTTCTCTGCGGTTTGCGGTTGATGTTATGTCCGAGGAGGGATTTTGCCGTCCAGATGTGTTTTTATCTCGCCGGAACAGTGATGCTTACACAACTATTACTAGTTTTAGGTTCTTTCTTGTCTGAATTGTTCCTAGTCAACAGTTGGCACTTGTCAAATTTTGTTACGTGTTATAGATAATAGATGGTTGGTATCTGACAATCAGTTCTTACTTTGTGCAGGACAAGGCTATCAAGCGTTTCTTGGTGAGGAACATCGTGGAGCAGGCTGCTGTGAGAGATGTGCAGGAGGCTTGTGTGCATGATGGTACAGTCTTGTTTATTATTACATTGCACTTGACAGTTGTTATTAATCACTAGTAACTGTGTGCTGAAAACCATTTCGATTCTCTTTTGTCCAGGATATGTTCTTCCCAAGCTGTACGCAAAGGTGCACCACTGTGTTTCCTGTGCCATCCATGCTCACATTGTCCGTGTCCGCTCCCGTGAGAACAGGAGGAACCGTGAGCCCCCGCAGCGTTTCAGGCGCAGGGTATGATTTTGACAACCAATTAACTATGTTTTGAAGTTTCCTTGTATGCTGTTCCATATATCTTTAACTGTTTAGATAGAAGTTTGAAGTTCATGATGAGTAGTGCACCACGATTAGTTCTTCACTCTTCTAGTGTTGCTTTTGGCGTTGCATTCTCTGTGTATGTCACAATGGATGCGTCAACGGAAGCATAAATAAACATGTCTTGGTGCTTTGCAGGCTTATGTGTGATGACTGATTCCTAATTCAGTCACCACTTCCTCATTGCACACATGTGAAACAAAATTGTAGTACTGTCCTAGTGTTGCTTTTGGCGTTGCATTCTCTGTGTATATGTCGCAATGGATGCGTCAACGGAAGCATAAACAAACATGTCTTGGTTGCATTGCAGACTTACCTGTGATGACTGATCCCTACTTCATTCATGACCTCCTCAATGCACTCATTTGTTAAATACTTTCTACAGTTGGTATTGGGTTGCGGTGTTTATTTGTCTGCTTAGAACATGTTTAAAAGTTCATCAGATAGTGGGACTTCTTGTCTGCCCCATTGGCTATAACAAGTGAGATTGCCTATGGGATGAAGGCAGTCCCTTACATCTGATAACCATCCTCTTCACTTTGTCTGCTAAAACCTCCAGTTTTTAGCTGATCATTAACGGATGGGACATTTACATAACCATCTCCTAAACTTTGTCTGCTGAGACGTTCTGTTTCTAGCTGATCATTAGCTGATGTGACATTTCATTACTACTGTCGATTCTTATCTGAGACTCTTAATATACCTTTGATTAGTATCAGCTAGTATTTCATCATCCTTCCATGCATACCGCTTGTTTGACCTGTCCTGTCTAGAGCAAGAATTTCACTGATGTTTGTCTTGTTTGTTAACTTTGATTGTAGGACGACGGCCCGAGGCCTGGACAGGGTGGCCCGCCCCGTGCTGGTGGCCCTGGAGGCCCTGGTGGTGCTCCTGCCGGCGCTGGTGCTGTCCCTGGAGCTCCTGCTCCCCGTGTGGCGCTTTGATCTAGTTCTGGCATGATTGGGCGGTGGCGCCATCCCTAGTTTTACCCGTGTCTGGATATTGAACTATTCTACCTAGTTTTTGCTGCAATCGGTTGTACTGAAAGTTGGTTGGTCAAAAGCACAATTTGTGATCAGGTCTTTAATGTTTTGGCAATTTCGCTGCTATCTATAATCAGAGAGAACCTTTTGGTTTGTCTGGGGATGCCCCCTGTGGTTTCGCGTTCATGCATGTTTTTTAGTTGTTGCTTCATTCATGAAGAGGTTGTGATTTGAATCGTACCCTGCTGCACCTAGAGTGAGTCGTTTGGCGTTTCTACCGTTAGTAAGTCCTCTGTCATAATTGAATGAACAATGCAGAGTAAAAAATGACCTGTGAATGGAAGTATTCAAAACAAATGGTTTTGGATATAGCACCGATGTTTTGGCACCTAAGGAGAGCTGGCCATAGGATCAGACGGATGGACGCTTCCCGATCCTCATAGATAGGATCCGGCAAGGCCCAGCTCCTGATGATGAGGCCGCCAAAGATGCAAAATCTTCTTTCTTTTTATCCCCGAAATTTTGCACACCTAGAAAATTTTGCACCCGAAATTTTCTTTTGCATCGTGCTCCCTCCTTTTCTTTTTATCCCCGCATATAAAATTTGTTTGAAGTCAAACTACATACAGTTTGACCAAATTTATCTTAAAAAAATATCAACACTTACAATACAAAAGTTAGTATGAAAATTAACTTCATGATGCATCTAATGAAATTTATCTTAAAAAATATCAACATTTACAGTACAGAAGTTACTATGAAAATTAACTTCATGATGCATCTAATGAAATTGATTTCATATTGTGAATGTTGGTATTTTTCTTATATAGTAGATCAAACAAATTTTATATGCAGACTAAAAAGAAACGGAGGGAGTATCTAGCTTTCAAGGGGGATTCTGAGATGACATGCTGTATTAGCTATCTGTTCTGCACCACGCCCATTTTTAAATTTGTGTACTCGCTATCCTCCTCAATCAGTGTGGTACTAGGTTTATTATGACATGGTTTTTGCTAGTACACTTGGCCATAAAAACAAAAAACCCAGCGCAGTGAACCTCACAGTATCCTTCTAGTAGTAGCCTCTAAATGATAGAATCTCTCCTCCATCAGACAGAAAAATGGTTCGGTAATCCAAATCTTAGATACAAAATGGCATCGTATCCTATCCTGACAAGGAAGGACCTCAAGGCCTAAAAGCCGAATTGCTTAGCCACTTATCTCTCCCGAATCACACGCGCTCTGCGACAAGTTATCGCCTCCCTATGGTTTGATGAAGCGAGCTAACTTCCCAAGCACGCCTCTCAGGTTGCGTATGCCGGCTCCCGTCTTGGAGCTCACCATCATCTACAAGACATAGATCACTGTATTAGAATTGACATGGTTCAGGAGTAGGTATAACAGATTGGAGATGGTCAGATGGTTCAGGAGCTCACCACAGGCTTTACGACCGACTTGTTCTTCTTCAGGCTCTGCGGTTGGGGAAATTGACGGTTTCGGTTAGGCAATGAATCGCAATGCGGATGGGAGAAGGGAGGGAGCAAACCTCTTGGATTTCCATGGCACGGCGAGCGACGTCTATAGGGAAAACCAAATCGGTCTTGGTTAATACAATCTGGTACGGTGTCTTGTATCTGCAACAATGTTTTTGGATATGTCATCCACAGAATCGAACGTAACACCACTATGTACATCACCCAAAATCTAAGCAAATGTTTTGGCCAAAGGATGGCTTTCAAGGAAAAAAATGCTTTACTCTGAATTCGATTGCTTTGAGTTTTATATTTTGAAACTTCACACCGACAGTGATGCACTTCAATTAAGGTCACCAAGGTGCAAATCAAGTTAACATTACAAAATTAGAAAGAAAAGGAAAGTAGTAGATATGATCATATGGACACTGCTTCTGTACGGATTTAAACAAACCTTTCCATTAGATCTATAAGCTCGTAGTCCAATGGTTTCATTCCACGTTTAGTGTGCACAAGAAGGCACACTCTATCCAGACCAACCCTGTTTGAAACATACTCCTTCACCTACAAATTTCAGAATGCTTGTAAGAACAAAGAATAACAATAACCAATAGACACATGTTAAAGCCTATATCTTTAAGAAAAATAAAACAAGAGATTTCTTTGACAGACAGGTCCAATGGTTATATTCAAATCGTCAAGAATACTGCATGGGGACCATGAGATAGTCCATCTAATTATGTGGTCGTAAACATGCATCGTGAAGCTGCTTGGTCCTTGATTTGAAATTATGCTCAGTTAGACATTACTAAACAGTAAAACTAAGCTAGTTAGGACCTCTCACAGCGATTTAAACTCATCAACCGTCCGATTGATCTCACTAACGGAGCAGATGTCATTGTGGTCCCGCAGCGCTCTCTTCGGGCCTCTTTACCGCGTCACTTCAGCAAAGCAGGCCGGGACAACGTCAAATGGGCCGCTGCTCTGACGAATGACCTCGATGATTTCTGGTGAACCGGGCTAGCTACGACTACGTACAAGAATTCTCCCTCGAAAGAAATATCTACCTACACGAAGCAACCCTAAAAAAAAGTTATGTACAGGAAGCCAGCGCATCGATCGATGACACCTCTTCTCTCCTTGACCGCGGTGATTTGCAGCGATCTGCTCCTCCTCCATTAGACATCCTCTCCCTCAACACTTTGAGTCACCGCCTCTTGTCGTCGCCTCGCTACCTCCGTCCTCTCACTGCCGAGGTGCCGATCGAGAGAGCCTGCCGTGATATATAGGTGATCCTGTCGCCTTTCGTTGCCATCGATCTCTCGTTGCTAGCACCTCTACCGGTCTGCTAATCTCATCCACATCTCCTTGGACACCCTTCTATGTTCTAACTATCCCCACCATACACCACGGCTTTGATTCTGCTAGGCTTGGGGTTGACACGAAATATATTTGTGTATTTTCATAGGCCGATGTGGGGATTGGCAGTCTTATTGCTCATGCCATCATGTTTTCTGTTATTAAATTAAGATGGTTCTATTGTTATACATTTGTCATTTTGAGCAGTTCCCAACTTCATGATTTTTCATTGATTTACTCATTTACAGGAGTTAGTTGTGTTTTTTTTTACTTTTTTATTGTTCTTTCTTCCCTAAATTTTTGTCTCCCGTTTCCATCAGTTGACATGTCAAATAGAACACAAATTCTCAGTTCCATGTATATGATTGAAGCTTTTACATCCATATTACTTATTTAAATTGTACTGTATTAAGTCTGCAGGTTAGCATCATGGTTAATAAAGTTATACTTTCTGAAAGCGTTGGCTTCTTGGGTTGCTGATGAATGTCAATGGAGTCAGAGGTGCCGCGTCAAACATGAACCAGTGAACTTCTTTAGGAGATGCCATATATGCTGATGGGGTTCAGCGCTACTCTTTGCAGGTCAGTCACAAGGTAATGGCTGTTGATTTTGGCGTATTGACCCTGGCCATGTTAGACAGGTAAGTAAAGTATTACTGTATGTAGAGATTGAATGGTGAAATTACCATGCAATCGTACTTAATAGGTTTCATTCTTCAGGTTAGCCTCCCACGCATGTTGTCCTTTAATCATGCATGTATATCATTTTTTTTGTGAGGTATTACGGCCGGTGTCATTTCATTCAGGAAATTTTGGAAAGTTTAGCGAAAAAACAAAGGTTTGGAGAGAAGATGTGATTTAACCGCTAACTCTGTTTTCTAAAGGTTTGCCTGATCAATGACGACCTCCCATTGTTTCTCCCATTTTGTGAGACGTAGCCATGTGCAGCCGAAGCCACATGTGTCTACTTGGAACCCCCCCCCCCCCCCCCCCCCCAACAACATTAACCTGTAACCACTTGGTTTTTCCTTGATCTTAATGAAAAGGCAGAACCCCTTCCGTTTATTCTAAAAAATTGTTTTCAATCAATAATCCTATTGAAAATCTTAACAAAATGAACGGGCATGGCAACGCGCGCCATCATGGTCTAGTCCAAACCAGATGGTCAATTGTGTATTAAAACAAGAGATCAGCAGCAGCCCCCATAGAAGTTGTAGATGTGCAGGAGGTTAAGGAATTGAATTACGAATGTACAATAGTTATGTGATCTACAAGTATTTACAATAAAATTTGGAATTTTAATGAAACCATAGACAGTGAGGCCAGAGGTTAGCATGAGAAGGCTATTATTCAGATTGAATACTTACAAGCTCCTGCCATGATTCTTTAACTTCATCCTTTGCATAAGCAAAACCATATCCGGGCAAATCAACAAGGCATAACTTTGATGCAAGTTTGAAGAAATTTATACTCTGTGATTCAGAAGCAACTTGTTATATATATAAACAAATTAACAGTTTGAACACTGATAAGTAGATGAGATATGCAATCATTAATTGTTTATTCATCTTACTTGAGTAAGTCCTGGTTTATCTGATGTCCGGACAATACCCCACTGTCTTGTAAGTGCATTAAGTAGTGATGATTTTCCAACATTTGATACCCCTTGAATTTCAAAAGTAAGAAAAGTTAAGGCAGCTTTCAAACCCTTTAAGAAACAGGGAGCTGTAGATAGGTTGAGTACTATATTTGCTTAAGTAAAGATTTTACAGAATCCAAAGAAAGCATTGTTTGGACAAAAAATATCTAAAGAATACAAGCAAAATGATATATTTCCTATACAAAGTTTCAAACACAGCTAGAGCAGTACTAAATGTCATATATGACACAAATATTCTTGTGTCTGTTATCTGTAAATATGTACTTAAATGAAGCACAAGGTTATGATTGACGGTTGTCCTAGTAAAAAGAGCCTTCTACAAGATGTGAAGTTTCTCTTTCACCAGTAGTTCAGTGGATAATACACAACCAAACATTCAGAAGTTCCATGATATAGAGATGAGCTGAGCAGAACATAATTAAGATGGCTGAGAGTTGAAACATAAAACAAAGTAGAGGCATGGCTAGTTGACTACAAAAGGTCAATGTGCAATTCATCATCAATGTCTCAGTGTGGTACTGCCATTGAACCAACAAAACATACATTTTCAACGCAAATTTTGCTCCACTATTTGCAAAACATTGTAGGGGATACATTCATAATGATATGACATACAAATTCAGACACCGTGCAACAAAATGACATGATGGACAACATCCCGTATAAATAAGAAAGGGAAGATGTAACTAATATCATGCATTCCTTCCTAGGATGCTTACCTGCAAACGCTATCTCTGGAATTGTAGGAGGAGGGAAAGATGATGGGATCTTTGCAGCGGCAAAAAAGTCCAGCTTATTTCTGAACACCTGTTGATAGTTTCTTGTGAGTAATAATAACAAACATTGGATTGAAAATCAACTTAACAAAATTATAGAACCTAAAATCATATAGTAGCCAAAAATAACGGACTAAAACAAGAGAAACATACAACTTTCTACACTGATCATGTGTTATCTTTCTTACACTGTCTTCTATCCGGTCACGTTCAATTCTGGTTGAGAAGGGGACATTATCCAGAGGAGCAGAAAGCTTGGTATTGTAGCCAGCATTTTTTATGTCAATTAGACGCCTACGACCAAGTAGCTGCGAAGAGCAGTAAAATTATGTTATACATGCATTCATAGAGCATAAGAGTGAAAGAGGTATGAGGTGGTAATCGTGTATACATTATCTTCAACATATTGAAGGATCGAAGAACTTGGCTGTATGTCACGAAATTTAGCATTTATAGACATTTCAGTCTCTTCAGGTTCAGGTGTGCTCTTTTCTGGAATCTTCTCTGTTATGCAAACTAGAAGAAAAATGGAGATATTAAAGCATCAGATTGATAATTAGACACTTTCCTCATAAGACCAAGAGTTTCGAATAAGTAAATAAATTATAAGTGGGTGAATGCTCTAAGAGGTTCAGGAAAGTTTTCATATTACTAAGGAAACAATTAAAGTATGTAGCAATTTCGTGAAGTTATCAGTTGAAAGAAGAGATTTGAATCAACAATGTAAGCATGGAAATATATTTCTAAAAGGGGGGAATGGCACAGACTGGATAAAACTAGAACTTGTAAGTGGTTCTAGTGTGTATGCATTTTTTTTATCTTAACAGGATATCATTAAGCATATGCATATCGAGAAGTATACATAAGTTGCACTACATTTGCTTGACTTCCCGAGCTCTATACCTGCATTTAAATAATACGGAATATTTCTTCTTTATTAGCATGAACTTCAGATAAGAAATGCAATGCTACTTTCAGGGGCAGAGCAAGAAACTATCCATTAGAGGGTGCCTTTTCACTGTCACAGGGTTTGAGGGGCCGTGCACATGAAACAGGATGTACATATGCACAAATGAATCCTCTGCACCACTTAAAAAATGGTAAGATAGCATTCGTACCATCTTGTTTGGGAGTTGCCTCCTCAATTCGTTTGTTTGATGTGTCATAAGGATCTAGTTTCATTCGCTTTCTCTTCTTCGGAGGAGCAATTTCCTCAGAGTCAGAAACTGAATCCTTCTTATAGACCCTGAGTTTCTTCCCAGTCTTGTCCAGCACCCGAGTGGGACGAGCACGAGGCTTCTCTTCAGTATTCTGGCGTGAATCATCAGACTTCCTGCTTCCCCCATCATGCTCATCCAAATCATTTCGACGATCAACTCTGATATCTTTGTCAAATTTCTTCCACTTGGAGGCTTGTGAATTCATACAGACCATTGATCGTCCCTTGTCCCCTTTACTTCCACCAGAGGTCTTGCTGCTATCCCTTCTCATTGAACGAAAGCCATCATCTTCTGAACCTCGAGGCTTGAACCTTTCGCCTTCCCCTCTGCCCATATCAGAACCTTTGCTGCTATCCCTTCTCACTGAACGAAAGCCATCATCTTCCATACTTCGAGGCTTGAACCTATCGCCACCCCCTCTGCCCATACCAGAGCCATTGCTGCTACTCCTTCTCATCGGCCGAAATTCACCCTCTTCGGATCTCCGGGTCTTAAATCCGTCGCCTCCTCGAGAAGAAAACTTGCCACGGGTTCCCTCGGAAGGGTTCTTTCTGTCCATCCTTGGTTTAGAAAACGACGCGTCATTGTAATCGCCGTACCCCGAGTCACGATCAGCCTTCCTCTTCCTGCTGTCAAACCCAGACGAACCCCTCCTGGCGTCCCCTTGAGACCCTGCATCGCTCCGCCACCGCTTCTGCTCCGTACCCCCTCCGCGCCCACGCCCACCGCGCTCTTCTCTCTCCTCCCCATTGCCCCGGCCACCGAACCTGGCCCCTCCTTTCCCTCTGGCGTCCTCCCTCCTGTTCCCCATCTTCCCGTCGGCCATTCCGGTCCCGCCGCCGCTCATGTCCCTCTTGGCGCTCAGCTGGCTCGCCGTGCTCGTCTGCCGCCACTTCAACCGTACACCGAGCGGCATTTCTCGGCCCCCCTTTGTCTGACGAAAACCACCTGCACAAAGACGACGACGGGTTAGACGCTCTCGCCGTTGGTCTGGCAGCATGCGCGCGTGAGCACGGAAGGTGTTCGGAGGAATGCCTGGGCGGAAAAGGGGAGGATGCAAGAGATGGCTGCTGTGGGCGCGGGCGCGCGGGGGACGGGGCGGAAGTGCGCTCACCTGGAGCGGGGGGCGGCGGCCTCGTTGCTGTCGCGCCGGGCGGAGGCAGTTGCCGGCGGGCGGCGGGCGGCGGGTAGGCGTTGGTGGGAGTAGCAGAACGAACTGAACGGAGGCGCGCGTGTACTGAGGCTTAAGGTTTTCCTGTGGAGTGTTGGATACAGATCCGACGGTGAGAATGGGGTGCGGCGGCGAGCTTATGTTTGGGCCCGTTGTACTAGTTCCGAAGCACGTGGGCCTACATAAATGGGCCAGTTTTGTTAGTCATGTACCATTCGGCCTCTCACAATCCCAACAGGGAAAATGGTGTCCTTCTCCGACGAGGTTACAATCCTTTTTTCTGGTCCATGGAGACCCTTGTGTTTCGCACACTCTGCCTTGCAGAATTTGGGAGATCAAGTCAAGGATAGCTGAATTTGATGAAGTCACTTATGTCCATGAAGGGAGGTCCTCCAAGTCAAGTCCGAGGCTAATAATATTGCTCGCTGTGCTCTGCCTTTAAAGGCGGGTCACCATTCTTGGCTTCTCCGGCCGCATCATGTAATTTTTGTACCCCTAAACGTTACGCATTACTTCCTCTGTTCGTTCACAAACGTAAGACATTTTGAAACTTTAAATTAAACAGTCAAAGTGTTCTATATTTAGGAACAAAGGGAGTATTAATGAAGTGAGTGGATTGTTCTAAAAGAATAATTTTAGTAGCATGCTTTATTTATATTATTGTATGAAACAAGCCAAAAACTCCGGATGAGCGGCATGAGATGCTGGCAAAGTCCCCTGAGGCAGTTTAAAACACGCCATTTAGTATGTGGGTATGGTTATCATGTATGACTTTTGTTCCAATTTATTTTCTCATTTCTCCATTATTTTTTGACATTTTTGTTTTCCCTGTTTATTAGTTTTCCCTATTTATATTTAGTTCTATTCTATTTTAACTCTTTGTCTCAATTTTGGTTCTATTTTATTTTTCAGCGAGTAGCTTTCGGGTTAGCACCTCACATCCTATTTATATTATCGTATGAAATGTCAATTTAATGCTTTGCTCATTGCTCTATAGTTTATTTTAATAGTATATCTTTTGTTTTGAATAAAAAATTGCATGGAGGAAAATTTAAAATTAAGCACAATGAATTTTATCATATTTTTCTATGAAATATGGAAAGTTTGAACTGAATCATGTGAACTTTTTCTATAAAATACATGTACATGTGTTGTGCGTGTGTTCTTGATCCATATATATAAAACATTTTTATTTATGAATTTTTTTGCATCATTTTTTGATTGCCTTTTATTTCGAACATTTTAAAGAAAATACATTGAACATTTTGTAACATACGTTGAACTTTTTTAATATACTATGAAACATACGATTGAACATTTACTTAATATACTATGAACATTTTAATATACACGATGAACTTTTTTAATATATGGTGAACATTTTCAAAAACAAATATGAATGCATACATTGAACAATTTTCAAATACACATTGAGCATTTTGTAATATATGTTGAACAATCTTTTGATACGCATTGAACGCTTGGGTAATGTACGCAGAACAAATTTGAAAAATACTGTGAACATTTGTATATTCGTTGAACAATTTCAATAGACGACGAACATTTTTATAATGCATGATGTACTTTTTGTAGTGTACAATGAACACTGTTTTAATATACGACGAACATTTTTGTAAGACGCGACGAACTTTGTATAATACACAAAAAAAGAAAAGATTAAGAGGAAAAGAACAGAAATGGAATAGAAAAAAAACTGGAAAAAAGGGAAAGAAAAAGGGAAAGGAAAAAGAAAAAGAAGCAGAAAAAAGAAGAAACAACAGGCGACTGTGGGCCTGCCCAAACTGGGGCGTCGGGAGGCCGTGCTTCAAGAAGCCATGCCCTTTTGACGCTTACGAGCGTCAAATAGGAATCGCCTTGTTCTTTCGTCGACGGGATGTGACACATTCTGTGCAAAGACGCAAGCAATTTCTTTTTATTTGGCTTAGAGGAGAGCAATTTCGAACCCTAAAATTTATCTGCCGAAGTTTGCTCCTGCGAGTTGTCATCAATATTGAAGTACGATTAAAGCCATGATTGCACTTTTAGTATCCAGGAGATACACTTTGAACTTACCTAATCATATCCTACAAAACATCATTAAGATATTTATTACACTGTATGTTTTAAATATCTCTACCATGATATACCACACAAATATATTTATACAATACATAGTTTGTGCAATGCCAAAACATAATTCACAGTAAACTTTTGTTACACATTATAGTTTAAATTTAACTCAACTCAAAGTTTTCAATGATAATGACACACACACACACACACACACACACACACATATATATATATAGTACAACTACATAACAAAGAAACATAACAATTTATATTTAGCAACATCATTATGTGGTTGACTATGTCAACTCAGTAATAGACAAATTATACGAACTAAAAATTTATCACAATAAAAATAAGTAAAAAAATAGGTAGAAAAATTTAATATAAATCATGTTTGATTTATTTTTCATAAAAAAGATAAAAAATTGCACCATGATCAGGAAGAACTATACAAAGAACCTTGTTCAGTAAGAAGACACGAACAATATACACTTACACGGTGAGATACCACCGAATGAAGCTATGATTGGGCCATAGCTGAAGGAAAAGTGATACCAGACATTGACGATGTGAGTACCGACGCCGAACAATGCAAAGCCTTTGACTGACGGACCACCAAATCGACGGTGCAGAAAATGAGCCAAACCTCAGCTCGGCTATCTCCTTCTCCCGTGCCATCTGCCACCAAACTTGCACCATAAACAAGAAATCGTTGGGCACATATCTAACAACATAATGCATTATTTCATGTACGGCGATGTGACGTGCATAAAAGAAGACAACGCTCCACTGTTGTTTGGTGACTCCGCTGTTAATGACTTAACAAAAAAAATAATGAAACAAAAATAAAACCGAATAACCTAATTAGCAAAAAGTAAGAAAGTTGACAGAGGGCTCGGGGACGGCTACACCTCGCCACGGGTCTACCTCTGGTCATGCCAGACATAGCCACCATACCGCCGCCTCCGCAGGACCTCCCTGTCCCAAGCTCGCTCCCATGTCATACCTCACCACAAGCTCACGATTGCGCCGGTCCATGGCTAGGGGGAGAGATAAAATGAAAAAAAAATCACTCGCAGATAAATGGACCCTGCATGTATTGGAGATCTTTTTCTAGGAATGTTCGGAAAGGAAGGGGAGCTCTCCCACATGATTATATTCCTCAAGTTGTAATTAGTACAAGATCGATACAAAAAGCGGTCGAGATTTATTGACTTAGGGTCAATCATATGTGGGCCATTTGGTTTGCGGCCCCATATGTCGTGACCCTAAGTCACCTGACATTACATCCAATCTGAGCCCTAAAGGAAGTGTCAGGAATTACATGGACACACATATGTGTGAGGAGAGGAATGTCCTCTGCGAGAAGGCAAACTCCTTGTATCAATGCTTAGTAAGTCTATGAGACCAAAGTGTATTGGAGATCTGTTGTGCAACTTCGTCTGCGGGTAGTTTCTGTCATGCAGCGTTGCAGCTCGAGTGCGAGTGGTGTTATGTCGGGGCGGCGACCCCGGAAGGTTGTGCTCGTGGACCACATAGGGCACGCAGGAGTGCATGGGTTGCGAGGTTGCTCTTGAGGTTGGTCGTTGGTGTACCATGGGTCACATTGAGCACGGGTCCAGTGGAGTGCAAGCATCTTCATCATTGTGGGAGGGTCCTGGGTCTGCTCCTCCTATAGCAGTCGCAACTTCTTCTCGGCAATGTGGTTGGATGCTGGCTAGTTCGGCAGAGCGGGTCACAGTTGACTTGTATGACTTTGGTTGTTGTGTTGATGTGATGTTTGTCAAGCCGTCGCCGAGAGTGGTTGTGGGCTTGTAATGTCGTTGTTCGAGTGGACATGGCTCTGTTTGTATCAGTTTTTGCCCAGTTTCCCATGATTAACTAGGCAACAACCATCTTCTAATTAATGAAAGGGGCAAAACTTTTGCCTTGTGTTTCGAAAACACCTCTCCACTAATAAAAATTGATATTGGAGTAGTCCAATAGTACCCTATTGCACATGGAACATGGAGCTGTAAAATAAAAAAACAAATTAAAAAATCTCATTCTTTTAGGAAACATTGACAAATGCTTTGATAGCTTGCAAAGTTTGAACATCGCATGTCATTCATGAAAAACATGGCAAAAGAAATCAATGCTCCAAAAGTTTTATTTTCAAAAGCATTTTGAAGCATCATCTTTTTGCCATGTCTTCCACGAATGTCATTTCGTGATGAAACTTTGCAAGCAATGAAAACATTTGTCGATGTTTATACTAGTACAAAATAAATTCAGATTTTTTTTCAATTTTACTGTTCACTTGAGCTCAGGTGAGATCGACATCGAGCCGAGACAAACACTTTTGAATTATTGAGAAACAGCTAGAGACGACACGGACAACTTGCATAAGGATAGAATGTAAAGCAGAAGTCAATTGTTTTTAAAGAAGAACATAGCAAAAGTGATCCACGTGGTGTCCATAATTAATCGCTCGTGTTGCTTAACGATGACGCCAGCATGTACCTACTAGTACAAACACACAAGTTGCAACGTCGGCAGTTTAAAGACACGACGACTAGGCGGGACGCCGGCGGTGGCTTTTCCTGAGCCCAAGCACGCCGAGCAGCGCCCTCACGATGCCACCCGCCGCCGCCGTCCACGACGACCTCCTCCCCTTCCGCTGGAACCGCGAGTGGTATGACGGCGGCGGCGAGAGGGGCGGAAGCAGCATCGCCGCCCCACCGCTCGATGTGGTGGTGGAGATGGGCGACTCCGGGGAGACGGCGTCCGCGTCCCTCTTTGGCGTGCCGGGCGCGGACTCCCAGAGGAACGGCACGGCGCCGGCGCGCAGGCTGTAGTACACCCTGAAGGACGCGTTCGTGAGGCTCGACCGCTCACTCAGCGACGCCGCCCTGCCGTCGCCGCCGCAGCCTCTCTCGGCGGGGTTCGGCCGGAGCGCCGGCTGCAGCTTCGAGCCCATTCCTGCTCTGCTGACTGCTGCAGAGGGCCTGTCCCGTGGCGTTTTATAGTACGTAGCGTGGCTTTGGCTTTGCTCTGGACTGGAGCTGCTGGAAGGACCCAGCGGTACAACAATGGATCGGAGAGCTTGGGTTTAATAATGGAGTGCGGTACTACGAGAGTGTGATTTGCAAGCCTCGGTTTTATTGACGACTGACCACAAGCCTGCATCCACTAATAATGACCAGCTGACGCTGCACCGTCAGATTGGTCATGCTTAATTTGTTTCTTGAAGCTTTACTGCTTAACCATCACGATTTATTTCTCCAGTTCACTTCTGTGTAGTACTACTGTACCACTTACTTTCTGACAATGCACCTCACCTAAAGCACAGCAAATTAAATGGATTGAAAAGAGACAGGTGAATCAATCGCCCAACTGACCAAGTGAAAGCCACCCGGCCGGACCAAGTCGTAAAGAGCAGGAATTTGTACCTAGTAGCTCGCCCGAAGCTTTTGTCTGATGCTGAACTTGCTGCCCGTGCCATGAATCGTTCTGATCCAAGTGGAAGAGAGGTACCGTCTCTAGTGCACTTGAGACGTGACCACCTCCCTCCAGTTGTTACTACTTGTTAGTCAATGCTGCAGCAGGTTAGGTTAGCTAACCTTTACTTGAATGTCAAGATCTCCAAAACTAATTACAATATATGTGCCTAATTATCTCATCTCGTTTCGACAGGGATTCTGGAACATAAATAGATTCGTGTTGTTTGACTTTCCAACAGCTCATAGCAAATAAAACATGGCATATTTTAGCTATCAAACAAACAAGCATTCTAGCACACTTCTTGTTAATAAGAACATAAAAAGATAATGTAAAATATTGCTTCGATTGACAATCATGAATCAACTAAACACCTTTTGTCCGACTGTAATTCTGAAATATTTCTAAGATTGTTGGGGCTGCACAACAACAATAAGATGCACCAGGACATGATAAATGTGCACACCACAACCACTACCAAATTGTAATGAACTTCATGTAGAGCTTCAATCAACAAGAAAACAGTGGGATAATAAAATAACATGCACACATGCGATTTATGTTAGAGAGCCTTGAGACGAGGAGTAAAAAACCAACGGATCAACCATTCCACTTCTTCCACTATAACAAAGTAATGGGTACAATCTCTAGAATCTCTAGACAACGACAACAATAACAATAATCGCCTGAAGCTTTGTACGTATCAGCAATGTAGTCGCCTGAAGTTTTGTCTGACGCTGATCTTGCTGCCCATGCCATGAATTATTCCTGCTCAAAATGGCAAGAGGAGTACCGTTTTCTCGCGCGCTTGACTACCTCTCTCACAGTGTTACTTGTTAGTCAATGACACAACAGGTTAGGTTATCTAACCTAGTATATTTGATTGATTGATTGATTGCTACAAGTAATGGTTAAGTTAATCAAGGAACCTCCAACTCCAAACCATGAATCAACACCCAACAAATCGGGGCCTTTACTTGAATGTAAAAATCTCCAAAAACTAAACCATGGAATAATTAAACGACGGCGAGTCTAGGTGGCATGGTGCAGCGCAGTCTCGGCATTGGACACCGTTTTATGGGCGCGCGCATGAGGGTGACACGGTCTGGCGCCGTGGTGGCATCGACGACAAAAGGGTCTGGCAAATTAATGCACCGATCACGCCTGAAGATGGGACAACGACAGATTCTAGAGCATTCACATCGCTTGGTTCTCCTAGCTACTCGGCGGGCGGCCTGGTGAGGCCACCGGTTTTCATGGTGTGTGTGTGTGTCAACAAGAAGTCTGAACTCATCATTAACCTTGTTGGTAGGGCGACAATTTTTGTCAGGAAGGTGACTTTGAGCCGATTCATGTATTTATTTTGTAAGACTTTGCTGAAAAATATAATAAAGATGGTTGTGTGCATCGCTCGTTGCAGAGGCCAGGAGTTATCCTTCTTTTTGAAAAAAAACATTAATAGCGTGATGCACCAATCCATCCAAAGACAGATATGCACAACACAACCCCCTCAATTTGTAGTAAAATTTTAAAAGAGAGCTTTAACCAACAAATAAGCAACTAAAACACAAAATAACATGCACATGTGATTTATGTAGAAAATTTTCCTTGAGAGAGATGAGGTGTAAAAACCTCAAGGCCAACTTGTCCACTTCATATCCAGAAAACAACAACAACCACAACTCTTTCAACAATCTGCTAGCTTGACAGAACAATGACCATACCAACTAATAAGAGGCATGATAAGCAGTTAGTCAAAAATGACACGGTTTGTGTCTCGTTCGGTAATCATTTTTTATCTCACAAACCACAAATCCAAACAGCAAAAAATTGGTAGGCTAGCAGATCCACAAGTTCTCAGCAAACTTTCAAAATTTCACCTTATCGGAAGCCGTTTTACTACCAAAACCAGCTTCTACCAAAATCGCTTCGTGCGGAAACTATAGCGGCTCGAACTGACAAACTCCCTCTCAAATTTGATGTTCCGAATAACCAAAGCTCAAACAAGCCAACCAGATCTGAGCAAACATTATAATTGTAGGACGAGCTCACCAAGTTTGGAACCAACCACCTTTGACCCTCTAATCACCAGCTTGAAGACAGTCGGTCCAAAGCTACCAAATGTGGACATATTCATTTATCTTTCTTCTTCTTCTCTTTCTATTGGGTTGTGGTGTTCTTTTGTGTTGTTCCCCCTCTCACAATGATGGTCCCACCTAAGGTGTGACCTGCTAGGTTTTCTTCTTCTTTATCTCTCATTTCTCAAGGACGCATGTTAGCCATTGCATTGAGTTGAGATCAACATCCCACGTTTAATGGACCTATGGGCTACAATTACTTTGCCAGGACACCTCATGTGATGGACTTGGCCCAAGAAACTCCCCTCTTAACATCCTATGGTCATACGCCAGGGCATTCCCTATTCGGCGCTTCAGTCACCGGTTACAGTGCAAACTGTAAACCACGCACACCCCTCCTCCACTTGCGCTCGACCCATTTTGTTTCCCTTCTTCGACCACGCAGACTGAGCGAACATCCTTCGTGGCTCTGTTTTCATTTTTTCAGAACGACCCAACAGATTTGATGAAGCTTCTATAAGCTTCCAACCGGTTTGGGGAAGCTTTTGAAAGTTTTTTCTTCTTTCTTTTTCATAGGTTTCTGAACGGTTTTCATTTTTATTTTATTTTTTCTCTTTCTTTACTTTTTCTAAAATTTGATTCTTTTTCAAAATCAATGACGTTGTTTCAAATCCGTGAACCTTTTTTTTTTTCAAATTCATGATTTGTTTTCAAAATCGATGAACCTTTTTCAATTTTGATGAATTTTTTCCCCAAATTGATGAGCTTTTCTCGAATCCGTGAGTTTTTTTTCCAAAATCCATAAAAAAATTCCAAATTTGTGAACTTTTTCTCAAAATTGATGAACTTCTTCTAAAATCGATGAACTTTTTTCAAAAATTGTTGAATTTTTTTCAAAATTGTAAACTTCTCTTCCAAAATGGTGAACTTTTTCAAATTCCGAATCTTTTTTTTTAAAGATTTGTACTCCCTTCGATCCACATTACTGGTCTTAGATTTGTCTAGATATAGATGTATGTGGACACGTTAGTGGTAGATACATACATATGTATACAAATTTGAGACAAGTAATATGGATTGGAGGGAGTAATTTTTTTGAATTGACGAACTTTTTCATGAATTTATGTTTTTTGTGAACTTTTATGTAAAAGTTCACAGTCAACAACCTGGCCAGTGGTCCATGGTCGTGGTCAAAGATCAACCAACAACCTTTTTTTAGACAGGTCAAGCAGCGACCGGGGATCGAGCGACCGTACATCGAGCGAGCAACCATGTATACAACTTTCATCCATGTATGGGACCTATACATCGCCTGGTTTGCTCCACGACAGTACAAGGCCGGCCCATTTCTGCGCGCGTAGGTTTGCTCGGCTGGTCGTTGTAGGTCCAGTTTACTATTTTTTTCCACCGGTATTCTTCAGTTTTTTCAATTTGCTTTGGTTTTATCTGTTTACTCATTTTTTTTGGTTTTTATTTCTTTTCTTTGTTATGCTTTGTTTGTCTTTTGTTTCTTTCGTGTTTGTCTTTGTTTTCTTCGGGTTTTCTTTGCTTTTCCTTTGTTTTTTGTCGGTTTTCTTTTCCTAGTTTTCAACACTTGTTTACATTTTTCATATGTATTGTACATTTTCAGTATACACTAGGAACATTTGTACACATGTTTTCAAATACATGATTACCATTTTAGTAATACTCCCGTCATCCGAAAAAACGTGTCTCTCAAATGGATGTATCTAGCACCAAATTTTGCTAGATACATTCATTTGAAGAACTAGCTTGGGACAAGCTTCTTCGGATGGAGGGAGTATATGTTTTGATGTCTACTTATATGCAGACTAAAAAGACACTAAAATGGACACGACCATGAACAATAATAGAGAGCACATAAAGCACGCACTTTATGCACTAAGTACAAACCTAAAACCAAAGAGCTTTTAATTGCTAGTGATGCTTAACGACCAGTCGCCAGAAATCAAGCGTGTAGCTACTACAGCAAACAAGTTGCAACGTCGGCACTTCAAAGACCTGACACGTCGGGGCGCCGGCGCGACCGGCGGTGTCTCTTCCTGAGCCCAAGCACGCCAAGCAATGCCCTCACAATGCCTCCCGCCGTCGGCGTCCAGGACGGCTTCCTCCCCTTTCCATGGAACGGCGATTGGTACGACGGCGACGGCGAGGGGGGCGGAGGCAGCAGCGTAGCACCACCAGCGCTGCCGGTGGTCGCTGTGGTGGAAGGGAGGGACGATTCCGGGGAGACGGTGGCCGCACCCCTCTTTGGCGTGCCGGGCGCGGACTCCCAGAGGAACGGCACAGCACCGGCGCGTAGACTGTAGTAGACCCTGAAGGACGCGTTGGTCACGCTCGATCGCTCCCTCGCGGACGCCGCCCTGCCATCGCCGCCGCAGCAGCCTCCGTCGGTGGGGGTCGGCCGGAGCGCGGGCTGCTGCTTCGAGCCCATTCCTAGCTGCTACGATCGCTCTGCTGGAGGAGAGAGAGGCCGGCCTGCCTGCCCGTGCCGTTTTATAAGCAGCGATATTCTGAACTGGACCTTTTTTTTGTTGACACTTGAGCTGCTGGATGGAAGAAAGGATCCTGCGTCAGAATAATTGATTGGAAAGAATTAGGTTTAATAATGGGAGAGTGAGAAGTGTGAGCTGGAAGCCTAGGTTTTAATGGCTGACAACAAGCCTGCATCCACTAACAGCGACCAGCCGCCGATGCTGCACCGTCAGATTGGCATCGACAAGAAATTCCTCCTATCCCGCTCAGTTTGTTTCTTGAAGCTTTATTGCTTAACCACCACGATTTCTTGCTCCGATTCTGTTTAGCACTGTGCCACTTACTTTCTGACAACGCCGCCTCACCTAGAGGACAGCAAATGGAGATGGAAAGCTTGCTGGTTTCGGGCATCAACAGAGGATGCGTTTAATTTCGGGTAGCCGATCTTGTACCATCCTTAAAACGATGGATCGATCGATGAAAAGAGACTGATGAATCACCCAACTGACTAAGTGAAAGCCACCCGGCCCGGACCAAATCGTGAAGAGCAGGAATTTGTAGGTAGTAGCTCGCCCGAAGCTTTTGTCCGACGCTGAACTCGCTGCCCGTGCCATGAATCGTTCTGCTCGGAGTGGCAAAAGAGGTAGTAGGTGCCATCTCTGGTGCACTTGACTACGTCCCTCGCATTGTTGTTAGTCAATGCTGCAGCATGTTAGGTTATCTAACCTTAATTACCATTTGATTGATTGCTTAAAGTCATGGTTAAGTTAAGCAGGGAACCTCCCAATCAACTCCAAGTCAGAATTCAACGTCCACCAAACCTGATCCTTTACTGGAACATAAACATCACCAAAATTAAACGATGAAATAATTAAAATTTTATTGTTTGACTGTAATTTTAAAATATTTTTAAATGTTCAGAAAATATCGTTTGGGACTGCACACTAATAATGCACAACGCAACCCCTCATTTTTTACTAGTGAACTTTAAAGGAGAGCTTCAACCAATAAATAAGCGCCACGCAAAAAAAACAATAAATAAGCAGCGGAATAACAAAATAACATGCACACGTGATTTATGTGGAAAAACATCCTTGAGAGTTGAGACAGGTGCAAGAACCACATGACCAACCTGTCCACTTCATCTCTAGAACAATAACAACAATATTTTCAGCAATACTTTCAACAAGCTGCGAGCTTGACATAAAAAACAACAACCATACCAACTAATAAGAGGCATGGTAAGCAACTAGTCAAAGATGACATGGTTTATGTCTCGTTCGGTAATCGTTTTTTATCTCACAAACCACGAATCCAAACTATAGCGACTCGTCAAATAAACTGGCCCAATCATATTCACCAGGTTCACCCACCTCTGAGCATCCTGTTGGAATGGTCCTAGAAAGACTACGTACGAGAAATCATTTTCACAGCCAACTTTCCTTCTTCCGAGCAAATAAATGTAGTATTTAGTCCAGTCAATCATTGGTGAATCTATGTCTTTCGTGAAAAGTGGAGTATTTGTGCCCAAGATCTTTCTATTCCCTTTAGTAGGCGCACAAATATCGTATGGTAAATATACCTTTGTGCCCTATAAGGTAAAATTGATTGACGGAGTCAAGAGATGGAGATATTGGTTTAGCAGTGGCTACATGCATGTCCTTTTCTTTCATGAAAGGTATGCTCTAGAGTGTGATTCTGATCCCGTGATTGGGTGCTTGGCGTAGAATGAGTGGAGCATACTAGGAATGCCGAATGCTCGCTCAGTGAGGGAGCTCTGTTGGAGAAGAGTGGGACTAGAAAGAGGGAATACCCATGTCAGGCCATGTAAGGCCAATAGTGGAGGTACCTGGATCCAGAAAAAACTCCAAACATGTAAGAATCTACCTTAAAGCAAGGTTTCTACTAGTCAATGCGTTCCACCCTATTGTTGACAGCTATTGTTACTAAAAGCTTAGACGAAGAAAGAGCTTCTGAGCGAAGGCTTGTTGTTTCGGTTGTTGGCGTGGATTATCTTGTTAAGCTCTACAGGTGAGCGTGAAGAAAGGACACTACAATCAAAGAAAGACATATCTCAAATAGATTTTTATAGGTTCCACATAGGTGATTTTTATAGAAGCATATGCACAAGCTCTTTTCAAAAGAATTTCATTTATAGGATTCAGTCATCAAATACTGTTTGTTTTGTTTTGAATTGACATAGAGAAATCTTCCGTGCATTCCCTTAATTCAGGAATAGGTGGCGAAGGCTACTTGTTCCTTGTGTGTGTGTGTGTGTGTGTATTATATTAGGGGTTAATTCTCCTTTTCGGCAATAACAATTGATTCCCTTGCTTGTAGTTTTGAATCGATTCTGTGTATTTCACATATTTAAGAGTGGTTAGGAGAGAATCAATGTTTAGTGGTAGGCTCGGTTCACCAGGTTCTACCACTCTTCGGCCCAATCATAGTCAAAACTTGAGTTTGATCCCGGCTCAGAAGGACACCATTTTACTACCAAAAACAACTACTACCCAAATGGCTTTGTGCAAAAACTATAGCGGCTCGAGCTGACAAACTCTGTCTCAAATTTGATGTCCCACTTAAGCAAAGCTCAAACAAACCAACCAGATCAGGAATAATAGTATAAGTGCAGGACGAGCTCACCAAGTCTGGAACCAACCACCTTGGACCCTCTTGAAGACAGTCCCTTTAGTTAGTTTTAGCTAGCTCAATAGTTCATCCCCCCCCCCCCCCCCAGGGAAAACAATTTATTGAACTATTAGACCATAAATGGGCTTGAACGGGACCTGGTTTACAACCCTAGTCAGTCTTAAGCCAACAAATCTAGACGTATTCATTTATCTTTCTTCTTCTCGTCTCTTAAGTTGTGGTGTTCTTTTGTGTTGCTCTCCCCTCCCACAATGGCAGTCAGAACAAGTCATGAGCTGCTAGGGTTTTTTCTTTATCTTTCATTTATCAAGGAGCATCTTAGCCATTGGATTGGATTGAGATGAGATCTGTTGGAAATATGCCCTAGGGGCAATAATAAATGGTTATTACTATATTTCTTTGTTCATGATAATTGTCTATTGTTCATGCTATAATTGTGTTATCCGGAAATCGTAATACATGTGTGAATACATAGACCACAACGTGTCCCTAGTAAGCCTCTAGTTGACTAGCTCGTTGATCAACAGATAGTCATGGTTTCCTGACTATGGACATTGGATGTCATTGATAACGGGATCACATCATTAGGAGAATGATGTGATGGACAAGACCCAATCCTAAGCATAGCTCAAAGATCGTGTAGTTCGTTTGCTAGAGCTTTTCCAATGTCAAGTATCTTCTCCTTAGACCATGAGATCGTGCAACTCCCGGATACCGTAGGAGTACTTTGGGTGTGCCAAACGTCACAACATAACTGGGTGACTATAAAGGTACACTGCGGGTATCTCCAAAAGTGTCTGTTGGGTTGGCACGGATCGAGACTGGGATTTGTCACTCCGTATGACGGAGAGGTATCTCTGGGCCCACTCGGTAATGCATCATCATAATGAGCTCAATGTGACTAAGGCGTTAGTCACGGGATCATGCATTGCGGTACGAGTAAAGAGACCGGTAACGAGATTGAACAAGGTATTGGGATACCGACGATCGAATCTCGGGCAAGTAACATACCGATTGACAAAGGGAATTGTATACGGGATTGATTGAATCCTCGACATCGTGGTTCATCCGATGAGATCATCGTGGAACATGTGGGAGCCAACATGGGTATCCAGATCCCGCTGTTGGTTATTGACCGGAGAGGCGTCTCGGTCATGTCTGCATGTCTCCCGAACCCATAGGGTCTACACACTTAAGGTTCGGTGACGCTAGGGTTGTAGAGATATGAGTATGCGGAAACACGAAAGTTGTTCGGAGTCCCGGACGAGATCCCGGACGTCACGAGGAGTTCCGGAATGGTCCGGAGGTGAAGAATTATATATAGGAAGTCAAGTTTCGGCCACCGGGAAAGTTTCGGGGGTCACCGGTATTGTACCGGGACCACCGGAAGGGTCCCGGGGGTCCACCGGGTGGGGCCACCTATCACGGAGGGCCCCATGGGCTGAAGTGGGAAGGCAACCAGCCCTTAGTGGGCTGGGGCGCCCCCCATGGGCCTCCCCCCTGCGCCTAGGGTTGGAAACCCTAGGGTGGGGGGGCGCCCCACTTGCCTTGGGGGGCAAGTCTCCCCCCTGGCCGCCGCCCCCCATCCAGATGGGCTCCTGGCCGGCGCCCCCCCTCCCAGGGGGCCTATATAAAGGGGGGGGGAGGGAGGGCAGCAACATTACAGCCTTGGGCGCCTCCCTCCTCCCCTGCAACACCTCTCCCTCTCGCAGAAGCTCGGCGAAGCCCTGCCGAGATCCCGCTACATCCACCACCACGCCGTCGTGCTGCTGGATCTCCATCAACCTCTCCTTCCCCCTTGCTGGATCAAGAAGGAGGAGACGTCGCTGCACCGTACGTGTGTTGAACGCGGAGGTGCCGTCCGTTCGGCACTCGGTCATCGGTGATTTGGATCACGGCGAGTACGACTCCATCAACCACGTTCATTGGAACGCTTCCGCTCGCGATCTACAAGGGTATGTAGATGCACTCCTTTCCCCTCGTTGCTAGTATACTCCATAGATGGATCTTGGTGAGCGTAGGAAAATTTTAAAATTCTGCTACGATCCCCAACAGTGGCATCATGAGCCAGGCCTATGCGTAGTTACTATGCACGAGTAGAACACAAAGTAGTTGTGGGCGTTGATGTTGCCAATTCTTCTTGCCGCTACTAGTCTTATCTTGTTTCGGCGGTATTGTGGGATGAAGCGGCCCGGACCGACCTTACACGTACGCTTACGTGAGACAGGTTCCACCGACTGACATGCACTAGTTGCATAAGGTGGCTAGCGGGTGTCTGTCTCTCCTACTTTAGTCGGAACGGATTCGATGAAAAGGGTCCTTATGAAGGGTAAATAGAAATTGGCAAATCACGTTGTGGTTTTACGTAGGTAAGAAACATTCTTGCTAGAAACCTACAAGCCACGTAAAAACTTGCAACAACAATTAGAGGACGTCTAACTTGTTTTTGCAGCATGTGCTATGTGATGTGATATGGCCAGAAGATGTGATGAATGATATATGTGATGTATGAGATTGATCATATTCTTGTAATAGGAATCACGACTTGCATGTCGATGAGTATGACAACCGGCAGGAGCCATAGGAGTTGTCTTTATTATTTTGTATGACCTGTGTGTCATTGAATAACGCCATGTAAATTACTTTACTTTATTGCTAAACGCGTTAGCCATAGAAGTAGAAGTAATCGTTGGCGTGACAACTTCATGAAGACACAATGATGGAGATCATGATGATGGAGATCATGGTGTCATGCCGGTGACGAAGATGATCATGGTGCCCCGAAGATGGAGATCAAAGGAGCAAAATGATATTGGCCATATCATGTCACTATTTGATTGCATGTGATGTTTATCATGTTTTTGCATCTTATTTGCTTAGAACGACGGTAGTAAGTAAGATGATCCCTTATGATAATTTCAAGAAAGTGTTCCCCCTAACTGTGCACCGTTGCGAAGGTTCGTTGTTTCGAAGCACCACGTGATGATCGGGTGTGATAGATTCTAACGTTCGCATACAACGGGTGTTGACGAGCCTAGCATGTACAGACATGGCCTCGGAACACACGCAATACACTTAGGTTAACTTGACGATCCTAGCATGTACAGACATGGCCTCGGAACACGGAGGACCGAAAGGTCGAGCATGAGTCGTATAGAAGATACGATCAACATGGAGATGTTCACCGATCTTGACTAGTCCGTCTCACGTGATGATCGGACACGGCCTAGTTAACTCGGATCATGTTTTCACTTAGATGACTAGAGGGATGTCTATCTGAGTGGGAGTTCATTGAATAATTTGATTATATGAACTTAATTATCATGAACTTAGTCTAAAATCTTTACACTATGTCTTGTAGATCAAATGGCCCACGTTGTCCTCAACTTCAACGCGTTCCTAGAGAAAACCAAGCTGAAAGACGATGGCAGCAACTATACGGACTGGGTCCAGAACCTGAGGATCATCCTCATAGCTGCCAAGAAAGATTATGTCCTAGAAGCACCGCTAGGTGAAGCACCAATCCCAGAGAACCAAGACGTTATGAACGCTTGGCAATCACGTGCTGATGATTACTCCCTCGTTCAGTGCGGCATGCTTTACATCTTAGAACCGGGTCTCCAAAAGCGTTTTGAGAAACATGGAGCATATGAGATGTTCGAAGAGCTGAAAATGGTTTTCCAAGCTCATGCCCGGGTCGAGAGATATGAAGTCTCCGACAAGTTCTTCAGCTGTAAAATGGGGGAAAATAGTTCTGTTAGTGAGCACATACTCAGAATGTCTGGGTTACACAACCGCTTGTCTCAGCTGGGGGTTAATCTCCCGGATGACGCGGTCATTGACAGAATCCTTCAGTCGCTTCCACCAAGCTACAAGAGCTTTGTGATGAACTTCAATATGCAAGGGATGGAAAAGACCATTCCTGAGGTATATTCAATGCTGAAATCAGCGGAGGTGGAGATCAGAAAAGAACATCAAGTGTTGATGGTGAATAAAACCACTAAGTTCAAGAAGGGCAAGGGTAAGAAGAACTTCAAGAAGGACGGCAAGGGAGTTGCCGCGCCTGGTAAGCCAGTTGCCGGGAAGAAGTCAAAGAATGGACCCAAGCCTGAGACTGAGTGCTTTTATTGCAAGGGAAGTGGTCACTGGAAGCGGAACTGCCCCAAATACTTAGCGGACAAGAAGGCCGGCAACACCAAAGGTATATGTGATATACATGTAATTGATGTGTACCTTACCAGTACTCGTAGTAGCTCCTGGGTATTTGATACCGGTGCGGTTGCTCATATTTGTAACTCAAAACAGGAACTGCGGAATAAACGGAGACTGGCAAAGGACGAGGTGACGATGCGCGTCGGGAATGGTTCCAAGGTCGATGTGATCGCCGTCGACACGCTACCTCTGCATCTACCTACGGGATTAGTTTTAAACCTCAATAATTGTTATTTAGTGCCAGCTTTGAGCATGAACATTGTATCTGGATCTCGTTTAATTCGAGATGGCTACTCATTTAAATCTGAGAATAATGGTTGTTCTATTTATTTGAGAGATATGTTTTATGGTCATGCCCCGCTGGTCAATGGTTTATTCTTGATGAATCTCGAACGTGATGTTACACATATTCATAGTGTGAATACCAAAAGATGTAAAGTTGATAACGATAGTCCCACATACTTGTGGCACTGCCGCCTTGGTCACATTGGTGTCAAGCGCATGAAGAAGCTCCATGCAGATGGACTTTTGGAGTCTCTTGATTACGAATCATTTGACACGTGCGAACCATGCCTCATGGGTAAGATGACCAAGACTCCGTTCTCCGGAACAATGGAGCGAGCAACCAACTTATTGGAAATCATACATACCGATGTGTGCGGTCCAATGAGTGTTGAGGCTCGCGGAGGATATCGTTATGTTCTCACTCTCACTGATGACTTAAGTAGATATGGGTATGTCTACTTAATGAAACACAAGTCTGAAACCTTTGAAAAGTTCAAGGAATTTCAGAGTGAGGTTGAGAATCAACGTGACAGGAAAATAAAATTCTTACGATCAGATCGTGGTGGAGAATATTTAAGTCACGAATTTGGTACGCACTTAAGGAAATGTGGAATCGTTTCACAACTCACGCCGCCTGGAACACCTCAGCGAAACGGTGTGTCCGAACGTTGTAATCCCACTCTATTGGATATGGTGCGATCTATGATGTCTCTTACCGATTTACCGCTCTCTTTTTGGGGCTATGCTTTAGAGACTGCCACATTCACTTTAAATAGGGCTCTGTCGAAATCCGTTGAGACGACACCGTATGAATTATGGTTTGGGAAGAAACCTAAGCTGTCGTTTCTAAAAGTTTGGGGATGCGATGCTTATGTCAAGAAACTTCAACCTGAAAAGCTCGAACCCAAGTCGGAAAAATGCGTCTTCATAGGATACCCTAAGGAAACCATTGGGTATACCTTCTACCTCAGATCCGAAGGCAAGATCTTCGTTGCCAAGAACGGGTCCTTTCTGGAGAAGGAGTTTCTCTCGAAAGAATTGAGTGGGAGGAAAGTGGAACTTGATGAGGTGATAGTCACCCCTTCCGTGCCGGAAAGTAGCGCAGCGCGGGAAGATGTTCCTGTGGTGCCTGCACCGACTGGGGAGGAAGTTAATGATGATGATCATGAAGCTTCGTATCAAGTTACCACTGAACTTCGTAGGTCCACAAGGACACGTTCCGCACCAGAGTGGTACGGCAACCCTGTCCTGGAAATCATGTTGTTAGACAACGGTGAACCTTCAAACTATGAAGAAGCGATGGCGGGCCCGGATTCCGACAAATGGCTAGAAGCCATGAAATCCGAGATAGGATCCATGTATGAAAACGAAGTATGGACTTTGACTGACTTGCCCGATGGCCGGCGAGCCATAGAAAACAAATGGATCTTTAAGAAGAAGACGGACGCAGATGGTAATGTGACCATCTATAAGGCTCGACTCGTCGCTAAGGGTTATCGACAAGTTCAAGGGGTTGACTACGATGAAACTTTCTCACCCGTAGCGAAGCTGAAGTCCGTCCGAATCATGTTAGCAATTGCCGCATACTATGATTATGAGATATGGCAGATGGACGTCAAAACGGCATTCCTTAACGGCTTCCTTAAGGAAGAGTTGTATATGATGCAGCCGGAAGGTTTTGTCGATCCTAAGAATGCTAACAAAGTATGCAAGCTCCAGCGCTCAATCTATGGGCTGGTGCAAGCATCTCGGAGTTGGAACATTCGCTTTGATGAGATGATCAAAGCGTTTGGGTTTACACAGACTTATGGAGAAGCCTGTGTTTACAAGAAAGTGAGTGGGAGCTCTGTAGCATTTCTCATATTATATGTGGATGACATACTATTGATGGGAAATGATATAGAATTCTTGGAAAGTATAAAGGCCTATTTGAATAAGTGTTTTTCAATGAAGGACCTTGGAGAAGCTGCTTATATATTAGGCATCAAGATCTATAGAGATAGATCAAGACGCCTCATTGGTCTTTCACAGAGTACATACCTTGACAAGATATTGAAGAAGTTCAATATGGATCAGTCCAAGAAGGGGTTCTTGCCTGTATTGCAAGGTGTGCAATTGAGCACGGCTCAATGCCCGACCACGACAGAAGATATAGAAAAGATGAGTGTCATCCCCTATGCCTCGGCCATAGGGTCTATTATGTATGCCATGCTGTGTACCAGACCTGATGTAAACCTTGCCGTAAGTTTGGTAGGAAGGTACCAAAGTAATCCCGGCATGGAACACTGGACAGCGGTCAAGAATATCCTGAAGTACCTGAAGAGGACTAAGGATATGTTTCTCGTTTATGGAGGTGACGAAGAGCTCATCGTAAAGGGTTACGTCGACGCTAGCTTCGACACAGATCTGGATGACTCGAAGTCACAAACCGGATACGTGTATATTTTGAATGGAGGAGCAGTAAGCTGGTGCAGTTGCAAGCAAAGCGTCGTGGCGGGATCTACATGTGAAGCGGAGTACATGGCAGCCTCGGAGGCAGCACAGGAAGCAGTCTGGATGAAGGAGTTCATTACCGACCTAGGGGTGATTCCCAATGCGTCGGGCCCGATGACTCTCTTCTGTGACAACACTGGAGCTATTGCCCTTGCGAAGGAGCCCAGGTTTCACAGGAAGACCAGGCATATCAAGCGTCGCTTCAACTCCATTCGTGAAAGTGTTCAAAATGGAGACATAGATATTTGTAAAGTACATACGGACCTGAATGTAGCAGATCCGTTGACTAAACCTCTCCCTAGGGCAAAACATGATCAACACCACGACGCAATGGGTGTTCGATTCATCACAATGTAACTAGATTATTGACTCTAGTGCAAGTGGAAGACTGTTGGAAATATGCCCTAGAGGCAATAATAAATGGTTATTATTATATTTCTTTGTTCATGATAATTGTCTATTGTTCATGCTATAATTGTGTTATCCGGAAATCGTAATACATGTGTGAATACATAGACCACAACGTGTCCCTAGTAAGCTTCTAGTTGACTAGCTCGTTGATCAACAGATAGTCATGGTTTCCTGACTATGGACATTGGATGTCATTGATAACGGGATCACATCATTAGGAGAATGATGTGATGGACAAGACCCAATCCTAAGCATAGCTCAAAGATCGTGTAGTTCGTTTGCTAGAGCTTTTCCAATGTCAAGTATCTTCTCCTTAGACCATGAGATCGTGCAACTCCCGGATACCGTAGGAGTACTTTGGGTGTGCCAAACGTCACAACGTAACTGGGTGACTATAAAGGTACACTGCGGGTATCTCCGAAAGTGTCTGTTGGGTTGGCACGGATCGAGACTGGGATTTGTCACTCCGTATGACGGAGAGGTATCTCTGGGCCCACTCGGTAATGCATCATCATAATGAGCTCAATGTGACTAAGGCGTTAGTCACGGGATCATGCATTGCGGTATGAGTAAAGAGACTTGCCGGTAACGAGATTGAACAAGGTATTGGGATACCGACGATCGAATCTCGGGCAAGTAACATACCGATTGACAAAGGGAATTGTATACGGGATTGATTGAATCCTCGACATCGTGGTTCATCCGATGAGATCATCGTGGAACATGTGGGAGCCAACATGGGTATCCAGATCCCGCTGTTGGTTATTGACCGGAGAGGCGTCTCGGTCATGTCTGCATGTCTCCCGAACCCGTAGGGTCTACACACTTAAGGTTCGGTGACGCTAGGGTTGTAGAGATATGAGTATGCGGAAACCCGAAAGTTGTTCGGAGTCCCGGATGAGATCCCGGACGTCACGAGGAGTTCCGGAATGGTCCGGAGGTGAAGAATTATATATAGGAAGTCAAGTTTCGGCCACCGGGAAAGTTTCGGGGGTCACCGGTATTGTACCGGGACCACCGGAAGGGTCCCGGGGGTCCACCGGGTGGGGCCACCTATCCCGGAGGGCCCCATGGGCTGAAGTGGGAAGGCAACCAGCCCTTAGTGGGCTGGGGCGCCCCCCATGGGCCTCCCCCTGCGCCTAGGGTTGGAAACCCTAGGGTGGGGGGGGGGGCGCCCCACTTGCCTTGGGGGGCAAGTCTCCCCCCTGGCCGCCGCCCCCCATCCAGATGGGCTCCTGGCCGGCGCCCCCCTCCCAGGGGGCCTATATAAGGGGAGGGGGGGGAGGGAGGGCAGCAACATTACAACCTTGGGCGCCTCCCTCCTCCCCTGCAACACCTCTCCCTCTCGCAGAAGCTCGGCGAAGCCCTGCCGAGATCCCGCTACATCCACCGCCACGCCGTCGTGCTGCTGGATCTCCATCAACCTCTCTTTCCCCCTTGCTGGATCAAGAAGGAGGAGACATCGCTGCACCGTACGTGTGTTGAACACGGAGGTGCCGTCCGTTCGGCACTCGGTCATCGGTGATTTGGATCACGGCGAGTACGACGCCATCAACCACGTTCATTGGAACGCTTCCGCTCGCGATCTACAAGGGTATGTAGATGCACTCCTTTCCCCTCATTGCTAGTATACTCCATAGATGGATCTTGGTGAGCGTAGGAAAATTTTAAAATTCTGCTACGATCCCCAACAAGATCAACATGCCATATGTGTTCAACTTATGTGTTACAAATGCTTTGCCAACACACCTCGTCGATGAATTTCGCCCAACGAACTCCCCTGCTCAACATCGTGGAGGGTGTCATTGCCTGCGGTATACCAACGAACCTTTTTTCCGAGAATGTTAAAAAATCTGAATCAGATTTTTAACCATGGCAAATCAAATGATTTTATGATAATTGTCTTTAGAAAGCAAGACAAATCCTGGCAAAAAATTGAACATACCGAAGATTTGTCATGTTTGCTATTGAAAATTGCCATCCTTACGGCAACATAATTTGTCATCTTGGGCATTTAATTTGTCATGCTCAAAACTCTGATGTTTGAATTGTAGCAAAATCCTTTTTAAGGAAATCATACCGGTGGACCAGCTGCATAATTCAAGTTAGACCTACTCATTTGTCGGGCTAGGCTTTTTCCAGGACAAGCTTTACAAATCCTGACAACAAGTTCTGTGCCCAAGCCCACCCTCGTTCGGCTCGAAATAAACAAATATTGACTTTTCCAATTTGAAAGTATTTTCTTCAGTTTTCTCCAAGCTATATAATTGTATTATTATAGCTATATTTATATTGAAATTTAATTTTGAGATATAACAACTACATATAACACAAAAGATAACTCGGCCTGACAAAAATCGTCAATGGCCTTACAACACACTTGAACTTGCAGCCAAAATACTAGGTGTTGAATCTTTTCTTCTTATCACTCCTTTCCTCCTCCCCAAAAAGCTACTCCTAGGCGACTAGGGTTTCTCCTCCTCCCATCGATGCCGCTAACGGTCCATCCCGCCTCTGTTGGCCTTTGGGCCATGGAAGTGCGGAGGACCCCACCCTCGTTGGGGGAGGGACCCCGCTCTCGCTCTTGTTTGGTTCAGCGTCTCGGCTGGGGCTTCGTGGTGGCGGCGATGTCCCTTAGTAGGAATAATGTCTCACATGTCCGATCCCTGGCCCAATGGGCGTCTAGAGTCATCGGAGGGCGTGTGATGGCGTGTCTCTGTCACATCTCATGGAAGTCGATGGGTGTTGGTCTTTCGTGGATCTATTTGATCCATTCTTCATTCGTCCTCGGTCTTGTGTCTACATGTTTGATTCTTTCGATTTACGCTTGTCTTCATCGGCAGTGATTGTTGTTATGGTGCGTTGGTCCTATGAGGCCTTTGCATGACGATTTTTTCACTCTCTATTACAACAACATTTTCTGGCTCTGGCGAGAGAGGGGCGATGATGACGGCATGCCTTCGACTCTCTCTGGTGTTTGTAGTTGTCGCTAGGTGATCTACTGACATGATTGTAATTTTTGTTACTTCTAATATTATTTGTATGCCAGATAATAAATACATTAGAAGTTTCTTAAAAAAATTTCTTTTCTTGTCCATTTTTTTGTATTAGACAACCTGTGATCCCAAAAATTAAAATGCCACAACAAAATTGTCGCCTATAGTTTACACGGATATCACCAGTAGTAGCTGCTAGTAATGTTTGCAACGACCGAGATTGATTCCTGTTATTAAAAAAAAGAGACACTGATTCCCGAATATCCAATTCTGCACTCGAGTTCATTTTATCTTGATGAACAGTAAAATAAAAAGAAATACTGAAAAATTAAGAAAAAACTGACTTTTTTTACATGAAAGATGTTTGAGTGCATGTGGTCCGTGCTAATTTTCAGCGTGTTTGGAGATCTTAGTAGCTCTTAGAAGAAAAAAAGCAAAACCGAACAGTGCATAAACAATAAGTTTTTTTATTAGATCCAAATTTGTCATTTTTGCTGAGAGTTACTCTGATATCTAATCACGCTGAAAATTGACACTCAAACATCTTTGTTGCAAAAAAAAGTTCAGACTTTTTTATATTTGTCTGGTTTTTTATTTTATTTTACTGTTATGTATCAGTATGCTCAATTGGTAACTGGTGATACTAGAGCTGTGAAGAAGGCATTGTTTGCAGCGTCAACCATCATCTACCAAATACCAATGCCCGTCAAAAGAGACAATTTCTGTTGAAACTACTGTTCACGGGCGGGAGACATTTCGCCGCTCTGATTGATTCGTTCCTACTCCGTAGCTACTAGTCCGGTGGCTAACAAACTAGCAATGCAGCGGCAGCTCATAATAGGAGGCGGGATGAGGACCCGACCGGCGGCGGCTGTTCCTCGTACAGAGCACTCCGAGCAGCGCCCTCACGATGCCTCCCGGCCACGACTGCACCTTCTTCCGGCACCCCTTCTTCCCCTTCAGCTGGGACTGGGAAGACGACTGGTACGACGGTGGCGGCGAGATGGGCGGCAGCAGCAGCGTAGCACCACCACCCACGCCGGCAGCGCCGCCGCTCGCCCGCGTCGTCGCCGTCGTGGCGTGGCGCGACTCTTTTCCCGCGGAGACGGCAGCCGCGCCCCTTTTTGGCGTGCCGGGCGCGGACTCCCACAGGAACGGCACGGCGCCGGCGCCGGCGCGCAGGCTGTAGTAGACCCTGAAGGAGCCGTTCGTGAGGCTCGACGGCTCCCTCGCCAACACCGCCCTGCCGTCGCCGCCGCGGCCGCAGCCTCTCTTGGTCGAGATCGGCCGGAGCGCGAGCTGCTGCTTCGTCTCCATGCTGTCGCTCGCCCTCTCCGACCCGCCGGAATCTCACGGCAACTTCAAACCGGCATCAAAACCCACACTGGATTGAATTTCTTACGATCCAGAGCTGAGGTGTGGTGCACAGAAGGTGGCCAGTGGGTCTAATTATATAAGCAGTGAGGCTTTGACTTTTAGCTAGGCTGGATCTCAAGGCACCCTATAGATTCTTTGTACTACGTGGAGACTGATTGGAAGCTCGAGGGTTTTAATAATGGGGTTAATATGAGCGTGTGAGTTGGTAGCCTTGGTTTAATCACTGATTGATTACAAGCCTTTCCACCCATGAATGATGAGCAGCTGATGGTACATCATTATCAAATCGGCATCAAGGACAAATGGGGCTGCGAAAGGAGGTGTTGAGTTCATGTTTGTCCCACTAACTGGAAAGCCTTGGCTTAGCTAAGCTATTCTTCAGGACTTGACGACTTGGGTCTTGTTCTGTATGTATACTTGATTGATTGATGAGAGCCTAACTTTATTTAGGTGAGAGATCACGCGTTGATTACAGTACGCGATCTGATTCTGAACCCCGAGGTCGGTTTTAATTGTAATTTTCTGTGCGAAGTTTTCTTTTCCTTCTGACAGTGCTGCCTCACCTAACCGACAGTAAAATTACGCGTGATGACCCAGATGATGAGGTCACTGCCCACCGTCGTCGCCACCTCGTCTCGACCCCCTGATGAGCCATGCGATGAGATCACTGCTGAACTGAACTGCCGGAGGTTAGGCTGTCTAAGCTCGGGACTAATGTTTAATTGCAGCAAGTTCCGGTTAATTAATCAAACATGGAACTCCCAAGCCTGACTTGGCATAGAAGAAGTTCGAGTGTAGACTTTCAGGTGTCATGTTGAAATGTCACTAGCTTGCTTCGGATGCATACAAAGATACTAGTGTGCACATCATGTGTTTTTATTGACTTTGCCACGGTTTAGGAAGGAAACTGTGGTTAGTTTTCGAATAAACATGCTCATGCTATTTTTCATTATCTTGAAACATAGCAAGCAATTTCTTATGATCAGTGGCGTGGCGAGCCAGGAATTGACCCTCACAGGTCAGAGCACAAGAGCATGCCGTACTATGTTAACACAAAGTTCCTTTGTAGCTCAGGCTACATGGAACCTCTTAACCAGGCTCACAGCTCACACACACACACACACACACACACACACACACACACACACACACACACAAATCGCCACTAGTAAACCATAGCCGGCGCTGGGCTTTGATATCCTCGTATGATTTCTAAATTTCTGATTGATGTGACGAAATGACATTACTAATAGCGCATTATGTCCAGCTCGAGCCGGTGAACTTGGGGTTCGGTCGCAGCGCCCGAGTAGTACGCCCGGGTCGCACAACACCGAAGGCAGTAGAATCTGAACATGTAGTTGACTGAACATCATCTCTCACTTTCTGAACCCATTCGTCAACTTCAGCCTTCAGGCTGCTCTTCGCTCCCATCCACTCCCAGCTTCTGAACCGGGATCGTAACAGACCCTGGGCTTCCTGCAGAGATCATTCTCTGCATGTAGTTAAAGCCAACCCACCGCCAATGTCGAAAAGCTGTTTGCATCCCTCCATTTTTTTCTGGGCGACTTATAGCGTGTGGTTCGGTGTGACTGAACCTATTGTTCAGTTTGATTCATCCATCTTGTCACATCAATCAGAAATTTAGAAGAACTCTCAAGTCTCAACTAAGTGTTCTGGAGCCACGGGACATTGTATAGCATACGTATGATGATGTTATAATCTTCTACAGAGTATACAAAATCACATTGGGATGGAGCTTTGGAGCGCCGCCGCGAGTAGTTTTTTTTTTTGAAACGAGGCAAAAGATTTGCCATTTTCATTGATTAAGAAGAAGAGAATTGCCCGGTTAATTGACGGAAAACCGGGCTAAAACCGATACAACTCAACCCAAGTGATATGAGCACCACCGGCCAACCTGGCCACCGACATGGGACACAAAGCTGCAAAGAAGAAAGGCATTCGCCGAGAAGTCGCAAGCGTCATCGTCATCACCGGCTGCCTCGAACGGGCGACTCCGACTTCACCATAGAGCTCCAACCTCGAAGCCAACCCACAAACAGCGGCATAGAAGCCACGACGGCACATGCCACCAGAAGGCCACACGCGCAAGCAACCGACAGCTCCGACTTTGACGACGAGCCTCACCAAGGAAATATGCAGGACTTGAACAACAAGGGCTTGTGAACAATGATGAACGGCTCGCTGAATGCGGCCGATTAACTCTCCTCCGGGAAGGTGGTTCACTTCTTGTCGTAGGCTGGCATGAACTCGGAGCTAGACAAGCAAATGTATAGAGATCATCATCATAAGAGAGATCACCAAAAGAACATGTAACACCCACAAGAAAGGAGCGGGAGAGGGGTTGGCGAGAAGAGTTAGGTTCTGTCAGTTATCTTGCTCCCTTTTCAAGTATCCAAGTGCTTGTTCATGGGCTGTCTACAAATTGATGCTCTTATATCTTGTTCCTGATCGTGTAGTGGTAAACTGCTTGCCTGGTAGTTATGACAACTTATAAGTGATGAATATGTTATTAGTAATGTTTCGTCATCACCTTGCCCATTCTGCATGTGCACTCAATGACTGCATTGTAGCACTATCTTTGCCAAGAATGTGAGGAGATGGGGCTCCAAGGATCTTCACAATTTTTAGCTTGATCCTTGTCTACTGCTCCAAAGATCCAGCAAAAGTAGAAGGGTGATGATGTGACATTGACCCACGCCTCTATCATCTATCTCACCTGAGCCCTCTAAAAAAATCAACTAATGCAAAGCAAAGCAATCACACTTGTTGACACTGCTATGAGCAACTGAGATATTTGTTTGACAAAGTGAGATAGTCACATTTCAATCAAGGATTAATTCCATCCCCGGCTGCCTCGAACGGGCGACTCCGACTTCACCATAGAGCTCCAACCTCGAAGCCAACCCACAAACAGCGGCATAGAAGCCACGACGGCACATGCCACCAGAAGGCCACACGCGCAAGCAACCGACAGCTCCGACTTTGACGACGAGCCTCACCAAGGAAATATGCAGGACTTGAACAACAAGGGCTTGTGAACAATGATGAACGGCTCGCTGAATGCGGCCGATTAACTCTCCTCCGGGAAGGTGGTTCACTTCTTGTCGTAGGCTGGCATGAACTCGGAGCTAGACAAGCAAATGTATAGAGATCATCATCATAAGAGAGATCACCAAAAGAACATGTAACACCCACAAGAAAGGAGCGGGAGAGGGGTTGGCGAGAAGAGTTAGGTTCTGTCAGTTATCTTGCTCCCTTTTCAAGTATCCAAGTGCTTGTTCATGGGCTGTCTACAAATTGATGCTCTTATATCTTGTTCCTGATCGTGTAGTGGTAAACTGCTTGCCTGGTAGTTATGACAACTTATAAGTGATGAATATGTTATTAGTAATGTTTCGTCATCACCTTGCCCATTCTGCATGTGCACTCAATGACTGCATTGTAGCACTATCTTTGCCAAGAATGTGAGGAGATGGGGCTCCAAGGATCTTCACAATTTTTAGCTTGATCCTTGTCTACTGCTCCAAAGATCCAGCAAAAGTAGAAGGGTGATGATGTGACATTGACCCACGCCTCTATCATCTATCTCACCTGAGCCCTCTAAAAAAAATCAACTAATGCAAAGCAAAGCAATCACACTTGTTGACACTGCTATGAGCAACTGAGATATTTGTTTGACAAAGTGAGATAGTCACATTTCAATCAAGGATTAATTCCATCCCCGGCTGCCTCGAACGGGCGACTCCGACTTCACCATAGAGCTCCAACCTCGAAGCCAACCCACAAACAGCGGCATAGAAGCCACGACGGCACATGCCACCAGAAGGCCACACGCGCAAGCAACCGACAGCTCCGACTTTGACGACGAGCCTCACCAAGGAAATATGCAGGACTTGAACAACAAGGGCTTGTGAACAATGATGAACGGCTCGCTGAATGCGGCCGATTAACTCTCCTCCGGGAAGGTGGTTCACTTCTTGTCGTAGGCTGGCATGAACTCGGAGCTAGACAAGCAAATGTATAGAGATCATCATCATAAGAGAGATCACCAAAAGAACATGTAACACCCACAAGAAAGGAGCGGGAGAGGGGTTGGCGAGAAGAGTTAGGTTCTGTCAGTTATCTTGCTCCCTTTTCAAGTATCCAAGTGCTTGTTCATGGGCTGTCTACAAATTGATGCTCTTATATCTTGTTCCTGATCGTGTAGTGGTAAACTGCTTGCCTGGTAGTTATGACAACTTATAAGTGATGAATATGTTATTAGTAATGTTTCGTCATCACCTTGCCCATTCTGCATGTGCACTCAATGACTGCATTGTAGCACTATCTTTGCCAAGAATGTGAGGAGATGGGGCTCCAAGGATCTTCACAATTTTTAGCTTGATCCTTGTCTACTGCTCCAAAGATCCAGCAAAAGTAGAAGGGTGATGATGTGACATTGACCCACGCCTCTATCATCTATCTCACCTGAGCCCTCTAAAAAAAATCAACTAATGCAAAGCAAAGCAATCACACTTGTTGACACTGCTATGAGCAACTGAGATATTTGTTTGACAAAGTGAGATAGTCACATTTCAATCAAGGATTAATTCCATCCCCGGCTGCCTCGAACGGGCGACTCCGACTTCACCATAGAGCTCCAACCTCGAAGCCAACCCACAAACAGCGGCATAGAAGCCACGACGGCACATGCCACCAGAAGGCCACACGCGCAAGCAACCGACAGCTCCGACTTTGACGACGAGCCTCACCAAGGAAATATGCAGGACTTGAACAACAAGGGCTTGTGAACAATGATGAACGGCTCGCTGAATGCGGCCGATTAACTCTCCTCCGGGAAGGTGGTTCACTTCTTGTCGTAGGCTGGCATGAACTCGGAGCTAGACAAGCAAATGTATAGAGATCATCATCATAAGAGAGATCACCAAAAGAACATGTAACACCCACAAGAAAGGAGCGGGAGAGGGGTTGGCGAGAAGAGTTAGGTTCTGTCAGTTATCTTGCTCCCTTTTCAAGTATCCAAGTGCTTGTTCATGGGCTGTCTACAAATTGATGCTCTTATATCTTGTTCCTGATCGTGTAGTGGTAAACTGCTTGCCTGGTAGTTATGACAACTTATAAGTGATGAATATGTTATTAGTAATGTTTCGTCATCACCTTGCCCATTCTGCATGTGCACTCAATGACTGCATTGTAGCACTATCTTTGCCAAGAATGTGAGGAGATGGGGCTCCAAGGATCTTCACAATTTTTAGCTTGATCCTTGTCTACTGCTCCAAAGATCCAGCAAAAGTAGAAGGGTGATGATGTGACATTGACCCACGCCTCTATCATCTATCTCACCTGAGCCCTCTAAAAAAATCAACTAATGCAAAGCAAAGCAATCACACTTGTTGACACTGCTATGAGCAACTGAGATATTTGTTTGACAAAGTGAGATAGTCACATTTCAATCAAGGATTAATTCCATCCCCGGCTGCCTCGAACGGGCGACTCCGACTTCACCATAGAGCTCCAACCTCGAAGCCAACCCACAAACAGCGGCATAGAAGCCACGACGGCACATGCCACCAGAAGGCCACACGCGCAAGCAACCGACAGCTCCGACTTTGACGACGAGCCTCACCAAGGAAATATGCAGGACTTGAACAACAAGGGCTTGTGAACAATGATGAACGGCTCGCTGAATGCGGCCGATTAACTCTCCTCCGGGAAGGTGGTTCACTTCTTGTCGTAGGCTGGCATGAACTCGGAGCTAGACAAGCAAATGTATAGAGATCATCATCATAAGAGAGATCACCAAAAGAACATGTAACACCCACAAGAAAGGAGCGGGAGAGGGGTTGGCGAGAAGAGTTAGGTTCTGTCAGTTATCTTGCTCCCTTTTCAAGTATCCAAGTGCTTGTTCATGGGCTGTCTACAAATTGATGCTCTTATATCTTGTTCCTGATCGTGTAGTGGTAAACTGCTTGCCTGGTAGTTATGACAACTTATAAGTGATGAATATGTTATTAGTAATGTTTCGTCATCACCTTGCCCATTCTGCATGTGCACTCAATGACTGCATTGTAGCACTATCTTTGCCAAGAATGTGAGGAGATGGGGCTCCAAGGATCTTCACAATTTTTAGCTTGATCCTTGTCTACTGCTCCAAAGATCCAGCAAAAGTAGAAGGGTGATGATGTGACATTGACCCACGCCTCTATCATCTATCTCACCTGAGCCCTCTAAAAAAAATCAACTAATGCAAAGCAAAGCAATCACACTTGTTGACACTGCTATGAGCAACTGAGATATTTGTTTGACAAAGTGAGATAGTCACATTTCAATCAAGGATTAATTCCATCCCCGGCTGCCTCGAACGGGCGACTCCGACTTCACCATAGAGCTCCAACCTCGAAGCCAACCCACAAACAGCGGCATAGAAGCCACGACGGCACATGCCACCAGAAGGCCACACGCGCAAGCAACCGACAGCTCCGACTTTGACGACGAGCCTCACCAAGGAAATATGCAGGACTTGAACAACAAGGGCTTGTGAACAATGATGAACGGCTCGCTGAATGCGGCCGATTAACTCTCCTCCGGGAAGGTGGTTCACTTCTTGTCGTAGGCTGGCATGAACTCGGAGCTAGACAAGCAAATGTATAGAGATCATCATCATAAGAGAGATCACCAAAAGAACATGTAACACCCACAAGAAAGGAGCGGGAGAGGGGTTGGCGAGAAGAGTTAGGTTCTGTCAGTTATCTTGCTCCCTTTTCAAGTATCCAAGTGCTTGTTCATGGGCTGTCTACAAATTGATGCTCTTATATCTTGTTCCTGATCGTGTAGTGGTAAACTGCTTGCCTGGTAGTTATGACAACTTATAAGTGATGAATATGTTATTAGTAATGTTTCGTCATCACCTTGCCCATTCTGCATGTGCACTCAATGACTGCATTGTAGCACTATCTTTGCCAAGAATGTGAGGAGATGGGGCTCCAAGGATCTTCACAATTTTTAGCTTGATCCTTGTCTACTGCTCCAAAGATCCAGCAAAAGTAGAAGGGTGATGATGTGACATTGACCCACGCCTCTATCATCTATCTCACCTGAGCCCTCTAAAAAAATCAACTAATGCAAAGCAAAGCAATCACACTTGTTGACACTGCTATGAGCAACTGAGATATTTGTTTGACAAAGTGAGATAGTCACATTTCAATCAAGGATTAATTCCATCCCCGGCTGCCTCGAACGGGCGACTCCGACTTCACCATAGAGCTCCAACCTCGAAGCCAACCCACAAACAGCGGCATAGAAGCCACGACGGCACATGCCACCAGAAGGCCACACGCGCAAGCAACCGACAGCTCCGACTTTGACGACGAGCCTCACCAAGGAAATATGCAGGACTTGAACAACAAGGGCTTGTGAACAATGATGAACGGCTCGCTGAATGCGGCCGATTAACTCTCCTCCGGGAAGGTGGTTCACTTCTTGTCGTAGGCTGGCATGAACTCGGAGCTAGACAAGCAAATGTATAGAGATCATCATCATAAGAGAGATCACCAAAAGAACATGTAACACCCACAAGAAAGGAGCGGGAGAGGGGTTGGCGAGAAGAGTTAGGTTCTGTCAGTTATCTTGCTCCCTTTTCAAGTATCCAAGTGCTTGTTCATGGGCTGTCTACAAATTGATGCTCTTATATCTTGTTCCTGATCGTGTAGTGGTAAACTGCTTGCCTGGTAGTTATGACAACTTATAAGTGATGAATATGTTATTAGTAATGTTTCGTCATCACCTTGCCCATTCTGCATGTGCACTCAATGACTGCATTGTAGCACTATCTTTGCCAAGAATGTGAGGAGATGGGGCTCCAAGGATCTTCACAATTTTTAGCTTGATCCTTGTCTACTGCTCCAAAGATCCAGCAAAAGTAGAAGGGTGATGATGTGACATTGACCCACGCCTCTATCATCTATCTCACCTGAGCCCTCTAAAAAAAATCAACTAATGCAAAGCAAAGCAATCACACTTGTTGACACTGCTATGAGCAACTGAGATATTTGTTTGACAAAGTGAGATAGTCACATTTCAATCAAGGATTAATTCCATCCCCCCCCCCATGATTCATCCATTTGACAAATTTTACTCAATTTTGAGAAAATCCTCAATTTGTACCGCCATTTATCACCTTTGTGCCACATTATACCTCTAACCGGATTTCCTTCCAATTTGGTACTGCCTAGGCATGCCACATAGACGGTTTATTTTTTCTTTTGGTTTTTCTATGGTTTGCTCTTGGTTCCCCACTTACTCGATTTCTCTCTGAGGCATATCATCGAACAACTTGTGTGTGTGTGTGCAGGGTGGCTGTAGCATGCTCACTCGTCTCCGATAGCTCACCGCCGGCCACTAACCTCGACCCTCTCAGTTGGTTTTGTCATAAATCACAAAAATGCAATAGGGTAATCCAAGAGATGCACATGCAAAGTCACTTCAGGGAATATTATACTATTTTGTAAAGACAACTGGGAAGGAGAAACAATACAAATCAAATTTTTCCTGAATTGCATTCCTTTGCAAAAGATGATTCCATCTCTGTGCAAAAATTCAACCTTCCTCAAGACCTGACAGTGCATTTTCATTTGCCAATGTCAACTACTGCTTATGAGCAGTTCAATCTCTTAAAGGAAATCATTCCACAACTTGAGGAAAATGGAAAGGATAAATGGACTACCAATGGATTAGATAACAACTACTCTTCAATGAGAATGTATGACAGACTGATGGGAGAAGAAGAAGGACATCCCATTTTCCAGCTGATTTGGACTAGCTCAAGCAGGCTCAAGCACAAAATTTTCTTATGGACGGTGTCACACTACAGAATCAATACCAGATCCCTGCTAATAAGAAATGGTATGCTTCTAGATGACCCATCCTGCCCAAACTGTAATCAGGGTGCTGAAGAAACTGCAATGCATTTGCTCTGGGACTGCCACTTTGCACAGGACTGCTGGAACACTATCATTCCTGGCAGGAAAAGAGGCACCTCCATCTTTGAAGATATAGTTCTTTCAATGGATAAACTTCCCAAAAACTTTGCCTCAGAAATTGTCATGCTGGGATGTTGGAACCTTTGGACACAACGTAATGGCAAGATATTCAGACAACAACAACAGTCTGTCCATGCTTGGCGTTTCTACCTTAAGAAATATCTCAAGCTGCTCAGATTCAAAGTGAAAGAGAAGCATTTCCAAGAGCTCTCAGACTGGATTAGACATAACATGTAAAGCAATGGTTTCTTTTCCTAGAGCAGACATTGGCTAGACCCTCGGGTCTCCCCCCTTGTAAATTGTAACATATTTTATTTTTAATATAATTACACCGTAGAACTCTTGTTCTACGGTTTTCAGGTCAAAAAAATCCAAGAGATACACTTTGAACTTACCTAATAATATCCTACAAACCACCATTAAGATTTTTTTTTTAGATTGTATGTTTTAGAGATCTCTACCATGATATACCACACGTATGTTTATACAATACATAATATGTACAATTATCGAAACATAATTCACAAAAAAAATTGTTACACATTACAATTTTAATTTAGCACAACCCACAATTTTCAATGATAAGGATATATATACTACAACTGCATAACAAAGAAACACTATACTTACTATTTAGCCACATCATTATGTGGTTGAATATTCAACTACGTAATAGACACGTTATGCTCACTAAAAATGCGTTACGATAAAAATAACATACAAATAAGTTAAATTGTTCAATATAAATCATTTTTAATTTAATTTGCATACAAAAATATAAAAAGTTGCACCTTGATCAGCAAGTGCTATATTAGGAAATTTGCCCGGTAAGAAAATTCGCCAAATAATATTTCCGTAATATTATTTGCACTGACTAAATGAGTGGGCGCACCAAAGCGCTGTCTTCGTTTATTCCGTGCGAAAAGTCAAATATGATTCGCCGCTTGAATGCAGCAGCCGTAACCACCCTGTAAAAGTTCCCCGTGTATGTAACATTGCTCCCGTCAGAGTCCACCGCGTGGAACACTCCACTATCAGAGATCCCATCATTGACGTAACTAACTTAACTGCCATCATTCCCAGTGTTTTGTAACACGTTCCCAGTGTTGTCTAAGTTATAGATGGCTCAGCCGCTCACCTTCTTATTCCTCCCGCACATCGCCGCTACCGTGTTCATGCTGGGCACTGATGTCGGCCTCGTCACGCCGGTGCCTATCAGTAAGAGGTACATCGTCGACGGCGCGGATGAGTGCCGCGTGCCGCCGCGGAAGAAAAATGACATGTGCATAAAGTGAGGATCCACCATCCAGTTCTTCGTCAAGGAATTCATTGGTAAAGAGGACTAACTAGTCAAAAAAAAAGTCCGATCAATCAACTTTTGTTTTTAGTCGACAATAACTCTCGTTCATCTTCATCCCGTGAACAATTCATTTAAAAAATTACTCGATCGGGTGGTGGAGTTCATGTTTGTCCCACTAACCGGAATGGCTTAGCTTAGCTAAGCTATTCTTCAGGACTTAGAGATTATTTGAGTCTTGGTCTGTATGTATAGTTGATGAGAGGCTTAACCTTATTTAGTGAGAGATCAACACGTTGATCAGAGTGAGCGACCTGACCCCGAGGTCAGTTTAAATTGGCTTCTGTGTGAAGTCTTCTTCCTTTCTGAATGTGATGCCTCACTTAAACTACAGTAAAATGGCGCGCGATGAGATCGACTTTACAAAGATGGACGAAAGGGGACGGATGAATCGCCCAACGTACTAACTGAAGCCAATATGCACCAACCCTCGACCAAATAAACAGATGGACTGAAGCTAACAACACAGACCAGGTTTGCGTGTGTCAATCGTAAGTAAAGAGCCCGAATTTGCAGCTCGCTCAAAGTTTTGTCTAGCGCTGAATTACTTGCCGCCACCGTCACCTCATCTCCCCTGTTGATCCGGGCTGTGAGGTCACTGCTGAACTGAACTGCCGGAGGTTAGGGTATCTAACCTCGGGACTAATTGCAGCAACCCCCAAGCCTGACAAAGATACTAGTGCATACAAGTAGTTCGAGGGTAGATTTTGAGGTGTCGCTTGCTTCGGATGCATACAAAGATACTATTGCGGACCAATTTATACATCATGCTTTTTTTTACTGACCTTGCCACAGTTTAGCAAGGAAAATGTGGTTGATTTTGGGCATCAACCAAACATGCTCGTACTATCGTCCATTATCTGAAAAAATACGTGCCCTGTAAGTTTGGGCCAAGACCATGTAAGAAGAGGGATACAGGTGAGATGAGAGTCGTTTCATCTGTTCTGATCAACGACCGACGACCCTCACGGATGGGCCTATCTTCCTCAAGTACTTATTAGAGTGTCCAGCTCGAGCCGGTGAACTTCGGGTTGGGTCGCAGCGCCCGCGTAGTACGCCTGGGTCGCACAACACTGAAGACAGTAGAATCTGAACATTTTTGTGGACTGAACATCATCTGCCAGCTTCTGAACCCATTTGCCAGCTTCAAGCCGTTGCGTTCGTGCTACACTGTCAGGGCATCCTGCAGAGATCATTCTCCACATGTAGTTAAAGCAAATCCAGTAATCCACATGTAGTTAAAGCAACTGTTTGCGTCCCTCCGTTTCTTCTGAGCAACTTATAGCGTGTGGTTCTTGGCAATAAGCCGATATGACTGAACCTATTGTTCAGGTTGATTCATCCATCCATCTTGTCACATCAATATTCAGAAATTTAGAAGAACTCTCAACCAAGTGTCCAGGAGCCATGGGACAGTGTTTAGCCCACATACACTTCTGTTATAATCTAGTACCAGTACAGAATATACAAAATCACATAGGGATAGAGGTTTGGAGCGCAGATAACGAGTAGTTACGAACAGCAGGGGCTTGTGAACGATGATGCTCGCTGAATGCCGGGAGTAAATCTCCGCCGGTGGAGCTGGACCGCCAAGAAGGTGGTTGACTTCTTGTCATAAGCCGGCATGCCGTCGTACCCTGACAAGCAAATGTATAGAGATCATCAAAAGTAAGAGACAAAAGAATATGCAACACCCACAAGAATGGAGTGGGAGGGGGAGAATCAGAGTTGGGCTCTGTCAGTTATGTTGCCACACGAGCTTGTCAGCTCTGTGAAATGTTTTGCTCTTTTCTCAAGTATCCAAGTGCTTGTTACTGTGTTTTCTACAAATTGATGCTCTTGTTACCTTGTTCATGAGAACCCACTCATCATCTTATTTTTGGTGTTATCACGTAGTGGTAAACTACTTTTCAGATAGCTAGAGTGGTACTAGTTACTAGCAACTTGTAACTGATGAATATGCTATTAGTATGTTACAGCATCAGTTTGCATGCCAGTAGCGTGCTGGGTGGCATTGCCTGATTGTTGTGCTCATGATACATATGCATGTCAGCATGTGCACTCAATAACTGCACATCTTTGCCAAGAATGCGAGGAGGTGGGGCTCCAAGGGTCTACACGGTTTTGCGTTTCAAAAAACAGACTACACACTTTGGCTTGACGCTTGTCATCCAAGTGCTGCTCCTTTTTCAATTATGCAAGTGCTTGCTAACGATCAAGGCGACGGTCACACTTGTAATATTGTTGGTGGCATGGGGAACTTTGAGGACCGTGGCAATGATTAAGAATGAAGCTAAAAATGAGTTCTATCATGCCGCAAGAGTAGGCCTTTTGTGTTATGGTGCCGTCTGTGGACGAGTAATGGACCTCTGAATTCTGTTTTACCCCCCTTCTTTATTAATTAGATGAGACAAAGAGTTTTTGCCTCCGTTTCGAAAGAGAAGTGCTTGTTAATGTGTTGTCTACAAATTGATGCTCTTATTACCTTGTATTCTGGACAGTGTCTTTTGTCTTATTTTTGGTCTTACTCCTGTTCGTGCAATGGTAGTTAAGAGCGGTGGTTACTTCCAACTTATAACTGATGAAAACGTAATTAGTAGTATGTTACAGCATCCCCTGCCTATTTTTCAAGCCAGTGGCGTGCTGCGTGCCATTGCCTCTAGTACTACAAATGTATGTAAGCACTGTACCAAACGGCCCTTGGTTAGCTGTCAACCAAAAAATTGCAACCAATGACTGCACTGGAGTACTATTGTTTCCAACAACGGGAGGAGGTGCAGCTCCAAGGGTCTACACGGTTTTCTGTTTCAAAAAAAGCAGGACTGCCCATCAAAAGAAGAAAGGGGTGATGATGCCGGTGACATTGACCCTTGTTTGATGGGCCTGGTGACATTGTTTGCTTGACCCTTGTCTCTATCATCCAGCTCACCTTAACCTCCTGAAGAAACGAAACCAATGAAAAGCAAAACAATCACACTTGCTAATAAGGCTGCACTGACCAACCGAGCTAGTTGCTTTAACAAAGTGAGACGGTCACATTTTAATCTGTTTTGAACGCCTTGGCAATCGACCGATCAAAAGTGCAGAGCTCTCAACACACGAAACATGTTGGCATCCGACAAGAAATCAAGATCCTTGCCAATAATCTCTCGCGTGCTCATAGCTCACCAAACGGATATTGGTACTGCTAATAAAAATTTGTTTTTGAGGTGGCTCCTCTACTTGGCCGGAGCCGCCCCTAAGGTGGCACCCTTGCTCGACCAATGCTCTGTCCCAGGTGGCAGCGATGACCCATTCTTCTGTACCAGCGGTTAGATCTGGCCACCTCGTTTCCCTTCGTTATCGTCCGCGACTAGATCCATCCACCTCGTTGCCATATCTGGGTGTCCCTCGGGCCTCTATCCACCGCGGTGGTGGGGTTCCCTGGCTTGACATTGTTCATGAGGCTAGTGGTTGTGGTAGCGCCATCCGCGGTCGCCCTATTTGGTTGAGGCGTCGCCTCCAGCGATCATCATGTTCATGTTTTTTGGTCTTGGATTTTGTGTTTCTTGGTCATGTTTGAAAAAAAATCAAGCGGTGGTTTCCCAGATCTGGCGCATCATCTCCTGGTGGTGGGTGTTTTCGGTCATGGTCATGTGGTGGTTAGCCGTTGGCCTGCCATGGGCTACGATGCATTTGACGGTTCGGCTGTCACTTCTTGGGGATGCATCTCTAGCTCCCTCAGGTCGTGGTTGGCTTCATCATTGGTCCTCGTGTGTGCCTTCTAGCTGCCCTCGGTTTGTGTCCATCCACCTCCATGGCCATCTTCTATGGCCTGGGTGGAAGCAGGTCCAGTGGAGTTGGACATGTGGCATTGTCATTGGGTGATGTTGCGCCTATTCTTGTGCAAGTGGTTTAGATCAAGGTTTATGGCGAAATTGTACCTGTGACATTTGAACTTCAGCCGTCATCGTCATCATCATGTTTGTTGAGTTTGAGTCGTGTTGTTGCAGCAGGGTTTCCAGTTTTGCAGCGTGTTGTACCTTTTCTCTAGTTTAGGTTGGACTCGGTCGTCTTGTACTCGTGGATTGACAACTTTTGGGTTCCTTTATTCATTGGTATAAATAATTATGTGCCCTTAGTTGTGTCCCCCTCGGCAGGTTAACCCCTAGTTTCCGAGAACACCCGTTCCTGCACAAACCACTTTAGTGGTCTTATGCTTTTGCCCTTTAACCGTTTGACCGTTACTTTGAAAAAATAAAAAAAATTCATACTAACTCAGAAAAATGTAAATAAGATATCAAAATGTTGAGAAAAACATCATCTATATGTGCATGTCATTTACATTCATGACAAAGGTGTTAGAAGGTCCCCATCTCAGTTTTAGCTCATATAATCTCAGCATGAACAGTAAAATCTGAAAAAAAAACTACTTTTTTTTGGTGGCAGACATTGACCAATGTTTTGAGATCTTGCCAAGTTTTTATAAGGGAATAAACTTCGTGGAGGTCGTGAAGAAAGAAACTGATGCTCCAAAACAAAAGCATTTTGGAGTGCTAATTTTGTTTTTTGGCCACGACTCCCACGAATGTCATTCCCTGATGAAACTTGGTAAGCACTCAAAACATTGTCCAATGTTTGCCAACAAAAAAATTAAGAATTTTTTGAATTTTTGTTCAATTTTTTCTTCATATTTTATTGTTCGTGTTGAGATCATATGAGCTCAAACTGAGGTGGGGACTTTCCAACACTTTTTTCATGAATGCAAATCACATGCACATATAGGTGATGTTTTTTCTAACATTTTGATATCTTACTCACATTTTTTTGAGTTAGTATGCATTTGTTATGAATTTTTCGAAATGATGGTCAAACGGTCAAATGGTAAAAGCATAAGACGAGCAAAGTGGTTTGGGCAGGACGAGTGTTTTCGAAAATTAGGGGTAAACTTGCCGAGTGTGACCCAACTAGGGGCATAAAGTCAAATATCGCTTATTCGTTTAGGTTTCGATGTTGAGTCGTGCCTCTATGGCATTGTATGGTGCTGTATTATCTTCTTTTCTTAATGAATAGACATGCAACTCTCTAGCATGGTTCTAAAAAAATTGTTTAGTGTCAGCCGAGAATCAGCGAGTGTACATCATAATGAGTTCTTCAATATAAGTTTAACTGGTAAATTAAAGTAGCTTGAGCTACAGTTCAGATGGGAACCCATATACACATCAAGTTATAGATATGCTTTAGAATTGATCAAGAGGAATTTTGGCATAGAAAATTGAGCGAAGATTAGCCTTAAAGGGGAATAGCCATAACAATACCAAATTCTTTCATAGAGTTTGCAAGTGGCAACAAAAGGAGAAACGTTATATTCTGCTTGAAACACGAGCATAATATTATCTAGGAGATACCTAACATCTTGGAGCATGTTACCTTATTTTACAAATAATTGTTTGATCATGTTGAATGTTTTACATGTAAAATTAGGGTGGATTTCTAGAATAATGGAGAAAAACTAAACTGTGCTCCCTCCAGCGCTAAATACACATCCATTTGAGCGACATGCTTTTTGGGATGGAGAGAGTTTTTTTAAAGTGTGTGTGTGTGTGTGTGTGTGTGGGGGGGGGGGGTACTGAAGAGCACCTCCTGGGTTTCGGTCCATATTATTTGCTGTTGGGTGACCTCCCCCTCATGAGCTTTCCAGTGGGGTGTTAAGGGCCCTCTTTTGAGATTGTGTGATCCCAACCGCGAATAGGGTTGGAATACCTTGCAATCGGAGACACCGTACCATGGATTTGAGTGCCCTCCTACTGATTGAGGTCCTTTTCGTGCATTTTCCTTTGGCAGGGGAGCCAAATTGCCATGCTTATCTACACGTCACACACTACATGAGCGCTCATACTCTTAGATTATCAAAGCACCCACACAATATTAGGCTAGCATTTTCACCACTACAAAAAAAAGACACATCCGTGACATTTTGGGCTGAACGAATTTTTTTCTGTCATACATATGACACTTCTATGACGATAATTGTGACAAAACCCGGTATCATCAGAAATGTGGTGGGCTTCTACTTCTATGACAAAAAATCATGACAGAAAATGGGCTTTTTGTCCTGGGCGGGCCGGAGACGCAGCTGCATGACATTCTTTGGGCCGTCCATGACGGAAAAACCGTGGTAGAAGCGAGGGGGAGGAAAATTTCGGGGAGTTCCCGGTTACGGTGGGAGGTCGGGGGCCGAGCGAAGCGCGTTTCTCTCTTACACGTACGCGCGTGTGTGCGAGGCGTTGGCTCTAACTGAACCCGAGCGAGGCGTTGGGCTCTAACTGAACCCGAGCGATTGCACTGCAGGCTACGTGTTACTGAACCCGAGCGATCGATCGATGGCTGTTAACTGAACCCGATCGAGCGATTCCTTCGCTACTGCTGCTAACTGAAGCTGATCGATTGGATGAACACTGAGCGTTGCGGGGGGGGGGGGGGGGTTGGATGAACAGGACCCCGTGGTGTGGAGGGCTGGATGAACAGTAGACGGTGGAGGGGTGCCCGTGGAGGGGTGGTTGAACAGTAACCGGTGGAGTAGCGCGCTGTGGAGGCTGGATGAACAGGAGCCCGTGGAGGCTGGAGGAGGTCGACGGTAGCCCGTGGAGGCTGGAGGAGGTCGACGGTGGAGATGAACAGTATCCCGTGGAGTCCCGTTTTGCGGTACGCCACCTCCCGATGAACAGGACCCCCGTTTCGACCGTAGGAGGCCCGTTTCGTCCGTTTTGCGGTACGCCACACCCCTCCCGATCAACAGGACCCCCGTTTCGACCATAGGAGGTCCGTTTCGTCCGTTTTGCGGTACGCCACACCCCTCCCGATCAACAGGACCCCCGTTTCGACCGTAGGAGATCCGTTTCCTCCGTTTTGCGGTACGCCACACCCCTCCCGATCAATAGGACCCCGTTCCGAACGTAGGAGGTTCGTTTCCTCCGTTTTGCGGTACGCCAGGCCTCGTTTCCATCGTCTGTTCCGTCCAAGCCCTCCCGATGAACACGATCACGCATTCCGTTCCGACCCAGCCGGCTGGCTCCCACGCGTTCCGTTGCCTCCCGATGAACACGACGCATTCCGTTGCCTCCCCATGAACACGACGCATTCCGTTGCGTCCCCATGAACGCGACGACGACGCTGTTTCTCCGTTCCGACCCAGCCATGTACACGAGCCCTGGCCGTACGTATGCGCGAGTAGGCGTTCGAGACCCCGCCCGTATGTACACATACGTGGCCGTATTTTCTTTCTTGCACCCTGGCCGCTGTACGTACGTGTACATGCTACGTGCGCGCCTCTACTACGACACGTGCGCGCGCCTCTACATCCACCAGTATATATGTACGTACACGTTCGCGACCAGAATGACAACTCTACGTACGCTTCGACCAGGTGGGTCCCGACTGTCAGGCACTTCCTTGCGTGCGAAGATGTAGCTGGTGGGTCCCAGCAGTCAGGGGGGAAACTTTTTTTCGCGAAATACGGTGGCCCGTCCGGTGGGTCCCCGCTGTCAGGTGGAGGAATAATTATTTTGCACGTAATAAGGAGGCACTTCCTTGCTGCGGCCGTGGACCCAGCTGTCAGCCTCTCCACGTACAGTCCACGTCCGATGAAAGCCGTTCCTTGACCACGTTGACCACGCCGCGCCGAGAGCACCAGAGCGGTGGACGACGGCGAGGCCTAGGAAGGGGACGACGCGGAGCCGGGGAAGACGCGGCAGTGGATGCCCACGTGTAGAGGAGTACGAGGGTTCACTGGTTCGCTGCGGTGTGAGGCTGCCGTCGCCGCAGAATAACAGGGGGTGTGGCTGATAGAGGGATGGCCTGGCCAGCGGTGGGAGTAGTAGGGGCGGTGAGGCCTCCGCCGCATCGCAGCCGGCCACGGGAGGCAGGAGCACGAGGCACGACCGGCGCTGGTTTGGGCGGCTGGAGCAAGAAGACCAGAGGTTGAAGAAGCACTACGGCCGTTGGATGGACATCATACGGTCACTGGAGCTAGAATCGTGCATATTGACTAAGTTGACAAAGCCCTCCGTCCCCGTCAACTTAGTAGGCCCACAAGTCAGCCTGCCACTATACTGGGTCCCAGCTAACAGGGGAAGTATTCATTTTTTTGTGCATAATAAGGAGGCACTTCCTTGTGTGCGAAGATATAGCTGGTGGGTCCAAGCTGTCAGCGGCGGTAACGTCTTTTTCGCGAAATACAGAGGCCCTTTCGATGGGTCCCTGATGTCAGGTGGAGGAATCATTATTTTGCGCGTAATAAGGAGGCATTTCCTTGCGTGCGGCCGTGGACCCAGCTGTCAGCCTCTCCATGTACAGTCCACTTCAGATGCATGTCGGTCGTTGACCACGTTGACCAGGCCGCGCCAAGAGCACCAGGGCGGTGGACGACGGCGAGGCCTAGGAAGGGAACGACACGGAGGCAGGGAAGACTCGGCAGTTGTTTCCAACGCGGAGGGGAGTACGACTGTACGAGGGTTTACTGGTTCGTCTGCCGTCGCCGGAGAATAACAGCAGGTGTGGGTGAGTAGAGGGATGGCTACGCCAGCGATGGGAGTACGGTGGGGCGGTGAGGCCTGCGCGGCAGCAGAGCCGGCCGCGGGGAGGAGGGAGCAGGCAGTCCCTCCGGCGCTAGTTTAGGCGGCTGGAGCAGGAAGATCAGAGATTGAAGAAGCACGTCGGCCGTTGGATGGACATCCAACAGTCACTGCTGCTAGAATCGTGTGTTCACTGACAAAGCCTTGCGTAAATAAGTCAGCCTCGAAATCTGTGGCGTGTATAGCCCATTTGCTATTATTTTTATAATTTTTACTCATTTTCTAATTCATATGGAATTTATTGCAGCCCGTTTTCCATTTTTAGAATTGCTGGCCATTTTCTGGTCAGTACCAGGGTCAAAAAATTAACTAAATATGTGGGAAATTTTGAAAATTCACAAATTTTTGCTGGGGAATGAAATATTCTTAATCCAAAAATTAATAGCCATACTAAAATAAATTTAAAAATAAATTAGTACTATGTCATGTTAAATCCAATGAAATACGTATAAGATATCAGTGAAGAACAAAAACAAAAAAAGAAACTTATATCCCATTTGCTATATTTTTTTTGGAATTTTCAACCCTTTTGATATTACTTTTAACAGACATTGACCATACTCTTAAGCCAGGCCGGAATGCATCCCTCCTCGTCTTGAAAGATTTGCAGCCCAGTAATTCGGAGAAAACAAATAGGCCTAGCTTGGGTATTCTTCAAAAAGAAATACTGGGCTACATATTTTCCCAAAGAACTGGTGCATGAGCATTTAGATTTATTTATTTATTTATGTTTAGGGGACCATGAGCATGTACCTGGGCCGGATTCATGTGAGAGCCTTCCTTCCAGTTAATTATGGGCTTCTCTATTGGGCCTTCATCAGTGGGCTGCATGTTATCAACAAGTGGAAAATGTGTTCCGTACGAAAAATAGTATGCGCTACGTACGGTACGGGGCACTAAAGGATCGAACTGTGCAACGACTTCCAAAACATTGTGTTTGTCGTTCTAACAACACATTTATTCAACCAACAGACGAAATATACTACTGATTGTACATTGAAAACAGCAGCAGCAACAACCAGGGCTGGGGGTGCAACAGAAGCAGTAAGCAGGCCAGAAGAGTGAAGACGCAGCTCTCTCTTCCAAACCAAACATCAGCCATCATTACAAAAGGGCTACCAAAAAAGAACAAGTGTATGCATCAAACTAAATAAAGATCCTACTACACCAAGTGTACGCATCTAACTAACTGGCTCAGTTAGACGTTACTATTTATTAAGCCGTGGAGATTGGCTGACGGCTTGAACCAGATGGGTGCCTGACGGGGGAAACTCCAGCCAGTAGGTCGAAGTCTGATACTTGCGACCCTCTCTCCTATTTTGGGCTGCAGAGCGTGGCGGCACATATCAGGGTATGGTGCATGCAGAGACGCATGGTACGCTGTGTACACACAGTTTTGCCTGATGAACGAAACCGCGCTGCCATCATGATCCTTGCCGTCGGTTACCTCCTGGTTAATCGGATAATTCAGTCCGACAAACAGAGAGCGTGTACCAAGGCTACTTACCAGCCTCCAGTCAAAAATTCCTGAAGGCCTAGAGAAGCTGGGATCCTGCTCAAAGACCTTGCAGTGACTGTGATTGTATTCCGCGAAACAACACGTCCGGTACGTGCGAACGATCATCAATCTTTCGCCGTCGTCTGATCGAGCCAGGAACCACCTGCAACTGCCATGCCGCTTTTCTTTGAAAGGTTCTGGGATTAGGAAGGGTAGGGACACCAGGCGGCCTACAACATCATATCAAGTTGGAGTCAAATAAAAAAGGGCTCTTGATTTAGTCAATCTTAAGAACAGCATGTTATGAGCATGAATATTTCTTCAGCAAATGTTGACAGTAATATAAGCAAGCCATCATGATATCATAGGAAAGTAACATACTGCTGTAACAGCCGTTTGTAGCGATGACTGGAGTAGGCCAGCAATACGTCCAACCATAGAAGGAGTCGACAGCGTAAATGAAGCCCTTGTGTTCAATGGCATCAGAGAACCATGGAGGATGTATGATCCTGCGATGGACGTGTAGATTTATCCACTTACCGCAGTGACCTATCAGATAGGCGAGACCGCGGTTGAAGAACGCAATTAGCCTGAAGTCTTTATAATTCGCAAATCTTGTGGGCACTTGGCAGATTACAACCTTGAGCAAATCAAACTTGGTATCATGTTGGCTACTGTAAGATTCCGAGTATTCTGGGCCGCGGTGCCAAAGCAGTGTAGTGTTAATCGAAGGAAGGGGGGTCAATCGCCGGGTGTAGACCTCCACGAGCATCCAGCTGTCGCGACCGTCGACGAGCACCATCCAAGATGTGTTCATGCCGACCCAGTACATACCGTTAATGTAGTTGAGGCTGACGGGGATCGGATCGCAGTCAAGGGGGTTGATGCTCGCCACCCTACGATCGTTATGCTGCGTGACACGCCGTTTCTGAAGATCAGGCGGCATCAGCAAGCAAGGAGCTGGCTTAAAAAGCTCCGGCCTGAGGGCTTTGAGTAAACGGTACAGCCCCGACGAGCACGCGGCGAGCGGCATGGTACTGAGATTGTCCACACGCGAAACAATGAGCTTGATTACCTCTGTGGGGAGCGAATTCCAGCCACTCTTTCGGCGGACGCTGCTCGGTTTTGCCATTGTTAGTGCTTGGGTTTCGGACGAGGGGGGGAGGCGCCTTAGCGGGGATGGAAGATTGGACGAGATTATGTGCGGACAAAGATGGAGAAGCGAATATGTGCTGCGGGAAGTGGACAGGTGATGATGACTACAACAAGCCGCTTGACTTACGAGACACATACCAGCAGCGTAGGGTCATGTCGATGCCAGACAACTTGCTTGAGTGATCACAGTACTGGTACTCCCTACAGTGCTATGCCCTAACTTGCTTGAGTAGAGTAGTAGAGTAGGACTCTGCTGTACTACTAGCACCGGAGGAGTAGTATATTCTAATCTAAAATAGTTACAAACTTCAATGCCCGAGCGTGGAACGACTACGAACCGTGCTCAAAGACCGTGTCTACGTGGTGTTTGGACATGGGCGACAACCTCAACGCCAACGGTGCTGCTCCCGTTGCACCGTATGTGTTTCTGTCCTTCCTGTTCGAAATCGTGGTAGAATTCATGTTTCTACTCTGTATCCTACTACTATGCTAGTCCACATGATTAGTTTCATCTCTATTATAGCCGTCATGATTTATTTTGTGCTTATTCGGATTAAATCTCGTAGTAACTTGCTCATATATTCAACCGGCGCAACGTCCCCTACAGCCACTCCCGTTTCATGGACGGCCTGGTCGATGCCTCCAAGGAGCCCTTTGTCCACTGCTATGAGTGCCCGATGCCGTTTTGTGGCTCACCGGCGGACATGGTGCATCACCTCACGGATGCGTGCAACGGTCACTACTGGCCCTTGGCGGAGAACATCAAGTACGAGACGTGCTACCCGTTCACCATGCCGGAGTCGCTGGAGGATCACCGCCGCCTGCTAGTCTCGGAGGAGGACGGCAGCGTCTTCCTCTTGATCGTGGGCACCGGCGAGGCCCGCGCAGGCCGCCGCCCCGTCTCTGTAATGTGTGTCAGGGGCAACGCCGCTGACGCTGACACTGACACCAGGCCGATGTACGGGTGCGTGGTCAGTGTTACTACCCCTTCGGGTCGCGTGGGCGGCGACACCGGCCTCATCGAATGGACTTGGACTCTGGGGAGCTGGGACTATCCCGCCAATGTGGACTTGGAAAACCCATGGCATCCTTTACCCGCCGACGCGGTGCATGGGGACTCCAAGGAGGTTCACCTGGACATACGCATTATCAAGTTAAATGTTGATCATTAGTCTTCGCTCAATGTAATCCGCTGTCTAAGCATGTGGAGACTTCCATGCAGGATCTTGCTCTATTGGAGTATCGCGCATGAATAAAAGTGTATCCGTTTATGGTTTAGTCTAGAATCTCCCATGTATGAATTTTTACTACAGTACTGGTGAAAGACTTACGATGAACCATTTCTTACATCTCCTCTGCCCGCTTGCAAGTCATCCTGATTTAATCCCTCCGTCTAGGTGTATAAGGGCATGGTTAATATTACTTAATAGTATAGCCAACTGTTGACTATAAGAAAGTGCCATGTCATCTGTAGCCAACATGTATAACAATCGATACTCAAAAACTAATTCTTAAAGATCATTTCTTGCAAAGCACAATAAGTGTTATTTCTTCACAAGTTTTGGATGCAGGTTGAACAGTTGAACGCTTTTGTTTGCAAAAGATGCCTTTTTATCTATTTCACCCGGATGTTTGTGAGCTCTAGAGATGAAATAATATCCGAAGAAACCTATCGATACCCGTTACACATGAGATGACCCCCACATCCTTTGTCAAAATAAACAACTCCCCGATCAATGCATTTCACTCTTCGGTGCAACGCACGGGCACCTTACTACTATAGATTAGTACGACCAAAAATTGAACTAACATTATATATAGTATGATAAATGCTGATGCATGTCACCTAAAATTATATCATTCAAAACTATGTTCAAATACGAATCCAACGATATAGTTTTTGTTGACATGCACTAACATTTTGTCAGTTAAATCTTCAGTCAAATTCAATGGGGGACTAATAAACCACGACCGATGTAGTACAAGTGTAGAGGGCGGCGCTGCACGGGAGTCTCACCTCTCACCCCGCTCGTGGCGCGGCAGTAAAGCCGTCATATCACAAAACCCAACCACTCCCAGTAATAAGTGGCCTGGTAAAATAAACGGACAAGCAACCATCACATCCCTCCGTCTTTTTTGCATTTCATCTCTCTGCATTTACTTTCTCCGGTTCATCTCGCACACTTGATCCCTAGCTACTACTCCTAGGGCCAGTTCTTTTGGCGGCTTCCCCAACTTTTCCCACAAGACTAGTCATAGTGGAGAGTAACAATAAGGCGCCTCACTCATTTATTTGGGCTTCTAAACTACTACTCCGTCCTGGTTTATTCCTCACCATTGTAATTTGTGCTAAATTTTGACCAAAGATTTAACTGGTTTATTCCTCACCATTGTAATCCCTCCGTCTAGGTGTGTAAGTCATCTTACGAAAACCAAATAATCCCAAAACACTTAGGCGCGGTGCATTAACTTCTACTCCGTACCTCGTTTCTTGTTTCTTGACATATCAACCAATAAGAGATAAAGAGTGTGCATGCTTTTAATGACTTGAGATATCAAAGACGACATGTAGTGGTTAGTTCATTGCATGCAATACTATTAATTAGCAAATAAACATTAATGTTTCTCATTTTCTCCTCCTCCTTGGTCACGGTGCACAGCCTAAGATGACTTACTCACCTAGACGGATGGAGTAGTGCATGTGACATGCACTAACATTTCATTAGTTAAATTTATGATCAAAATTTGACACAGATTACAATGGGGACCAATAAACCAGGACGGAGGTAGTAGTTATGGGATTACTAATCTAGAAGCCTAAAAGAACTGGCCCCTGGTACTCCTACTAGTAGTAGTACTCAAGTTGGAATTCCAATTGCACGGCACAACTTGTTAGGCAAAAAATTTGATACAGGGTGTAGGAAGCGGTTTGGGAATTTGCATGCCTTTCCAACCAGTGAGATACTCCATACAAAGTACGACAGAGAAATAACCACAGAGAAGGAAGCTAAAAGTAAACAATCAAACGAGCATTTTTGCATTGAATCGTTTCACAAGCTTGACTAGTGCTGTTTTTCTACTTTTACAAAAACCGCATCGTAATGTTAAAACGTGCATTTGCACGTACATAAGTAATAGTAGTACTCCCTCCGTCTAGGTGTATAAGTCTTCCCTCCTTCTTGGTCACGGTGCACAACCAAAGATGACTTATTGACCTGGACGGAGGGAGTAGCACAGTCTGCAAGCATATATCGAGAGAGACGTGTAGTGCGATAGTATATAGTAAAGTTTGTGCTATATGCACGTACTTGCAAAATGCGTACGAATACACAAGGTTTCCAAACTTTCCCTTTTACATACTTAATTAAGGACGCTAAAAATTCCTGAACGTTCGGGATTTATCATTTGCGTCCCAAAACTAATGAGATCGCCTTACGAAACAAAAATTATACTCCTCCTAAAAGCCACGGCGCTCGCAGGAGCGCTTGCGGCGCGACACGAGTGCCCTGGTGCGCGGCCGTTTCCCAGCGCGCCGACACAACGCCTCTTCCTCAGCCTCGCAACTCGCGAGGTGCTGATTGGCGGCTTGCCGGCGGGCGAGCGCGATCTCACCGGTGTGGTGATCCGGCGCCAACAGGTACTCCTCCTCGCTGGATGCGTGCACCCGGTCCACGTACCGCCAAGCGTAGATGAGGCGCTTGGGCCCGACTGCACTCAGGGCGTCGGCACGGGCGTCCTCCGCCACCCTCACGGCCCTCGCACGAGCCTTCTGCCAAAGAGCCAATTGCCTGACTCTCTCGGACGCGACATAGGCCTCCCAGGCAGCTTGTTCCGCGGTGTGCTTCTCTTCCTCGGCCTTCTTCTCCGCCTCTATTTTGGCGCGCTCTGCTGGAGGCAAAGCTTCCCACAAGGCGACATCCATTTCTTTCCAAAGCTCCTCGAGGCTGGGGGGGGGGCTTGGCGGGCGGCGCGGCGTTCTCCTCGTAGCGGGGAGCCGACGCATCCTCCGGCGGGCGTGCTGGCGAGATTGGGAACACCGACGCGTCCACCTCGACGCGTCGCGGCGAGGAGCGGAACACCAACGCGTCCTCCTCGACTAGTGGCGGCGAGGAACGGAACGGCGATGCATCGCGTCGCGGCGAGGAGCGGAACGCCGACGCGTCCTCCTCGACTAGTGGCGGCGAGGAAAGGAACGGCGACGCGTCACGTAGCAGCGAGGAGCGGAACACCGACACGTCCTCCTCGACTAGTGGCGGCGAGGAACGGAACGGCGACGCGTGACCGTCCGCGCGGTGCAGCGAGGGGCTCCTAGGGCTTGGGAGGGGCGATGCCATGGTGGTCGACGTGAGAGGGAGGGGGAGGAGATAGCGATGAACGTGAACGTGAGGGGGAGGAGATAGCGATGTCATGGGAGGCGCAGTATTTATAGCGAGCAATGGCACACCTACGTAAGATATGGACTGAGCTGCACTGACTTAACTGCAGGTCCAGTTGCGTCACTGACATGTGGGCCAGACCCCTGTTGGGCCCATATGTCAGTGACCCAATGCACCTGCAGTTAAGTAACAGCTACGTGGGCATATTTGTTGGAGTAAATTACGGGGGAGCGAAGGGGTGGAAATATTGCTGGCCACAACGGATTGGACGAGCGTGGGGGGAGGAGAGTCATGCATGCAGATTTTTTCACACAGGGTGGAGTGGTGGGACTGCCGGAGGGAGAAGGAGAGTTTGGCAGGCATAATGTTTCCACACATGGAGAGGAAAAGATTTGGAGACGAACGGGTTTCCTGCAGGTATGGGGAACGGTGCATAATAAGTCATCTTGCATGCCGGGCTAGGTATAGTCTCAAGTCATTAAAAACATACACGCCCCACACATGTTCATATTTCAAGGTGCACTAAATTATTGCATGCGATGATTAAGGCTGGCCATAATGGTGGTATCTTAGCTGGTATCATGCACACGGGAATAGCAAACATGCTGATGTGGCAAAGAATTAAAGAAGAGAGGGGGGTTAGAGTAACTAGTGTTCATGCATGCATTGGTAAACACATTTTTTTTGTGAAGAACGACAACACTAGTTGAGTACTTTTGCAGACTTCAAAAACTATTCCACCGCCTCTACTATCTTGCTAAGTGTAGGTGAAAATTTTGAATCGAGCCCTTTAAACTAGAAGGGAGGTAGTGGTACTCTAAGGCTGGTCATAGTGGGGAGTAACTTAGACTAGTAACATGCATATGTTACTAGTCTATGTTACTACCTCTATAGTGCATAGTATCATAGATTAGTATCATAGGTGGTCTCATTTATTGCCATGTATGACACATAGTAGCATCACATTTATTATGTTACGGTATCTACCTATGTTACTATAACCATCTCTGTCTTCTTTAATTGCCTACCACATTAGCATGTTTGCGAGTCCCAAGTGCATGATACTACTTATGTTACCCACACTATGGCCAGCCTAATAGCTAACCTTGTTGTGATGACAAGATAGGACATGGCACGCACCTGGACGGAGGAACTAGTCTGCATTGTGCATTTAAGTTTTGTCTGAAGTCAATGTACCTCTACTTTCACCAGACTTATAGAAAAATGTGTCAACATTCACAATGTCAAATCAATATTTTTACACTCATTATAAAACGTAGTTCTTATACTCATTATAATCAGTATTGTAGATATTGATATTTTTAGTACAAATTTGGTCGTGGGATTTCATTGATGCCTGTCAAAGCGTGGAGGAAGCGGAGCTTAGGGCTTGCATTGCCGGTCTCTAGATAGGTATTTCTCTTCATAATCCTGTAATTTTAGAGACTGATTGCGCTTTTGTGGTAGCGTCTCTTGCATCGGGGGACTATGACAGGTCCGCTATGCGTGTGAAGATGAAAGCGTTGAGCATCTCGAAGTTGATCAACAATCTTCAATTGTCAAAGATTAGCCGTTCGGCCAATAAGGTGGCACACTTAATCGCTAAGTATAGCTTTGACAATAGATTAGATGGTATTCTTGTAAATAACGTACCGCCCTGTGTGGTGAATATTGTATCGAATGAGTGTACTGGTGTGGCTGGTTAATTAATATAAGGTGGTGTTAAAAGAAAGTATAAATTTGGTCAAACACTTTGCAAACGGTTGACGGGAGTAAAAAGGATCAGAGGGAGTATCATGCATGCGGAGTAGGCAAAAAAAATTGCTTGTCTAAAAAAAAGGGAAAAAAAATTGCTCATTTATAGCCGGTCGAAGTCTCAAAGGGCGCGACCGCGCGAGGGAGGCAAAGGTCGTGGGAGGCACGACGTTTGACAGAATTAAGTGAAGTTACATCCACGCGCCGGCATGGCGTGCGAACAGGCAGAAGCTATACCGTCAGGCCTACGATATGGGTCTAGTAGACATTGTTGGGTAACGTAGCAGAAATTCAAAATTTTCTACGCATCACCAAGATCAATCTATGGAGTTTACTAGCAACGAGAGGGAAGGAGTGCATCTACATACCCTTGTAGATCGCGAGCGGAAGCGTTCAAGAGAACGGGGTTGATGGAGTCGTACTCGTCGTGATCCAAATCACCGATGATCCTAGCGCCGAACGGACGGCACCTCCGCGTTCAACACACGTACGGAGCAGCGACGTCTCCTCCTTCTTGATCCAGCAAGGGGGAGGAGAGGTTGATGGAGATCCAGCAGCACGACGGCGTGGTGGTGGAAGTAGCGGGATTCCAACAGGGCTTCGCCAAGCGCTGCGGGAGGAGGGAGATGTGTCACAGGAGGGAGAGGGAGGCGCCAGGGCTTGGATTGCTGCTGCCCTCCCTCCCCCCACTATATATAGGGCCAAGGGAGAGGGGGGGGGGGTGCAGCCTTGGCCCTTCCTCCAAGGAAGGGTGCGGCCAGGGAGGAGTCCATCCTCCCCAAGGCACCTCGGAGGTGCCTTCCCCCTTTAGGACTCTCCCTTTATCTTATCTCTTGGCGCATGGGCCTCTTGGGGCTGGTTCCCTTGGCCCATATAGACCAAGGCGCACCCCCCACAGCCCATGTGCCCCCCCCGGGGCTGGTGGACCCCTTGGTGGACCCTCGGACCCCTTTCGGCACTCCCGGTACAATACCGATAAAGTGCGAAACTTTTCCGGCGACCAAAATAAGACTTCCCATATATAAATCTTTACCTCCGGACCATTCCGGAACTCCTCGTGACGTCCGGGATCTCATCCGGGACTCCGAACAACTTTCGGGTTACCGCATACTAATATCTCTACAACCCTAGCGTCACCGAACCTTAAGTGTGTAGACCCTACGGGTTCGGGAGACATGCAGACATGACTGAGACGACTCTCCGGCCAATAACCAACAGCGGGATCTGGATACCCATGTTGGCTCCCACATGCTCCTCGATGATCTCATCGGATGAACCACGATGTCGAGGATTCAATCAATCCCGTATTCAATTCCCTTTGTCAATCGGTATGTTACTTGCCCGAGATTCGATCATCGGTATCCCGATACCTTGTTCAATCTCGTTACCGGCAAGTCTCTTTACTCGTTCCGTAACACATCATCCCGTGATCAACTCCTTGGTCACATTGTGCACATTATGATGATGTCCTACCGAGTGGGCCCAGAGATACCTCTCCGTTTACACGGAGTGACGAATCCCAGTCTCGATTCGTGCCAACCCAACAGACACTTTTAGAGATACCTGTAGTGCACCTTTATAGCCACCCAGTTATGTTGTGACTTTTGGTACACCCAAAGCATTCCTACGGTATCCGGGAGTTGCACAATCTCATGGTCTAAGGAAATGATACTTGACATTAGAAAAGCTCTTAGCAAACGAACTACACGATCTTGTGCTAGGCTTAGGATTGGGTCTTGTCCATCACATCATTCTCCTAATGATGTGATCCCGTTATCAACGACATCCAATGTCCATGGTCAGGAAACCGTAACGATCTATTGATCAACGAGCTAGTCTCCTAGAGGCTTACTAGGAACATGGTGTTGTCTATGTATCCACACATGTATCTGAGTTTCCTATCAATACAATTCTAGCATGGATAATAAACGTTTATCATGAACAAGGAAATATAATAATAACCAATTTATTATTGCCTCTAGGGCATATTTCCAACAGTCTCCCACTTGCACTAGAGTCAATAATCTAGTTCACATCACCATGTGATTAACACTCACAGGTCACATCACCATGTGACCAACATCTAAAGAGTTTACTAGAGTCAACAATCTAGTTCACATCACTATGTGATTAACACTCAATGAGTTCTGGTTTGATCATGTTATGCTTGTGAGAGACGTTATTAGTCAACGGCTCTGAACCTTTCAGATCCGTGTGTGCTTTACGAATATCTATGTCATCTTGTGGATGCTACCACACGCTACTTGGAGCCATTTCAAATAACTGCTCTACTATACGAATCCGGTTTACTACTCAGAGCCATCCGGATTAGTGTCAAAGTTTGCATCGACGTAACCCTTTACGACGAACTCCTTTTCACCTCCATAATCGAGAAAATTCCTTAGTCCACTAGATACTAAGGATAAGTTCGACGGCTGTCATGTGATCCATTGCCGGATCACTATTGTACCCCTTGACCAACTCATGGCAAGGCACACTTCATGTGCGGTACACAGCATAGCATACTGTAGAGCCTACGTCTAAAGCATAGGGGACGACCTTCGTCCTTTCTCTCTCTTCTGCTGTGGTCAGGTCTTGAGTCTTACTCAATACTCACACCTTGTAACACAACCAAGAACTCCTTCTTTGCTGATCTATTTTGAACTCTTTCAAAATCATGTCAAGGTGTGCGTTCTTTGAAAGTATCATCAGGCGTCTTGATCTATCTCTATAGATCTTGATGCCCTATATGTAAGCAGCTTTATCCAGGTCTTCCTTTGAAAAACTCCTTTCAAACAACCCTTTATGCTTTTCAGAAATTTTACATCATTTCGGATCAACAATATGTCATTCACATATACTTATCAGAAATGTTGCAGCGCTCCCACTCACTTTATTGTAAATACAAGTTTCTAACAAACTTTGTATAAACCCAAAAACTTTGATCACTCCATCAAAGTGTATATTCTGACTCCGAGATGCTTGCTCTAGTCCATGGAAGGATCGCTGGAGCTAGCATACCTTTTAGCATCCTTAGGATCGACAAAACCTTTCTGATTGTATCACATACAACCTTTCCTTACGAAAACTGGTAAGGAAACTTGTTTTGACATCCATCTGCCAGATTTCATAAATGCAGCTAATGCTAACATGATTCCGACGGACTTAAGCATCGCTACGGATGAGAAAATCTCATCGTAGTCAACTCCTTGAACTTGTGAAAATACTCTTTGCCACAAGTCGAGCTTCATAGACGGTAACATTACCGTCCACGTCCGTCTTCTTCTTAAAGATCCATTTATCTCAATGGCTTGCCAATCATCGGGCAAGTTCACCAAAGTCCATGCATGGATCCTATCTCGGATTTCATGGCTTCTAACCATTTGTCGGAATATGGGCCCACCATCACTTCTCCATAGCTCGTAGGTTCAGTATTGTCCAACAACATGATATCTCAGACAGGATCACGTACCACTCCGAAGTAGCACGCATCCTCGTCGTCCTACGAGGTTTGGTAGTGACTTGATCCGAAGTTTCATGGTCACTATCATAAGCTTCCACTTCAATTGGTATAGGTGCCACAGGAACAACTTCCTGTGCCCTGCTACACACTAGTTGAAGTGACGGTTCAATAACCTTATCAAGTCTCCACCATCCTCCCACTCAATTCTTTCGAGAGAAACTTTTCCTCGAGAAAGGACTCGTTTCTAGAAGCAATTACTTTTGCTTCCAGATCTGAAATAGGAGGTATACCCAACTGTTTTGGGTTTTCTATGAAGATGCATTTATCCGCTTTAGGTTCGAGCTCATCAGCCTGAAACTTTTTCACATAAGCATCGCAACCCAAACTTTTAAGAAACGACAACTTAGGTTTCTCTAAACGGTGTCGTCTCAACGGAATTGCGTGGTGCCCCTTTTGAAGTGAATGTGGTTGCCTCTAATGCCTAACCCATAAACGATAGTGGTAATTCGATAAGAGACATCATGGTATGCACCATATCCAATAGGGTGCAGCTATGATGTCCGGACACACCATCACACTATGGTGTTCCAGGCGGTATTAATTGTGAAACACTTTCCACAATGTCTTAATTGTGTGCCAAACTCGTAACTCAGATACTCATCTCTATGATCATATCACAGACATTTTATCCTCTTGTCATGACGATCTTCAACTTCACTCTGAAATTACTTGAACCTTTCAATAATTCAGACTTGTGTTTCATCAAGTAAATACACTCAGCATCTACTCAAATCATCTGTGAAGTAAGAACTTAACGATATCCACTGCATGCCTCAGCACTCATTGGACTGCATACATCAAAATGTATTACTTCCAATAAGTTGCTCTCTTGTTCCATCTTACTGAAAACGAGGCCTTTCAGTCATCTTGCCCATGTGGTATGATTTGCATGTCTCAAGTGATTCAAAATCAAGTGAGTCCAAACGATCCATCTGCATGGAGTTTCTTCATGCATATATACCAATAGACATGGTTCGCATGTCTCATTCTTTTCAAAAACGAGTGAGTCCAAAGATCCATCTACATGGAGCTTCTTCATGCGTTTCTATACCAATATGACTCAAGTGGCAGTGCCACAAGTATGTGGTACTATCATTACTATCTTATATCTTTTGGCATGAACATGTGTATCACTACGTTCGAGATTCATTTTAGGTGCAAGACCATTGAAGGTATTATTCAAATAAACAGAGTAACCATTATTCTCCTTAAATGAATAACCGTATTGCGATAAACATAATCCAATCATGCTTAACGCAAACACCAAATCTCGATGGTAGAGGGAGCATGCGATGCTTGATCACATCAACCTTGGAAACACTTCCAACACATATCGTCATCTCACCTTTAGCTAGTCTCCGTTTATTCCGCAGCTTTTATTTCGAGTTACTAACACTTAGCAACCGAACCGGTATCTAATACCCTGGTGCTGCTGGGAGTACTAGTAAAGTACACATTCATATAACGTATATCCAATATACTTCTGTCAACCTTGCCTGCCTTCTCATCTACCAAGTATCTAGGGTAGTACTGCTTCAGTGACCGTTCCCCTCATTACAGAAGCACTTAGTCTCGGGTTTGGGTTCAACCTTGGGTTTCTTCACTAGAGCAGCAAATGATTTGCTGTTTCATGAAGTATCCCTTTTGCCCTTGCCCTTCTAGAAACTAGTGGTTTTACAAACCATCAACAATTGATGCTCCTTCTTGATTTCTACTCTCGCGGTGTCAAACATCGCGAATAGCTCAAGGATCATCATAACTATCCCTGATATTTATAGTTCATCACGAAGCTCTAATAGCTTGGTGGCAGTGATTATGGAGAATCATCACTATCTCATCTGGAAGATTAACTCCCACTCGATTCAAGCGATTGTAGTACTCAGACAATCTGAGTACATGCTCAACGATTGAGCTTTTCTCCCTTAGTCTTCAGGCTTAAGAAACTTGTCAGAGGTCTCATACCTCTTGACGCGGGCACTAGTCTGAAATCCCAATTTCAGTCTTCGGAACATCTCATATGTTCTGCGACGTTTCAAAAACGGTCTTTGGTGCCACAATTCTAAACCGTTAGCATTACGCACTGAACTATCACGTAGTTATCAAAACGTGTATGTCAGATGTTCCGCAACATCTACAGACGACGCTGAGGTTCAGCACACCGAGCGGTGCATTAAGGACATAAGCCTTCTGTGCAGCAATGAGGACAATCCTCAGTTTACGGACCCAGTCTGCATAATTGCTACTATCAAATTTCAACTAAATTTTCTCTAGGAACATATCTTAAACAGTAGAACTAAAGCGCAAGCTATGACATAATTTGCAAAGACCTTTTGACTATGTTCATGATAATGAAGTTCATCTGATTATTGAACTCCCACTCAGATAGACATCCCTCTAGTCATCTAAGTGATACATGATCCGAGTCAAACTAGGCCGTGTCCGATCATCACGTGAGACGGACTAGTCATCATCGGTGAACATCTCCATGTTGATCGCATCTACTATACGACTCATGTTCGACCTTTCGGTCTCTTGTGTTCCGAGGCCATGTCTGTACATGCTAGGCTCGTCAAGTCAACCTAAGTGTTTCGCATGTGTTCCGAGGCCATGTCTGTACATGCTAGGCTCGTCAACACCCGTTGTATTCGAACGTTAGAATCTATCACACCCGATCATCACGTGGTGCTTCGAAACAACGAACCTTCGCAACGGTGCACAGTTAGGGGGAACACGTCTCTTGAAATTTTAGTGAGGGATCATCTTACTTACTACCGTCATTCTAAGCAAATAAGATGCATAACATGATAAACATCACATGCAATCAAATAGTGACATGATATGGCCAATATCATTTTGCTCCTTTGATCTCCATCTTCGGGGCACCATGATCATCTTCGTCACCGGCATGACACCATGATCTCCATCATCATGATCTCCATCATTGTGTCTTTATGAAGTTGTCACGCCAACGATTACTTCTACTTCTATGGCTAACGCGCTTAGCAATAAAGTAAAGTAATTTACATGGCGTTATTCAATGACACGCAGGTCATACAAAAAAATAAAGACAACTCCTATGGCTCCTGCCGGTTGTCATACTCATCGACATGCAAGTCGTGATCCCTATTACAAGAATATGATCAATCTCATACATCACATATATCATTCATCATATCTTCTGGCCATATCACATCACATAGCACATGCTGCAAAAACAAGTTAGACGTCCTCTAATTGTTGTTGCAAGTTTTTACGTGGCTTGTATAGGTTTCTAGCAAGAACGTTTCTTACCTACGTAAAACCACAACGTGATATGCCAATTTCTATTTACCCTTCATAAGGACCCTTTTCATCGAATCCGTTCCGACTAAAGTGGGAGAGACAGACACCCGCTAGCCACCTTATGCAACTAGTGCATGTCAGTCGGTGGAACCTGTCTCATGTAAGCGTACGTGTAAGGTCGGTCCGGGCCGCTTCATCCCACAATGCCGCCGAAACAAGATAAGACTAGTAGCGGCAAGAAGAATTGACAACATCGACGCCCACAACTACTTTGTGTTCTACTCGTGCATAGAAACTACGCATAGACCTAGCTCATGATGCCACTGTTGGGTAACGTAGCAGAAATTCAAAATTTTCTACGCATCACCAAGATCAATCTATGGAGTTTACTAGCAACGAGAGGGAAGGAGTGCATCTACATACCCTTGTAGATCGCGAGCGGAAGCGTTCAAGAGAACGGGGTTGATGGAGTCGTACTCGTCGTGATCCAAATCACCGATGATCCTAGCGCCGAACGGACGGCACCTCCGCGTTCAACACACGTACGGAGCAGCGACGTCTCCTCCTTCTTGATCCAGCAAGGGGGGAGGAGAGGTTGATGGAGATCCAGCAGCACGACGGCGTGGTGGTGGAAGTAGCGGGATTCCAACAGGGCTTCGCCAAGCGCTGCGGGAGGAGGGAGAGGGAGGCGCCAGGGCTTGGATTGCTGTTGCCCTCCCTCCGCCCCACTATATATAGGGCCAAGGGAGAAGGGGGGGGTGCAGCCTTGGCCCTTCCTCCAAGGAAGGGTGCGGCCAGGGAGGAGTCCATCCTCCCCAAGGCACCTCGGAGGTGCCTTCCCCCTTTAGGACTCTCCCTTTATCTTATCTCTTGGCGCATGGGCCTCTTGGGGCTGGTTCCCTTGGCCCATATAGACCAAGGCGCACCCCCCACAGCCCATGTGCCCCCCCGGGGCTGGTGGACCCCTTGGTGGACCCCCGGACCCCTTTCGGCACTCCCGGTACAATACCGATAAAGTGCGAAACTTTTCCGGCGACCAAAATAAGACTTCCCATATATAAATCTTTACCTCCGGACCATTCCGGAACTCCTCGTGACGTCCGGGATCTCATCTGGGACTCCGAACAACTTTCGGGTTACCGCATACTAATATCTCTACAACCCTAGCGTCACCGAACCTTAAGTGTGTAGACCCTACGGGTTCGGGAGACATGCAGACATGACCGAGACGACTCTCCGGCCAATAACCAACAGCGGGATCTGGATACCCATGTTAGCTCCCACATGCTCCTCGATGATCTCATCGGATGAACCACGATGTCAAGGATTCAATCAATCCCGTATTCAATTCCCTTTGTCAATCGGTATGTTACTTGCCCGAGATTCGATCATCGGTATCCCAATACCTTGTTCAATCTCGTTACCGGCAAGTCTCTTTACTCGTTCCGTAACACATCATCCCGTGATCAACTCCTTGGTCACATTGTGCACATTATGATGATGTCCTACCGAGTGGGCCCAGAGATACCTCTCCGTTTACACGGAGTGACAAATCCCAGTCTCGATTCGTGCCAACCCAACAGACACTTTTAGAGATACCTGTTG